>NC_142653.1:36002500-36627500 GCF_055504915.1 Nelumbo nucifera | reverse complement strand
ACAGTAATATGTTTGGAATCGTTTTTCCATAAAAAATAGTGCTCTCAACTATGCTTTGAAAATCAAGAAGGCGTGGTTTGAGGAAATGCCAAATTCAACGTTTTCTAAATTTGGAGCTTGTTGCCGCCAATGAGAATATGATGTGGCAGTGACGTGGACTTCCTATAATGGGTACCAGTGCAGAAGACAGATATAGAGCACCGTTACCAAACAAAATGCATTCATGTTGCCTTAGAAACATCCTACCTAGTAACAACATTTCCAAACAAAAAAAAAAAGAAACGATGAAAATAATGTGCACCAACGCTCATTTATGATAGAACAGAAACAACACAAAGAAGAACTTATCTAATATTAGGTGAATTTATTTATACATTTATAGGTTCAAACAATTTTAGAAATTAAATTAGTTTTCAATCCCTTTGGCTAGCTTACTTTAGATAAACCCTCAGACAGGTCCTACCAGGCCCACTATGCATTGCCTCTAATTCATTTATGAAGGTCGCTTTTATGGGTTTATATCACATCAATTAGACCCTAGGATCGGATGGGACTTTCAAGTTAACTTCTCTCTCTTTCTTTCAGCTCATAAGAGTGTAACAAAGTGTCTGGGTGATGGTTGAACTGGCCGGATGTCATGTGGCGATCTCTGTGGCCTCTTCTTTCAAGCTACGTTAATGTCATGTGTAACAAAAAAGTATGATTAAGAAGGAGTGTCCCACATGAACAACGAAACAGATTTCATCGGGAAAGAGAGAACCTCTAAAAGACCTTGACAAACACCCTCATCTCGACAACCTTGGAAGCACTATCCATTTAGGATATGGACGTTCAACTATAAGTAGGTATTCCTTATTCAAGATAAGGGACTTTTGGAACTCTACACTCTTTATATACCTCTTTGCACCATCTCTTCGGCTCGGACCAGTACTGTCTCAACTTGCTCGTTCCGACCACATCCCTCTCTATCCTACTAACTTAAGTGTCGGAGTACCTACCTGGGGACCAACTCCTTGGACCTCTGACCTATCTCCTGGTTGCAGATCTCAATACGTGGCTTCGTCCTTCCACCTCATCCCCGTGTAGTTGATATGACTATTTGATTGTGTCCTCGATTCAAAACACCTCGGATTAGACAAGGTGACACCCGACGAATACCTTATTGTGTTGCCAAGCTGAGAAGTAATAATAGCCCTACTGATGTTTCTTCAGGTGTAGGAAGTATGTGAACATCGGTAGGGTGATGTCCATGTTGTGAACTGAGCAATAACAAAGAAAGCTAACCAAGTACCTAAAGGAATTGGACATTAGTTGGATTGGCTAGAGGAAAAATCATCCTAACTATCAGGTTGTGCTCATAGACGCAAAGCTCTCCCAACCGAGCCAAGGTGGCCCTCACCGATGTCGGGGCACCTCAGCTTGTACTCCTCAGGAACGCAGTAAAGGGTCCCAGTTCGGGCCATGTCTCCAGGTGTTAACCTACAGGGCAAAGACGTAAAGCGGCTACCAAACCATGCAGGAGCGTCGAGCCCCTCTTCTAACATAAAGCCCACTTCGGCCTTGTCAATCTCCCCGACCTTGGCCTCTTGAAGGGTTGCATCCTCCTCCGTGGGTGTTAATCTCGTAGGCCATGAGCACGGTAGCTTCAAGGTGAAACCTGGCTCGGACTCATTATTGGGCGCACTACTAGACGAAGAGGAAGAGCAAGAGGACGAGGAGGAAGATGAAGACATCTAACCGAAGAAGCTATACCACGGAACACTTGAAACACTAGCCGATGACTAACACTCACTGAGCTCCTATGATCGCTCACTCAAAATGACAAAGTAAAATGGTTCACCACCTCCCCTTTTATAGAAGCGGCCAACAATCCAGATCAGCTCACATCAACGGCACCGCACTTTGCATGCATGTGACATTGGGAGGACAAAATGACACGTCTGCCAACCCGTAATGGAAACGGCATGAGCGTTGAACCATCCAGTCCACCCAGCAAAACAGTCTTACCCCAAGCCAGCCAACTCAAAGAAACTAGAGTTCTTCAACTGAGGACCGCAAAACTCTTCCACACCCAGCCGCGACCAAGCACTATACTCATTGACTTTGGAACTGGGGGAGTGGTATTTGGGTGATGATTGATCTGGCCAAGGATGCCACATGGCAATCTCCACGACCCCCCTTCAGGCCACATCAACACCACGCATAACGAAAGAGCATGACTAAGAAGGAGTATCCCACACAAACAAGGAAACAAACTTCGCTGAAGAAGAGGGAACCTCCCAAAGACCTCGGCGAACACTCTCATCTTAACAACCCTGGAAGCCCTATCCATCTGAGACACGGATGATCAACTATAAGTAGGTATTTCCCGCTCGAGGCAAGGGACTCTTGGAACTTTGCACTTTTTGAATACTTCTTTGCACTATCTCTTCGGCTCGGACCAGCGCTATCTCAACTTACTCGTCCCAACCACATCCCTCTCTATCTTACTGATTTGAGCGTCGAAGTACCTAGTTGGGGAACAACTCATTGGGCCTCTAACCCTTCTCTTGGTTGTAGATCTCGGTGCGCGGCTTCGCCCTTCCTCCTTAGCCTCGTCCAGTTGGTAGGATTATCTATTCATGTCTCTGGTTCGGAACACCTTGGATCAAACAAGATCACAAAGCACCACTTTGTTTCTTTTTTCAAACAAAAACAATTGTTTTGTTTAAAAAAATTAAAATCATGGATATTGACAAATACCTTCTATAAATTGAAAAAAAATGAAACTATTTTTTTTTCACCCAAAATAACAAAATTTTGTTTTATTTCATTTCACTCCAAGTTGTTGAAAACTTGAAATTTTAGAAACATTGAATTTTATATATTATAAGACTCAATTTGGAAAGAGTGTAATTCAAATCCGAATCACCTGCCAACAAAATAGGTTCCAACACCCTACCAACAACATCTGATACCACACATCTCATACATGGCGGGTCCCACTTTTGTGGTGGGCCCTAGCTTTTTAGCAAGATGTGTGGTGTTAGGTAAAAACATGTAGAGTGCAAATACATACAAAATATAAGGTTTTGCACTCTATATATTTGTATTTATACTCTTACCAAACTGAGTCTTTAAAAGGAGTATAAATACAAATTTGTATAGTACAAAACCTTATATTTTATATTATTTTTTATGTATTTACACTCTTTCCAAACTAAGCCTAAATAAATAAATAAAATAATACCACAATCACACCGCAAGGGGGTTGGCTAGTTTGCTGATGGGTCGAAGTTTAATGAATGAATATAATATGCAAAAAATTTGTAATTCAGCAAAGGCAAGAAAGGGATCCATCACATTCTTGCTACAACTGAGATGTAGCATTTATGTTCTTGAAGACTGCATTGCCCTGAAGAGAAGGGTACTAAACTAAGGTCTAGTGGCTATGGGGTGTTCGAGAGTATGCCTCAGTGCCTAACAAAGATTGAGCCACATATGCAAACCCTATAAAATATTCTCAGCTAATGGGATAGAAATGAAGTTGTGGCCAACAATATCCATCCTTGTTATGCTCTCAGCTCTTATGTCTGGGAACAATGAAGGCTGCCGCAAAATTTGTGGATACAAATTGAACCTACATTAATGGATGACTACTACATTTCCTTTGTATGATTGTAAATGGCAAGTTTCGTCAGTCTAACCCATACAAAAGCTATTCCATTAATTTGATGATCATCAAGTCAAAGAACAAATTTGACCAAGAATACATAATTTCACTATTTGTCAGTCACTCAATTAAATGTTCTTTCTTTTTTATTTTTGATAATCAACTTTGTGTGGTTTGCAATTGAACACACAGAGAGAGTTTTGAGAACAGGTCTATGGAGTGAACAGCCATAAATTCTATCTGCACACCAAGTTGGCATCATCCATTCATGGCGTAGTATACATCTTCTATTGGGACGGAATAATTTTGGAACCAGAAATGCTAGTATTTCCCCATCCTTAATAGTATGCCAACGATTTCTCAGTTGTTCTCAGCCAAACAATGATTGTATGGAGCCTTCGCGAACGTGAGAAGTAGCAGAGGTCTTATTCCCTTCTCCTTGATTGATCTCTTGGATTCCCTCTGTCAAAAGGTTCTCTGCTGTTAAAAGCTTTGGCCTTATTGAACGTGGGATGGAGCAGAGCTTTTGCATATCTGATTCGAAGATATAAATTGATACAATGACTGCCGTCCAATATAGTGGTGGTCTCTTTTAAACCACCACCTTAGTTCTACCTATGGTGGTGGTATTTAAGACCGTTGGCTCTAAACTGTCGCCTTGAAATGATTTTCTTGTATTTAGGGTATCAGAATTGTTCCAAGAGGAAAGATACCCTTCAAGTTTCACAAATATAGTTTCATTTTCATTTAATTACAAACAAATTTAATTCAATTAAAGGGGGAGAAAAAAGAAAAACCAGATTTTTTTTTTTGAGTTTGAATAAAAATGCCCTCCTGATACCCCAAATTGCACAACAGCATGTATACATCCAATCAGGATTTAAAATA
This sequence comes from Nelumbo nucifera, assembly GCF_055504915.1. NCBI lineage: Eukaryota > Viridiplantae > Streptophyta > Magnoliopsida > Proteales > Nelumbonaceae > Nelumbo > Nelumbo nucifera. The sequence goes on along the minus strand of NC_142653.1, from coordinate 36,622,960 downwards.
CTCATTAATAAAGGTATGATGGTACATAGACACAAATCTTTCAATTTGAGAAAAAAAAATGTGTCAGGCCCTCTATAAATATCATTCATTAGGTTGTCATTTATGAATAAGCTATTAAGCTCCTTTCAACATGGATATTCTTGGGTTGGGTTGGGTTGCTAAAATATTTGAGGTAAAATTTTATATTATATATATATATATATATGGTCACTTATTAACATTACCTTACAACATACCAAAATCATTGCAAAAATTTTTCTCCTATAGGTGGAACTTGGAAACTTATTGTGCCCAGTAGCACTGGGCCAACTTTGTATTTCAACCTCTGCCTGGCTACTTTTATTTCTTCATGTTATTATAACATGTCGAGGAGAATGGGGGAGCTCAATCAATGATAAAGTGATTATTTTCTTTAATTTATCTTTACTTTATCAAAGTATATTTCCTTTTTATATTTTATTCTAATTATCATATTTGTTTATTTAATTATTTATCTTTTTGGATTTACGACAATATGATTCTAGAACATTAAGGGTCTGTTTGGTTTATTGTTAGAATTGGAATGATTTATTCCTCCCACCTATTGGGTTCAAACCGGAATTGGAATTGGAATTGAATTCATCAACTGAAATAGATTCTCATTCCAAAGGAGGGGAGTGAATGGCCACCCATTTCCTCAAATGGAAAAATACCATTTCACCAGAAATAAGAATAGGATGCCAATTTTGCCCAACCAAATGGTTGAAATCAGATTATTCTGATTCCGCTTTCAATAATAATGAGACAAGGATCTAAAGAAACATTAAGGCCTTGTTCGCAATTCAGTAAGTTATTTATCTGGGTAAATGCACTTATCAAAGTAATTGTTTTCCAAAAAAGATTTACTTGGGTAAGTACATTTACCCATGTTTTTTTATTTCCCATGTAAATAAGATAATGACCATTTTATCCATAAAAATCCATTATTACAATGAGCATTTTTGTCCCTTTCAAGTTTTAGCAACTTTCCCCAAAGGTGGGAAAGTTATTTATCCACCTAGAAGATAGGTTCAGGATAAGAACATGAGATTTTTTGTCAATGAGAATCAAAATCCCATTAACCAACATTCCCCCTCTCAAAATCCACAAAAAGAACACGCCCTAATTCTTTACCTTTTTTTCTTAATTGTATGATAAAATATTAATGTAACACACAAATTAAATGGAATTTGTACTTTATTAACGACTTTATGCCATTTTGGTAATTTTAATTGCAGAGAGAATTTAATGGAACGATTGCACAGTTCACCCAACAGAAATGGCGGCTCCCATGAGTCCATGACAAAACTTCACTGCAAAACAAAATTAGGCATGGTTTCTAAGCAAAACGCATTTCTTTCTGTTCTGCTTATACAAAAAGTTTTGGGCATGCATAATGCATTTACTAGGACCACTGCAGATTGTTTATAAATGGATAAAAGAAACTAGGAGATGACAAACAGCACCTGAATAGGTTCAACAATTCAAAACCACACACACAAGTGTGTGTATGTGTTTAGTCGAGTGGGTCAACCCCCTATACTATTAGATAGAGTGGGTAAACCCTACGGAGCTTTCAGTCTCGTGTCTATAAGACCCTACGATCTGCTCCTGGTAAGATGACCCCAGCTACCACTGATCGAACCCTAGATGGCATTGATCTGAACACCTCGACCTTGGTGGGATAAGATCTAGGGAACCTTAGAAAGGTCTCCGTTTACATGATCAGTAATATAATGAATGAATCTTATAAAAGATTAAAGAATGAAATATACTCTTCGGTCCAACAGCGAACCGCGGCCGCTAAAGGAAAGGCATTGGTTCGCTTTCGTCTGTGGAACGCCCATGCATGAATGAAGTGAGGTTGCCCGGCAAGCAGAAGCCGTTCCGGAAACTAAATCAAAAGGCGAACACCCGAAGGCCTCATCCTCTTACTACCCAACCGTGTACATTCTACATACGACATGCTTCCATCACGTCCGGGCCGCCGCCTGAAGCCGGAGTAAGAGTAAGAGTTGCCCTAAGTCCCATGTCTCGTAGACCCGCGCGCAATCAATATGGAAAGACCCGGCAGATCGTAGCATATGTTGTGCGAGCAACCAGGTCAGTCAGTGGTTGGGAGAAGCGAGGTACTAGTAAGGAAGAACCACCTTTCGTCGGGCAGGGCAGCCAGCCAAGAAGAAGAAGAATGGTCTTTCCCTCCTATTGAATTCCGATAGTACAGAGAGAGATGGGGGGGGGGGGGGGGGGCGGCAGCTGTGCCCTAACTGAACTCTCAATTCCATGTATTATTTCCTTCACTATCTTCCACTTAGAAACCCGAAGTTTCGAATGACCTAAACAAAGTAAACTCTTATCCATGGCCCAACATGGCTTGATGGGAGGTCCAACAAATGGTTGGGTTAGATTGTGAAACAACAGATGTACAAAGGGTGCCCTACTGTTTAATTATATTGACGGATAACTTTGACTGATTGGCGATTTCATTTCATCACATAACTGCTAAAATTGCACAAGCCGTGTAATGCCAAAGGGGGTCCCCCGTTGCCTGGTTAATTAAACAATTGATCACATCCTTTTCTTTCAATTACTTCCTCACAAGCGAAACTGATTTAAGTAATTTTAGCTGGTTTTAACTTTTTTTGATGAAGTTGATCTCTAGGTGCAGGACTGCTGGCTTAGTTCAAGATGTCGACCCTCAAACATGCAACACGTGGCAAATGTGGAGACTTCATGCCCAGTTTCTGCCAACTAAGTAAAAGGACTTTGTACACGTGGAATTTTAGATGGCAGCTGGGTCGAATTGTCTAAGCAACCGAATCGACTGGATAGTTTAGAAAAACCTTTAGATCCTCCTAAAGGTTTTTGCTGGTAATATTAACCAGTAGAGCAATTGGTGTAGGGATTGGCTGATAAGAGTACAAGTGCCTAACGGCAATTCAAGCAGCCAATTAAGGGTGCAGCAATATTCCATCACAATCATTCATGCATGTTATAATTAATGTTACATTGCCTTGAGGGAAAGGGCTCTCTGATGAACTCAATAGTGGCTAAGAGTGCTTCAACAATGAAATTGTGTATGGGAAATGGAAAATGAGGTTGTACTCAACTTGATTCTACATTTATGTAATGAATGGATCACATATTAATTACTCCATCTGTGTCCCAAGTAGCTGCATTAGATGGCTGTACTGTTTAACCATTACATCCCATATATCAGCCATATAAGTAATTGAGGTAGTTGATTGGCGTATATACTTAATGGCTGCTCTCTTCATGCATTACACATTTATCACTTCAGATCAGACCATCCATTTAAATTATGTTAATGAGCTTATAGGCAGTCTCATAGTCAAGAATTATATTCCATGACCAACCGGCAACCACTATTAGTAAACAATCTTCGATGAACGGAGCAAGTCCCCTCGATCGATGTAGGCAGCATATGGAAAGAGACCAAGTCATCGATCGGTTCTATAAACATATTTGGTTGTTTATGATAGTAAAAGGCAATTGGATTGTTTTATTACCCACTTTAACATATATGTTAATGGTGTTGGGTTAAAGTGACGGTTTTTGGGGAATTCAGGTACTAAAATAAAACTATCCAAAATACAGGATATTAATCTGCAATTTACCCTTCTTTACAATGGGTAATAACTGATTCCAATTTTTATGTAGAAACCAGATTGTGCTGCTGATGCGCTACATGACAGTTAAGATCGAGATAACTCCCACCTGGATATCAAATGTTGTTGGGTCCTAATTTCCCGAATAAACATAGGACCCCACACTGTATTCCATGAACTGTTCTCAGTTCTCACATCGAATTCTATTTCCATCTATAAATAGTGCTAAAGGTATCCCAGGAATCCCACATGCATTGTCTCATGCCCATCGCTCGTGTAACTGCAATGCGCGGGAGGTGGTATCAACGGAGGAGAAGAGAAGAGAGGAGAGCAGAGGAAGAAGACATTATTGAAGCTGTAATTAGTGACTCTGTTTGGGCAAAGCAAAGGTAACGACTTCTGTCATGCATCGCTCAATTCCAATTCTTCCGTCTCCTAGAGAGAAAATCAAAATCTTGGTACCGTCATATGCCAAGGGTTTTCAGAGGTACAGGAGCTACCTACGAGCTACGATATACATGTCACGCCCACCTCACCATCCTAATTTCCTTTGCACAATGAGAAAGATACTGGAGCCAAAGATGCGTTAATGGGACCCAAAGGGCTATGGAGATACCACCATCATGTCCATGTCCGAAGAAAACTTTGGCTGCCCATGTTTTCAGCCTATGCTGTCAATAGGGCTCTCCCTGCTGCATGACATGTTGTTAACTCACAAGACTCCTTGCTTGTATCAGTGACAGTGTGTATAACAGTATTAGTTCTGGATGGCTGAGTGAATTAACGCGTCATACATGCAGAGCCCTGTTGACAGCTCAGGCTGTCAGATTTGGATAAATACCTGCTATGAAAGCCATGAATCACAGCTCTTCATGTACTGATGTGGCACCACTTTGAATTGGATGAAGTGATGTTAAGGTGGGGCCCAATACATCCAAAGGCCATGATTTCAGGTTTTAACTTTTAACCCCAGGCTACGCCCATGGCATTTTGCTGTTGGGGTCAAATGCATAGGTTGTTGAGAGCGATTTTAGGCTGACCACGTTCATCTATTTATGCTCATGTCTTTCTTTTTTATAAAACTAAAATAAGTGATAATTATTAATTTATCCACTCTCATAATAACGTGATATTCTTAAAATTTCTCTCAACAACATAGGCTGTTGGTCCCAACAGACAATTTTTCTAGGAGATTGGGATGGCACGCCTTCTCACTTTCTGATCATACTTCAAGCGTTTTGATTTGGTGTATGATCTGCCCTTTGTTCTGTTAATCTTATGACAGTTTTCTCTTCCAAGGATTGCATCTCCATCTCCTATAGGCTATGGCCTTTGGGTCAATGCCATCTGAAGCAACATGAAACTGTTGGTGCTCTTATTCTCTTAGCAGAGGAGCACTAATGTTATGGGTCGAGTTGGGCTAAACATTTGTTGAATTTGGAAAGGGCCCAGCTCCCAAGTCCAATGTAGTTGAAACTTAAATTAAATTTTTTTCCATTTTAGGCCGTTTCATACAAGTCATGATGATGGATTCGAGCCAAGTCGAATAGTATAAGGCTTGAGCTTGAGCTTGAGCTCGAGTACGATTCGAGTTAGAATCTTGAGTTCGAACTTAGCTCAAGTAAAAAACTCGTAAACTCAAGCTTGATTTTGAGAAAAATGTTTTATAAAAATAAAAAATTATATATAAAAATATTTTTTATTTGATATTTAAAATATCAAGCCTGTAAATTTGGTTCGAGTTCAGTTCAAAGTTCGCTTGTTGCCACCCTAGGACTCATGACTCATTACTCATGACATGATTGTTTTCTTAGTTGGAAACCATCCAAGAAGCATAAATACCTTGAGCACCTGTGGTGCTAAACCGCCACAATCCAAACACTGTCTTGCTATTTAAAGCTGCTGAGTTAGGATATAAGGTATACAGCGGCCCGTGCCCATTCAGCTTTACACATGATTAAAGATTTTTTTTTTTCTGCTTGCTGCGTATAATTGGATGCTGAAAGGACAAATCTCTAGTAAAAAGACAAAAAGAAAGCTCTTGTTCATAAATTTGTCCTAATTTATGGAAAAAAATGTAGGGATTATAACAGATAAGGGCAACTTTAGGACCCTAATATCAATAAAAGTAATACTTTTAAAAAAATTCAAAAATATGTTAATTTTTTTAAAAAAATATCAATTAAGGGCAAAAATATTATTCATCTTCTTCCTCTTGCAATCCATTCATTAGCGATGCCCGCCATCGCCCGCTACCTCCAGCAACGCCTCCGCCTATCTCTGCCCACCTCCGCCTCTGCCTTCGACAACGTTGTCGGAGGTGGGAGGAGGCAGAGGCGGCGGCACTGGTGGTCATTCCTCTACCCAACACCGCCACCTCCACCCACCAGTGCCACCGCCGCTGCCTCTACCTCCGCCCACCTCCTGGAACGTTGCCAGAGGCAGAGGCGGAGGTGGTGGCGTTAACCACTAGTGCCGTCACCACCTCTGCCTCTACCCACCACTAGCAACATTGCCAGAGGCGGAGGTGGCGGCATTGGGTAGAGGAATGACCACCAGCACTACTGCTATCGCCTCTGCCTCCGCCCACCTCCGACAATGTTGCCAGAGGCAGAAGCAAAGGTGGGCGGAGATAAGCGGAGGCATTGCTGGAGGCGGCAGCAGGCGGCAACGCTGATGAATGGATTGCAAGAGGAAGAAGATGAATAGTGTTTTGCCCTTAATTGATATTATTTTTAAAAAGCTAACCTATTTTTGAATTTTTTTAAAAAATAGGGATTATAACAGATAAGGGCAACTTTAGGGCACTAATATCAATAAAAGTAATACTTTTAAAAGAAAATTCAAAAATATGATAACTTTTTAAAAATAATATCAATTAAGGGCAAAAACACTGTTCATCTTCTTCCTCTTGCAATCTATTCATTAGTGCCGCCCGCCGTCGTCCACTGCCGCCTCCGACAATGCCTCCACTTGCCTCCGGCAATGTTGTCAGAGGCGGGTAGAGGCAGAGGCGGCGGCGATAGCGCTGGTAGTCATTCCTCTACCGAGCGCCGCCACCGCCTCTACCTCCGCCCACCTCCTGCAACGTTGCTGGAGGCAGAGGCAAAGGTGGTGGCATTAACCACCAGCACCCCCACCGCCTCTACCTCCACCCACCTCTGGCAACGTTACCAGAGGAAGAGGAAGAGGTGGCGGTGTTGGGCAAAGGAATGACCACCAGTGCTGCCATCGCCGCCTTTGCCTCCACCCACCTTCGGCAACGTTGCCAGAGGCGGAGGCAAAGGTGGACGGAGATAGGCGGAGGCGTTGCCGGAGGCGGTAGCGGGCGGTGGCAGTGATGAATGGATTGCAAGAGGAAAAAAATGAATAGTATTTTTACCCTTAATTGATATTATTTTTAAAAAGTTAACCTATTTTTGAATTTTTTTAAAAATTATTACTTTATTGATATTAGGGCCCTAAAATTGCCCTTATCTGCTATAATCCAAAAAATGTATGCCCCAAATCATCATATTCCTGGTACTTTTGCTCTCTAATAGATCTCTTAGGCTATATTTAGGTTGGAACTTGAAAGATAGAGATATGAAGGAAATTGAGTTCATAATGAGTTTTACAGTTTTTTATTTAATTTTTTAACCAGTCAAGACCTTATCAACCAACCAATTGGCACTTTGTAAGAAGTTCTACAAATTTTGTTTAGAACTTTCTCTCAATTTTTTGAGAGTGAATCCTATGAATCCCTAGGTTCATGGGAAGCGTGAACCCTCCAATGGGTGTGTGCGCGTCACCCTCTTCAAAATGAATTTTCCGTTAATGTTTGAACTCTGTTAATGAAATGAATGAAGTTGAACCAGATAGAAAAGGACAAAAATGAAAAGAATCCACTCATTTGAACTCTCTCCTGTTTTTCCTCCGAACCCTAACCGTGTAGTACACCACCGGTGATTTCACTACTCAACCGGCATCTGACGGCATGGAGTCCACTGGCGGTACTTATTACAATACCACTCCCAAAAGCTCTTCCTCAATGGATTCCTACGCAAAGCCTTGTTAACGATCCCAAATCCCCCAACATTGCCTTCAAACTCCGAAGAACCCCCACCTTGCAATGAATGGTTAAAACCAGAAGATGGGTCATCTATGTCACACAAGATTCATCGGAAAAGCTATTTTTCTTGGCTAAGCAAAGCTAAAAATTTCAAGAAATATACCCTCCCAATCTTCATTCCAAAGCTACATTTTTCCACTCTATTGGTGCTGCCGTTAACAATCTCTGTACATTTGGAATAGGTTGAAACTCCGAGGCCCATTCATCCTTCCGAGAACCACCACCCCCAACACAAATGTTAGGTTCAGCTACTGCAGCCGAGTCGCCACCACGCCACTGTGTTGGTTGAGCTGCCACCTCCACCAAAGGAAGAAGACATGGAGTTGAGGACCTTGAGGTAGATGTAGAGCTTGGGCTTCTTGTTTCCCCTCATCGAAAAAACGAAACAAAATACTCAGAATTCGAAGCTATCCAAAAGAAGATCAGGACGCAAAGATGGGCTTTTAGATGTATTCAGTGATAGCTGCACAAGCTGGCCCCTGGAAACAATTGTAAAGCCATTAAAAGAAACAATCCCCTTTTTAAAGCATGTGATTGGCCCTCGAGAGAGCTTCAACACCACCGTCATTAGTTGGATGCATGTAACTCAAGAAACCCATTCCACTATATAATTAAATGAGATGTTTGTTGATTTCAGAGCTCCTACACTCATCATGAATGAAAGCTGATTTCAGCTAATGGGGATTTCAGATCTCAATTTTTTTTATTATTAATTGAAAGTTGATTATAATGATTAAAACAAGAAGGTGCAAATCAGATGGAACAAGCTCTCACACCCATCATGACCAAAAGTTGATTTCAGGTGATGGGAATTTTAGTTCTCAATATTTTTTCTTTTTTTTTTTTTCGTTGAAAGTTGATTATAATGACTAAAACAAGATGAAGCAAATCAAACGGAACAAGCTCCCACACCCATCATGACCGGAAGTTGATTTCAGTTGATGGGGATTTCAGTTCTCAATTTTTTTTATTTGTTGATTATCAACTAAAAATTAATTATAATGACTAAAACAAGCTGTTGCAAATAAGTTCTCACACCCATCATGACCGAAACTTGTTGTCAGCTGGTGGAGATTTCAGTTTCTTTTCTTTGCTTTTTTTATTAATTATCAATTAAAAGTTGATTATGATGACTAAAACAAGCTGATGCCAAAGGTTAATAGAATACCCAGTCTACCCCTTCCAAGACTCTAATAACTAGGACCAACATTGGGTGATGGGCAAGGATCAAGTAATGGGTATTTCTTCTTTAGTTATGCAGAATATTTAGTGAGATAAGCTGGTATTGGTGGACAAAAGAGTCAAAACATTATGTTATTAGTTAATTTATTGGATTTTTTGTAACATCTCTATGGTAGTTTTTGACATGTCGTGTTATAACATCTCTATTAGAATGTTTCTAGAACTATGGAAGTATGGAGTGATATGTGATGGGTTATTAAAGAGATGGCATCAAGTCAAAAAGGGAAACGAGATTGCTACAAGTCAGGCTAATGATGAAAGAGACAGGCATTATGATGTAGCAAGATGGAGTGTGAGCGATGAGGGTATTTATCACCTTGATGCCTGAAGAGTTCAAGAAGGGAAATCGACCAACCACAACCTTCAACAAGGCACGTAGTTTCGTGAAAAGTTCAAAATGTCATTAAGAAGCAATTTCGTGAGCAGACTGGTAATGATTATTCAGTCATTCAGTTTGGAAACAGGGAAATTGAGAAGTTACTTAAGCACACTGGGTTTGGATATAACCCGACCACTCGTACCATGAGGTTTGGGATGCATATATCTAGGTGAATTTGTTTTGATTTTTCTTTTTTTAATAATACAATAAGTAACCGATTGGGTTCATAGACAATATCTAATGAAATGTTGTATGTTATCATGGACTTCGGGACCATTTGAAGGCAAAGCAATTTCACACTGCTGGTTGTCCCATGTGGCCGGAGCTATGCAATATTCATGGTGATGCAACTGCTGTGAGTGGGATCACGGTTCAAAATATTGATACAGGGCGATACGCCGATAGGGTGTATCAGCCTATATTGGTACTATTTTTCATGTTTTTTTTATTATTATTATTTTTAAATTGGTTTAGAGGGGCTGGTTTAAGGCCGATCTACCCTTTGAACCTGTCAACCCAAAACACCCCCTATAGGGGCGTATCGGGAAGGCTTCAATGCGATACATATCTAAGGATGTAAACAGATTGAATTCGAATCGGATCAGACAATATTAGAATTCAAATCTGATTAGAAAATCCGATATCCGAATTTGAATCCAATTAAATATTTGAATATTCGATATGATTCGAATTCAATTAATTAATTATTTTAGATAATTAATAAATATACAAAATAAATATTTTATTGATATAAAATATATAAATATATAAATTATATAAAATATTTTATATATTATAAGAATTAAATAATCAATCAAATTCAGATATTTATCGAATCAAATTAGGTCATATCCGAATTCGAATTTGATTAACTATTCAGTAAGAATAGGACATCCAAATTCGACTGATTAGATATTTGAATTACCCGAGTTTGATTCGATCATGTCGAATATCGAATTCGAAATCAGATTTTCGAATACCGCTGATCCTTGGGTGGGACAACTCTATCTAGTGCACAGGGAGATGTAGAAACTGATCATGAAGTAAGCCAATATTCACATTTAATGTCATGATTATTAAGACTTATACCATACCATTGATATTTGAGTTAATTGTTCTCTCTCATTTTTTAGGATTATATTGATGACATAGATGGGACACATATTCATGCATGTGTGCCATCAAACCAACAAATCCCGTATCGTGGTAGGAAGCAAGTTACCACACAAAATGTATTATGCGTATGTAGTTTTGATATGTGCTTTACATTCATGTATGCAGGAAGGCTACGCCAATGATTCACATGTTTTTGTGGAAGCACTAACTAGACCCAATGTCAGTTTTCCTCTCCCACCGCAAGTTAAAATTTCTTACCACTTTTTGGATTTCCATCAAATGTGATAAATATTTAGCTATGTGTTTTGTGCCATTTCGAGGAGAGAGAGATACCATTTGTCCAATTTTCGAAGACAAAGACGTGCAAGAGGTGCGAGAGAGGAGTTTAACACTATAGAGTGGTGTTTTGGTGTGTTGAAGCAAGATTTCCAATCTTAAAACTCATGCCATCATTTTCTTTGAGAACACAATGCAAGATAGTGGTAGTTGCATGTGTGATTCATAATTTTGTCCGAAATGAAATTAAGAGAGATAAGATTGATGATTATTTTTTTAATGAATATGGAAACGACAATCTTGAGGTGGAAGAAAATGCGGACGATGGACATCAAGTGATCAATAATGAAGTGAATGCAGATAATGTGCCAAAAATGGCAGACCTTCGACGAGAAATTGCAAATCCAATAGTTGATTCAATAGGATGGCCTGGGATAGTTTGATTTCCATTTATTTTGTATGGTTTGGTAAATTGGTAGTGTAACAATGACTAGAAGAATGGCACTTTGGTTATGAATGGGTTGCATAAATGATACTTTGTTAAGTACATTTGATAACCTCTACATGTAATGTGCTTGTGTTTTGTTTTGCTTGTTTTTTATGAAGTATGGAAGTCAAGAATCAACGCCCAATTTGTGCTTGTGGACATGGTCAGATGCATCTGTTTATGGCAAAAATGGAAAGAAATTATGGGTTGTGACAACATGAAGGCATCACTATGACAATGACATGTGCTTTTATGGTTAATTTTAGGCTTAATGTGGGTGGATTTGCAAAACTGATGTTAAGAAATAGTTTCATTACCCAAATGCTATTTCTATTTGTATAGAACAAAAATTTGTTTGTAGACATGTGAATATTTAAGCCAAATAAATGGGCTTAAATACATGGTAGCCCTCCCAAGTTAATATGGGCCTCCAGGGGCCTAAGGCCCAAGTCTACATAAATATGAATTGGTGACCCAAGGATCCAAGTGTACTAAGTCCAATTAGGCCCATGTCTTATCGTAACGGGGCGGTCCTGTGGCAAGACCACTAATTCCTATATAATGGTGTATGTATGGGAATTAATCCTAACCCAACACCCCACTCTCATGGGATTGGTTAAATAAGTGGACTGAGGTGGCAGTCCTAACCCTTGGTTATAAATAGACTTGCATAGGAAGAAAAAATGCTATTTTTTTCAACAATCACATTGCAAAAACTCTCACACACCAACACTTGAGGATTGTAAGCAACCACAAGCTCGTGCCAACTTCAACAACTTCAAAATCAAGAGAGAAGAAAGAAGGGAAAATATCTTAATTCTCTACAACACATTTGAATTCAATCTCTCCAAAAAAGATCAAGCCACTACAAAAAAGCACTTCTTAGAAAAGCATCTTTCAAAGCCAATCAAGCACAAAGCCCAGAGTGAAAAAATCCACATCAAATCTTCAAAAACACTAAATTTAAGGAAATCTATATCAGCATTTCAAGAAGTATAAGGTCATTCCCTTGTTTTTTTTCTTTATTACAAATTTATATTTATAATTTATCTCCATATTTTGTATTAATCATATCGGCATCGTTTTCCAAAAACAATTTGCCAAACGTATATGTTACTCCTGAACAATAATAAATAAAATTCTCATTCTGAAACAATCATTTCTAAAAGAACATGAACAAGTGAAAACATTCAATTTTAATTTATTTTGGCAAGGGTAATTTAGTAAATATCCTATATTAGTGAAGCCTTAAGCTTCTTTTGAAGGAATCCCACATCGAATACGTCCAATCCTAATCCCATATGTTTACCAATTTATACATCACCTATCCATCTCAAGATTAAGATTGCTTATTCTAGTGCCACGTGTGCTAGATGATGAAAACTTGGAAAATAAAGAATAAAAAACGGATTTTGTTACCCGGGATGTAAATGTAATTACAAAATTATGGACTTCTGCATGGTAGACCCTAGGAAAAGGTTTGGCCACCAATGCTTTGGTGTAGTAACTAAAATGCCCTTTCAAAATAGCAAATTGCCCTCCCACATTATCTACCGTCCCAAAATCACTTTACACCCTAATCATCCAAAGCATTCATCAATAAATATACGCATAGTTATAACCCCCCATGTTGTAAGGATTCATCTGTAATTTCTCCAGTCCAAGCTGCCCTTGCATTCCATCCCTTGCATACTGCTGCCACATGAACTGCTCCTCCGCCAGTAGCCTCTGCTTCTTCTCCATCTCCGATATTTGCACGTATGGAGGCGGTGGCACTGATAGAGAAGCTGCAAATGGATCGCCATAGACCTCTGTGGCACCATTGCAGGAATTTGGTGGTGGGAGTAATGCCAGCATTGGCGGCTTCCCGGAAGAAGCTAACACAACACTACTTGCACTCCCGGCGGCTCCATAGTTACCCATGGTCGTCGGAGCATAAGCCGTTTTTTGTTGTCGATACATTCCATCCAGCATTAACATATCGAAACCTCCACCAAGCTCCAACTTATGATTTGATAGATTGCTGGCCGATTCAACCAATTCCGTCTCCCAGTCTGCGGAACCACCCAATGTGAATCCTCCCCATGCGGGTACTGCCGGCGATGCTGCGGTGCCATCGAATAAGGCCAGAGCCAATTTCTCTCCATGCTCTTCGCTTGCAACTGCTGCATCTGCATCGTCCCATAAATTCAACAAATCTGCTTCTTGTTGAGGGTTGCTTTTCTCAGTGACTTTCTCCTTTCGCTCAACCTCTTCCTTCACCTTCACTTCCTCGATTTTGATTTCAGAAAAATGTTCAGGTGGCGGCAATGCTTTGATTCTTGTCAAGTTTTCTACAACTTCTGCTGCATGTACCCTTTGATCTTCCACGATTAGCGTCTCAAGATCTTGTTTCTTGGGTGTCCTCTGAGACATGATGGACTTATCACGGATGAAATCGTCCATGAGTTGGAGCTTCTTTGGAAGGATTCTTTCAACTTTCGGGCACTCGGATGACCTAGCAATCCCGGTCGACTTGCTCCAGTTGTAGAATATGTCAAGCTGGTCGAATTGTTTGGATAGCCGGGTGAAGATCCCATGCACCTTCACACAGTCGGCGACTGCAAGTTCCATAAACCGGTCAACCAAGATTGCCATTACCTCTGCTATGTCATAGTATATTTGGAAGCTCTCTTTCAGTATTGGGTACAGAGCAACCACCACCAACCGGTTGTTCTTCGCCTTTCCTGTCAATCGGCAAACACAAATTCAATTCTCAGTCAATAACAGCACGAAATTAAAGCAAATAGCTAGCAAATGGGCGCGCAAATTGCACCTGTTGGTCGACATGCCAGGAAACGTTCAAGGAGCTGCATCAGGTTCTGAACCCTTGCAAAGATTTGTTCGGTGTTCATCTCATGGACGGGAGTGGTGCAGACCGGCGGTGGCGGGGAATCTTCTTCATTGTCCTCGTCGGCTCTAAACGCTTTGCGACGAACACGCCTGCCACCATGCATACGATACTCAAGTCGCTCGTCGAGGTAGAGCGCAAAAGTGCGGACAAAGGCGGAGAAGTCCCAGGAGTTGGATTTGGAAGCGTCGCGAAAGTCGGACAAGTTGAGGAGCCGAGTGCCGTGGCGGGTGCAGAAGAAGATCTCTTGCTCGTAGGCGGGGTCGCCCTCGCAGAGGAGGCGATGAATGAGAATGAGGGTCTTGAGGGCTACGGTCCAGTTCTTAGTCTTGCTGAGACGCCTGGAGAGCATGTTGACGCAGGCGGTGATGTAGGCTCTGGAGTAGGAAGTGAAGCTGAGTATCTCTCGGACGTGCTTGTCATCGGCGGGATGTTCGTCGTGGCGGGTGGCCTTTATGACGGCCACGTCGAGCTCAGCCAAGGAATGGCTGCTGCTCACCTTGGCCAGGCCTATGCTGGTCCGATCCTTCACCGCGTCCAGGGTTCTGCGGATCTTGCTCGGAGCCATTATAAAGTTGAGGGCTTGGTATTATTCTAAATTAAAAGGGCAAAATGGTCAACCTGTAGTAAACAGCTCCAAAACGTCACAATTTTTATTCATTCATTTTTTTTTTCGATTTTGTATTTATAAACCTTGCCCCTAAAGCTGTATTCGATTTGATGAGAAATAAGATAGAAGGATATGAAAAAATATTAAGGCTGTGTTTGGTTTGAAAGAAAAAGGAAGGAGAAGGTATGAAAAATGAAAACCTATATAAATATGTTTTCTTTTAATTTTCAATCTAACACAGCAACACAGCCTTATATATAGTGACATAGATTTTTGATTGTTTGATAACAATATGAGAAATATGCAATGTACCATGGATATATAAAACATAGATTCAAATTCGGTTTAATTAAAATATCAGTAAATCTATATAAAAATTAGCATAAATTTATAAAATTAAATATAAAATAAATAAATAATAAATTTATTTCTGAAAGCCAAATCCAACTTAATTTTAAAGATTTTTAGATCTAAAAAATAATATGTTATATATATAATAGAATTGGATCAAGCAATATTTTAATTTGATCCAATTAATAAACAAATAATGCTTTCAAGTTGATTATATGACTAAACAGATATATCCGATCCATTTGTGAAATAGAATGCGATACAAACAAAGGTGTGTACAACGGGCTACAGAACTGGTCAAGAGTGAACACGCCATAGATTCATTCACAAATGACCAATAATAATAATAATAATACAATATTCAGCTAACCATGAAATCAAAACATATTCAATAGTATCATTGGTAAGAACAAAAAAATGGAAAAATAGGAAACAAAGCATGAAGAAGTTGATGACAAGAACTACCTGCTAAAAGTAATGGTGGAACACGGTAGATTATTCAACGGCTAAAAAATGTATCAAAGAGAAGCGAAAGAGGAAAGAAAATCAAAGAAGAAGAGAAGAAAGATAGCTTTAATTTCAGCTCTTCTTTCTTCTCTTCTCTTCTCTTGTCTCTCCCTCCCTCTCCTCTTCTCTTCTCTTATCTTCTCTTCCCTCTGTATTTCTACAAAAATTAAAGCAAACCCGCATTGTAACTACATCACGAATCACCCTAACGTAGCAACAAAAACCGGGGTTTCCATGGACAGAGATTAGCCACGTTTTGCATCAATGTCGACCATTGTCTTGGGCTGGTAATTCATCACCACCCTTGACCGGTTCTACCTGACGGTTTTGCGTCAATCTAAACCCTTCAATTAGTGGGCCTGGGCCACCTCTGCTTCCTCCTATACACTAAAAATAAATGAGAGCACAAGGAATTATTCATGAAATTGGCTTACAATCTTCCTAATATCAATACTAAACCAAATATAGTGATACAGTTAAAAGGTGATGCAACTTTGAGCGGTTCCAACTCAAGCCTCAAACGATCAATTTTAGATGAATTGGACTTGGATTTTTTATCCTCCGCTTAACTCTGGATTTGAAACTTTGGGCTTTCTTATTTTTTGGGATGGGATTGGGCTTAGCCCTTAGGCAACTTGAACCCTATCCAACTATATATACATACGTACATGTCAAATTTCAATGCAGACTGGGCCTTTATTGGACATAGCAAACTTGGTCCAACATTAGGCTACAGGCCCAATTCTTAGGATTGGGCAATTGGGCCTAGATTGAGTCTTGTCTTCCATCCGGGCAACCCAGGTTGGATCTTATTCAATGATGGCATATCACATCTGCGAGAGAGTTTTCAAAGTTGAAAGGGATTTAAAAGTGCATCACTTTCAATGACCATGGAATCCAAAAATTCAAAAATGCAAGTCCACTTATACAGTGGATAGATCCTCAGACTGACCCAACTCTTTTTTTCCTTTTCTGTAGAAAGACTGACCCAACTCAAGTTCTGATTAGGTAGGTCTTTGTCGAACCACCCAGTTTCCTCTTCTAATTGAATTGACTGCTTTGGATACATTTGGTTTATATTCATGTCTTGGTATTTCTTGTTAGAAAGAAATTCAATTTCCAAAATGATAGAAAAGAAATAGTGAATAGAATTTAGTTTATTAGGCTATAATATATATCTATACCATACTAAAAAACATGAGAATGTTGCAATTGGTTCACTCAAAACACCATGAATTTATTTTTCAAATTCACCCTCAATTTTCTTTTTTTTCCCATTGTATATATTGTCATTACAAAATAATTATGAAGAAAATAATATAAATTACAAAAAAACAAAGAAATACAAAGAAAATTTACAAAAAAAAACATAGAAAATCATAGAAATTTCTATACCATACTAAAACATGAGAATGTTGCAATTTAGTCAAACCCCTGATTTTTCTTTCCAACTTTACCCTCAACTTTCTATTTTTTTCCATTGTATATATGTCATTGCAAAATAATTATGAAAAAAATACATAAAATGAAGAAAACAATATAATTACAAAAAAAACAAAGAAACACATAAAATGATTGTGTGACATGACAACCCATATTTTAACTCCTATTTGTATTGATCAATCCCAAACGTTTCATGAATAAACAGCAATGATATCAAACACAACCTTAAACGTTATGATACAGGTGAAATGTCCTAATTTAAGTGTCATTCCGTTGTATCATATTCATCTGTATCAATATATACAACCGATACAATGGGCAATACAAAGATTTTAACCCCAAAGACTTTCTTTTTTCTTTTTTTTTTCTGATACTTAAACTACAAGGCCTTACTGTTGAAAAGCAATCAATTTACAATTTAACTTTCAAACTAGCGGGGACCCGTGCGAACGGGATTTATTAAGTGAAAGCTAAATAATAGAAATGGTCACATACTAAAATACCCCTTATAGTTTCATGGATTTACTAATATCTATCCTATAATTAGCATTTTACTAAAACACCACTTATAATTTGCAATGGATTTAATCAACCTTCCATTAGATGACAGTGGAAAATGACAGTGTTGATCATAATGTTCATTTAAATAAATTTAATCAAAAGAAAATAAAAATAAAAATATCATTTTTGCCCTTAATAAGACACGGGCAACCACTCTATTGGCTATATTTGGTCAGTTTTTTTTTTATACAAAAAAAGTGTTATGGGTATTTTTTGGAATAAAAAATCATGGGCTTAATGACAGAACAAACACTCCTTAATAAAAGATGATTAAGTAAATAAGTTATAAAATATATGGGATGTTTCAGTAAAATGAAAACTATAAGTTAGGTTTAAGTAAATATATAAAACTATAAGGTGTGTAGGAATAGCATCAGGGCGGGGATCATATTCCCCGTCCCCAACCCCAATTCTGAAATTAACCCCCATCCCTGATCCCCGACAGGGATGGGTTCCCCATAGGGACCCAAATCCCCAAAATGTTTTTAGATAATAGTATTTTTTAAAATAAATTTATTTAAAATAAATAAAATTTTGAAATTATAAATAATGATTTATATATATATATATAATTGGGGTCAAGACAGGCCGGGGACCTTAATCCCCATCCCCAACCTCGACCCTGACCTCGATCGAGGATTCCTATTAATCCCTGTCCCTATCCCCACCCCGCCAAAACAATCCACATCCCAGCCCCATTGGGTTGGGGAAGTCAGGTTCCCGTCGGGGATGCGGAAAATTGTCATCCCTAAAAGTGTGTTCTAATAAATGACCCTAATAGAAACACATAAGAGTATACAATTGTTTTATATTTTTAACTTTTTAAATAATTAATAATTATTCATTTTTATATACTATTTTTAATAAAATTTTTATAATATAAAGATAACAATAATTAATTTCAGTTAGGTTTATTTATCAAACTGATAAAACCGACCAACCCGATTAACTCAACCCGAGTTGGTTGGTTTTCTAATATATTTAGGTTGGCTTTGGTTCAAAAATTTCCCAATTCGACCAAGTTGGATCAGTTTATCTTTGGCCATTTGTAAACCGACCAAAATCGAACAACCTAATCATGGATATATATTAATATTTTATATTTTAAATATAATTTTTAATATGGAAAAGTGGGAATTTTCCCATATTTCTTAGTCTAAAATGCTTTATATCATAAATCTAATTTTTTAATAATTGTACTATAATTTTTAAAATTAAATTAATTTTTTAAGTTTAAATCTTTTGAACAGACTGACCAAACAAAAAAAAATTGACCCAAACCAATACAACTTGAGTGGGTCAGTTTTCATAAAAGGTGAGTAGGTTTCATCTGACCAACTCCCTAACCTTACCAGGTCAATTTGGTTGGCCAAATAGCCTACAACCAAACCAAACCAACTCATGAACACTCATAATTTCAACTAAATTAATAGTCTTATCTCTGATAAATAACAATAGTTTAATCTCCAATAATTATTGAAAATTTATAGCAAAAATACACAATTATTGAAAATATATTGATAATGAAAAATACAAAAATTACAAAAATACAATAAGTACTAAAAATATATTAACTTAGTTAATAAATAGTATAATCTCAAATAATAGTTTAATCTCTAATAAATATTAATTAATAACTTATAACAAAAATACAATAAGAACAATAAATTAAATTTAAAATTTTCAATAATAGTAATTTAATATCCAATAATTGTTGAAAATTTTCTCTTAAATAACAAAATAAAATAAATTTATACATAATCATTGAAAATACATTTATCACAAAATACTATAAATATTAATTTTAGTATATATATTTATATAATAAATACAGATTAAGAGTTTAAAATTATTATTAATAAATATTAATTTTTTTGAAATTTATTTTCTCAAACTATTACTTGATATAAGTGAAATGAATTATTTACAACATTATGTAAAAACATTAAATTATTATTTCAATATTATGTTATAATAATTTTTCAACATTTTAGATTTTTTTTTAATTTATTACATAATTTATTTATTTTAACTATTTAAAATCTAGTTATGTTAAATATTTTGTTATTTAAAATATTTAGTTAATTAAATACCTAAATAATATATTTAAATTTTAAAATATTAATTATTTATTGAATTTAATTATCCATAAAATCATAATTTATACTATTATTACATAATGAAATTTTGTAATATATTAAATTATTATTAGTTTCAATATTATGTTATAATGATTTTCTACTTTGAAGAATTTTTTTAAATTTATTACATAATTTCGTTATTTTAACTATTTAAAATCTAGTTATGATAAATATTTAGTTAATTAAATATTTAAATAATCTACAAAATATTTTAATTTTATTTATTTAAAGCTATTACATATTATTAAATATTTTAGAAACATTTAAATTGATAATCCGAAAAAAAAAACATAATTTAAAGTGTTAGTACATAATTTTGTGATATATTTTGTAAAAATATAAAATTATTTTTGTGTTTTTAATAAATATTTTAAAGTTATTATATAATTTTGTTAGAATATTTGAATAATTCTTAATTTTTTAATCTAAATTTTATTTACATAGATATAGATAAAAAGTAGGGGATAGGATAAATAGGAATTAGAGATAATTTTGGAGAAAGTGAGGGATAGTGGGGGAGATAGTTTAGGAAAAATTTTAGGAGAAGAGATTATTTTGTTTATTGGGAAAGTACATCTCATTGGTTGTTTCAAAAATGACACAATAAAAAAAAATCAAAAAAATGAAAAAAAAAATTGACTGCTTTGTTTTATATATATATATATATATATATATATATATGGGCTCTACATAAATGAACACACGCTTCAAGTACTTGTTATGCATAAATGCTCTACATATTAACTCTCAAACATTTTCCCTTCTTAAGGCAATTAATTTGAAAAATAATTGATTATTTAAATTAACGAGTTAAAGTATTAATATCAATTTCCATTGTTTCTCATCACACTTCACATAAACTACTAAAGAATAAATTTCACAAATATATTAAGGTTACTGTTTTTTATGGATTTATTTGATCTTGCGTATCCATGCATTTGACATGTTTATCAAAATTATCTTTCCAATTCTGATTCTGCATTTCTAATACCATGAACATTACAGACTGATGATATATAAAACCTTCTTTGGGGACAAATACATACGATACTTCAAATTCCCACCCTGAACTTTCAGAGTGCCACTCACTAATACCTTCTTAGGGCCTATTTGGTTCGCATGAATCCAAATCAAAATCGACCATATAGCCCATTCCTATTCAACTATTTGGTTGGACAGACCTTTTGAGGGAATGGCCACCCCTCCCCTAGAAATGAAATCCCATTCCAGCTGAATCAATTAACCAAACGATTCCGACTTCGACTGTAAACCAATTAACAAAACAGGCCCTTAATAAGGTTATGGTTAAACCGACCTGCCTGTCGATATGTAATCGACCTCCCATTTGGTTAAAATCTGAGTAGGTTGGTAGTTAGTTTCTTTTTTATTTAGCAAGAATAAAACACCATACATTGGAGACATGAGCCACTCCCTATCCTCAGAGATGAGTTTCTGGAAGTGAACCAAACAGGGCCTTTTCATCCTATGATTTACAATTTTTTTAAGAGTTCGGATATGCTCTTCACAAAATGCGCCTCACACCGACTTCACAGCACATTTCAGCCTTCCAATAGGAATATCTCCCCATAAATAAAAACTTGCAATTATGGAGATGTTCCAGATGCATGGCTGAAATGTGCCGTGAGGTCAGTGTGAGTAACGCTTTGTGACGAGGGGATTCAAACTCCTTTTCAAATGACAGCACATTTTATTAACCAAACACCAAATGCTTTAAACAATTAGTTACAAATATCCAACTTTACCCTGGTAATAACAACAGTAGTTGGGTTATCAATTCAACCTGAACATAAAGCTCTCAAGGCTGTGTTTGGTTGCAGTGCAATTTTATTTGCACTAATACAATTGCATGGAGTGCAAATGTAAAAAATGCAAAATCTCGTTTAATTTTGTTTTAGATTTTACTCATTTATACAGAAACCAAACAAAATAGCTAAAATTTGATAAAAAAAAATGGGTCAGAATTTAAATTCAAATCATTTGCAATGCCATGGTTTTGCATCAGTGCAAATTTATTTGCACTGCAACCAAACACAGCCTAAAGGTCAAAGAGTTTCATGGAATAAAACACTGCAACCCCACACCCACAAACCTAAATTCAAAGCATAAAGAGTTTCATGGAATAAAACACAGCCTAAATTCAAAGCATAAAAAGTTACGAAAAACATTGGATTAGTCTCTCCTTGAGTAATAAATAAAAACCTTGATAACCTTACAGATTTCATATATGAATGAAATTCTAATTAATAGATAGCTGAATGAAGATAGCGCAAACCAACAGAAAAAACTATGAGAGAATCAGCCCCCATACATATTTCCCAAGTTTAACACTGACTACAAAAAGAGAAAGCCAGATCAAGGCTGAGACCATTCCCAAGAAGAAAACAAATGTGAGCCCATTGCCACGATTAGCCGCTTGTTCCCTAAACTCCTTCCTCGATAGGTTGTAGCCATAGCAACAAATACAAGGAAACTCCCCCAACTTGTCTGATGGAGTGTCTTTAGTGCACGCACACCCAGCAGTCACCTTGGCCTTGACATGGATGGAGGAGCCACCATATGAAGATGAGAGACTAATGCTTGTGGCTCGATTTTCTCTGCTGGTAGGTGACGGGTGTTCTGCGGCTGAGGCAGGATGAGCGGGGATGTTGTCTAACAGACATTGGAGCCTGGAATAGGATGATGCTCTTTGTTCACCTGGGACGAAACATTACAGCGAGGATGAAATGATGAAAATTTTAGTGTGGAACTTTTTCAGGAAAACAATTAAACCTGCAGAAAAACCTGCTACATTCTCTGCTGCCTTTAGAACAAAACAGAGGCCGCAGAACCTGAATCCCAGAGTTTACACAAGAACAAGCTAAGGGATCAAGAAAAGCAGAAATACTGAAGATTTTTCTCATAGGGTTGCAGTCAGTTTAGTTTTAACTGCAAATCTTCATGGCAAAACTATCTTCAAGAATGAAAAAGAAAATTAATAATATTAAGGCCACATCTGCTGTTTATCTCAACTTTCTCCCTCATTTATTTCCTTTTTTCCTCAAAATAGATTGAAAAAGTTCAAGAATCATAATAAGAATGCTGGTTCCTGGCATCATTGAGGATAATGAAAGCTACCTCTTGCCAAGGCCTGTGTGGCATATTGCTTCTCTCTATCTTCTGCATTTTCACTTGGAGCAGTAGGGTCACATATATCAGCCTCATATGCTGCACTATTTCCACCAACACCATTGTCCTGGATTAGATGTCATGGCATTTAAATGAGTGCAAAAATAAAATAACACATAAAGATGAAAAAAACATGGACCAATGAATTGGAGTACCATAACATGCATAGAAACAGACAAGAAACTAACCTTCAAAAAAATAGACCCAAATAATCTTCAACAGAAAAGTATTCCAGTTATGTAGAACAAGCATACTTACCCCAGGAGTAGAAAGAACAACATCCAAAGGAAGAACTGAACCACAGAATCCTTCTAAGTTATCATAATTGCCATAGTAGATGAATGGATCAACAGTTGGAAATTGCTCAGCACCATTAACCACACAAGGATCTGCTGCTAGTGGATGCTCCAGATCTTTCAACTCCAAAAAGGATTGATCCAGAGGACATTCAGCTTCTGAACTGCTAAGGGGTAAATGGGATCTATTCAGATCTTCCAAGGTTATGATATCCTCCAACGCATTAAAAATCCCATTCCCTTCCAAATGAGTCGATTCATTGACATTATATGATTGCAAATTCTGTAGGCAAATTAAGTAAAATGTAAAGTTCAACATTACTGTACAAGCAAAATTTTACTCGTAGCCTAGAAGTACACAAATAATTTTTTTAGTGAAGAAAGGAATGCTAAATCTTCAGGAAGGCAGTCTTATAAAACCAAAAACAGATGGATAAAGGGGTTAAGTAACCACAAAGGTTTTCATGCAAACAAGTTTGCAATTCCCAATTATTACGCTTATAACCATAGCTGGTTAAGTAACTGGCATCTCAACTATACAATTACATAACCCTTCCATCCCTCCCCAGCAAAGGAAAACAAATGCCATTTGGTCCCCTGCCTAATTTCACATGCAATGCACATATTACCTAGGTGATAACAATGTTATAGTTCATAAAAAATATTTGAATAAATAAATAAAGAATCTATATAATAAATCATCCCAGAAGAAGTTTCATATAGGCACTCATTCTGCCAAATATTAAGGCTCAGTTTGGAAAGAGTACAAATACAAATATGTACAGTTCAAATACATACAAAATACTACAAAATACAAGGTTTTGTACTCTACACATTTGTATTTGTTTCCCAAACTGAACTTAAAGGGCTGTTACTGAGGCCGCCCCTAATGTTTTCAACAGCTTATACAAGTGGGATCATGCAAACCAGTAAAGGATGCTTTTAGTTCTTTATTATAAGTTGACATCTAACAGGTACTGCCTTGATTTCATGAATTCTTAAATATCTAACAGCATTCACCAGGTTCTCAAGTAATATTCAAGTCTTCAAGAATTATTTTATTTAATGTTTGCTGGATTGAGAACTCGATTGTAAAACACAGAATGTGCTATTGGACTCTGCTAGCTAGTAACCTACTGTCCAAGTTTTCATGTATTACCAGATCACAACCTGTCCATTTTGCTTCATCTGAAACAGCTTTGTTAATTGAAAAGCCAGAACATGTTAAATAAATGTACATGTCATTCTGAATTAGAGTTAACTTTCAGAAAGTGGGACATGCTTCAGTACAGAACAAATCTGAACACACATTCAAGAATTCCAATCCTCAGATGGCTGCATTTGATAGTCAACACAACAGCATCTAAGATCTAGCATAGCCAACAAGAGGTCAATAAAATAACAAATACAAACTACAGAATTTTTACATATCCCACAAAATTAGCAACCCAATCATTTTTTATGCATTTTGTTGAGAAGGCAATTAGCAACCCAATCATAGGCAATGTGGATACACTATAATATATTATTTACCCAGATAATCAACCTAATCAATATTACCTCATTTTTATCATGGTCAGCAGAAAATAAAGCATCATCTTCATTGCCAAACATTGCCAGTAAAGAAGAAATATCATCACTCTCAGGCAAAAAATGTTCCACATTGTTAATAGAAGGCACAGCTTGACACGGAATAGGCTCCAACGAAGACTCACACACACTCCCAGGCATAATGGAAGCATTTAGATCATCAGCTTGTAAACCAGATGAAGAACCAGGTTCAGCAGTAGGAGCAGAGAAAGGTTCATTTACCACATCATCATCCCAGTCTTCCTCTTTAAATGGTGCTCCATATTGTTCGCCATTTTTTGGGCCTATACCACTCTTCTGAAAGATTTTGCAAAGTACATATGCACCCTGCACCATAAAAAGCCAAATAGGGTCTAAAATCTTTTAGCAATTATGCATTAAAAAGAAAAGAAAAAAAACAACTGCATCACAAAACCAATGCACTACACACACACGTCGAATGCACGAATATATTATTTCACCAGACTACAAATTCATAACACATAAAGGACTTGTAGACTGTATAATAGTGACTGAACTGGATAAACTGAATCAATTATTGATTTATCTTTTAATGTAAGTTCTCAAATAGGGAGCAAGCCCCTTGGTGACTAATCACTCATCCGCTAAAATACTTTGTGCCAAAGAGAATTAAGTATTTAAATTCTCAGAAAAGAGTTGCTCAAAATTAAAATCGAATAGCAAAATAACAGAATATACAATCAGCTCAGGATTAGTATTGTGAAATATGATAAAGAATGAACTCCATAATATCAAAGTTGATCTGTAAGTGGATTTTCAATCATCATACCATATGACAATACTTTACTAGTGTACATATAATAAAATAAAAGCACATAAGGTATTAATTCTAAACATTTTAGCGGTAAATAGAAACAAATAAAGAAAAGGTTATTACCCTATGTTGGTCCCCCTCTATACAGGCCATGGGAGAGGTACTCAAAAGAAGACCTAACAACAGGAACAATTTCTTTTTTTTTATCAGCAAAGGTAAATTTCATTAAGCATTATACGAAACTTGAGTTCACAATTCCATGGGTAATCTACCCACATCCATAGGAATAAACAAATACAACTAGAATTGGAGCCCCCAAAAACCATCCATAGGAATAAAGCATCTGCAATGCCATTTGCAGTTCTTCTCACCCATTTAAAATTAACACTCAATTCCCTTGTTTACTTTTCAACTTCCCCAATCCTTTGCCTGTAAACCCAAGGGGTTTGGCTGTGAAATTTTGTCCAGGAAATAACTACCTGAGAGTCCCCTTCCACTTCTAACCTTTGAAAGACAAACTGTTTTGCAAGTTTCAGCCCTTGAAGCAGAGCCATTAATTCTGCTGTCAGTGGATCTCCTTGCTCTACATGACCCAAATAAAGTGCTAGTGTCTCACCTTCTGTACCTCAAAATACGCCCCCTAAACCAGATCTTCCTTCATTTCCCAAAAAGCTTCCATCAAAATTTAGTTTCACAGCATTAGGTGTTGGGAGTCTCCATTCCATAACCTTTTTCCCCCTTGAGCCAAGTTTGCCACTTCCATGCTCTCAAAATGTCATTGAAGGAGTAACCATAGAAGATTTCCAAGGTTTTTACCCAATGTGCAACTTTTATCTTAATGGTTTCTATGATTTCCAACTCAGATCTACACTTTTCATTGAAAATCCTCCCATTCCTTTTTTTCCCCAAATAGTCCAACTTCTTATTAGTCAACCTAGGCTTTGCTTAAAGCTCCTAGGCAACCACATCATGGGTATCAACCAACTAGTTAAAAATAGTAACAGCACACTAGTTGCAGCACACCAGTTGGTTGACTGGTGGGTAACTAATCAGTGCTTTGATAACGTTGATTAAATTCTCAAAAAGAGGTGTTCAAAAGTAAGATTTAATGCCAAAAAAACAGAATACATAATTGGGCAGAAGTTAAGGACTGTAAAATATGAAAAAGAACTTCTTGTTTGATAGCCAAAAAAATTACAATGGAATTTCAGGAAAAAATGATTTTATAATATCAAAGTTTTATCTACAGTAGTCACAATTAATGTTCTAGGTACACACCATTAAAAAATTTCAAGGAAAGAACCAAATGAACAGCAAAGATGTTATTCCCAACATAAAACACTAAACAAGTACAGAATATAGAAAAATAAATCATGTACACCTTCAAATGCTTTAGTAGATTAGCATAGTCATATAGAGAAATAAATCAAGTATTCGTTTAGCATATTAGATCAAGCAAGACAACCATTA
Organism: Nelumbo nucifera; assembly: GCF_055504915.1. NCBI lineage: Eukaryota > Viridiplantae > Streptophyta > Magnoliopsida > Proteales > Nelumbonaceae > Nelumbo > Nelumbo nucifera. Next base: position 36,595,882 of record NC_142653.1, on the reverse strand, counting down.
AATACCAGTTATGGTGACAACCAAAAAATACTAGCAAGGATACATAATCCAAGCTAGTTCCTGAAAGGCAGAAACACACATAAAATGACTGCAGTTGAGTCCAAGTTAGCAAATTCTAATATCCCACACATCATGTAACATTATTCCCAAACCCTCAATCATGATGAGATGAATTTCTCTGTACTCCACACCTGCTGCAATTACAAGCTCATGAACTAGAAAAGAACAGCTATTAATGAGAAAAGAACCCAGGCACCAAAGAAACTTTATACTGATAATTGCATGTATGCTAAGTTTAATTCAATCAACCCAAAAGAACAGATTTTTTAATCATCATCACATCACCTTTGTGTTCATGATTGAAGGCATTGCATTACAAGGGCAGTTGTGTGCTGGACGGTTTGGGAAGAAAGAAACCAAAGAGCCTTCTCAGAAGGAGTAATGAACCAATAATTGATACCATTACCATAAGAGTGATCCAATGGGTAAAGACTTTGAGCAGCTTTGAAGGTGTTTCTACTGATGACTTGCTTAGAGAGTGGAAAGAGGTAGGCGATTCCTCTTTTTCAAAAGCTGTCATCAGGTCAACTTGGCTCCTACCTCCTTATGGGTTTATCACATTGAACGTTGATGGTAGTAGTGAGGGGAATCTAGGCCCTTCAGGCATTGGAAGAGTGTTCCAGAATGAGGGAAGAATTATTGCTTTCTACTCAGGGCCAATAGGCATAGGTGATTCATTGAGGGCTAAAATCATGGTTGTAATGGAAGGAATTCAAAAGGCAAAAGAGCCGAACATCAGTAAGTTGATCATAGAGAAGGGGACAAAAGTTACTAGTAAGATGGCTACAAAAAGAGGAGATTGGTTGGTGGAATTTTGCTAATGAAAAAACAAAATCGCAGTGAAGGTTTCTAACAGATTGGAAAAGATGATGAGAGATTTCCTTTGGGACCCGGGAGAAGAGATGAGGGACCATAGAGTAAGCTGAGAGGTGATGACTAGGAGTAAAAATAGTGGTGGTTTGGGACTCGGGAACATTAGAAAAAGGAATTTGGCCCTTCTAGAGAAATGGTTGTGGAGATTCCCACTAGAGAAGGAGAAATTATGGGCCCTTCTGGATGGGATGCTGGAATCCGAGCTAGGACTACAAGTGCTTCACCTTGGAAAGCCATCCATGAGTTGTTAGCAGTTTTTCCCCTCTTATCAGGTATGATTTGAATTCAAGTAATTCCATAAAATTCTGGGAACTTGGGTGGGGAATGCCCCTCTAAGGACCAGTTTCCTCTTTCATTACCCCTTCCTCTTCCATTTCTGGGTTTGGGTGGAATTTGGACTTGAGAAAGGCTGTGAGAGACTCAGACCTTGACAGCATTTCGAATCTCTTTCAGCTTCTTGACAATTTTCTTAGACCCTGCTAAGGTGGACTCTAGAATCTGGACCCCCACCCCCACTGGTTCATTCTCCTGTGCCTCTTTCTTCAAAGTCTTAAGCCAGTCCACCAGTCCTGTAGCCCTTCCTTTCCTTGTTAATGAGGTTTTGTGCAAACCATATCCTCATAGGGTTGGTAGTTTTTGTTGGGAAGCCTTTCTAGAAAGAATCAACACTGGCGATCTGCTCCAAAAGAAGAGACCCAATATTAGTTTGTCCCCTCACTGATGTGTTCTTTGTAAAGCTGACGGGGAGACTGGTTTTCATCTACTAGTGTCTTGCCAATTTGCAAAGTCTATTTGGGAGTGGGCTTTCTCCCTCTTTGGGTGTAGTTGGAACCCTCCATCAAATTTGCAAAATCTATTTTCCCCTTCTTTTTTCAGGTGGCGTATGAAAAGGGGAAGGACTATGTGGAGAGGACTGAGGGTTACGGTATGTTGGTCCTTATGGGAAGAGAGAGGTGTTGAAGAACTGCGGACGCTGATCCTTATAAGGATCGTACAGTGGATGAAATCCCTAGAGCTATTCACCAGATTATACAGTAGATGACATGTTGAGGAAGTGGGGTGAGATTGCTAACTTACCCAGACCAAAACAGTGATGAGTGTGTCATGGACCCCCCCACCTACGGGTTTCATAAAACTAAACTTTGATGGGAGTTGTAGAGGGAATCCTGGACAATCAGGGATTGGGGGTGTTTTCAGGGATGAGAATGGGGTTGTTTTTGCCATGTTCTTAGACCCAATTGGAGTGGGTGACTCTCTCAAAGCCAAGATCCATGCAATTATGGAAGGAATCCAGAAAGCTAGGGAGACAATATCAGAAAACTCATAATTAAAGGGGATTCGGAGGTGGTGGTAGGATGGCTGAATAAAGACAACGGTGGATTATGGAATTACAGCAATGTGAGGAGGAAACTTAGATGGCTGGTTCGAGAAATGGTAGTTAAAATGAGTTGGGTAAAAAGATCAACTAATTCTTTTGCTGATGGGTTAGCTAAACAAGGGGTGGAGAGGGAGTCAATGTTTTGGGCACAGTTGTAATTTTATTTTTTTCTATTTCTCCTTCTCTTTCTTTTTTTCTCTTTTTTTCCTTTCTTGGGGCTCAAGCTGTAGTTGGAAGATAAGAAAGTTTGTCTTCCTCTTTGTAATTATTATTGAGATTTTCTAATGAATTGTGTTATTGATCAAAAAAATCAAAGTTTAAGTGTATTACACAAAATATGGAAGTTAAGCTACAGTGGGTAAAAAGAGTGCAAAAGCTTTTGCTGATGTTTTGGCTAAGCAAGGGGTCAACTTTTTGGGCTGTGTGGTAACTTGTAATTTGTAATTTCAGTGGTCATCTCAGAGTGAGTTAAGAGAGCTTATCTCTCTCTATGGTGTTCCTCTGTACTTGTTTCAGTAATTAATGAAATTCCTCTGCCATTGATCAAAAAAGAGATAAATCCTAAATCAAAATAATGCTAAAACTCCTTCCTTCTGGTGGACTCATTTAACAATAATTCACACATAAATGGAACAATAGTATGACCATACATTGTAATATATAGCTATCTATAAGCAAAGATCACTGGGCCAAAACTAAGCCCTAAAAGAACAAGGATGTACCTGAGAAATGCCTGCATTAACCAGATCCCTATCTTCAAGTCTGTATTCGTGCATCACCCAATCTGTTCTATTTCCCCGGGGTGCACGACCTGTGTGAAAAATCAGAGTCTTTTTCATCCCAACTATTTGTGAATTATGGCAGATGGCTCTATCCTTCCCTGTGGTTTTCCAATATCCAATCTCAGTAGCACGATTTGTCCTTGGTCCATTTGCATATTTCTTATCTCTGGGGCAAAAGAAATACCACTCCAGATCCCTGCTTTTCAAGCACGATTTCTCTGTACAAAAAAGGGGGAAAGGAAATACATCCAATAAGAAACAAACACTTACTGGAAACAACTAAAAATTGATTGGCATGAACATCACTAAAAAGGATTGGGAAAATGGCATAAAAATAATAATTAAAAGTTTACAACTGAAATAGATGGGTGTGGAAGCTGAAAGCTATAAATCATTTAGTTAAGAACCAAAACATATGAACCATTCAGCTAGAAAACAACAGAAGCATCAATGCAATTGTCAAAAACATGCATGTATGACAGAGAATCTTCATTCTTCGCAGTATAATTTCATCAACATCAAGCCAATGACCTAGGCATGTGTGTATACACACACACACACACACATATACATACATACATACATATTAAAAAACAGAAGGAATACATATGTACCTGGCAGATCCCAAGGAGAAAACTTGTATATATCTATCTCTGAAATTGCTTGAATCAGTGGTTTTCCTAGGACCTTCCTCTTGAGATAATATTTCACCAGCTCAACATCAGTAGGATGAAATCGAAAGCCAGGCGGGAGGGATGCTCTGGCCATCAAACTCCCCACAGAATACTTCACTACTTGAAAACCTCAATATTACAGTATACCCCTTGCTTTGAAACGCTAAAAAAGAACACAGAATTGTTTCCTACCTTCTGCAGCAACAAACCTCTTCCCTTCTTTTTTACCTCAAAATTCCAACAAACACATTAAAAACATCCACCAACCCAGAATCAAAATAATTAACTTCAAGCAACCATTGTCACAAAACCTTCAATATCTGTCAAGTCCAGTGTCGAAACAAGAATCGTAGACAACACCACAACCTGCCCCGGTTCATGAAACTGAAATCACAGTCAAGAAACCATGCAAATCTGACGCTGAGATCAACAGACATTTGACGTGCAAGGTGAACCCTGTTTTTGACATTATTAGCTTCGAAATAATAAACATGACAAACATTTCAAAAGATTAAAACAAAACTACCACGCAGGACCCCAGGAAAAATCACAAGCCTGAAGCAACAATAAAAAAACAAAGCCCACACATTTGTTGAGTAAAAGAAACAAAACCCCTTAAAACCATAAAATAAAACCTCACACACGCTGATATTCACTGCAATTTAGATTGATCAATAAAAAACACAAGCACCTAAGAAACAAAGCAGTGATGAAAGACCATCAACAATAGAAACACATGCGCCCCTTAATCCACAAAGCAAAGTAGCAAACAACCAAGTAACCCATCTAGCTCAAAATTGAAGACACTCTCGGAAAAAAGAAACCCTAAAATCACTGGACAAAATGAAAACCACGAGAAAATCGGAAGCTCGCAGCAGTTCAGATACAAACAACGACACCAACAAGGATTGCACATTAAATCAAAGAACTAGTGAGAAATGAACCCAACAAGCAATTTCAATCAAAAAAGCATGAGAAACAAATCTAGCAGCATCAGAAACCCTAGAGAACACAAAAAAAACGACGAAATCAAAGAAAAAACGAGAATCATAATCATAGACCCCATAAGCTCAAAACTTAGAGAAAAAAAAAATAACGAGAGAAAGAAACAAGCCCTAGTTCTTACCCGATAGGGACGAAGAGAAGAGAGAAGGAGGAGATAACGCGGAGAAGAGCCGGCCCAAACCAAATGGAGAGGGGGCAAAGAAGCCGAGAGAGAGAGAAAGAGAGGAGAGAGAATGGGAGGAGGGTCAAGATATATAAGGAACGGAGAAGAGCCGAGGAGTGTGGAGTGTTATTTCCCGCTTAATACTATAAAGCTTCACTCACAATCCTCGGGACCCCATTGGTCCATTTTTCCTCTTCGAGGTTTATTTTTTATTTTTCTCTCTAAAAAAGGGGAAAAATAAAAATGACAATACCTTTTGATATCCTTTTCACACTTGGAGCCCAGAGAGTGAGAATAAATAAGTTAAGTGTATATTCCACGGATCAGAGTCGTCAGATTTGATCAGCAATCTTTTTTGGGTGGACCAAACGATTACAGACACTAATCATGGACAAAAGGCTTCCGTTTCAGGTGAAGTATACACATTAGTATGAGATAAGTGGTAGCTTCTGTTCTCTCTGTCTGTGTATAGTAGGAGTCCGCATCTGCTCCTTACAATGCGCGCCCCACAATGACCTCACAGCGTGTCCTGGCCGCATATCGAGAACATGTTCTGTCCTTGAATTTATGTTCAAAGGGGAGGAGATGTTCCGATTACAAGGTGGGATGTGGCTGTGAAGTCGGTGTGAAACGAGCTATATGAGGAGTAGATCCCAATTTGTATAGTAGGTAAGTGGTAAGTCAATTGTGTCTATATTTGTTTCAAATAAATAGATGGGCAACAATTACTGGGGTTGTAAATGGATCGAATTTGAATTGAATCAGATAATTGGAGTTCGATTAGAAAATTTCATATCCAAATTCAATTAATATCCAATCGATAATAAAAATTATATTCGAATTTGAATTTGATTTAATTTGAAATTGATGGATTAATTATTTTAGGTAATTAATAAATAAATAAAATAAATATTTTATTTATATAATTTATATAAGTATATAAATTATTTATATAATTTAATTATCACATATATAAATTATATAAAATATTTAAATATTTTATATATTATATCGATATTTATCAAATCGAATCAGGTTATATCCGAATTCGAATCCAACTAACTATTCAATATAAATAAGATATCTAAATTTGACCAATTAAATATTCAAATTATCCGAATTCGATTTGATTATGTCGAATCTCGAATTTGAAATCGGATTCTCGAATACTATTGACACCCCTAACGATGAATAATTTCTTGATAACAAAAAATTGTTCAAATACCCTAACAACACAGAATTTAGGTGCAAGCCGGGAATATCTCCCCGTTAATCTAACCATACACCCACAGAAGATATTAGCAGTCTCACGTGCAAACAGCTCGTGCGTGTAGATGGGAGCTAAACAAAGCAACCCAATCGTGCAAGAGTCCCACGTGGGTTTTGAGGCTCCCTCTTTGAGAGAGCTCCTTAGCTTTTCGAGTTTCCTATTTCAAGAGGGAAACTCGAAGAGAGCTCCCTCCCTTTCCCTGTTTCCCTTTCGAGTTTCCTTGTCTACGCTGTTGTCCGGTGACCTTCAATGGCCCTCTTTATGCTACTGTCCGAAGGAGAGCCTATCTCTTCTTCGAAGATTTTGGCACCGACAACCTTCCAGTTTTGCCCTCCCTATCTTTCCTTCTCTTTCCCTGATTCCCTTTCAAGTTTCCCTATCTGCGCTGCTATCTGACGACCTTCAATGGTCCTCTTTTACACTATTGTTCGAAGGAGAGCCCGTCTCCTCTTCGAAGATTTCGGTGGCCTTCCTGTTTTGCCCTCCAAGATTCCGGCAACCTTTGATGGCCCTGTTTACGTTGTTGACTGAAGGAAAGCCTGTCTCCTCTTCGAAGGAAGGTCTTGGTGGCCCTATTTTGCCCTTCAAGATCCGCCCTTCCTGTTTTGCCCTCTCTTTCCCTGTTTCCCTTTTGAGTTTCCTTGTCTACGCACCTTCGATGACCCTCTTTACGTTGTCTGAATGAGAGCCTGTCTCCTCTTCGAAGGAAGGTTTCGATGGCCCTATTTTGGAATCCAAAAGAGAGCCTACCTTGCATAGGAGACCATGTCATTTTCCGACGACCTTCCAGGGAAGTATAATCAATTATTTTTGCATGATGGGCACGTGTACTACATGCTGCCTCGTAGATCTTATCAATGATAAATCTAATAGATTATGTCCTCCCATCATTTGCAGCAGTTATCATCCAAGAATTATTTTACTGTATTTTTTTGCATGATTGACTAGGATTAATCATGTAAGGTGTCTATCTCTTCGTATTTCAGTGGGATTTTTTACTGTATTTTTTTGCATTCTCGACTAGGAAAGTGTTTATCTCTTCGTATTTCAGTCAATGTTTGGTTGACTAGGTGAGTAGCCATAATAATTTCTTCTCCTCGGCATATGGTATTTGTCTGCTGATCATTTTCTATATATACATTACTTCCTTCTTATATGAACTTCATACTATTGTAACCATCATTCTCTCTTTCCACTTCTACTACTCTCTTTTTATTCTTAAGGTACTGCTTTTCATTGTTCTCCTTCTATCTTCCTCTGTTTCCACTCTTGCCGTTTGGGTTCTTGTCTGGGGTTTTCTAGTACTGACTTTTACTCTATTGCAATAAAAATTAGGTTTGCATGTTATTAGATAAAACATTTATTATTCCCAAAATATTTTGCTACATTGTAATAAAAATTAAGTCTGTTATTAGATACAAAACTCAACAATTTTATACTTCAAACCAAGTTTTTTTTTTCTGTACTGATATTGAACTTTAATATTTCTGATGTGTTGTCTTGTCTTCTTTTGTGCCAGGCCTTCCACTGTTCACATTGCATTAGCCTTCCATTGTTTCCATTCTATCTTCCTCTCATACCACTCTTGTCATTTGGGTTCTTCTAGTACTGCCTTTTACTCCATTGCAATAAAAATTAGGTCTTCATGTTTTGTTTCTATAAATTTTGCCTAGCTTTTCTTGCCTGCTTCACAAATTCAATCATGCATGAATGTTCTGTTTCATAATGCATAAATGTTCCATTATATTGTTGGCACTATGCTACTCCCAAAATCTTTTGCTAAATTGTAATAAAAATTAGGTCTTTTATTAGATACAAAATTCAACAATTTTATACTTCAAACCAAGTTTTTGTTTTTTCTGTACAAATATTTAACTCTAATATTTCTGATGTGTTGACTTGTCTTTTTTGTGCCAAGCCTCATTGAAGATCACATTGCATCATCATTCCATTGTTCTCCTTCTATCTTCCTCTCATTCCATTCTTGTCGTTTGGGTTCTTCTGGTACTGCCTTTTATTCCAATGCAATAAAAATTAGGTCTTCATGTTATTTTTGCCTATCTTTTCTTGCCTGCTACACAAATACGATCATGCATGAATGTTTTGTTTCATAATGTTGATTGATAAAAATAAGATTTTTTCTCCCCCACAAGAGAGATCTATATCTATTAAGGAATAAACGTATCAATTGGTATAAACTAATAGACATTGGTTTTGCTCCAGAATGTAGAAAGTAACAGGTAATATTGGGGATGACCTTTAAAGGTAGCCTTTTTTGTTTAGAGTACCTATCTGAACAAAATTTTAAATAGGGGCAGAAAAATAAGGCCTTTTTTGTTTGTGGAAAATAAGGCCTTTTCTCTTTTTACAGGAAGAAAAATGAGAATAGTTCAGTTATAGTCATTTGGCAAATTAAAATTCTATCCAAATAATTATTTTGACCAGTAAATACTTTATCTTCACCTGGGATTTGCTTGGTTTCTCTAAGAGAGATGTTCCAGTCAGTCAAAAAGATAAATAAATAAATGAACAATTACAAATTTGAACAGCCTAAAGAATCATCTGATGTTACGTTGTAGAGCCAATTGCCATAGATTATTCCCATGGAGCCAATTAATCACATCATCATCTATTCCCTGTAAAACGTTGATCCACTCAGTTCAAAGATTTATGGTAAGTCAGGAAATGCTGCAATTCTGAAAATTGAAGATAAATTGTTGTACTGCATAAAAAGAGTTGAAGCAACATCAACATTTTGATGCATATGGTAAAGAGACCCATAAAAAATTGAGACAGTTTCACATGGTTAGTTGGAGTAATTCACAGGTTTGCTGAACATAGTTGTGAAATCCTCACGTTCGTTGTCAAGATTTATATGCTGACAAACCTGTTCACTTGGACCATCACCATGAGGAATATCCAAAGTTCTCCCCAACAGCAGAGTGATAGTTGTGAAATCCACTTATTAGTCTTTTTTCTTAGATAAATGATATAAATTATTGAGATATAATACAAGGAAATTGGGAGAGTAATACTATGTTTTTTTTTTTTTTTATAGTGCTAGAAGTCGCTATTATACATAGTATGTGCGTCTAGATGACAGTTGATGGATAACATAAAATTGCACATCTCCAGGCCTAGAAATTAAATTGATTAACTAACCCTGCAATCTATGGGTCATTTTTCTTGTTGAAATGGTGAAATATTGGACTAAAATCTAAGAATGATTCAAGTATGAGAGCTGAAACTGTGTAAAAAAACACCAGAAGTTAGGTCCAGACAGTCTAACTAGAACTAATATTGGATAAATAAAAAACCTTATTGCCATGCCAACCATATTTTCTTACCATCCAACAAAAAACTTGGAAAATGATTAGGTTTATACTATAGGTCTATGTTACCCAAGTACAGCATATGCAGCTAGACAAGGTTTTCGGACATCAGATTTACCCTAAAAAGTTGAAAATAACCAACACAACATGGCATCAAGGTGTAGGTGTTTGATACACCGAAAGAAAGTGCAGTGTCTGAGTGTCATGGTAAAAGCTTGATTTATGAGGTAAGGCTTTCATAGAGAATGCTCATACTCTCCACATAATGATGGTAATTATGCAGAACTGATGATAAAATGCAATTAAATTAGAGTAAAAGAAAAAGGGAATTATCCCATTGCTATTTGTAACATTGCTATATGCAAAAGATGTGATATTAATGAGTTTGGTTTGAAGGTAAAATGTATTGGAATTAATTGAGTAAAAAAGAACCTGCATGTGTAAATAAGGGAATATTTACACACCATTGTAGTAAATATTCAGTATTAATTTATATAAAGTTGGAAAGTGGAAGGCCTAACCAAGAGGGAGAAGTTGGCATGGAATATTGCTCTCGCAACAGTTTTATGGTGTGTATGGATTTATAGTTGATAATTGAACTCCTTTTAAAAATATATGCAATGCTATCTAAATTTCTAAAAAAGAAAAACTTTAGTTAGAGGTAGATAAAGTAGACTAAGGCTGAGAGCCAAGTTGTCTTGCAGGATTCAAGTCTTGCAAGACATTGAAGGAGAGCTATGCAACGCAGAAGTTCTCTTGCAAGATCCTAGCATAGATGTGGGTTCGAGTCCCACTACCATTGACATTGAAGGAGAGCTATGTGTGATGTTATGCTATTCTCAAAAATGACAAAAAAAAAAAGAATTAAGGCCCCAATTAGGGACCCAGGTAGGTATAAATACAAAAAAAAAAATTGAACCCCCAACTATGTAGTGTGGGGGGGAAAGGAATTTAAGTTTATGGTTGTGCTATTATGACTTTTGAGAAGCTAGTTGTGGTCTTGTAGTAACTAAATATGAGAGTGTTTTTCTTCATGATGACATGTGATCCTTTAAGGTATCTTTATTAAGGACTTTTTATATGATGGAAGGCTACATCTTCCCTCTATTTTATAGATAAGAGGGATGGGGTGAAGGAATCATGTCAAGGATGTTTCTTTGTCTACCATGTATAAAGAATTCCACCATCTTCGCAGCCACCCCTTTGCTTGTGTTTGGGTATTCATACCACATGTCAGTGACATGTCAATGCCTTTATTCAGGCAACCCATGTATTATCATATCTAACTTGTGAATGGTTATTCTCAATTTTCCACATGGCTATTTGTTTGTGTATAACACATCATTTAAGGTTCTTCTAATTCTACTGGTTAAGCTCTTCATTGATAATCTCGTCCAAATGTTTTACTTGGTCTTACAATCTACACTCTTCTTTAGAAGTTTGGCTTATTGATGTAGAATTATGCTGCACACTACACAAATATGCAATACTTTTAAATTGTGGGCTGACATCACTCATTTCTCACAGTTAATAGTAGATTCACCTACTTTTCTTTGAGTGGCAATAAAACTTAGCAATCATTTAAATTTGTTTCACTCATGTGGAAGTAGTTCCATGTTACTTATCAAATTTAAATTCCATGTGTTTCAGAAATTATGTTGTTCAATATATCTTAGAGTTGAAGATTTAGCTGTATAAGATGGCATTTGAAGATTTAGTTGTATAAGATGTTGCACTTTGAAAGAATGTTCCATAAAAGACATTCCCGGAGACTTCAAAGGGGAGGAAGGAGATGGGAAGCTCAAAACTGGTACAGGTGAAAAGGGATGGGTGGATGGCAAGACCAAACTTCTCTTACAACAATGCGGTGATGGCGGGAGCATGGCCAAACTTTGGATATTCTAAACTAAAAAAGTGGAAGGTAAGCAGGTGGTATTTACGGAGATGCATATTCCTTGAAACCGACGATTCTCCCGCTGAACTAGCAACATGTGAATGGATTCGAATGAAGGTGAAGAAGGGTGATACGATCCTTGTTAAGGTGGAGATTATGGTTGGGGAATCTCTCTTCTCTGTTTGCATTTGGCCTAAAACTTTACCGTTAGTCCGAAGGCGGAAGATAGAGAGTCAAACAAAAGATAAGGCTCAAAAGGAGAGATCGGGTTCGGTTGTTTCCAAGACAGTAGTCTTAGAGGATGTCGGTGAGAACTCTTTTCCGCATGAATCTCTAAGAAATGACCAAGGTCGTGCAGTTGAACCGATGAGGTTGCCGGAGCTCGGTGGAGGGGATGAAGGGACTCTCGGCCTTAATATGAACCATCCGATTCCATTATCAACGGAGGGCCAAGATTTCAGTTCAAGAGAGGGTCTTGAGGGAAGTGCTTCTTTTCCGAAGATGGGAAATCTTGGGGGAGGTGCAATGGTTGAAGAAATTAAGAACCTAATAAGAGAATGTTTAAAAGAACTACATGTGGCGCCCATGGAGGAGAATCCGTTGAGCAAATTTAATAAGGCTAGACAGCCTTCAGAGTTCGGGGATTGTGTTGGTGTGCCTTTCCTAAAATGGGTCTAGGACATCGACCCGAGTCAAAAGAACCCAGATACCCGACCCATTCAGGAGTTTAGAAGAAATAAAGTTTCCAAATCTGCTAGTGAACCAAGGTGGCCCAATGGCAAGGAAAGATAGTGTAGCCCGGTTCAGTTGGAGCCAAAGTGTAGCCCGATTCGGTTGGAGCTAGCGCGGATCAGCCAACCTCCTATGCAAACAGGGTGGAGGGAGTTTGGGACTTCAGTGCATCTGTCTTCTTAATCCCATGATGCTAAGAACCGAGGTGGTAGTCAAGATATTGTGACATCCCTCTCTCGTCATTTTGGGCTGGTGAGTTCGATGAAGGTTGACCATCGACGACAACAACAAACCTCTCTTTCCCTGGTACCTGTGAATGATAAGTTGTTGGAGGTGACGTCATTAGCAGTGGTGGATATAGGAGAACAAAATGTAAATGTGACTGACAACCTTGAACAACCCAAAATGATGGTGGAAAGAGAGAAAAGCTCTAGTGATGAAACGAAGTGAAGAAAACTGTCAGAAAGAAATTAAGAGCAATACAAACCTCAGGACAGATCAAGAAGGTAAATCAAGTAACAACTCTACTCATTCTTCCTCTTGGGTTACTTCTAAGCTATTAGGTTTAGGGAATTTTCTGGGGGTTTCAATGGAAGGTATGGAAGCATAAATAGTAAAATTTTTGGAAGAGATTGAACAAAGAATTCTTATGGAGAGGGGAAAAATGGCAGCAAAAAAAGCGGGGACGAATTCCAAGAGGAATAGGGAAACGATGTGTCTTACTTGGGGCCTAAATGAGAAGGCGGAGAGTAGTGAAGCGGCTGTAAGGGGGTCGAAGAAAAACTGAGAAGAAGGTGGAAGTGAATTTGAGGTGGGGGTGTTTGCTTTTTCGAATTGTTTTATTAATGGACTTAAGAATTTTATCCTAGAATGTACGAAGCCTGGGGTCGGGGAGGATAATGGTGGTTTGCAATTCCTTGAAGATGTTGAAATCGAAAATTATATTGCTTCAAGAAACAAAACTAGAGAAAGTAGATGCTGGTATTATTTGGAGTATTTGGGGAGATGGTCAGGTTAGATGGAAGGCAAAGGCAGTTACTGGGAGTGCAGGGGCTTGTTATGTCTTTGGGACCCCTCTATATGTAGCTTGATTTCTTGCAGAAGTGGGAAATTATCAATTTCTTTACTCATAAAGCTGCAAGATGGTAATATTATTCAAATAAAAAATGTGTATGGACCAACAGTCTCTAATCTCAGGGCAGACTTCTGGGAGGAATTAGTAGATATGAGAGACTCTTTGGCTCATCCTTGGGTCATTGGTGGTGATTTTAATGTAACACTATCAGTGGAAGAGAAGAATACAAGGGGTGGAAGAACTAGGTTGATGAGACGGTTTGCAGATTTTATCAATAATATGGAACTCATGGATATCATTATTCAAGGTAACAAATTCACTTGGACAAATAACCAAGAAAACCCTACCCTTGTGAGGTTGGACAGGTTCTTGGTATCTTCACATTAGGATGATGTCTTTCTGGACTTTAGGCAGATCACCCTCCCTAGACTTGTTTCAGATCACAGTCCTATTCATCTAATTTATGGGCATCGGGAGAAAATCAAAGCTCCCTTTAAATTTGAAAATGCTTGGTATGAGGAAGACAATCTTATTCTGTTGATGAATGTTGTGTGGGAAGAAATTCAGGTGGAGGGATCTAGCTCCTTTATTCTGGCAAAAATACTATATGCTATCAAAAGGAAAATAAAAATTTGGAGTTTGGAGAAAAAGTTAAAGTTAGGGATCAAAAAGAAAGCTTTACCGGGTATCATTGAAGAGATTGACAGAGATGAAGAAATGGGTCCAATTTCTGAAGAGTTAAGGCTGAAAAGATCTCAAGCAAAAAACAACATAGACAAATTGGTTGTGAAAGAGGAAATAAAGTAGACAAAGAGCTAAGATCACTTGGTTTAAGGAGGGTGATAAAAATATACATTTCTTTACAAAATGGCAAATGCTCGAGCTAGAGTCTCATTTATTAAGAAGTTGGTATGGGAAGATAGGAGCGGGGAATCAGATTCAGAGATCAAATTAGTTGCAACCTCCTTTTATAAAAAAGCTTTACATGGAAAACTAGATATATAGACCCTTTCCCTCTAATCTCCCTTTTAGGCAACTGACTGAAAATCAGAAATTATGGCTTGAAAGACCTTTTACAGAAGAGGAAATCGATGCAACAATTAAGAAATTAGAAGGAGATAAATTTCCTGGGCCAGATGGTTTCACAAACCTTTTCTATCTGAAATGCTGGAATTTTGTGAAAGAGGATTTGATGAAAGTGTTCCGGGAGTTTCATGCTAAATTTCCTGGGCCAGATGGTTTCACAAACCTTTTCTATCTGAAATGCTGGAATTTTGTGAAAGAGGATTTGATGAAAGTGTTCCGGGAGTTTCATGCTAATGCCTCTTTGCAAAGAATTTTGAATGCCACATTTATAACCCTCATTCCAAAAATTGAGGGGGCTATGAACATTAAGGATTTTAGGCCTATTAGCTTGCTGCATAGTTTTTACAAAATCTTAGCTAAAGTCCATAATGAGAGTGCTTTTGTTTCGAGAAAGTAGATGGTTGACTCAATTTTAATTGCCAATGAGTTAATTGATTCTAGAAGAAGAGAGGGAATCCCGAGTGTAATTTGTAAACTTGATATTCATAAAGCATATGACTGCACCAACTAGAATTGTCTGGATTGTGTGCTGGACAACATGAACTTTGGATAGAAATGGAGAAACCGGATCAGTGTATGTACTAAAACCCCTAAATTTTCAATCCTAATTAATGGGCAATCCACAGGGTTCTTTGGTAGCTCTAGGGGTCTGGGGCAGGGAGATTCTCTATCCCCCTTGTTGTTCATTTGTGTTGTAGAAATCCTCACACTTTTTAGCAAGAAGGCTGCAAATTTGGGCTTATAGAATGGGTTTGCTATCTCCCCTGGAAAGGAGAAAGTCAATATCCTTCAATTTGCAGATGATACACTATGCTTTGTGGATGCTTCTCTGACTCAGTTGTATTCAGTGCTTGAATTCTAAGCTGGTTTGAAGTGGTGTCTGGTCTAAAGTCAACTTTAGTAAAAGTAAGATCATCCCAGTGGGCCATGTTTCAAATTTAGAAGATTGTGCAAAAGGGATGGCTTGTCAAATTGATTTCCTCCCGGTAAAGTATTTGGGTTTGCCTCTCGGGGCCAAATACTCTTCCCCCTCAATCTGGTTCTCAATCATTGAGAGAATTGAGAAGAAGTTGGCCTCTTGGAAGGCAAAATATCTATCTTTTGGTGGTAGAGTTACATTGATTAAGAGCACCCTCTCCAACTTCCCCACTTATTTCCTTTCTCTTTTTCCCATCCCAAACAAAATAACAAATAGGTTGGAACAGCTTCAAAGGAACTTCTTATGGAGGGGTTGGGAAGATGAGAAGAAGATTCACATTGTAAACTAGGAACAAGTGTGCCTTCCTAAGGAAGTGGGTGGGCTGGGAATTAGGAAGTTGAAATAATTTAATTATGCTCTTCTCAGTCTTCTGAGAGGAATGCATGGTGAAGTCTTATTGCGGCAAAGTATGGAGTGGTATTGGGTGATTGGAGAACTCTGGATCCTCATCCAATTGGGGGGAAAATCTCTTTGGGCAGGCATCTCAAACATCCCTCTCTTTTTGAATGGGATCAGTTTTAAGGTCGGCAAGGGGGACAGAATCAAGTTTTGGAAGGACCCCTGGTGTTTAGAGGGTTCCTTGGTTGAAGCCTTTCCTCATCTATTCCAAACTGCAGTGAATCAAGACTCTTCGGTTACTGATAACATATACATCTCTGGTGATTTCACCATTTGGACTCCTCTGTGTAGGAGAAATTTGTTGGATTGGGAAGTGGAAGAGTATGCAGTATTGTTGGGGTTGCTTCAAAATCAGAGGATCACTACTAGAAAATTCATCTATAGAGGCAGCCATAAATGCCTCTAAAAGCTCAAAAAATGTCTCTAAAGGTTATAAGAGGCAGCCAAGTAAGTGCCTTTAAAAGCCCAGTCGCTAAATGTTTTAGAAGCGCTTGGTTAAGCATTAGAGGCAGATTTATAATCCGCCTCTAAATTGGACTTTTAGAGGCACATATGACTGCCTCTATTGCACTGATGCTAAAAGTCCTATATAGAGGCAATTAAAAGTGCCTTTGAAAGTTCAATTTAGATGCGCATTTGAACGCCTCTAAAGGATTTTATGGCAATTTTATGTGCATCTAAAAGAAATCTAAGAAAAGGAAAAATCTGTATGCTTTAATATTTAGAGGCACTTTTGGTTGCCTCTAAAAAGGTTCTAAGTTTTGTTTTTAAAAAGTGCAATATATTGTGATTGAGGATGATTTGGCCCCACCTCGTAGCCCGGGTACACGTGGGCGTGACCTTGCTCAAACGATGACTCAGCGTGACAGCACAGCAGGCGTAGCCTCAACTCGGAGGGAGGGTCCCACCGAGTTGAGCCAGACAACTCGGCAGGATAGACTACTCGCCGGGAGCCGCCTGGCCTGCACCTCCTCCCCGGGGCTAAAGCACCCCGAGCTGCCCCCGAGCTCGGGGTCCCCTGACCTTTTCTAAATACCTGAGCTCCTCCCAGTGGACCTCGGGCCACCCCCAAACAGGAACACACCAATTCGCCTATAAATACCCCAAGGTGAAGACACCTCGGGTCAGACAGCTCGGTTTAGCTTGCCACGGGCAGCTTGCCGCTTACGAGATAGTCTGGCATAGGGTAACTCGCGGAAGGGGAGTTCGGCATACTGCAGGAAGACCTCCTACCCGACCTCCGTACCCGACAAATCTGGGGACAACAACCATATCTCTCGTCAGACAGCATCGTGCCTGCCACCTTAGAGGGTGCCTTACACTTGATAGGTACGTACCCTGCAATGACGGCACCGCGCGTGTCACATTAGCCCTACCTGCAACGGCTGCGACAGGCTAACAGTGGCGGTTATACCTGCCCTGTCAGAGGCCAGTGGGCCTGATGCAACGAAATTCTATTTTAAGGAGCCTATTCTCAAAGAATGATGCATCATCTTCTATACTCGCGCTATCTACACTCTTAGCCTTCGTCTCCTCCTTGCTTCTCCTACAGAGTACTAACTTAAGCATCGGAGTGTTCCCATCGGGTAACACCCCGGGGATTCTTCTTCTTCCACATCTCAGGTATCTTCCAGGAGCCACATGAGTGCCAGCTAAGAGTGACCGGATTGCACTACATCATTTGGCGCCGTCTGCGGGAAAGACCAAGGTGGCCGACGACCTCGAACTGGAGTGACCTACAGAACAAGGCGACGAACGAGCCGCGCCCACGGAAGAAACATTCGCAGTTCCGACCTCAATAGCAGACCCAACCCGGATGCTTCAGATCGGTGCTTCCATCCAGGAACCTCTACGATCCGAACTGGTAAGTTTCTTACTTAAAAATTTGGATATTTTTGCATGGTCTGCGGTAGAGATGCCCGGTATAGACCCCGACCTTATAACTCACAAGTTCAATACTGATCCTGTAGTTAGGCCCGTTAGACAGAAGAAACGCAACCTAGCCCCAGAGCGGTGGAAAGCGGTCAATGAGGAGGTCGAGAAGTTCCTCGCAGTTGACTTCATAAGAGAAGTCCATTACCCGAGCTGGGTAGCCAACCCCGTTCTGGTAAAGAAGGTTAACGGCAAGTGGCGCATGTGCGTCGACTACACCGACCTAAACTGAGCCTACCGAAAGACTGCTTCTCGCTCCCCAGAATTGACCGTTTGGTAGATGCGACCTCAGGGCACGAGTTACTAAGTTTCTTAGATGCCTATTCGGGTTATAACCAAATAAAGATGGACCCGAAAGACGAAGAAAAGACTGCCTTCATCACGGAGTTCGGTCTATACTATTACAAGGTTATGCCCTTCGGGTTGAAAAACGCAGGGGCAACCTTTCAAAGGCTTGTAAATAAGTTGTTTGCACCATTAATTGGCGAAAAAGTAGAGTGCTATGTAGATGACATGGTCGTCAAAACTCAGTTGTCACATGAATTAATACAAGACTTGCATTTTGTTTTTGAAATTTTGCGTAAGTTTAATATGAGATTGAACCCAAACAAGTGTGCATTCGGTGTGACATCGGGCAAGTTCCTATGATACATCGTTAACCGATGCGGCATTGAGGCCAACCCGGATAAGATTAAGGCCATATTAGATATGAAACCACCCCGAAAGTTGAAGGAGGTTCAGAGGTTGAATGGCCGCATAGCCGCCTTGAGCCGCTTCATGTCCAAATCGGCGGATCGTTGTCTGCCGTTCTTTAAGGCAATCAAGAGCAAAGGGTTCGAATGGACCCAAGATTGTAAGCTCTCCTTCGACGAGCTCAAGAAATACCTTGCTAGTGTGTCGATCTTAACCCGACCCGAGGAGGGCGATGTTTTAGAACTGTACCTCTCGGCAAGCGACGAAATGGTCAGTTCGGTACAAATAAAGGAAGTAGATCGGGTTCAACCCATCTATTATGTTAGTAAAGTATTGCAGGGAGTAGAGACGAGATATCTAGAGATAGAAAAGCTAGCGTACGAACTAGTAATTGCAGCTCGGAAGCTCCGCCCGTACTTCCAAACTCACACTGTTATCGTCCTCACCGACAAACCTTTGAGGCAAGTCTTACTTAAGCCTGAGGTCTCTGGTCGGTTGACGAAGTGGGCCGTTGAACTCAGCAAGTACGACCTCTAGTACAAGACGCGAACTACCATTAAGGCTCAAGCCTTAGCAGATTTCATCGCCGAGTGCACATTCAGCTCCGAGGTTCTCAGGTCGGTTGAGCACAAGACTCCCAGCTCGGGTGAGCCTGAAGCCCCCAGGCCGGTCGAGTCCGAGCACCGTGAGGTAGAAGCCAGTGTGGCATCTCTCCTAGTTCGGCCAAGCGCGAGCTGGGATGAGCAGCCCTGGATCTTTCACGTAGATGGCTCCTCGAACCAACAGGGCAGTGGAGCCGAAATAGTTTTGCACGGCCCAAGTGGCACGAAACTGGAGTACGTGCTACGCTTCGAGTTCGCGGCCTCAAACAATGAAGCGGAGTATGAGGCATTGATAGCCAGACTAGCTCTCGCCAGAGAAGTAAAAGCCAAGCACATCATTATCTGCAACGACTCCCAGCTCATGGTCAACCAAGTCACTGCTGAGTACGAAGCTCGCGAGCCAACCATGGTCGCCTACTTAGCTAAAGTCAAAGAAGCCCTACTCAACTTCCAGTCACACTTCATCAGACAAATCCCTAGGTTAGAGAACACTGAGGCCAACGCCCTGTCCAGGTTAGCCAGCACCGGCGACATCACCATGAGAACCGTGTACATAGAGAACCTGCCTCGACCTAGCATTCTCGTGGGGGCAGAGGAGGTCACTCCCGTCGTTCAAGCAGAGCCGAGCTGGATTGACCCACTCGCGAGCTTCTTGCTACACGGGACCCTCCTTGCAGATCTCAATGTAGCCAGAAGGGTGCAGCGCCAAACAGCCAAATACGTCATGATAGACGAACGGCTGTACCGGAGATCCTACACGCTCCCCTACCTGCGTTGCTTGCGACCTACCGAAGTCGAGCTCGTACTCCGCGACACTCATGAGGGTCTGTGCGGCGGACACTTGGGGGGCAGGGCCCTCGCCCAATAGGCACTTCGACAGGGGTATTATTGGCCAACAATGAAGGCAGATGCCATTGAACTCGTTAAAAAAATGTGACAAATGCTAGAAGCACGCCAATATCCACCACCAACCTGTTGCCGACCTCAAGTATCTCACCAGCCCGTGGCCCTTCGCATAGTGGGGCATCGATCTACTCGGGCCATTCTCGCTAACAACGGGTGGGAGAAAGTTCTTAGTAGTAACAGTGGACGACTTCACCAAGTGGGCAGAAGTTGAACCCCTTGTAACAATCACAACCCAGAACGTCCAAAACTTCTTTTGGAAGAATATCGTGTGCCACTTCGGATTACCTCGGGTATTGATTTCTGACAACGACAAGCAGTTCGAGGACATCAAATTCCAAGACTGGTGCCAAGACATGGGAATCCGACATAATTTTACTTCAATCGCACACCCTCAAGCAAACGACCAGGCAGAAGTCACGAACAGAGCCATCCTCCGCGGACTAAAGGCACGGCTGGACCGAGCTAAAGGGTTGTGGGCAGATGAGCTGCCCAGTGTCCTATGGGCCTACTGGACCACGGAGAAGACCGCCATGGGAGAAACACCCTTCAATCTCACTTGCGGCACCAAAGCAGTTATCCCTGCAGAGATCGAAGTTCCTACACTGCGACTATAAGCATACAGTGATTAGACGAATGAAAATGAGCTCCGCACCAACCTCGATCTACTCGACGAAGTAAGGGACGTCGCGTACATTAGGACCGCAGCCTACCAGCAGAGAGTAACTCGGTACTATAACGCCAGGATTAAGAAGCGGAACCTCTGCGTTGGCGACCTGGTCCTTTGTAAAGTTATGGTACTTGAGCCCGGCGTTGGCAAGCTCGGGTTCAACTGGGAAGGTCCTTACCGAGTGAAACGAGTACTCAGGGAATGAACGTACGAGCTCGAGACCCTCGAAGGGAAACAAGTACCTCGGGCATGGAATATTGTCAACTTAAGACAATACTATTTGTAAGAACTGAGGAGGCCATGAGCCACTCCTAGAGCCTAAGGGCCAGAATACTGAGCTAACATGACCTCGGCGCAATAAGACCCAGTCGCCTCTATGGCATGGGCGAACTCTAGGAGAACGGATTATAAGTCGCTCCCCCAGCCTAAGGGCTAAAATGCTGAGCTAATGAAAGACCTCGGCAGCATACAAGACCTAGTCACCTCATCGGCATAAGCTAAGTACTTGCAATTCCCAAGGCGCAGGCGATTCGGACACAAACCTTGTGACGAATAGCCCGCCCTGGCATGCAACAAGTTGAACCCGTTAAGGACAACTGAAGTCAACTTAACCCGTGTGAGGATAGGTCGGGCATGTACCCTACTATGTCACTCTCCTCGGTGTACTTAAGGCTACCCCTACTAAGTATCGAAATACAGTTCGGGACCACGACAGTCGAGGAACCCTCACTTCGGGTAATTGGCCAGGTAGCCTAACAGTTTAGAACAAAAACAACCACTTTAGCAAGTAAAAGAAAAATTGCACAAGTGTTTGCAAAGCGAATTTTTCACTACGAATATTTCAATACAAAGTTTCTGTTACAAGAGAAAGAGAAAGAGAAGACTAAGCCTATAAATACAAGGACTGAGCTATTTCGGAGGCTCGTCGTCTTTGCCAACGACTCCCTCGGGGGCAGTAATGGAACCAGTAGCCTCTGCTTCATCATCGGCACCTTCGTCTTCAGAGTCCGGATCATCCGCCGACTGGCGCACTATGTCATCGGTAATCCGGGAAGTAGTGATAGCGCTGGTGTCCAGGTCGGGGTAGAGGTGCCTGATCATCCACCGGATGAGCTTGAAGCCATTGCGGTAAGCCTCGGTCATCACGTCATCAAACTTCGACGACTGGACATAACCAATGACGGCCTGCACCTTGGTCTCCTCGAGGGTGCACTCAAAAATCTCCGTCTTCTCCTTAATGTCAGCTCGGAGGAACTCCACCTCTCGCTCTAACTTTCCTTTGGCCTCTTTACGGCCCTGCACCTCAAGCTTCAGGGCATCCCAGTCTGCCCTAAGCTTATCCCAATCTACCCTGAGGCTGTCCCGGTCTGCCTTGAGACTGTCTACCTCCAGCCCCAATGCTTCCTGACCGACCTCGAAACCGTTTACTTCGACCCTCAGCCTGTCTTTGTCTCGGGCCAACTCGTTCTTCTCCGCCAGCAGCACCTCAATGAAGCTCTTCTGAGCTGAGGCGTCATTCTAAAGACGGTGGATTTGGCCCTGAGCTGCCCTTAGTTTGGTATGGGCTTCACGGGATGATCTCTCTGCATCCAGAGTCCGTCTCAAGTTCCGGTCGGACTGGAAGGTCAAGGCATGCACGGTTGTGTTCAATTGCAAGAAAGGAAACCCGTCAAAAAAAAGGGGGGGGAGAGAGAGAGAGAAAGAAAGAAAAGAGAGTCTTTCACAGGGAACTCACCACCATGGCATGGGAAGCAGCCCGACCACTGAGCTTACCAGGAGTGAGGTTAGCCCATTCCGTGACCTTTTTCGGGTACACGACCTCCTTGCTCTTCTGGCTACACCGGGGGCTCAGAATGCTTTTGCCCCCTGGCTCTCCAAGCTAGACGTCGTCATCTCCGCCACATGGGCGGACTCCTCGGAAGCTTCGGCAACAGCATCAGCAGGACAGGCCCTGGCAGTTGTCCCCGCAGGGCGTACCCCAGGGGTAGCTCCCATATCACCCCGACGACGGTCTCGGTAGGCTCCGTCGTGGGTTTTGCCGCCACCTCGGGGCCCTGAGGCACCGTGTCCTCCTCCAAGTTGATGACGGGGTGAGGACAGGGGAGCTCGGGCTCCGGGGCTAGGGCCTGTGAAGGTTGAGCCTCGGCGGAGGCTGGCGGAGATTCAACACGAGCCTTCTTGGCCATGCGCTTCTTCCTCTTCATTTGATGGAAGAGTCGTTGACTGTCAATCTTCTCTGCCTCCATAGGACCTGCAGTGAAGCCCGACGTTAGTAACCTCGGAGTAAACATATGAACAGAAAAGTCAAAATGAAGAAAAACCTACCCGGGCTCAAGTCGGCCTGGATGAGCTTCTCCTCGGATGTGAAGTCTTTATAATTCAACCCGAGTTGAGCCAGCGATTGGAGCGCCTTCTTGGTCTTCCCGTCTAGGATGACACCAGGGTCTTGAACGGCCATCCTCCAATCAGTGGGGAAGGGCCACCCCGTGCCGCTCTGAACTACGAAGTAGTCCCACTTCCAGGCTGGAACTTTACTCGAGAGCTTGTGTATGAGTTTGAAACCTGGGCGAGGAGACAGGTAGTATGACCGTCTGTGCCCGGGGAGAGTGCCCGAAGCACTCTTCTTTATGGCCAAAATTGTGCTAAGAATATCTAAGTCTATGGAGAGAGAACGGTCAACGCAAAGAGAAATGGACCCCACTACATTCCGTATGGAATTCGGGTGAAGTTGGTCCAAAGTGATGTTAAAGTGTACCAGCACCTCAACAATCAAAGGGTGAAGAGGAAGTCGGAGTCTGACTACCAATTGCTCCCTAAAGATCACGATCTCGTCAGGACCGTGCTCCCATGGAAAGTTGCCGGTGGGAAGGCTATATGAGTATTCCCTAGGGAGGTTGAACCTTTGTATGAGGTCCTGAAGCCTC
Organism: Nelumbo nucifera; assembly: GCF_055504915.1. NCBI lineage: Eukaryota > Viridiplantae > Streptophyta > Magnoliopsida > Proteales > Nelumbonaceae > Nelumbo > Nelumbo nucifera. The sequence goes on along the minus strand of NC_142653.1, from coordinate 36,572,456 downwards.
TTCGCCACAAAGTCTCCAGCGTCAAAGTTGAACTCGCGTCTGAGGTTCCTACCTCGGGTCTTCTAGCTCAGTTCGTTCCTCTAGTCAGTTCGCGTTTCCTGTGGTGAGTCCTCGAGCTCCTCTTTCTTTTCTGAGTATCCTTCCCCCTTTGCTTCATAATGTCGTCTAGCGTAGATAGCCTAATTGACGAGCCCGAGGTAGGTACCTCGGCTCAGGGCGGCTTCGGTTCATCTGGCGTCCACCTCCCACTATTTATAGCCGCTGCGCCCGAGCATTAACGAGCACGATCAAAACGATCCAACGGCTTTCAGAAAAACCGACTACGGGTTCTTCGAGGTGAAATCAGTTTAGCGCGTTTTTTCGCGTCCGCGTCCGAATCGCGTGACGTCCGCTCGTAAATTGGACGCGATCCGAGTCCCTTTTGACTGAGTTGGGATCTAGACCGGTCCAGCTGGGCGAAACGCGTGACAAAGTGGCATGAGTACCGAAGCCAAATCCACCCGGCGCGATATGAACTCCCCGCGCTGGATCAACACCGCCTCTAAATTGGACTTTTAGAGGCACATATGACTGCCTCTATTTCACCGATGCTAAAAGTCCTATATAGAGGCAATTAAAAGTGCCTCTGAAAGTTCAATTTAGAGGCGCATTTGAACGCCTCTAAAGGATTTTATGGCAATTTTATGTGCATCTAAAAGAAATCTAAGAAAAGGAAAAATCTGTATGCTTTAATATTTAGAGGCACTTTTGGCTGCCTCTAAAAAGGTTCCAAGTTTTTTTTTTTTTTTTTTAAAAGTGCAATATATTGTGATTGAGGATGATTTGGCCCGACCTCGTAGCCCGGGTACACGTGGGCGTGACCTTGCTCAAACGATGACTCAGCGTGACAGCACAGCAGGCGTAGCCTCAACTCGGAGGGAGGGTCCCACCGAGTTGAGCCAGACAACTCGGCAGGATAGACTACTCGCCGGGAGACGCCTGGCCTGCACCTCCTCCCCGGGGCTAAAGCACCCCGAGTTGCCCCCGAGCTCGGGGTCCCCTGACCTTTTCTAAATACCCAAGCTCCTCCCAGTGGACCTCGGGCCACTCCCAAACAGGAACACACCGATTCGCCTATAAATACCCCAAGGTGAAGACACATCGGGTCAGACAGCTCGGTTTAGCTTTCCACGGGCAGCTCGCCGCTTACGAGATAGCCTGACATAGGGTAACTCGCAGAAGGGGAGTTCGGCATACCGTAAGAAGACCTCTTGCCCGACCACCGTACTCGACAAATCTGGGGACAACAGCCATATCTCTCGTCAGACAGCATCGTGCCTGCCACCTTAGAGGGTGCCTTACACCTGACAGGTACGTACCCTGCAATGACGGCCCCGCGCGTGTCACCTCAGCCCTACCTGCAACGGCTGCGGCAGGCTGACAGTGGTGGTTATACCTGCCTTGTCAGAGGTCAGTGGGCCTGATGCAACGGAATTCTGTTTTAAGGAGCCTATTCTCAAAGAACGAGGTATCATCTTCTATACTCGCGCTATCTACACTCTTAGCCTTCGTCTCCTCCTTGCTTCTCCTACAGAGTACTAACTTAAGCATCGGAGTGTTCCCGCCGGGTAACCCCCTGGGGATTCTTCTTCTTCCACATCTCAGGTATCTTCCAGGAGTCATGTGAGTGCCAGTTAGGAGTGACCAGATTGTGCTACATCATATTGTGAACATTGCTACATAAAAATTCTAATTTATACACTTGTATGAAAATATATATAAAATCCAAAAAGATACACCTTATCCATAAAATTCAAATTGACTTTCATCATCATTTTAAGAACAAAAAAAAAAAAATCACAACATTCAACCCTCATTATATTCATTCTTCCTTTTGAGTAGATGTCTTTTTTTTTTTAACAACCTACAAATCAAATATAGAGTATTCCAAAAGAAATTCCTTTTAACATCTCAAAAAATAAATTTGTTTGTAGTCTTCATCCAATCATTTCTTCCTCTACAACCTGCAAAGGAAAGCAACAAAAAGAAAAAAAAAACAAGTAAATAGGTATAATTTTTGTAAATTAATAGCCAGGTCTTTGGCAATGTGGGTGTAGGGACAATAATGGGGATCAATTTGGCAAAAAACACAACATTCAAACCAACCCTACTAAAGAGACAATAATGGGGATCAATTTCGATTTCAGACAATCGGATACCCTTTGTAGCCCTATTGAGGTTGATTAACCATACCACAAAGGCCCTGTTCATTTTTTGATAAGTTATTTACCTAGCTAAATGCACTTACCTGGGTAAGTGTTTCTCAGGAAAGAGAAAGACTTATTTGGGTAAATGCATTTACCCATGTTCTTTTATTTCCCATGTAATGTAATGACCATTTTACAAAAAATATGCACTTAAAAATACAATAGGTATTATGATCTTCAAAAGCCGTAAATGGGTTAATTGTCACATTAGCCAAGCAAGGGGTTAACATGAATCAGTTGTATTGGCTCAATTATAACATAATGCTATGTAGGAGACACAACGGCTTGTTTCCTCTCCAAGGGATGCTTCATTTGTAAATACTTCTAGTTCATTTTAATAAAAATCTATTATTTGTTTACATAGACTGGAACATGCAAATGGGTTAGTTTCCAAGCAATGGAACTCCACATCAAATGGTTTAGCCAAATCTAAGGTGAGAATGATCTTTTGTAGGGGTGAGCATAGTTCAGTTTAAACCGAATAACTGAACCGAAATTTCAGTTTCGGTGCATTCGGTTTGGCTTGTTCGGATATTCAGTTCGGTTTCGATTTTTAATTTTGGTTCTTTAATATTCGGTTTTCGTTTTCGTTTTCGTTTTCGGTTGGAGTATTTTACATTTCGGTTTTAATCGAAATAACCGATATTATAAGGATATATTAGTAATTATACTAAAACCTATTTGTTTAGGCCCGCCAAAACCATTGAAACTTGAGAGGCATTTAAGGCGTCTGACTAAGTGGGCGGGATGTCCCGTCATCACTCTATCATGTTTTTTGTCATACCCCCAAGGGTCCTTTCCGTCAATACATCTTAATTGATCTTTCAAGTTTCAAAAGGGGACAAAGTGACAAACGATAATGGCATGATGCACGTATATAGTTGCTCTACAAAAATTGGGTCCATCAAAGAGAAAAGCCATTAGTACACCCAGCATCATCCGCTGGATTATTTGTCCTTTTATTTTATCTTCTCTCTCACTAGTTAGCACTTAGGAGCACTGAAAGGCGAAAGCAATAATTGCATACTTGAAAAAGGTTTCTGCATTTACTCCCGAAGGAGGTTCCCAAAGGAGCAATGGAAAACCATTAATATTAGGGGTGAGCAAATGTTTCTCGACGGGCGTAAGTCTTCCTCTCCAAATCTCTGTGTTTGGTGACAGGCGACTGGCGTCTGACTGTCTTTCCACTTCTCACTTTCCTCTCTTCGAAGCAACAACCTCATAATCCGGGGACGGCGACGGCGACGGCGACGGCGACGGCGACGGCGAGCAGCAAGTCGGTTGTCGAAGTCTCTTACTCTCAGTTATGTAATATTTATTATTGTTTATTTTTTTCTTTTTCTTCTCTCATTTTGCAATTTTCTGTCAATTTTTGTAATTTTCGGTTTTAATCGAAAAAACCGAATTAACCGATAAATAAATTTGGTTCGGTTTGTTCAGTTTAACCTAAATTCGGTCTCGGTTCCGGTTCGGTTGCCACATTTCATAGTTCGGTTTCTAAAAATTCGGTTTACTTGGTTCGGTTTTAAACCAAAAAACCGTTTGCTCACCCCTAATCTTTTGCACAGCAACAGCTCCCCCTCCCACATACTACCTTTTAAGATTTCATTATGAAGAAACACTATCAAGGAATTTTTGTTTCAAAGATAAAAAAGATAACGGGCATACAATTTCTGTGGCATCTACTCTCTTTAAGCGAACCTCACTATCTTTTTGAATTTTAACCTGAAAAAGATCAAGAGAAAGTTTTGGAGTCAACATTTGTGAAATGAAATTACATGAATTACATTTATTGCAAGAGGAAGTCGGGCTTTAAAACATACAGATTCGTCTGAAGTCGTATAGTTTAGCATGTCTCTAGATTGAAACTCCATATCATCCGGTATCAACTAAAATACAAGAGCAGATAGAAGCATTATACATATAGAAAATAAAATAAGTAGGAAAAAATGATCACTCAACTATTTAAAGAATAAGTGGATAAAAGCAATGTTACCTAGATCAAGCAATGACAAAATATTGATGCAATTGGATAGCAAATTAAGTAGTGAATGTTAATTACCCACATGGATTTAAGCTAATTTTAAAGTATCTAGGTAACATAGAATAAAGGAAAAAGTAAGGGCCATATGAACATGTATCTAAAGTCCAGATGATTCTGTGGGGTGATAGCTGTCAATAGATTTAACTGAACTATTTAATCAATTAATTGGGTCATTCACTGGCTTAATGCCCATTTTATTGCAACCTGATATCCATCATTTCCTTTCTAATAAAGTTCTATATTCATGCCCATCCAATATTGAATAATCCAATACAAATTGGTTGGATGCAGGTACATTTTTTGTACGAGTAGTGATTAATATTTGGTACATTTGTTTAGTGAAAAACAAATGATAGGATAGGTTCTGTCTCATATGTGTATGACATCCATGTAGACACCAATAAATGAAAAAAAGTACATTGTCATAACAAGATTAGGAAGGACCTTACATGGTTTGACACAAAAATCTGAACAGGCCCAACTTCAACAAAGAAACCCATATGCAAATGTTCCAAATATGGTGAAATATAATTGCCAACAATTGTAACACAATTGTACCACATGGAACTGTTGGAACAGTCTCTGTGATCCACAAAAATTTGAAGAATTTGATTTTCACTTGCTTTTAAAGTCTCAGAGAAAACCAGAATCACATAACAAAGGCAGTGCCAATATGAAGGTAACATGTATTGCAATTCTAAATGAAAACATGCACACATCCATTGTTATACCATAATATAGGCTGCAAGAATCGAATCGAATTAGGATAGGGGTAATTTGATAGCAGGCCAATGTCCAAACCGAAACTCCTAGTGTACAAGCATGGTCCAATTTTTCCTAAGATCATAAAAGTATATATACAATTACCATATCATTTGCAGAAAAAAAAAAAATCCTAAACCAAGAAGGCTAAAATAGAAGAAATATAATTCCATCTATATACTAGGCAGTTCAAACAAAACTGCTCTCAAAATCACTAGATTTTCTTAAATCAAAACAAATCCGTAACAAAGGATGGATATAAACTTAGATTATACCGATCTTGTTTGCCACATCCAGTGCATCATAATCCGATGTCAACCTCACATAAGCCTTCTTAGTCCTATCAGGCCTGAAACCACAAGAATAATCAGAATATAGATCCATAAATTTGCTTGAGGAATGAAAATAACATAATGTCATTATATATACCATATTTGCACTGCTAAGGCTGCTCAACATAGACTGGAGCGTGGGGTTTGGACTAGTATACGCTATGGTGATATGCAATGAGCACTGTCTTGTAATGAAAGGTCTTGGATCAATTGATAGTTAGAAGCTAAAGATTCTAAGCTACTCATGTTCAATCTAGATGATTGATGTTCAAGTATGCTAATTTTGAGAATTCTATTCCTTTTAAATTTCTTCCTGGAGCCTTCATTATAGTAGGTGTCTTATACTTTAGGTATCATCAAGATCAACATACATAAACAGTCCCCCTACAAAGCCAAAACACTAAAGCAGTAACCCAGGGGGTTGATTACTTCTATATTCACAGAAACATGCTTGTGTTGGGGCAACACTAAAGCTAGAATCCAGGTCTGACCCAACTTGTAAATAGGATAATTTGAATGCCCAACATTGCCTTTTTGAGTTGCAGGCTGGACCAGTCCAGATTGGGCTAGGATTTACCGGTCATTTCCAATGTAAAATACTAAGGATGTTTTATCCAACATGAATGTTTTTTGTCTATGTTGTTTCTGAAATATGCCATATCACAAAACAAAGATAAAAACAGATTCTAAGAATTGGAAACAATTTTAGTCTTGTTTAAAAAAGAATAATTTTATTTCTAAAATATTCCCCATCTTTTCTTTCAAACCAAACATAGCATAAATGAATGTAACAAAAAATGCAAAGGTGAATATCTATAACTGAATATACAAAGATATCTCTGCTCTAGACTTCACTCCATATCAAAAGAAACTTACCCAATGCTGGTATTAGGATGGCTGCACTGGAAATGGACCTAACCTCTGGCATGTTTAACATGTTATTAGTGATATCAATCTTGGTTATTGGTGCCATGATAGCATCATAGCATAACCAAAAGATCATGCTCAGATGTAGAAGAATTTGACACTGATCAGCCGTTGGCCCCTTAGGTGATTGATATTTTGTTCAAAATGAATAAATTGAGATGTTCACCGGGTCACGGGTTCAACCATCCAGTTTGGCCCAAACCGAAAACACCTGCTTGGATGGTAAAGGTAATTTGGGGAATTCCTCCTTTTCCATATTAGCATCGGGCTGGTATGGACTGTGAGAGCTAGTAAATTAACACATTGAACCTTATCTGGTGCATATTCTGGATTGACAAAGGATTTATTGCTCCATGTGGCAATCTGTGAAAGAAGGATTTGAATTTGGAAATAAAGGTTACCTCGATAACGATGTCAATTCCCAAATCTGCCCATGGTAGCTTGAGAAGATCCTAGTTTGAAACGACCTTGATCGGCTTGCCATCAATGGAGATGGTCTCGTTGTCCACAATCTTCACTTCCGCCTTGAAAGTTCCTAGCATTGAATCATAGTTGAGAATGTGCGATGACTGCGATAGATATCATACAAGTGAATTAAGTTTATTTAATCTGGTGCTTGACAGTTATATAAAAAGGAAGCGAAAAGTTATTCTGCAATCGGATCTGGAGTTGCTGAACCGAAAGTAATTTCTCTTACATTCTTAACACTGCCACTGTCGTTCACAACAACGATGTCCAGGGGTGAGTCTTTCCGGCCATGCCAGCACCGGAGGAAATTCCGGCCAATGCGTCCAAAACCAATATTGATTGCTACCTTCAACTTGGCGACTGTCTGTCCCCTAACATGGATGAACTTGTAATTTGTTTTGGGCCCAGGCAGAACTAGTGGTCTGGTTCTTGTTGTAATTTTCTTTTATTTTGAATAAATTACTTTACCTTTTTCCAAAAAAAAAAAAAAATCTTAGAGTTGAAGATACCATCTACCACTGCCAACTTGAGTTCTCAGTTTGAAGGGAATTATGTTCACGTTTCTATACAAAAATTTAGCAGTAATGTTGTATAAAAATTTCTCAAGGTATTTGGAGAGGAGAAGCGGTTATACATCATTCATGAATTGCTCTCGTCGCCTCAATTTGAACACTTGCTATAGCACCCATTTGCAAACTATGTCATTTAGTTTGCTCTAGGAGTTACCAAGTTGATTTACTTACATATTTATGTAGTCATTGGCATTTGGAGTGAGATGAATATTTTTAAAATTTCTTTACCCTTTTTCTTTAATTCATCTTTGTAAAACTAGGGTCGTCTCCATGCTTCCTTGGTTGATGCAATTCGGCCCCATGCATCCATCTTAAGCACCAACCCATATTGCAAGAGGATCTTCTCATGAGCCCTTTTGAAGAAATGATGTACATTCTTGTGGTGGTATGAAGTGATGCTATTGTTCTCCATTATTACCGGTATGACTTTGTTATACTACAATTTGCTATCTAGGGCTATCAAATCTAGAATTCCCAACTACAAAGAGTTTTGTGCTGATAACTTGAACATGACTGGGATGATTTAGGTTGCATAAGCATGACTTCCATGTTTTTGTAGAGTGTAAAAACAAATAAGCAATTTTGCTTTCAATTGCTTAATTTTGGATACACGGATGTATCATTCTATTGTTCTATTTATCACGATTCTGAATTGTCATCTTTAAAAGATGCAGTGCCCTATGTATGAGGTTGTACGGTGTGGACAATTTTTTGGTTTTAGCTTACCAAATGCAGGGGTATAAATTTATTGATATTCTTAATTTGCTCCATTCATTGTTTGGTCTGAATGTATGGCTGTTCTTTAGAACGTAGAAACAAGAAGCCACCCAAGGTTCAAGTATTGGTACGCACAATACACAATTTTTATGTATCATACAATTCAAATCAAAGGGACAACACACATAGATATGAATTATTTTATGCTTCAAGCATTCAACTAGACCATCTCTAAGAAGGGTATTGTTTATGAATATGACCATTTATTCCAAATCAATGTGATAAGAGGAAATTATAGGCATGTTTAAGAAAACATTTTCGGTTAGGAGTTTTGGTTATGAAAACTCTTGAATTCTGTGGAAAAGTCACTTTCACCTTTTTTCATGGTCTTGTTTTTGCTATATATTGTCTTTTTATAATATGAGGGGCCAATTCTTCTCCTCCTTCTTCTTCACCCACGCTTTCTGCTTGTTGCACAAACCCATTCATCAAAGCCGGATTCACTGGCCACTCCTCCAACCCAATGCTCCTAAATTGCTTGAAACAAGTGGTCAGGATTGGAGTCGACAAACAAGGCATTGTCAATAACGAAAATCTTCTAAGAATCAAGGTCGAAAGCTGAGGCCCAATTCAACTCTTTACCAATCAAACCATCAGTTTCCGGCCAAGAAGATTTGAGCTAACCTAGAACATGATCAAAATAACAATTTTCTATTCATGGGTTTGAAGATGTAAGATCAACTACACAAAAGGCTTTAGTTCTACATGCTAATTTCGCTAGCAAAGCATGTCATGGTTCGACCCCGCTAAATAGAGTGGGGACACAATTGGCTATAATGGCGTATACAACAACATATATTAGATTTGCATTGCACATGGATCTTTCAAGCTTTTTAACTTTTTTTTTTTTGATTGCGTGGTTTTATTTTGTTATGATCTTAATGGACAATGTTGTATTGTTGTTTATAAAGGTTCTTCCATCCTATTTTCTGCATTAAGTATTTTTTTTTTTCTTTTCAGTTTTTTTCTTAATTATGGCTCCAACTTGGCCCTTCGACTCACTGGAGTATGAGTCCATTGGTAGAAAAGCTCAAGGTTTGGAAAATCATGTTCACAGAACTTAGAAAGCAAAGTAGAGGAAGAATCACTACCGGTGATTCTAGATTTCTGGGCAACCATCCCCTGCTCAAAAAGCCCTCTTTCCCTGACCCCTTGGTTGCATGCAAAGCAGAGGAAGAATCTCTACTACTGATTCCAGATTTCTGGGAAACCATCCCCTGCTTAGAAAACCCTCTTTCCCCGATCCCTTCGTTGCCTGCAAAGCAAAGGAAGAATCACTACCCGTGATTCTAGATTTTTGGGCAACCAACCCCTGCTCAGACCGAACCCACTCTCATGTAAGATTCCTTGTGTTCTAATTCTTGGTTCCTCTCCAAGTTGTTGGCCATTAAAAGTACTTTCCATTCAAGATTCCTCATGGTTTATTCTCTGTCTTCACCCACTTCTTCAGATTAAACTTAATGGATTTTGGCTGAAACTAATATCTCTTCATCAACATCTATCACCATGCTCAGAAACTCCCACTCAAAATCTTCATTGGTGTCCCTCTGGTCCTCCAAACAAAGACAATCCCAACAAAGAAGAAGACCCAAATCATCAAGAGCTTGATCCAACCCATCATCATCCCCATACTACAAATCAATCCTCAAAACTACTCCCTCCTCTTCATTGTTATAATCAAATTCAGTGTTAATGATCGGAGGATTGCTCTCCTCATATGAGTCCAAGGAACTGTAATTGGAATCATCATTAGATTTAGAGACAGAATGTCATCTTTCCAAAGAAATCATCCTCACGCTCCCCAATCATAAACCCACCATTGTCACTGTCCTCCCCAACATGTCTATCAAGAGCTAACCCCAGTCCTAACCCTAGAATATGTTAGACGGTGTATGCCCTTATTTCCAATCAGAATGATGTAACTTATGACATTTAATGTAAATGAATAAAGTACATATTTGATTCATGTTATTATGGTGTGTTTCTGTGTAATACCCTTAAATTGGACACATATGAGACTCGTGTTAGTTTAGAATCTTCACAGCCGTTGGATAGATGTGGGGAGATTTATCCTACCAAGGCTGATACTGATGTGCCGCCAAGTTGGTTGGGGTAGCTTGTCTCAACTGCTAGGGTGAGACCTGAGGTATATGCAGTGTAGGTTTTCTTGAAACCCTGAACCGGACCAGAGTTCCAGTATTGCCCTGGACCTTGGAGATTGATGAACAAAACTGGATTGTTACACTTGACCCCTAGATTTGATTATGATACTACACTAGGTGTCGGATTTGGCTATCTTTGATATGCCAATCAGTGAGATCCTTAGAGGGGGTAAAAAGCTGGGTATTTTGGGATAGTCCGAGAATTCATCTGAGTGGGTGATCATAGTGACAGGATCAACCCCTTTGTCGGACAAAGGTAATGATCGATGATGCACTCTCTGATGGAAACCAAAACTGCCGGCAGTTGATTTCAATCGTTGAAATTATGTTTGCAAAATGTTTTAATTCCCGGGATCCATGTGAGTAGAGAGTACAACATTGTTCCTTGCAGTCGAGGGAGAGGTCCTCTCTTGTCGGGCAGTGTTTGATCATTATGGGCTGAGAGGTTAAGTGTAAGACCATTGAAGGTAATACCTAATGGGGGGCTAATCTTGCATCCGCCCACAGTCCCTGGGTTTTTATAAGGTGGCTTGGCCCAGGAATCACTTAGTGTAAGTGTTGGGCCCATTAAGAGCCCATGGTGATGGGCTCAGGGGTTCACTGTCCATTACAGTGAATTCGGCCTGGCATTGTAACAGAGGTTGGACTGAACCCATGTGGCTGATGTGTAGATCAATATTTGGGTCCCACACCATACAAGGAAACCCAATTGAACAACAGTTTGGAAGGTTAGTGAGCACATAGACTTAATGGGCCTAAAACCCAATTCAAATTGGTTTAATTAGATTAATTAAAGATGGGCGAATTTGGGTTTTGGATAAGCAGATATGATAGGGAGTTATCCCTATCCACTCAGAGAGTCGAGATCCAAAGAAGGATTTGGATCAAGAAGCTCCTAATGAGGTTAGGAGGGCTGATCTAATCTACAGATAAGATAAGGGCTTATCATTATCTCTTAAAGAGAATCCATATTCAAATAAGGATTTGAATTAGGAAACTTCTAATGGGATTAGGAGCTACTCTTTTTAAGGTTATAAAAGGAGGAGGAGGGCGAACTTCTAGATACAACAACTCAATCAGATCTCAGATCATAGAAAGAGAGAAGACAACAATAGTAAGACTGTGCAATCTTCTGCTCTTGCGTCCTCCTCCTACTACCGCCATTGCCAGTTTGTTCTCCACCTGTAGGAGCGATCAAGAAGGGTTCTTGATATAAATTTTTGGTGAAAAACTGATCTGAAGTCGTGCTCACATACCCTCCATCAATTTTTTGCTGAAGGATTCGATTCTTGTGAAGAACCACCTACTGATTCTGCTCCACCCTACGCTGTGTCATTTTCAGTGAGAGTAATCTTTGGAGTTCTCCTTGGGAGTGAACACCTTCGTTGAGAGTTACTGCTACTCCGTATCAGGTATATCCCTCTCCTACCTTTTGGTTTCAGATCTGGTTCGTTTTAGGTTCAAGATTGATCCTTGAAAATGCAGATTTTTTAAAACAGGAAATGTGATTCCCACATGGGAGAGAGATAAATTTTTGAAATTTCACCTTACCTACCACAGGGTTCAGCTATCCATATGATGGATCTCTCATCCCTTCAGAATAAAAGTTGTAATTTTTATTTTGTTCATTAATTAGAGGTAATAGTGAAGTAGATTTTGTATTCTAAAAACTTGTAGGCATCAAGGAAGAAGAAGAAGATGAAGAAGAAGAGAGAGAGAGGATTCACCTATAATTTCAAGTGGAACCCACAAGTGAACAAGTGAGACTTTTTAAGTCGGACCCACATGTAATTGATTTGTCTATTTAATTATTTTTATTTTTATTCTTGATAATGCTTGACATTTAACATGTTAGAATTACTAGTGGGGCCCACTTGTAATTCTTGTATTTTTTAGTTTAATAGTGCCACATCAACAATTTTTATTATTTTATTTGTTACTTAATGAATCTGCTAATGTCGTTTCAAACGTCGTCTATTTTTATCTACAATTGACCTTTTCTCTAATGTTTGAGGTCTAACCTCGGATTATAAAAGGGCGTAAGTGACTTTTTCACAAAGTTCAGGATGCCAAAGCCAAAAATCCTTTTGAATTAATTTACCTTGATAGACTCTTTGAAACAGTTCATTAAATGCAACTAAACTTTGAAAAATAAGTATTTATTCAAATTATCACTTATTTTCATCCTACACAACATCAATAAGCACTTACGTACGTTTGGCTTTAAATAGAAGGAAAAAAAATGGTTGTTTGTATTTGACAACCTATGTTGTGCACAAAGTTTTTGTGTGATGCGTAAGCTTATATTAACTATGTTTACTTTGCTGATTTTCTCCTCATGGTTTTTACATTTAAATCCTAAACCGTAAACTTAAACCTTAAACCCTAAATTTTAAAGACCTAAAACATTAATATTAATAATGTATTTTGTTCATACATGTCCTCCATCCAGGTAGGAGCCTAATATTTTCCATGCAACCATAAACAAATATATCACCCAGAGATAGCTTACCTGGAGAAAGCTTCTAGACAATACAAACTGTAAAAAACAGTAAAAATTTTCTCAAAAGTAGGGTAAGCAGAGGTTGGACAAAACAAGAAAAGACCCAAAAGCTTATTTCACAAAGTTAAGCCATGTTATCAAGCTTTGTCCTTTTATACCTTTGTATACTCAATTCGACTATACAACCATCTCCTAAGGTCTAAAGTTGTTTCCTAGTCCAATTTGATGTATGGACCACCCAATCTGTTCAAATTGGTTTTAATTTAGGCCGGGCCCAACCAAAACGTGGTTGATTGACACCCATATACTTATTTATACTTATATTCTATCAATGGACCGGATATTAGTTCAATTAGATCCAGATCAATAAGATTCATTACATATGGACCATGTCCAATCCAATCCAATAAATACTTAGGACCATTAAGTCTAGACTGGTCCAGTTCAATATGTCTTATTGGTCTATCCAACTTGTTCAAATTGTTTTTGATTTGGATAAGGTCCAACCCAAACACAATCCATTGACACCCTTACTTGCAAGGATGGCAATTTCTACCCTACCCGATGGGTACCTACCCCTACCCACCCTATCGGGATGGGTTTTTTTTGCTTCGAGGACGGATTTTGGGGCAGGGACAAGTTTTGGGATTTTACAACCCATATGGGTACGGGTAGGTACAATATTAGGCTAAACCCAACCCTCTCCAACCCGCATATTGTTGGAAAGCATACAAACTTTATGTATTAGGTGTTGAATTTAATAACAATTTTGAATGTGGGGAGGGTAGGGAGAAGGTTTGGATTCTCAAAACCCACCCCCCTACGAGTTTTGGGGTCGATACGGGTTGAAAGGTTTAGGAAGGCGTGTAGGATCTAGAATTTACAAAACCCTCCTTGAACTTGCCCCCTTGCCATCCCTACCTACCCATCTTGTTCCATGGTCTTTATTCCAACATTTTTTAAGGAAGTTTATCTATTATTTTCTTATGGGTGGAATAAGCATGTGCAGAGGCAAGTCCCATCAAACTCTTCTATCCTTTTAGTTTTTTATTCTTATCCTTCCCTTTTGTATTCCAACACTTTTTTCTTCTTTTTAAAACCCTAATGTCTCTCTCATGTCTAACATATTTGTACACCCTAAGTCCTTAACACTTTGCTACAAACATCATTCTTTTAGAATAAAACTAGTAAATGTCTACGTGTGTTGCATGGGGTAATTTCAAAAACCACTACTGATAATAATAATAACAATAATTTAAATGTTTTATCAAAAACTATGTAACAAATACAAGTAATTGAAGCATGGTGTAATAATGGATTTGTTGCATTTAATCCCAATCTTTATATCTTTTTATTTGTAGTTTATGCAACTGTTTGTAACTTGCAACTAAACCAAATAATTCAATTGATTAACCCATTTCACAGATAATTTATAAGTATATTTTAACCCAGGCCATTGATTTGGTCAATAACCAGATGACCTTATTAGTTGAACTACTAATCTATTTGGTCAGGTCAATGAGGCATAAGCAAGATATTAATTTTCTTGTTCTTTTTTTTCGTATTTTATCCATTTCCATCATTAATAGCAACAATTTTACTTTTCACACATATCTTTGTTAAATATGATGAATATAATGTTAAAGGCATGCTTAAATTTTCTATATTTTTATTTTTATTATTTAATGTATAACATCACAATAAGTTGACTTTCTAAATTAGGAGGCAAATGTGGTTCCAATTGGTTTTTAAAACATTAGTCTTTTATCAATATTTTGGCATCTTCATTCCCTCTATTATTATTATCAATGTTTTTCCCTTGCATTTCTATTGTTTTGTCAGATTTGGATTTGTTAAAATGATTGAATTAGTGGCCTTTCTACATCTAGTTTATTTATTTATGGACTTTGATATTACATTTCAAGTTTTTTATGCAAAAATTTCATATTCGCACAATTTCTACTCAAAACCATTTCAAACACAATTGCAGATTCTAAACACATCCAACATGTATTTCCTTCACATAGTCTTATAGTTTATAATTTCCTTTCAAAATTTCAAAAGTAAAAATCATAAGCTATCAAAAGAAAGAAGGGAAATTCCAAGTGTGGACTTAAATGCATGGTAGAACTCTCTCATAGATTAGAATCTACTTTCATCTCAAGAAAGATGTTAGTGGGTTGTGTGGTGAACCTGCATAAACCCAAGCCCACATTTGTAAAGCTAAGCACATCTCAACATCGGAACGATTAGTTAAAATGCTGCAGGTTAATAAAAGCAAATAAGCAATGAAATGGGTCATTGCAATGTATCCTATATAGAAAGAAACTATTTATTGTAAAAATGTTGCAAACCTACAAGCATGTCATTTCCCAATTAATTTGGCACGACCGCTTTTATCTTTTTGGCCCTTTGGCGAGGTGGAAGACCAATCAAATCGTAATTAAAATGTTATTATTAGGCATTAATGGACATTGATCAATACTTTAGCACTACCCATTTAATAAAAAAATATTAATTCAGCACAAGAGCCAATTGGGAACACATGGGCCTGATGACAATTCAAGACAAATACATGAAATAGAAATAAGCAATCACCAAACGCAAAAGTGGAGTGAAGAATTAAATATACTTTGGGAACTTTTGATTACCACTAAATAGGTGTTGGGCAATTATAACCACAAATTTCAGTATCTACATGTTGTAGAATATCTGTTTTATCCTTATTTAGACCATAGAAAATGTTAAATAAAAGGATAATTTTTGTCCAACCAAAATTTCATAAAATCTATGAAAACATTCGTACATTTTATAGTAGTATAGATTTGTAGTAACATTTTAACTAGTCCAACATGTACCACAAGCTAAGCTAATAAAATGTTAGTAAGTATTCAATGTTTCTACCTATATCTTTCATTGATTGTGATGCCTAAATTGAACTGACAAGGTCACTATTGTAAAGGGGTGACCTCTACAATCAGATTTGCACTATTAGATTACTGGTGTAGAATACTAGTCATGCATGTATGCAATTAAAAATATAAGTGTTACCCTTATATGATATGATACTCCAATTAATTTCCATAACCTACACCAAAATAAAAGTATTGGCATATTTGTTTTGATAGAAAACAAGAGAGAGATAGAGAGTTGAGGAAAATGATAGTTATACTATATATAAAAGTGTGAATGTAATGTAAAACTTTTTTGGACTAAAATTACCCTCTACTTCTTTGTTTAAGAAAGGGTATAAAAGTTATTTTATTATAGTTTTAATGCTAACTTTAATGGATACTAAAATGTCTATATTTGTGTATTTAATCCATCTCTAAATTGTAAGGGTTGAAAGTGTAACTTCGGTTATTACTTCATACCTCATTTAATCCCCTTTCATTATGTCTTATACTTAAGGTAATAAATCCAATTTTATCTTATTAATCCTATATTTTTAAACTATTTCTTTATTAATAAATGATACTAATTAGATCTATATCAATATTTCTAATATATTTTAAAACTAACTCAATAACAAAACCATTTTTTATCAAAGTGATGACTAAGCAATTCAACTATCTGAATCAAATTAATCAATCTACGAATTCATAGTTAGGTAATAAAATTTTATAAAATTAGACACATTTGTGATATTTTTATTAATCAAATTAAAAAAAAATAAGTGTAATAAAAAGAATTATTTTTATTAATGATGAAAATGAAATACATAATTTAAAACTAACCAAAAATGAAATATAAAAAGTAATAATAAATAGTTTGATTTTTGGGTTAAATGTGTTAACCTTTAATGTCATAAATAATTAATAAAATATAAAAGTACATAAATTTTGCAAAAAAAAAAAAGCATCCAGGCATAGGAATGGCAATGGGGCTGGTTCAGGGTGAGGATCATATTCCCCGTCCTCGTCCTCAATCCCTGCCTGGGATAAATATAAATAATGTTTTAAATATGTTTTGATATATACAAATAATACAAATAATATCATATATAATAATATATTTAATAAATAATATTTACTATATATATAACCGAGGTTGGGGAAGTTGGGTACTTGGGTCTCCATCAGGGATGGGGAAAATTGTCATCCTTATTTAGGCACATGTATAATATCATATTAAATAAAAAAGTAAGTGTAATATATTAGAATTATTTTTACACACAAAAAATACAAAAAATGTAGAGAAAATGGAACACATTTGTAATTCTATATTTACACTACTATTAAAAATATGAATAAGATTGTAAAACTTTCTTTTGAGTAAAATACTCAATTTTGAATTTAGTCCTTATTTAATTGTTACAACGGGATTTAAATCCATGTCTTCTATTGGGACTACCCAACTAACATGCCAACCAAGCCACCACTCAGTTGTGGTAAAATAAACTACTACTTTCCACCTCATTCAATTCCCTCTATTTAAATCTTATGTTTTTTTGATAAATGAACAAAAGAAAAAACAAAGAAAGACCCAAAAGAGAAAACACTTAAAAAAGAAGAGTTTAGCCAAGCAAGTAGGCCTGTAAATGACACTTGAAACCAATATTTTCGAACCGTTGTTGGCCCGAATAGTCGAACTGTTTGTCTCAAGAATTGTCCAAGAAACCAGTTTCGTTTTATGCCAAACCTTGTCCCTAGCCAAAAGCTATTGAATTGGTCAATGACTCGTTGACCCGAGCGGTTGAATTGTCAACCTGTTCAACGTTTTTTTGTTGTTTTTTATTCTAATTATTTTTTATTTTTTTATTTTGTTGTTAGAACGGGTTGTCCATTTAAACTGAATGGTCAAACTATCAACCCAAAAACTAGTGATCAGAACGATTCTGGTTCCAAGTCATTTTTAAAAACATTGCTTAAAACTTCACGGTTCTATACTTTTATCCGATTATCACATATTTGGATGATGTGCTTATATAATCAGGTTTGGGTTTTGCAATATGTGTTTGAATAATAATAATAATAATAATAATGAAACAAAAAAATAAAATTTATAGATAATTTTGGATATATTATTATTATTATTATTATTATTATTATTATTATTATTATTATTATTATTATTATTATTATTATTATCTAGAATTGCCACATGTAAAACACGTGCACATTTACTAGTATGTATATATAAGATTTGATGAGACCTCCATATGATATTTTCATCAATGCCCTTGTTTAATGGAATCATCTCTATTCATTTAAAGCATGGATGATTTTGCACCCTGCTCTGTCCCCATCACATGAATCACTCCTATATGTGTTATGTAATACATAAAAAGAAAATGTTCCCATAAGTTGTCATTAGATTTCAATTTTGCTTTTGGTGCAAAATTGTTATGTAAGTGTCTTTATCCCTCTCTTTCGGTGGTTGGAGATATGCTCAACTGTTTCTTCTATTGGTGATTCTGTCTCACTTTATGTCGGTTGCAGAAGTTCTTTCTTTTCTTCTTTATCCACCATGTTTATTTTATTCTTTTTAAAGAATTATTTCTACACTTTCTTGCTTATTATTATTACTTCTCTGTATTCATACAAGTTTCTTAATTTGAATTAAATATGATTTTCGCCTTCGAAAAATACTTTGCTTTTGTTGTAATACGCTATGACTAATTCCTTACTAGGGTATCGCTAGGGTATCGGAACTTAAGGTATAAAATGGAATGGAATGCAAAACATGATTCATGTAGGATGTAGCTGAACCCATATATAACCCATATAGATAGGACAAGTCTTAGATGATGATGCTACTAATCATTTAACTTATATGTTGTTGGTACCATTTGCGCTTATTCAGTAAACGTTTCTTGGTGGTGCCACATAGGTGCCATCTTAGCATTTTCTCTCTTGCTCTTTTGCATACATCGAAAATGTAAAAAGTGAACTTAAGTTTATGTGCATGCCAGCCGTTTGAAGAAGTTATTTTTTGAAGCTTCCACAAACGGCCATGCATTTATTCATTGTTACGCTGAAGTGGCGCCTAGTGGCACCCAGTTATCGTAAACGATTGTAATTATTGCATTTCTCGATTTTACCAACAAATAAAATACAAACATTTATTCAATAAACATCACATACCAAGTTATCATAAAAGTGATGGAATGAGCTCTTATGTGATTTTGATATTTTGGATGGTTATAAATCTTTTGAAAACCACATATTTGTCATGTATGGATGTAAACAAGCTAATATGGTAGCTTGTGCTATTGCACAAATAGTATAAAAACTTCATGGTACGACAACCAGAATTTTTATTTTTATTTTTGCCTCTGTTTTCCAATGATGGTTAATATTAATTATTTTGATTAAGAAAATAATTGTGAAAAAAAATAAGAAAATCCCAGGTTGGGAACACCAAAGGATGACCTTTTTCCTTGGGGACTGAATTAGGCTCATTCTATGGTTGCTAAAATAGATATATACTTCCTATTGAAACAAAGAAATTAACATTGGGTTTCATAGAAGTCAAAACATGTGGGATTTTATGGATGTACTCGCACATAACCTTGCGGGACGCATTGTGAGTTATAGGAACATGTCAAGGCCAAGCCCACATGCAAAGCCTCACCTTCATAAGCATTGCACAGTGTTGATCCATGCATTGTCCCCATGAGCGATTCTGTGCCCATGAAGAACTTTGGTAGTCATGCTAGCCATTAACTAAGGTCATCCACAAAAGATGCTGGCCTATAGAATGCCAAGGATAGGCACCCAAGGAGGTTGATCACCCATTGTCAAAGTACATTAAGCTTTTGGAGGTCTACCAAAAGGATACATAACTTTTCTAAAAAAACATATTGATAATATCTACAACAATGCTACTCAATGTAAACCCACCAAGCATAAATAAGACTAAGCCTGTCAGATTGTAACGATATGGTATATTGAGCTCCTCGTTTAAAAATGATTTCAATTCCCTTCCCCTTTGTTTTCTTTTTACTCTTATCCTCTCTTGTGGACCAACAACTTTCCCCTGGTCAATCAGAATCAAATCTATTAACCTCTTATCTTTTCATTTTGGTGCCTTAAATGTTCGATGTCAAAAGTCAAATGCAGGATGCTACAACTCTACAAGTACAAAGAAAAGTCTGCGAAAGTATGTAGAAAAAACAACCAACCAAAGAATTCTCTTGTTAAGTATGAGGAACAACCTCATAAAACATTCTGTTACTTAAAACATTGCCATTAGGATAACTTTTCTTTTAAGAAAGTAGTAATAGATAATACTTTTTGTAGCTATTGAGAATGAGAAACATACATAAAAAACCGTACAATATAAATCCAATATATCCTAAACATAGACCTTTCTAGTTTCTTTCATTCAATCAAGAGTAATGATGAATTATAAAGGGTTCAATAGATACACTCTAAATATTAATATTAAAACAATAACAGAATTCTAAATGTGTATACTAAATAGTAAAGGAAACCTGTTCAAACTTGTTGCGTTCAGATGCTTGAGCAGAACGTCAAAGATCTGCCCTCCCTGGATATCTGGGGAAAGGAATCACATCTCTAATATTGTCGATGCCAGTGGCAAACAGAACCATTCGCTCAAAGCCTAGGCCAAATCCACAGTGTTTGACGGTCCCATAACGCCTTAGATCAAGGTACCATTCATATGGCTCAAGTGGGAGCCCCATCTCCAGTATCCTGAAATGACCAAAGTAGTTCCCAAGGAATCAATTCAAAGATAATGGATTCATCACTTGGGATTTCTTGCAAAAGAGTTGCAGTAAAACATCCACAAAGAATGAAGCTCAATAAAGCAGTACCAGCTAAAGGAATTGACCCTGAAATACCATTTGATGCCAACCTAGGTTCTTTTTTTCCATGCCAACTAATAGTGTTTACCTCCTTGCCAACGGTTGGATGAAAATGTACTATTTTTTTTCCCTGTGCTTTTAACCACACAAGGCATAATGGAATATGGGGAGCACATTTGGAGATGGCAATCCCCACCCCACCCCATTGCTACCATTAGCAATGCTTTGAAAATCGCAATCGTAGAGAAAGTTGAATCGAATCGTGAATCATATCATAAATCATAAGATTATTTCTATTTTTTATAAACTTGTCAAAAAATTAAATATAGATATATTAAAAGGCTAAATATATATAAGAAAGTGACTTTACCCTATTTTTAATCTATATACCATATATGTACCTAAAATAATAGAATTTACCACTTATACAATAGAAGCCTGAGATGATATGATCAAGCTTGACTTGAAAGGCAAACAAATCCACATACAATGGCTCTTTAACCTACATATGATGGAAATAAACTCCATCTCTAGTATTAAATAACACAAATAAATCATTTTCTAGTGAGGGCTTAAAAGAAAATCTCCCTTGACAAAACTAAATATAAACAAAAACATAACAAAGTAGAGAACTAATTCTTAATTGAATTTATTTGAATCGTAGAAATCGTATAAATCGTAAGATTTATGAATCAAATCATAGGATTCAAACAAAAATTGTAAGATTTTTGCAGAAAGGAATTCAGACATAAGATTTGAATCGAAACTCTTGGGATTCACGATTCGAATTGTGAATTGTATCGTAAATCGTAAGATTTTGACAACATTGACCAGTAGAGGTATGAACAGCCAAAGGGAGCTCAATCCTTTCAGAAGATTCAGGAGTTGATACATGGCAGGAAAGCAACTCAAAAGTGGCAAAGAAGGAAAGTTGAATTTTCTATGAATTCTTGGGTTGATGGCAAGGAGACATAAAAAGTTAAGTACATATTTCTAGAATAAGCAAATCAAATAGCTAACTGTGCAGCTAGGGTCAGGAGATCAAGTGCTAAACATGGTCCAACCATTCCTAGCAGATGGGCTATTTCTGATGTTGTAAGGAAGTGGTTCACCCCCTGATGTTTGATCTTTTCCAGAGCTTTCAATGAAATTATCATATATTTATATCAGCTAACTAATCAATTAGTTAACTAAAATATATTTTAACTACTAGGGGTCATTGCTTGGTGTAATATTAAAATCTCAGGCTGACAAGAAATGAGAATACAGACCTGATTTCAAGAAAGTGCATAGAGCACTGGGGATTTTTATATTTTATACTATAGCAATAATCCTTAATTTAAGCATGGGAAAACCCCTAGAATGCTTCTGTGTATAAATTCTTCTTTTATCAGAAACTGGAAAATTTTATTTAGTATCAGAAATGACATAATATTAACAAAATATGGACTTTCTATATGATGTACAACACAGAGCTAGCCATGTAGCTGCCCTATACCCCTAACAGAGGCCCAGGCCCCATAAAATCCTGATTCTGGTTTTAATGCAATGGATATTCTCCCCATACCAAAGCCTGTCTGCTAATACTTTCATGAACTAGTGAAACAGCAAGTGTACTAGCACAAGGAATCTGAAAGAAACTTGCACCCAAGTTTGCTGCCGATTGCCATTCTTCTCTTACCATACTTTTTAATAGTAATATGATAGAATATGCAGTATGCACTTACGAAAAAAGTAGAACCAATAGGTAATTAGGTAGTTTTAACATTTCAGTTTAATTAGGGCCCCATGACCCAAACCCAAACAAGTGCCTTCAAATCTCAAATTACAAGCGCTGTTCATTTAAAAAACAAAAAAGTGGAGCTTGAATTTCTAGAAGGTCCTAAAGTTCTCTCCTCTTGAACCAGATGAATCTCTAAAAGCCTTAACTCTATTCTCAGCAACATATTCCCAGTCCTAATTCTTTGAAACTTTCATCCTTTAACCTTGGAAGTCTTGAAACCCTATAAATATTCTATATCTTAAATTCTCTACATGATGATTGTATTACAAAGATCCAATAAATCCCTTTACAATTGAAATGGGAGAAGAGAAACATGCTTTCAATCACTTAAAAAGTCTTTTATCAAATGTTTGAGGAGGGTAGGGAAGCTCTGAAACACAATACTCGATTCTTGAAATGAATCCAAAACTTTTAGAGTCTAGAGAATATCCCGTTTTAGCACATCAAGTACCACTGCATCATAATTGATTATCTCTACTCGGTCCAAGTGTTATATCTTTTGAATGCATACCCATCAGGGTAAATCTCTGGATCTTGAGAAATGAGCTTTAAGTAATCTTAGAATTAAGAAAAAATGGAATATAATCTAAGTTTTCCAACATAGCTGCAGTCAAGATGGACTGTGGCAAACTGCTAATGTTTTTGCAATGCAAAGACCAAAAAATACTGCCACATCTTGAATCTGGAAAATATGGCTGCCTAAAAGACACAAGTAACCAACCCTTTTCATGCATAGGAAAGGGTTTAATCTGCACTGCTAGACTGCTAGTTGCATGCAATTTCTTGCAAATGGAAAGTATACCAAACATCATAGCACAAGGTACTAAATTAAAATTAAATGCATTCATCAGAAAAAAGGTACTAAATTAAATGGTAATCTTTTCATACCTTTTCTCAATGACTTCATGGCGCTCCTCTCTTTGGCTTCCACCAATTAGCTCTCCAACCTGGAAAAGGAATAGAAAAATCCTTAGGTTTTACATACTTGCAGTTGTAGGTATTGGACTATATTAGCATATTTTAATAATACATATTCCAAGAATGGTATAAAACTTATTAGGATATTTTACAGTAACAGAAGTAACCAGTCAAGGATGTGAGATGTCTCTGTAGGGCAATAAATTTTATACGGTCAAATAGAAAGTTAATGTACCTTGGGTACAAGCACATCCATTGCAGCCACTGTCTTCATATCATCGTTGAGCCTCATGTAAAATGCTTTAATTCCTTTTGGGTAATTATACACAATAACAGGCTTTTGAAATATTACCTCAGTCAAATATCTGCATGATTCATTAAATAATCATTTCAGCATATGCAGTTCAAATAAAGGAACAGCTCCCTCACATCTATGAGATAATCAAGTACCTTTCATGCTCAGATGCTAAATCTATTCCCCATTCAACCTTATTCTCAAACTTCTTATCTGTAACTTTCTCCAAGAGTTCCACTGCTTCTGTATAAGAAATACGCTTAAAGGGGGTTGAGGAAACCATTTTCAGACGATCTATGGCACTTTTGTCAAAATGTTTAACCATGAATTCCAAGTCATCAAGGCAGTTGTCAAGTAACCACTGACAGAGAAATTTCACATATGCCTCTGCACAATTCATATCATCCTACAAATGCAAACAAACTTAGGCTGTTTTAGAAATATAAATATGTGTCACTTCATATAACTAAACCACTACAATTAGAAAGGAAAGATTATACATTACCCCTCCACTGCAAGTTAAAGACATCAAAACATGAAGAAAAATAGAAATAGAATAGGAAACCATCCCAACCAAACAATTAATACTGGATCAGACCACATTAACAAATATTTTAATGCATATACCATTACCACAATTTAAAATCAACAAAGCCAAGCTTAGTCATTATATATGAGTAGCATAACTTTTGGAAACTCAACCAAGAGTTTAGAGTTGAATCAACAAGTTACCAAACGATTAACTTAACTTTGCTCTTGGATGAGTATTTGCCTCCTTTTCTTTTCTTTTCTTTTCTTTTCTCTTCTTTTTTACCTTACTTTTCCAAATGCTTGTGAAATAATTTTGTTTTACTGTGAAAATAGTAAACTAAGCATTTCACTTCAATTATATAACATGAAACCATTATGACAACAACCAAGAGATCTCCCCTCAAGAATTAACATTTTGACTCAAAGCAAGCAGCAACTCTTGCAGCTGACATCAATGAATGAAATCACATAAATTAGGATTACAACCAGATGCATAATTTCTTCAAGTTGATTCATTTTCGTACCAAATCAAATCTACAAGGAAACTTGACCGAGGTCACTTTCTCAGGTCCAGTCAAGCTTCTTGAGTATTGTTTGGTTGAGGGGGAAAATGTGTAAGAACAATGTTAATAAGTACCTCCAAATCTGCAAACGCTATCTCAGGCTCCACCATCCAGAACTCCGCCAGATGCCTTGATGTGTGAGAATGTTCAGCTCGGAAAGTTGGTCCAAATGTATAAACACTACTGAGAGCGCATGCAAAGCCCTCAACTTGGAGTTGCCCAGATACAGTCAGAAACGCTTGCCGAGCAAAAAAATCCTGGGAATAATCAATCTTCCCATCCTTTTGGGGGAGTCCAGGTTTAAGTTTGGATCTTTCTTCCATCTTTGTAAAACTTTCCTTGGCTTTTGTAAGTTCAGCAACGGCAGCAGATATATCCTCCTTGCTTGCCTTAGCCGACTTCAATCGTGCAACATTTTCTCCTTTCTCCTTGACAAAAAATCTGGCAGCTTCTAGTTCGGCTTCCGAGGGTGGTGGGTTCTTCTGCAGTTCTTTCTCCAGCTTTTCCGCATCATTAAGCAATGTTGTAACCTGAAACATTTCACCTGCACCTTCACAATCGCTAGTTGTAATGATAGGAGTATGCACGTAGAGGAAACCATGCTTCTGAAAGAAGGTATGGGTGGCATATGCCAACGCATTCCTGATTCGAGCAACCGCAGATATCTGAAACAAAAAAAGTACAGAACTCAAATGTTATAATTTAATTACAGAATTAGCCAAGGAATGCAAGGAACTAGAAGCAAGGTCTTCCCTTTAGTCGTCACCAAAGCTTTGGACAAGGAAGAAAACATATCAATTGTAATAAAGTAATTAAAGTTTTCTTTTCTTCTATAAAAGCATGAGACTTGGCCTCTCCAATTCTATTCTCACTGTGCTATTGATGCAGACTGAGCTTCTGAGTTTGCTTAATTTCCTGCATTTCTTAATTGGCATTTTTGTGTGGGTTTGATGGATTTTGTATTTCTGTTGATGGGTTCTTCCGTTTTCCTGTTACTCTGAGATAGGCAACGCAACTACTTAATTTTTCTAATTCGCTAAAGAGAGTGGAGATGGGAAGAGGGAAGAGAGGAGGAATACCGTGTTGGTTCTTGGTCGAAGATGCACAAAGTCCCTCAGGAACTCGAGAGTGAGCCTGGTCTTGGGCAATGGGTATTTAGCGGGGTCGACGGGGCCGACATCGATGACCTTCTCGACCTTCAACTCGACATTTTGCTTGGTCCCTTCAGGAGGTTTCTTGAGCTCCCCTTCAACGTAAACGCAAGTACCGGTGTGAACAAGTTGGCTGAGAGGTGCAACGGAGGCCTCGACAATGACTTGCAGGTTGGCGGGGCAAGAGCCATCGTTGAGTTCGAGGAACGCAAAGGAGCCCTTTCCTTGCTCGCGCCCAGTCTTGACCCATCCACCAACGGCGACCTTCTGTCCGGCAAGGCCGACGCCGCCGTCGGGGCGGCAGATGATGTTGCGGATCAGAACGCGGCAGGAGAACTTGGCCCAGATTGGTGAGGAATCACCGTCGTCGGCTAGGGTTGTGGAGGCCATCTGTTGAACGAGCGGCGCGTCGCCTGCCATTGGCACCTTCGCGCCTCTGCCCTGGGAAGTCAAAGCAGCTTCGTCACTACCAACTAGTACCGAGAAAAGGGAAGGGTGGTTCGCAGGAAAAATCCCTAGGGTCTAAGGGACAGCCAAGCAAGGAAGTGAAATGCACTGGCGTGGGCATTTCAGTAAATATGAATGTACATAATTACTATTACAGCCTTCAGAATCTAATTATTTACTTTTCGGTTTCAATTGTCTCGTTGTACTGTAGAGCTCAGAAGGTCGCAGGGGTACAGGAGTAACAGGACAGGACGGATGATCATCGGATTCATCGGTTGCGACTGCCACCTGGACGGCTGGACGTGATAATATAGAACTGGGGCGGGCTGGGCGGTTGCGCCTGCCATCGGATTCATCGTCTGTGCTTGCTTGCATAAATTTATTAATTTACCCTAATTTTGTTTTAAAGGGTATAAAAGTTAATTTTGATTAAAATGTCTTTATATATATATACTATTAAACATGTTGCACGATTATTTACAATTTATGGACAGTTTTTTAATTGTTATAAGTGAACAGTTTTTGAACAATTATAAGTAGGCAGTTTTTTGAGTAAGATTAAAAGACATATATGCCCTTTTTTATGCCTGTTATATGTTGCTTAGATAAGGAATAAAAATATCTAATGAAAAGTCCAAAAAATGGGGCTATTCTCTCTTTTATTAGTAGTAGTAGTAGCATGTGCCCTAACATGTAACATGATATTAAGGTGTCTTTTCTTGTTTTCTATTTGGTACTATTGTTGTTGTTGCCACATAGGCATTTTTCAATGATATGTCATCATAATGTTGAAAAAATGAGAAAGTACACTTAAACCACACCTTTCTTGATTTTCAAGGCATGGTCTAAGAAAATGTATTTAAAAAAATATGTATAACCAGACATTGGGCATTATCTGAAAAAATGGATTTCAGATGTAGCATCATTTTTCAAAGAAATGGCATTGATTCCAAGCAACTATTAAATAGCCAGATGAAATTTGTTTTGAAACCGGGTTCGACTATGCTATGGAAAATATATGATATCCGAAAAACAACTTATTAACAAAATCGAATCATAAACATGATAATGAATAAAGTGTTATAATTCATAGGTGGATTTTGATTGGTCAAAACTCTTTCCATACCATATCTTTTCCACATCATAGATTTTCCCTTTGAAACCAGAAATTCAATAACAAAGTTTTTTGTTTCAGTTTTGAAAACAAAAAACATATACACGATCTGTTTCCAAACCAAAGGGTTTTAGTTTGTTTTAAGAATCAACAAGAAAACAATTCACATTGTAGAACACCCTATAAGATTATAAAATAATAGAAACTGAATTTTAAATGTAACAAAAAGTGACACTACTTGGATTTCTCTCATTCTTTGTGGAGAATTTGAGATACCCACAAAGGAGAGGAAGATGTGTTTCAAGTTGCCCATCCTACACAGTTATGATATGTATTATGCAGATTCATTATTATTGAAGAAGAGACATACTTTGTGATCTAAGGAACAATTGCCCGCTACAATAACTCCATGACTCGTGACAAAATGTTGGCTAGTAGCAAGATTTTGAAAGCTTTACGTTGATTTTGTTCATTGAAAAAAATGCCTCTTTTCTTTTTGGATTTTCATTGTTTTTTATGTAGATGTGCTTTGCAGTGTTCTCACACCAACCTCATATACATTGCACGTGTGGATTAGACACATCTCGTCATGAATGATAAAATAAGTATAGTAGATGTTCCCAATGTGCTGTTAAATTGGTGTGAGGAGCTGGTCTGGACTTCTTTTTTATTTTCTTTGTTCATCCATCACTACCAATCAGTGTTATATGCTGTATTTTGGAATGCTATATGCATGCAAAACAATAAGTGGAAGTGTGGAACTACAACTACACGTACACCCTTCACTTTGAAAGAGATTCAACAAGTGATAGTGGAACGCAATCCCACCAATCTTTTATATTAGCACTCGTATATGATGAATAGACAATCAACAAATTGCATTTTACAAGAAACAGAGATCAATAGAAGACCAAAAAATATTATACACCATGCACCTAAGGCCCACATTCAAGCGTTTCAATTCAACATAAACAAATTCCTATGGACACTAAGTATTATGCCTAGGTATATGCCATTGATAAGCCTCGATTGGAAGCAACAGCAGCTGACTTCTCCAATCTGTAGAGAATCTCCACGTTCAGGTTCAGCGACAGAATCAATCCACTTCGAAGGGGCAAGATGTACAAACATTGCAAGGACCACTATTTCTGATCCTTCCACCAGCTTTTAACTCAATTTGCAATACAATCTTGTTAACACATGAACAACAAATTTCTCTTGTGCCTGAGATGCTCAAGCGGCACCATGGATTAAACTTCATATCTTGAAGTCAATTGTTTTCTGGGGGTCCACGAAATCCACCGTATCACCTTCTGTACAGTCGGCAAACAAAGGTGAGTAGTAGGTTTGCATGTCTCTTCAAGTCTCAGAAGCCAACACAACCATCTTGACTTTACACCCAACAAAATAAGAAAGACAACCCTGCTATAAACTTCAGCTGGGTAGCTTCCTAGCATCTGCCGATACAATTTAACTTTTCTCAATCCAAGAATGAATATACCACAAACTCGTACAATCAACTTCAACCAAAAACTTTGAAGACAGCTCAGAAACAGTGCACCAACTGCTCAAGTTTGCCAGCCGTATAATGTAGGCAATTTCTCTTTTGTTTGCAATAGATCTTTCACTGGACCCACCCACCTCAACAAGAGCCTCATGCCAAGGAATCAAGAATCAGTTGTAACCTCACAATATCCCATTTAAGACCCGCTGATAATAATCGTACTGACGTGTCCGCCATGCATCTAAGCTGCTACTTATCAGGGAAAGCACCAATGACACGCATTGCTGTTTCAGATAATTCAGCACTCTTGTAAGACTACAGTAAAATACACATAATAGGAGATGGCGAGGAACAAAAAAAGTGTATATGGTAAGAAGTTAAAAAACAATAAGGGGAACGCGGAGACCTGAAAACAGTCTCAAAAGACAAAATATTAACAAGGAAAAGAAATATACCTCTTCAGTTAAACTCAAATGAAATCTTTTTCTAAGGTTCTGTATTGTCCGAGGACCACCTTTAAAGCATGGAAAACCAGAATCCTGTGTCCACATTTGGAACAGCACCATAAGCTTACATACGAACCAGATATTTTAATCCTATACATAAAAATCAACTGAGAAACGATTGCTTAATCTGATGCACTAACTCCATCAGTAGGCACAATCAACTTAAAAGTCCTTCACAGTATTGGATACGGAATTTAAACTAAAAATTGATGTATATTACATGATACAGCACCAGTGTGTATGGATATCATAGGCAAAGAGTGACCGACTGGACACCAAATACCTAACCAACATGGGGGCAGAACAAGACATGAAACAGTACATAGAAATGTGCCATCTTGACATCTTGGAACCGTAGAACAACTACTCCTGACCAAGCTATCACCCATAAAATTAAGCCAATCTCAACATCCATCTTAATGAGCTCTGCACCCTATTCTTTGGCATAGAGCTATTAACAATTAATTTAACGCTAGGTATCTCTATCAGACTAAAATTCTGACAACTTTTATTATAAATAGATCAAGAACTGTTATTGGATGACAACAATAAGGTTGAAATCAGAGGTGCAAGTGAACTTATTAAAGAGAACGATGCCAAAATAAAATTTGCTCAGCCACCTTGTTTCCTTGCACTGGACAAGCTACACAGGGAGGGTAAACCAAATCAACTGATTGCGGTTTGATCATTTAAACCAGATTGACTAATGAAATTCCTTTGGGACCTTGAACGGCATTCTTCATCTTCCTAAACCGCATATGTAAGTGATACAATATTTCTAAAAGTAAATAAAAGAAATTTCATTATAATTGAAAAGGTCAATGTCAACTAGGGTGATGAGCTGGAACCCCCCACTACATAAGAAAAAACAATAAAATGAAAATTTAAGAAACTACATCATTGCACCACTCAATAGTATCCCTAAATCTTGAATTAAAATCTGACTTGTCCACTTCAGAAAAGTATGGATTCAAGACCATTGTGCACTTGCACATGCAAGTGGAGCAATGGTTAATAAATTTCTTTGCCACCTGCTGGTAGGTGTAAAAAGAAAAGCTTTATAGTGGTAGAACAGACATCAGAGTGTTGGTAATATTATATTTGTAGTAAATGCCATATGGATTTGGTAATATTATATTTGTAGTAAATGCCATATGGATTGGATTCAAAGCCAAGAAAAATTCTTTGCAAAAGTCACAGGTGGAAACATAAAAGTGTGTCAATACATCTTTGGCATCCAATCTACATGCCTCAAAAGCTCTAAAGTGTCGAGATCATCACCAGATTATGTTGTGCTATTTGTTTCTGTTTATATCAATTATTTATTTTATTTTATTGTTTTTTCTTACATTCTGTTAGCATGGGGAATTTCTGTCATTTTCACTTGTAATTTAACAGCACACAAATAGAAAAAGGGGCTGCTGTTCAAATACTTGGGCAATTTTCAAACCTTTTGTTCTCTTTCCCCTTTCTAAATCTTCATCTTTTTTCTATTCTTTCACTCCAATTTAAAAGAATACCTACATATCTTTCAAATCCAAGTTAACATACCCCAAAGCCTGCTGAGAAGAAATCGAATTTGGTTTGCTTATCAAGATGTATTGAGAAAAACAGTCATGTGCAATTACTACATATCTAATTACAAGCAAAATGTTAATTGTAATACCTGCAACATTTCAACCAGAAGTATGATGCGTTCTGCATGCTTACGACATGTTAGGAAACCTTGTATGCATAATACCTGCAGGCATAGCAAAATGCATAACTAAAAGATCGTGAAGTTTGACATGTGCAGATAAATCATGCAAAAACAAGCAATAAGAGCTTTCAAATACTTTAAAATAGTCAAAGAACTCGCTTGGAACCCCTTCAGCATCAGAATCCATGACCTAGCATGACCACAATATTCTAATCAGTTAACGATCAAAAACTAAAGATATGTTGATTATTTATTGTGTACACAAGTGGAAAGAATGTAAGCTCTGAATTTGTTAAACATATAACCTCAAGAAGTTCTCTAGTTAACTTAAATGGTGCACTCTCAAAATTTACACCCCCTGGTGAATTGGAAAGCATAAACCCAAAATCAATATGTATAATATGGCCTTCTTCATCCATCAAGAGATTTCCATTGTGCCGATCCTTCACCTGGACAACCATAAACAGAGTTATGAGAAAACAGGATCAATAAATCAATCCATAAGACTGGATGGAAGAAGCATCAGGAGACTCAATTTGAAACCACCAAACTTTTTTTTTTTTTATTAGTTGAAACCACCAAACTTCATCCACAAATTTTTTAGAAAGGTAAATTTTATCAAAGAGAAAAACCAGAAACATGGGGGAGAGACTTCCACCCCAAAGAGATACAGCAGAAACATAACCAGACAAGCAAACCTCACAGAGCAAAGCCATCATCCCATACAATTTCCCCTAATGATCATAAAAAGTCTATATTTAAACCCAGAAAAAAAGACTACATACAGGGGCCCATCTGACCATCAGCCTTTCAAAGGTTCTACAATTCCTATCCCTCCACACATACCAGCACACTGCCAAAGGAACCATCCTCCTCCAAAGCAAATTTCCCCAACTAGCAAAAACCAGCTACCCTCCAAGTAGATACCAAACAACTGATGCTATGAGGTTCCACCCACTGATACCAAATAGCTTAAGCATATGATGCCAAATTGAACAGGCAAAACATGCATTGGATCAGCAGATGCCGAAGGTTTTCCTCAGCTGAACCACAAAGGCAACAATGATTGACAATTAAAATTCCTTAAGATTTCAAAACATTAATAGTGGGGATCCATTGATTGCCATTGATAAAACTCAGATCTGAACCAGAATTAGTTTGTTAATAATAGAGAAGAAAGATGGAAGAGAGAAGAGGGAAGAAGAGAAGAAGGAGAAAAGGCCAATTCGCAATTGAGAGAAAAATCACTCTCTAGTCGGCCAGATTTATAATTTTATATTTATAGTTTTCTATAATAAACAGAATGACTGTTATGCCCCTACTTAAGTATGGGACACATCACTCAACATAAACATTACACCTCACACCAAACATAAATGAGAAGACCAAATTGCCACTATACAGTCGACACTAACACTCCCCCTCAAGCTGGTGAGTATGTCATATAGTGCCAGCTTGTTACATATGTAGTCCGCTCTTCCCCAACTCAACCCTTTGGTGAACAAGTCTGCCCATTGACTTCCTATGTGAACATGAGCATACTTATCACTCCACTAAGTACATTCTCTCTCACAAAGAGAAAATCAACATCTATATATTTTGTTCTCTCATGAAAAACTGGATTAAAAGAGATGTGGACTGCAGCTTGGTTGTCACAATAAAGCTTCATAGGAATATCAATCGAGTACCCCATCTCATGTAGAAGGTTCCTCAACCACACTAGTTCACAAGTTGTATGTGTCATGACTCTACATTCAGCTTCTGCACTGCTGCTTGCCACCATTGTTTGCTTCTTACTCTTCCATGTCATCAAATTACCCCCAAGAAAGGTACAATAACTTGTAGTGGACCTTTTGTCAGATACAGAATCCACCCAATTAGCACCAAAGTATCCCTCTATTTCAAGTTTTCCTCCACTCTTGTATAACAAGCCACAACCAGGAGCTCCCTTCAAATAATGTACAATCCTTAGAACTACATCCCAATGTGGAACCCGAGGATTCTGCATAAACTAACTAACCACACTAATTGCGAATGAAATTATCTGGCCGAGTAATGGTTAGGTAGTTTAACTTATCCACCAACCTCCTGTACCTTCCAGGATCTTCAAACTCCTCACCTGCATCACTACTCAACTTGGTATTTGGTTCCATAGGTGTTTCAGCTGGTTTGGCACCTAACAATCCTGGTTTCAAGTGTGTTGGCCTTGTTTAGGGAAGATACTTCATTGAGAGAGCAGAATGTCATAGCTTCTAAATGTTTTAAAACGCAGAGGCATAACATGAGGCATTCCACTACCTAAAGGCGTGAGGCATAGTTCAGAACGTAAAAGGCATAAGCCTCCTTAAGAGGAGGGGGATGAGGAGGGAGTAGGAAATGGAGAAGAAAAGGAATGGGGATCTCATTTTTCTTTATTTTTAATAAAAATCTTTTATATTAAGAACAATGAAGATGCATATCAGTAGTTGAAGGGGGGGAGGGGGGGTCTTTTCTTTTCTTTTCTTTATCTTTCCCTTCCCTTTCCTTTTTTGTCTTTTTATATGAGGTCTGCATGAGGCATACACCTCTAGCATGCCTCATTGAGGTGTACGCCTCAGAGTCAGAGATGTCAATGCCTCTAGCAAATGCCTTGGGGCATTTTAGGGGCTCCTCGCTAGGAGGCGTGACTCTAAGCGTACACCACCCATACCTTCTAAAATAACGGATTTAAAAATTCCAAAAGAAAAAACAGAAAATAGTGCATGTTTCAAAAATAGGCATGACGGTATAAACGAGGAAGGAAGCAACACTCATGAGGGTGAAAGATAGGTATGTTCTTCATAGGTTAGCAAGGATGGTTATAGATTGAATGGAGTTAACTAAGAAATTGGACTTTTGTTAGGTAAGATAAGAGAAGACCAGAAGCATTTCCAGGAGAGGTAAGAGAAAGGAAGACATTAGAACTTAGAAAATAGAATAGTATAGAGGATAACTGAGATTGGAGTGGGATGTTACAGCAGTTGTGAACGGGAAAGTGAAAGACAGAGAGAGGGTTGCTATGAAGAAAGGGGATGGTGTGTGGATATGGATATTTGAGTGACACTACATTGAAGACACTTTTTAGTGACAATTGAGAGTGGTTTTTAGTGGATGGTGTGTGGATATGGGTAGTGGTATGAGATATTCCTTGTTATCTATTTTGATTGTAATGATTCTTACTATCTGGTATGAAAGCAGTTCAGAGATATTCCTTGTATTAGTAGTCTATTCCTCTGTCTTCCTCTTCCAGTTGGAAGCTGATGCCAATCAAGTGCTGAAATCAAGAGAAAGGAGCTTTTGTGGTAGAATTTTATTATTGGGTGTTTGGGCCTGGAACCAATAGAGAATTAGAGGTACAAGTGTCGGATTTTAGGTATAGGATTTCCTATGCACATTTGATGCTGCACCACATCTGAAACTATTGGGGAGGCTTGTGGTGTTTCTTCTTCAATGTTGACCACCAGTGCGGCAGTGCATATAGCTTGGAATAAGATTGATGCTGCAGAAATCTTGATATGATACTTGTGTTGGGACGATGTTCCCTACTACATGTTTTGGATAGTACAAATAAAATTTTTATTATATTATTAATGTACAAAAATAGGTGCTAAGGATCACCACAAAGGGTGAAAATGATAAAATCCATCCCAAACTCCCGACCAACAACAAAAAACTCCACTTTGACCACTCATAAGGGCAAGAAAAGACAACTACATACACTAATAACATATTTTGTGAGTCCACACCAGATAATAGGAATCCTTCACACAGAATATGTCATTGTGTGTGCATGCATAGCATGCAAGTACGAGGGAGAGGGAGCGGAGATGAGCACAGAAAAAAGAATACTGTACCTGTAGAAGGTAGCACAATATGGAATATCCGGCCATGCTTTCAACAAAATTTCTCTGCACAAAAGTCAAAACAGTCAAAATTGAAAACAATTAACAAATTCCATTACAATAAAAACCAAACTACTGGAAACTGGAAAGATAATGCATATCCAGGCATCCAAATCAGACTTTCTGAACAAATGTGTAACAAAACTACATAATCTATTTCAATGCAATACTGTAACTAACAGAAAGCCTTTGATGAGATGTAAGGGTCTGTCACTAAACGCCACAAATGAGGAAGAGTTCTATGCACAGAGTATTGAACATAAGAGGATTGTTTTTCTTCCTGAAGATTCTGAAACGACATTATTAGCCTCAAAAAAGTTCGATAACAAGCAAAGTATTAAAAAACATTATACAGCACCAAACCTCTGTTCTTGGTCATCGACTAAGTATAAAGTAGACAGTTCTTTTTGTAGCTCTCTGTTTAATTTTGAAAGTCTGTTCGTATCTCCCAATGGCTTTGTGGTTTGAATCTATTCTTGTATCTCCTTTGTACAGCCTCTGGTTGTACTTTTCTTTTGAATGAATTGATACTTTACTTCTTATAAAAAAAATCATTATACAGCACCAATATAACAATATAATTCCACCACTGGTTTACACGGTGCAAGAAAAGTAGAGGCCGACAGTATGCAAGAAGTACAAATAAAAATATTTCATGGTTGTTGCATTATACTTGCATTGAAAAGAAAATCATTTTCTCATGCCAAACAACAAATGGGGCAGATAAAATAAAACCATGATAGAAGTGCAAAAAAATATCCAGGTTAATGATCATACATGTTTTACAGGTCAATATTGACAACATAGTTTTCAAGGCACCAAGGCAAGGCTAGGCGACAGGGGGGCACCTTGTCACCTAGGCAGGCGCCTAGGTGATGGATTTTTTTTAAGTAAAACCATATATCCTACGGTAGTTCCCTAGGTTCCATAACCATCTTTCCTTAATTATTATTCATAATTTTCATAAGAGAAGTATAAATTTCATGTTTAAGCCTAGAAAATCAACATTTTATGAGAAGAAAAAGAAGAAAGGAAAGAGGATTCAAAAAATATAGGGGCTGAACCCCTACTTTTGTTATAGGCAAGAAGAAAAGAAAAGGTGGAAGAAGAAAAATGTGTTGATTGGTTCAGGTTTTGAAATTTTTGAGGGTTCAATCAAGGATCAAACTTTTGATACGATACAACCTGTATCGGGTGTATTGTATTGTATCTTTGGGGTCCTGATACTTGTTTACAGGTGTTTTCAGGGACCCATTTTTGAATAATATATATATATATTTAAAAATGAAATTGAAAACCAAAGAAATAAAAAAAATAGGAGTATCGTTATAAGCACCGATTCACCTCTGCCAATACACAGAGGTGTATCGATACTTTGAACCATGGGTTCAATACAGCAGTTAGCAATGCTTGTGTTGGTTAAACCCTAACAAAATAAGAAAATAATAAAAAGAAATTAGTATATAAACACATAAAATGAATATTCTAGTTTAATAATGTCTATTTTATAATTATAATGTCAAAAAATTAAAAATATAAAAGTATTTTATAACCAATTGCACAAAACTGCTTGGCGACTGGGCGAGGTGAGCCTCCAAGGGCGCCTTGTCGTCTAGGCGCCCGCCTAGGCGTCACCTTGACAACTATGATTGACAATTCAGGTTGAAGATAAACAATTACCCAAAAAAAAGAAAAGAAAAAGATTCAAGCAGATTGACAAATGGATTTGGCGCAATAAACAAGGTTGATGCATATCTATTTCAGTGTACTATTTTCAGGACCCAGTAAGACCTAAAACAAAACGTCTAAAGCACATTCCCAGCATATGAGCCAATGCCTTTCGAGTTTCAAAGAAAAAAAAATAACTTTCACTATTCACGATGTAGTGAAACATTACTAACACCAAGAGGTCTCTTAACTTATTTTTGTCAGAACTATTAGACTAGAAAAGGAGTGTACAAATGTATACACCTTTACTATATAATGTGCAAACTTGCAAGTGGCCTCATATTAGTGCTACTGCCACCTTTTAAAAGATGTAATAAACCCAATCAATTTTTTTTTTCAGTTTTTTGATACACATGTAATGCACATGCCTCTTCAGTGGTACAAATAAAAAGAAAGACACAAAGCAAATACAACAAGAACAACCAAAAAAAAACAAGGGACAACAGCTCCATCCCCAATAAAATATAACTTTCAAATACACACACAAGTATGTGTGTGTGTGTGCGCGCATCCCCGCTTCCCCCATATGCATATCTAATCTGCCCACTAACTGGAAAAAGGAGGTCATGATACTGCAAAATAGAAAACAACATAGCACAAATATCAAAATAGAAGACCTGGTTACCAACAAACCCCATCAAAAACTGCAACACATCTATGCAAAACATCTAACCTTTAAGGACCAAATGTCACTCCAACCTTTTCCTCTTGTCCTAAAATATGAGCCTCTGCCCAATCAATGATGCCAGCCATACAAACAACTAACCATTAGAGAAGGATTGCCTCATTCAGACTACCTCTCATCTTATAGAAGATGAGTCTCTATTTATATTTGAAGTTGTACACTGAGCATCTCTTAAGGTTCTTTTCTATTTTTCCACAAAAGGTGTGAAACCTGTATACAAATGTGTGGCAAAGACAACTTCACAATGCATAAAATGCATGAAAATCTCAGCCTGTACATAGATATTTCAACCTGCCAAAATTGGTTAATGGACCAGCAGATTCTCTTGAGAAGGCAGTTTATCTCAAGGAAGGTGATATATTTTGGTGCACATTTATTTCAACACCATCTTTCTTTTGTGAATCCGGCTCTTGGCATTTTACGTGTCTTAGCTTCTTTTCCTTTTTTTTTCTTTTTCTTAATTATTACAACATGAGTGGCTACCCTGCTTGAACTGTTGCAAGTACATATATTTACATGAAATACCTACCCTGAAAGGTTGCAAACTTGTAATTTTACATTAAGAATTCTGGTATTTCTTAATATAATAACTATAGTAATAACATTCACCAAACAATGGTTACTACAAGGTAATTTGCACCAACAAACTAAGCAGGCTTCTTGTTTTGAAATCAATACGTAAGTGAAAATGCATGCAGGGTTACATATAGCAATGCAGTACAATAAAATCTAGATCATTATAAACAGATGTCAGAAAGAAATTGAGCATATATCTAACAGTAGGATTATCAGATAACTTTAGCACAAGGGAAAAACTGAAACAAGCATGAAACAAATCACATCTGCTACTTCTGAACAATTGATCACCTGAGCAAGCTTGAAACTGGGAGAGTTTTCTTCATACTTGGCCACAAAAAAATCACGCAAGCTAGTGATATTAGGAAACCTACTTTTGATAGAATGAAGTGAGGCCTGTAAAACAGTAAATTGCTATCTCATTATAGTTTAAAATGTTTTATTGAAAAGTGACTACAGATATTTAACAAATTACCGTATCTGGAATTGTTTCGATAAGAGCTGTGTAAGAAGAAGTAACCAGGACTTCATATGGACGCAACCAGAGTGGGAGGCCAGCTTCTTGAAATATATCTATCATCAACAACCATGTATTAAAAGAATTACCTTATAAAAGAAAGTACCTTATGCTGAGCTTTTTTTTTTCAATTTCATAAAAGTAAAACCATTTGGTGTATAAACATTCTTAGTGATGGAAAAATAAATTATATAAAAGATAAAAGTGAACCATACAATGAGTATACTAGAAGAAGCCAATGACTCCACAAAAGAGGGAATCACAGTCTAAAAATCAACATACCAAATCAGAAAAGATACTGATCAAAAAATTAAAAGAAAAAAGACTGCAAAATGATTCCCCAGGACCAAGCAGATAAAAAGTCCCCCTGCTTATTAAGGTACAACTTGGGCAGGATCAAGCCGAGCATTCATTAAAATTTGAAAGGGCCTGATGGTAGCGAGTTGTGTTGGGTATTCTCAGCCAGGTGAGATATGTAGGGATGGAGGTGTTGAGTCAGGTAGAGGATGCTCTCAAGGTTTGGAGGGGGGGGCAACTGTTTCAGGGTTGGGGTAGAGAGAGACAAGAGAGATAGAGCAGGAGATAAGGCAGAAGGGAGTGGTGGGGGGCAGACAGTGGCTTGCAGTGGTGCTCCAAAGTTCGTTTGTGCCAAACTTGGCTTTGGACAAGTCTGAGTTGCCTGAAAATTGGGAGGAGTCTTCAACCACTGAAGTGTTGGTTGGCAAGCTGGGCGTCAACCTGGTTCGTAGGAGGAAGGACATGGAGAGTTGCAAGTCAGTTGTTTCAGCATTGGCTACAAAGAAGACAAGAACTTCGAACAAGACACACATTGTGCATGTTACCAAGGTTTTCTCACATCTTAAGGATGATATTGTTGGGCCAGGCCCAACCAATAAATTTAAATAGGTGTGTACAACAGACGGGGTATCAAATCCAAAGCACAGACCAGGTTTACTGGCAGAGACGTCAGATTTTGAAGGTGGTGGTAAGTAAACTGGATCTTTTGATGAGCCTTTCTGGGGAGGAGTCAATTAAAAGTGAAGGGGCGAAGGGAGTCAGATAGGAAATTGAGAAGATGGAGGGGGAGGTCATGTCAAAGGGGGAAGGAGGTGAAGCAAGGAAGCATGGATATTAAGAAGCTTGTTGATAGGGAGATTGAAGTTGGAAAATCATCGGGTTTGTTTTTCTTGGGAGATGAGGCTTTTGTTAAAAGAGCTCTTGAGGAGTTTGGAAAGAAGGAAGAGTCTTTCAAATTCATTTCGAATTCTGTAGGCTTGCCTCTTCTGGTGTTTTAGTTGATTTGTTTTCTTTGTGATGTTGCCATGAGGGTGAGCTGTTTTTTGTATGTGGTGCCAACTTGGCACCATTGGAAGTTGTATCAAGTTTTCTCTTTTCGCAAATATAATTTTCCTTTTACTTATCAAAAAAAAAAAAAAAAAAAAACTGAAAGGGCCTGGCCTGAGGCTCTGGACTTGATGCAATGTAATTCTTCTAATGGGCACCCCAACTTAAAGCTCCACTGCTTACACTTTATCTTGCTAAGGTGTCAGGAAGAGAACTAATTGGCGTTGGAACCATCCTGATCAAGCTATTCAATCTGGTTTTGAGGATCTTGCTTCTGTAATGAGAGGGCTGAAAAACCAAGGCTCTTCAGATGGGCAAGAACCCAACTAGTTATTACTTCACTACTTCAGGATCACTTTCATCTTCAACCTCAGATCAATCCATTCCCAACGCATAACCAACTTTCAGACCTTACACTAGACAAGAATTTCAGATACCCTTCATCAATCCCACAAAGACCAAGATTCCACAGTCCTGTCTCTAAATGCTCTCTACATCTAAAGGCCCTAGATTTCCTAATGAGAGCACCACTAAAGCTCCTTTTAGCCATGCCAAGGGATTGCAGCTCACACTCTTGCTGGAAAACTCACCAATTATTTGCTATCTCATAATAATAAAATCCACCAGACCCACTTTGAATTCATCTCAAGTAAAAACCACTTCGGGTACATGTTGAATGAAGATTTTAAATTTCAAAACCTATCAACACTTGGGCACCAAATTGATGATTTTTATAAGTTGAAGTCGCTGATTCAAGGTGTGGTAATGAATTGCCACATGTGCGTCCTCAAAGGCATAGAAAGTGAGGGCGAAAGTGGAAAAATAAAATCACTTCCCAACCAGGCCCATCCAAGAAAGCAGACCCAGGTGATCCTAAATGGACCAGGCTTGATCCGAGCCAACCAATTCGAGGGCTACTTTGTGAAAGCCAGCCTCAGGCTCATCCTAACCCTTTGTAGAAAGAGGTTGGGGATGTGACAAATTATCTCAACCGAGGTAATCAAAACTCTGAGCAGCCCCAATCTATGGGAGACATAGGCTTCGAAGAGCCTTTCCCCTCAAATCCTGCTGGTTCGGAACCTGTAGATGCAGTCCCTCAAAGCCCGAACCCTCCATTGCCTAGCGCTCTGGTACCGCTAGCAAAGGTAGCAACGCCACCATCCGGTGATTCTACATCAGCTGGAGAACTCTTGGCACCAGCGAAAGTAGTACTATTGGCCATGGGAGCACAAGACAGGGTAATTGTGCATCTATCCAGTCTGGTGGAGGCCATTCAACCTTCTCAAATCTATTGGGCAGATGAAACGGAGGCAGTTGATAAAGGAACTGGAAGGAATGGAGGACTTGGAGGATTTAGAGTTCTCACAGGCAAGGAACAGGAAGAAGAAAAGGAATTGCTACTAGAAGAAATATTCCACCAAAAAGAAGTTATAGTGAAGGTAAGAGAAGGAAGAAAAGGAATGGTGTTTTTGGTTGGTGAAGTTGTTCCATGGTTTCAAAGCTTCTTGGATGGAGCTAAGCAAGTGAGTTGGTTATCGAATTGGAAGAGTCATTTGAAAACTGCATGTAAAGACTACACTGCAAAGAGGAGGAGGAATGATAAAGGATGGTTTGTAAGCTTGGTGGAGAGATTTGCAGAAGGAAAAAGGCAGATGATAATTGTAATCTGAAGAGCTATACTCGAAGTAGCAAGGAAGAGAAGAGAACCACAGAAAAGAAGAGAATGTCGAACTGTACTAGCCAGTCGACCAGTTCTTTATTTATAGATGAATATAGTACAAGGTACAAGAAATTACTGGGATGCCCCTGATTAGTGATGGGACACCCAAATGACTTAAATCATTAAACAGGATTAGGCCCATTAACACAAGCCCAGTTACAAGATAAGTTAAACATAAGAATGGGCTAATAAGAACTCTTATCAGCCGAACATCACTCTAACATTCTAACACTCCCCCTCAAGCTAAGCATAGATATCAATCATGTTTAGCTTGCCATGTATGTCCCTGAACTTCGTTGATGCCAGCCCTTTAGTTAATACATCTGCAATCTGCATCTCTGATGGAGTATAAGACACACAGAGTTCTCCTGAAATAATTCTCTCTCTGACAAAGTGTCGATCAATTTCAATATGTTTTGTCCTGTCATGCTGCACAGGATTGTTGTCAATGTTGATAGCAGCTTTATTATCACAATACAGCTTGAGAGGACCCTCAGTCTTGATACCAAGCTCATTAAGGAGAGTCCTGAGCCATAAGAGTTCAGCAACCCCGTGTGCCATAGCCCGGTATTCTGCTTCTGCACTTGATCTAGCCACAACATTCTGCTTCTTACTACACCATGTGACTAGGTTTCCTCCCAAGAATGTACAGTAACCTGAGGTTGATTTTCTGTCTCCAACAGACCCAGCCCAATTAGCATCAGTGTAAGCTTCAATTGCAAGTCTGTTGTTTTTTCTGAATAAAATTCCTTTCCCTGGGCAAGTCTTCAAGTATCTGAGGATTCTTTCCACTGCTCTCATATGAGGGGTCTTTGGTGAGTGCATGAATTGACTGACAACATGCACTGCATAGGCAATGTCTGGCCGAGTAAGGGATAAGTATATCAGTTTTCCTACCAACTTTTGGTACCTTTCCTTATCACAGTATTCCTCACCCATTGATTCTTGTAATCCATGGCTTGGTTCTATTGGAGTGTCTGCTGGCCTGCACCCCATCATGCCTGTTTCCTCTAGGAGATCTAGCACATACTTTCTTTGACATATGTAGATTCCTTCTCTTGATCTAGCAACTTCAATTCCAAGAAAGTATCTCAGATTTCCCAGGTCTTTGATCTCAAATTCTGAAGCTAAGAACTCCTTCAGCCTCTTCATCTCTCTCACATCATTTCCAGTAATCACCATATCATCCACATACACAATGAGTGTTGTAAGTTTGTCATCCTGTCTCCTTGTAAACAATGTATGATCTGCACTGCTCTGAGTGTACCCTACTTTCTTCATGGCCAAACAAAGTCTCTCAAACCATGCCCCGGGAGATTGCTTCAAACCATATAATGCTTTCCTTAGTTTATATACCTTCTTTCCAACATCATATCCAGGTGGGGGTTCCATAAATACCTCTTCATGAAGATCACCATTTAGGAAGGCATTCTTCACATCCAGCTGATGAAGTTCCCAAGAGAATTTTGCTGCTAGTGACAGTAGAACCCTGATTGTGTTGAGCTTTGCTACTGGGGCAAAGGTTTCCTTGTAGTCAATTCCTTCCTTTCGTGTAAATCCCTTTGCCACGAGTCTGGCCTTGTACCTCTCAATTGACCCATCTTCCCTGTGCTTTACTATGAATACCCACTTGCACCCAATAGTGCCTTTCCCTTCTGGCAGGTCCACCAATTCCCATGTCCTTGCTTTCATTAGGGCTTTCATCTCCTCATTCATGGCTTCTTTCCACCTTGGATCAGATGCCGCCTCTGAATACCTGGAAGGGACACATACAGAGGAAAAAGCAGACACAAAGGAATGATAGGCAGGGGACAAGTGTGAGTAAAAAACATAATCGGCTATGGGATGCCGAGTGGTACAAGAACGAACAGGCTTACGGAGAGCAATAGGAAGATCCAAATCTGAATTGAGTGAATCAGAATTACCTTGGATTGCAGAGACAGATTGATCTGAGTTCAACTGGTTGCAATCATGAGGTTGAGGGGCCTTCTTCCTTCTACTGTAAGTATCTCTTTCTCTTGTTTACTGGAACCTTCAGAAGTATCAGCCGAATCTGGAGAAGCAACTGGCACAGTGGAAGTCTCACTAGGTTGACCCGGAATGTTACAGCTAGTAGTAGTGGAAGGTGCTGAAATGGGAACAAAAAAGAAGGGAGAATGAGAATCCTCTTCCAACCCACTACTC
The DNA here is from genome assembly GCF_055504915.1 of Nelumbo nucifera. Lineage (NCBI taxonomy): Eukaryota > Viridiplantae > Streptophyta > Magnoliopsida > Proteales > Nelumbonaceae > Nelumbo > Nelumbo nucifera. The sequence goes on along the minus strand of NC_142653.1, from coordinate 36,528,704 downwards.
TCCCCCTGAAGAGGATTCTGAGAAGACTCGAAATAGGGTTGAAACTCAAAAAAGACTACATCCCTGGTGACATTTTTTCTTGGAGATAGGATCATAACACTTATACCCCTTCTGCGTAGGAGAGTACCCCAAAAATATTCCCATTGTAGCCTTAGGATCCAGTTTGGTCTTCTTTGGATCTTTCACATGTATGAAGCATGTACAACCAAAAACCCGCGGGGGAAGAGGAAATTCTGGAAGAGTGGGACACAAAACAGAGAAAGGGGTCTTCATACCCAGTACCTTAGATGGCATCCGATTTATCAGGTATGATGCAGTGAGAACAGCTTGAGACCAATATTGCTTGGGCACATTGTGCTGGAAAAGAAGGGCTCGAGCTGTCTCCAATAGATGCCTGTTCTTGCGCTCAGCGACCCCATTTTGCTGAGGGGTGTAAGCACATGATGATTGATGTAACATGCCTGCATTTTCCATGAATGAGTTCAGGGATCTTTCAAAGTATTCAGCTGCATTGTCTGAACGGAATTGCTTGATCTTTTTATCAAATTGTGTTTCAACCATCTTGCAAAACATCATAGTTATCCGAGGAACTTCTTCACGTCCTTTCAACAGATAAATCCAAGTGCACCGAGAATAATGGTCAATAAAACTGATGAAGTAACAGAAGCCATCAATGGAAACAATGGGTGAAGGACCCCAAACATCAGAATGAACCAAGTCAAAAGGGGCTTGAATTTCATTACTAGAAATTGGATACATTGATCTACATTGTTTTGACATTTGACACACATCACAAATTAAACTCTGACTCGAAATGCCCTTACATAATTCGGGAAAAAACATTGCTAAGGAAGAAAATGACAAATGACCTAGCCTAGCATGCCACAAGTGCAGCCTAGCTATTGACTCCACACTTTCCGGACTAGTAGTAGAAGCTTGCATGGCTGAGCTGACATCTTCATCAAAATAGTAGAGGCCCCCATACTCATGACCACTCCCAATCGTTCTCCTCGTCAATCTGTCCTGGAAGACACAATGAGATGGAAAGAAAGTTATACTGCAGTTCAAGTTTTTTGTAAGCTTTGAAACAGACAACAGATTTGAGGTAAGACTAGGAACATGTAGGACTGATTTAAGAGAGAGATCCTTGCTTAGGTCAACCACCCCCTTTCCAGAGATGGTGGAGAGGGACCCATCAGCTACTCTCATCTTATCCTGGCCAGACAACAAATGATATGTGGAGAATAAGGACATATGTGTCATATGGTCAGTGGCTCCGGAATCAATCACCCAAGAGGTAGAATTAATGGAACTAGATGCACTAAATGCAGAGGTTGTACCTGATTTGGCAAGAGAGGTGGAAGCTAAAGAATTGTTCTTCAGACGGGCTAATGCCCAACTGAAAACCTCTACCTCACTAGCTGTGAAGCCCAAAGTACTTGGTCCAGAGGAGTCAACAGCCTGCCTTGCGGTGGAAGATGACACTGTCTGAATACTCTGTGAGTTGTCACTACTGTTGTTGGTGGCAAGATTCCCACTTGCTGTGTGGCCCTTATGTTGCCTTTTGTCCTTTCTCAGAGCAGCTGGCTTCAGATGAGGGTACAGGACCCAACATTTCTCCTTTGTGTGTTTCTCACCACCACAATGTGTACACTTGAGGGACTTCTGTCTGAAAATCTATTCCCCTTAGTGGAGACTAAGGCTGAATGTTCTCCAGGTTGTTCTGTTGACTGTGTCTGGGAGTCAACTTGCATCTCCTTTCTCCTTACTTCCTCATTCCTCACCAGGTAGTAGACATGGTGAAGCTCAGGTAATTCATCTCTCCCTAGAATCTATGACCTTATACCTTCATATACCGGGTCAAGACCCTCCTCAATCTGCTTATCATGCCTCCCCTTATCATTAGCATTTTCCCAATCCAAAATCAAATGGTGGTCAAGCTCTTCCCAGAGGCCTTCCAGTGTTGCAAAGTAGGTTGCCACGGACATGTCTCCTTGCCTTAGGGCTGCAATGTCTTGGTTCAGCCTGTAGATTCTAGCATTGTTCTTTTTCTGGCCATATGTCTTGGATACTTTCTCCCAAATTTTAGCAGTTGGGGGGAAGTGATGAACAGTTCTAGCCACCCTAGGAGTCATAGAGGCCAGCAACCAAGACATGACTGTGGCATTTTCCTTACGCCACACGGTGTATTCAGGACTACCAATTTCTGGTTGTTTCTTGTCTCCATCCAAATAGCCTGTGAGGTCACGAGAGGAAATGAACAGCATTGCTGAGACAGACCACTCTCTGAAGTTATACTCATCTAGCAGCACACTTGTAATCTGCAAGCTGTGCAGATTAGGGTTTTCCAGGTTTGAGGACCTTGTAACAGGTCTGTTATCTCTAGAGGAAACTTCACCGGATAGTGAGGACATCTTGACTTCAGTCCAAGAGTTGTTCACAGTGCTGTAGGTGGTTCTGTTTAGGACTGGCCGAAGTGGTCACAGTGTCCACAGTGCTGGTAGAAGTGTTCACAGTTCGGGTACTGTGCAGTGCTGTTTAGGACTGGCCGAAGTAGCAAGTACAGGGCTGTAACTGAACCAGTTCACAGTGCTAGTAACTGAAGTTACTTCAGTTAGGGCTTGTTCTACAACCTGAAGTAACTGTGCAGTGCAGTAACTGAAGTTCACAAAGTAGGACTGATAACCGACCTGAAGAGAATCTATAACTGAAGTTACCACAGTTCTGCCCAAGTCTTGCTGGGGCACGAAGCTGCAACTGTAGAGAAGGCTAAGTCTTTACCACTTGTTCCCCCTTTCGGCTAGTGCTAGGACTGCTAAAATCAGTCCTCAACTAGGTCTGTCCTATACAGACCTCTCTTAGTAGCCCAATAGCTACTATTTGCTGGAGATAATCTAGTAGGACATCTACTTCTGGGTCTTACTTCCCTTGAGTCCTACAACCAAGAGAAACCCTAGGTTCGAACTTGCTTTACTCTCTTACACTCCTAGGTCTTCACTGCAACAACCCAGAAAAGGAAGAGAGAAGATGAAAAGACAGCAAGAGAAGACAGTGCGCCTGCTGAAACCAGGAAGGAGCTAATGCTCTGATACCATGTAATCTGAAGAGCTATACTCGAAGTAGCAAGGAAGAGAAGAGAACCACAGAAAAGAAGAGAATGTCGAACTGTACTAGCCAGTCGACCAGTTCTTTATTTATAGATGAATATAGTACAAGGTACAAGAAATTACTGGGATGCCCCTGATTAGTGATGGGACACCCAGATGACTTAAATCATTAAACAGGATTAGGCCCATTAACACAAGCCCAGTTACAAGATAAGTTAAACATAAGAATGGGCTAATAAGAACTCTTATCAGCCGAACATCACTCTAACATTCTAACAATAATCATACCAGAAGGGAGAAAGTCGGAAGGGTGGACGAGAATGGCAGATGAGTTATACCAAGTTAGATTAAGGAACTGGAACAGAGAAAAGAAGAATGGAGAGAACAAAAAGGTGATGTAAAAGGAAAGTGAAGGGTTGAAAAAGGAGGATATGAAAGAGATAAGAGAAAAGGATGGAAAAACTGGGAGTGGAAATTAAAACTGATGCAGAGGATACAGTACCGGTGGTTTCGTGTGTTTTGATACCAAAAGTGGGGATAGAAGGAGATAGGGGGGAATGGGAACAGAAGATGATTGTCTGCAAAGCAAGTGGTGAAAGCGCTTGATTTCATTCTGTATCTGGGGGAAGTTTATAAAAAGTTAAAAATTGAAAAAACGGCTATTCTTATCCCCTTTGATGATAAAAAAAAGCCATTCTCGATCTGGGGGATAAAGCGCTTGATTTTACCAGGGTTGAAACACAAGAAGGCTTGGTGACAATAGAAAATTAGTGTCCACCTTGCAATACAAAAATATTAGACGGAGGTTGAATCTAGCTGAAGCTTCTGGGTTTACCGTTCAACCTTTGGAGGAAACTCATATTTGAGAAGACCACCATGGCGATGGGAGGAGTCCTCATTTCATTCAAGAAGTTGGATCTGTGGGCAGCAAGTTTGAGAGTTGCTGGGGTGAAAACTGAAGCAGTCCCTTGTTCCATAGATGTGCTGGCTGAAGGAACCTGGAATAGAATCTGGATTGCTTCGGAGGTGGAAGCAACACTGTGGCTTGGGAGAGCAAAGGTTGAAGGAGATGGTAATGTGGCAGGCTGAGTTACATGTGGAGCCACACAGAAGAAAGAGGAGAGACAAGTAGGAGAACACGTGTTCTGCGTATCCGAAGATGGGAGAGGGAAGGAGGTAGCTATAGCACCAAATTACCAGAAAAAGGACATGGTTTCAACTATTGAAACAGATGGAGAGAGATTTAGCCAAAATCAGGACCCAAATTTAGGACAGGGTGAATTGAGGCACATAAGACCGGCCATAACCGATAGCAGTGAACCAGGGGGTCATAAAAACCCGATTCGGGAGGTTTTGGGCCAAACTGTATGTGACCACTTAAATAAACACGTGACCTCTAAAGGAAATGTGGTGATAGACAATGTGCAAGGTCTATCATCGTCTCCTTGGCTGAAGACCACGAACGCAGATCAAAAGGGGAGGTTGCAAGGACAGCAGCGGAGCTGCCCATTGATCGAGCACCCCAATCCAAGATTCACAAGGAATAGACAAAGGCGGGGGGGAATAGCGATGTGTACTGGAGTAGTTCTGAGGTGAATGATGAATGGTCATCCTCAGACGAGGACTTGAACATAGGAAGTATTCAAGCTCTTGTAGCTCCACCAGTACTGGAATTGGAGGACCTCTTTCTGGAAGATTTCTTTAATTTAAACATTGAAGAACAGCGGCAAACGGAAAGATTGACTGATCAGGAACCAAAAAATGACGCTCTCGAATTTTAGGGTGACAACTTGTCTCCAGGTAAGAGAAAATCAGAACAAGTTCCAAAGTAGGGGCAGGGGATTTTGGTGATATTAGGGTCAACCCAGGAGATCCACACAGAAGTACCACTTAGGGGTGAGACACAAATTTTGTCTCCGACTCAGTTGCGAACTATGGAGTCTGACCAAGGCAATGCATTCACAGAGAGTCCTTTCAACCAAACAAGCATTCCCTCTAATAACTTGCAAAAAACTCAAGGTACGTCTGTGCTTTAAGGTTTGAGTACTAATGGTGAAGTTGTTGAACTTGCAGAGGTTCCATCATCGCGCCAGAACTCGAACGAGCCCTTGGGTGTAGAGGCTATTAATGAAGGAGCAGGGAGTGGGGAGAAAGAGGTTTGTGAGGAGGTAGGAGGAATGGTGGGAAAGGAACCGGAGAGATCAGCAGGGATAGGTGTAAAACAAGTACAGTCTAAAGAAGACAGGGGAGGGCAGGACAATGGACAGTAGATCAGATGAAGATACTCCTCTAAAGCAAACGGCAGAGAAGATGGGTTTAAAAATTAACAACCAAACAAAAGATAGGAACCACAAGGAGGGAGAGGGAGGTGAAGGGAGAACAGAAAAAACCAAGATGGAGGAGCCGAGAGATCAAAAGGGAAAAGGGAAAAATAAAGAAAAAAAAAAGGGAGGGAGGGAACAGTGGAAAGAGGAAGAGTGGTAAATAGGAAGAAGGGATAGGATTGGGGTTCAGGTTAGGATTCTAGGAATGAAGATACTAAGTTGGAATGTGAAGGGATTGGGTAGTGCAAATAAAAGGAGAATAATTAAGGAGGTAATTACGAAGGAAAAGCCAGAAGTGGTGTTGATTCAAGAATCAAAATTAAAGAATTTGATAGGAGGTGGTTAAGGAGCATCTGGAGGAGTGGGGGAATTGGGTAGGCACAAGCACCTGCTTGGGGAGCATCAGGGGGGGTTGATTACTCTTTGGGATGAGGATTCAATAGAGTGTTTAGAAGAACTAGCAAGCAGCTTTTCAATCTCTCTAAAAATGCAAAATGTGCAGGATAACTTAGTGTGGGTGCTGACAAACATTTATGAGCCGAACTCATATAGGGAGAGAAATGGGATGTGGGAGGAGTTGACTGATATAAGAGGACTGGCAGGGGCCGTGGTGTTTGGAAGAGGACCTTAATGTGATTAGACAGGTTAGTGAATCCAATAACCCAAGGCATAGAAACCTTTGGGCTTAAGGCGGTTTAGCTTTACTTGGTCTAATTGCCAGGAGAACCCTACCTTCTCTAAACTAGATAGGTTTCTAATATCTGAGGAGTGGGAGGAATCATTGGGAGAATTTGTGAGGAAGAACCTTGCCTAGACTTACATCGGATCATTGGCTGATCTGTATTTTTTTAGAGTCAAATGGATCAAGGAGGGTGATGGAAACAAAAAATTTCCATCGGATGGCAAATGGGAGAAGGAAGAATTTCATATCTTTTTTAGAACTGGAGGATGGAGTTGTGACACAACAAAAGGATATTGCGAAAGCACTGGAAGATCATTTCAAATCAATTTACAGAAAGCCTGTTTCTAGAAGATGGAAGATGGATGGTTTGGAATGGCCAATTTTGGATGGCTAACTTATGCAGGGAGTTGGAGAAGCACTTTGAAGGGGAAGAAGTGAAGGACGCAGTCTTCTCCTTTTATAGATCAAAGGCTCCTGGACCAAATGGTTTCACTATGACCTTTTACCAAGACTGTTGGGAGTGGATTAAAAGAGACTTAATGAAAGTTTTTGAGGAATTTTATCATAGGGGATTTGTTAGTAGGAGGGTAAATGCTACTTTCATAGCCTTGATCCCTAAGCAGCCAGGTGCTTGTCACCCTAAGGATTTTAGACCAATCAGTTTGGTGGCAAGTCAGTACAAGATTTTATCAAAGGCTTTGTCCTGTTGGGTGAAAAAGGTCTTTCCCACAATCATCTCTCAACATCAAGGGGCTATCCAAGAGAGACAGATTACAGATCACCTGTTAATAGCTAATGAGTGCGTGGAAGACCTTAGAATTTCTAGGAGAAAGGGCATTGTGTGCAAATTGGATTTGGAGAAAGCTTATGATATGGTAGACTGGGGGTTTTTAATTGGAGCTTTAAGGAGACGTGGTTTCGGTTAGAGATGGTGGAAGTGGGTTAAGGGGTGTTTACAAATTTGTCATTTCTTGGTGCTAGTGAATGGGGTGGTTGAAGGTTTTTTTGGTGCCTTAAGAGGAGTTAGACAATGTGATCCTTTATCCCCTTTTCTCTTTACTATCATAGCAGAGGCTTTCAGAAGAATGACTGTAAAAGCAAATGAATTGGATGTAATAAAAGGATGGAGAGTGGGAAGGAAAAGGGTAGTGGTAAGACACCCTACAATTTGGAGATTATATAATAATCTTTTGTGAGGATAAGGGAGATGAAGGAGCTGGTAACCTAAGGAGGTTCGTCAATCTGTTTGAGAAAATGACAAATTTGAATATTAATCTCAACAAAAGTGTGGTGGCTGGGGCTAATTTAGAGCAAGAAGTGATTAAGAATTTGGGTGTTTGACGAGTGACTGGCCCTTGAAATACCTAGGACTCCCACTAGGTGCAAACCCTAGATCTCTTGGCTTTTGGGCCCCAGTAGTGGAGAGATTTGAAAGGAAATTAGCAAGGTGGAAAAGGAATTACATCTCTCTAGGAGGGAGGATCAAACTTATCTACTTTAGCAAACCTCCCTATGTATGCCTAGGGCTATTGTTAAAAAATTATCTCTCGGTTTTATGCATGCCTAGGGCTATTGTTAAAAAATTAGAAAAAATAATAATGAATTTTTTGTGGGAACCGGGAGAGACCAAGAGAGTTCATCTTATTAGATGGGAAGTAGCTTACAAAGGAAGGAAAGTGGAGGACTGGGTTTGGGGAAGTTGAAAGAGAAAAACTTGGCCCTTTTAGGAAAATGGTTGTGGAGATTTCCTCTGGAGGTAGATAGGCTTTGGCATAGGGTAATAGCCAGCACCTTCCAAGTTTCCTCAATTATATCAAGTATGATCTGAATTAAGGGAACAAAATCAGGTTCTAGGAAGATTTGTGGGTAAGGGAAGTACCTCTGAGGGCATCATTTCCTTCCTTGTATGCTCTCTCTTCTTTTAAGGGTAAACTAGTTTCAGATTTTTTAATCCCCTCCCCTTCTTTATCTGGGTATGGGTGGAACTTAGGATTTCACAGAAATGTTAAGGATTCTCAGTTGGATTTGGTGACAAACCTTGTGCAATTGCTTGATGAGGTTGTTTTAGATGCGAGTAAGCAAGATTGTAGAGTTTGGTCTTCTCACCCTTCGGGTGTCTTCAGCTATGCTTCTTTCTTTAAAGCTTTGGCATCCTCTGATTCTAATGGTTCCTAATTTCCAGTTAAAGAAGTGTGGTATCGCCCTATTCCCCCTAAAGCGAGTGCATTCAATTGGCAAGTTTTTCATAGTGCAATTAACATGTGTGATGTGTTACAGAAAAGAGGCCTGGTTGGTGTCTTTCCCCGAACTAGACCCTCCCAAGTGGAATTAATTCTTGGGATCTTATCTTGGTTTGAGGTGATCTCTGGCCTTAAAGTCAATTGGAACAAGAGTCAAATAATTCCAGTGGGTCAGGTTTCAAATTTAGCAGATTGTACTGAGATTTTGGCTTGTCAGATTGAGTCACTCCCAATCAAATATTTGGGTCTTCCTCTGGGGACGAGTTATGGTTTATCTTCAATTTGGGACCCGATAATTGAGAGAATAGAGAGAAAATTGGCTTCTTGGAAAGAAAATACCTTTCTTTTGGGGGTAGGGTGACTTTGATTAAGAGTACTCTTTCCAATTTACCCACCTATTTCCTTTCTCTTTTCCCTATTCCAAACAAAGTTGCAAGTAAACTTGAAAATCTTCAAAGGAATTTTCTTTGGAGGAGCTGGGAAGAGGAGAAAAAAGTTCACTTGGTAAGTTGGGATCAAGTCTGCCTCCCCAAAGATGAAGGGGGGGTTAGGCATAAGGAAGTTGAAATCTTTTAATTCTGCTCTGCCCAGCAAGTGGATTTGGAGATTTGCGGCAGAAAATGATGCCTGGTGGAGATCTCTCATTGCTGGTAGATATGGGGTGGAATGGGGCAATTGCAGAACTAGGGACCCTCCTCCCAGTTGGGGAAACTCTTTGTGGAAAGGGATAATAAATAATTTCTCAGCTCTTGCTGTTGGGGTCTCAATTAAAGTTGGCAATGGTGATTCCTTTCCTCTCCTCTTCCAGTGTGCTTCTAACCAAGAGGCTTCTGTTGCAGAATGCTGCAGTGTATCTGGTGATTCAGTTCTTTGGTCTCCTTCATTTAGAAGGAATCTTTTAGACTGGGAGGTGGATGAGGTTATGAACCTGTTGACCTTTCTTCAGAATCAAGTGTTGGATTTCAGCTCAGAGGATAAGTGGCAGTGGCAGTGGAAGTGGAATTCAGATGGTGCTTTCTCTGTCAAGTCTCTGGTTTCTAATCTCTGTAGAAGGGGTGTTTCTGATTTCCCTTGCCATCAGGTGTGGAATTCCATCAGCTCAACTAAATCTAATTTCCTAGTTTGGACTATGGCTCTAAATAAATGTCTGGTTAGAGCTTACCTTGTGAGAAGGGGTATTCAGCTTTTGGACCTGTCATGCAGCTTGTGTGGGAGCATTGCTGAAACCACTGATCATTTGTGCATTCACTGCCTGTTTTCTTCTCAGCTGTGGAATCATTTCTTCAGTTCTATTAATTTAAGTTGGGCCATGCCAAGTTCGGTTAAGGAGCTGTTGTGTTGCTGGAAGCTCATGGGGTTGAACAAGAAAAAGAAGAGTGTAGGAAGACCATTCCTAATGCTGTGTTATGGTCCATCTGATCTGAGAGGAATAGAAGCTGTAGCAAGGCTTTAAGTCCAGAAGAGCAAATTCAGAAAGCAGTGGGCAAGTTGATTTCTTGGGTGTCAGTGTCTGAGGATTTCAGAAATTGTAATGTGTCTGCTGTTTTTCTTTCTAGTTCTTGGTGGAATGTGTAACTGCTGATTCGATCAGTTGGCCTTTCTGGGACTGATCTCAGCTTCCCTTGTGTATTTCTTGTTTCAATAAATATTACTTTACCTTTTCCAAAAAAAAAAAAAAAAAAATATGTGAGTCAAATGGTGAGACTGCCTATCACTTGCAGATTTCTTGTCCCTATGCTAACTGTGTTTGGGAGTGGTTTTTCTCTCTTTGGTTGCAGGAGGAATACCCCTGAGAGTTTGGACAGATTGTTTGATGAATCTACATTCAGATGGCCAAGAAAGAGGGGCAGGATATTGTGGAGATGCACAAGGGCAGTGGTGCTATGGTCTCTGTGGGAGGAAAGAAACCGATGATATTTGAAGGAAGAAAAAGGTGCAGAGAAGCATTGATAGATGGAATTACAGCCAAAGTGGTTTTCTGGGTTAAATCCTTGAAACTCTGTTTTGATTTTACATATGATATTCTGATAAGGAGATGGAGAACAATTGCAGCACTACCCTCTTCCAAGAAGAAAACTATAAGGCTATGTTTAGTTTGAAGGAAGATTTGTAAAGCCTTTCTTAACTTTCCCTTCCTTTCCCTACTCTTTCCTTCAAACCAAACACAGCCCAAGGGACTGGGCTCCCCCGGAAAATGGGGTTATTAAAATGAATTTTGATGGATGCAGTCTGGGTAATCCAGGCCCCTCTGGTATAGGACAGGTGTTCAGAAATGAAAGGAGGAAAGTGGTTGGTATGTATTCAGGTTCATGTGGACAGGGAGATCCGGTTACAGCTGAACTGACGGCAACAGTGTTTGCATTACAAAAGACAATGGAGATAGGGTTGAGAAAAATGATAGTTAGGGACTCTAAAGTAGTTATCAGTTGGCTAAGACAGAAAGAACAAGCTCTGTGGTTCTTAGAAAAGAGTTCAAGAAGATTAAAAGATTTACAGAAGGTATGCAAGTGGACTTTCAAAGGATTCCAACATCGGCTAACAACATGGAAGATCAGTTAGCAAAACAGGGGGGGTACACAAGGAAAGCTGTTTCTGGGCTCAGATGTTATTAATAAAGTAAAATTGGGTGTTTCTTTGGCATCTAGGATGACCTCTGATCATTGGCCCATAGCAATAGGCAAGGAGGAAAGAAAGAGTGGTGGCCCTGTCCCTTTTAGATTTGAAAATATGTGGTTACTTCATCCTGGGTTTATTGAGAGAGTTAGGGAGTGGTGGTACGAATGTAACCCAATGGTGGAATGGGAGGGGATGAAATTCCATAAGAAATTACAATTTTTGAAAGCAAAGAGTAAGGAGTGGAATCTTTTAGAGTTCAGGAGGTTAGAAGAAAGAAAGAGACCTTTGATAGACCAAATTGAAAGCTTGGATTCTAGAGAAGAAGGGGGAGAATTTGGAGAGGGAGACAATGAACTTAGAAGATATTTGAGAAAGCAGCTAGAGGACTATCTACATAAGGAGGAAATATGCTGGAGGCAAAAGTCCAGGTGTAAATGGTTGCAAGAGGGAGATAGGAACACCAGGTATTTTCATTCCTTGGCAGATGGAAGGAGAAGGAGGAATTTTATATCCAAATTGGTAGTGGATGGAGTGGAACTAACGCAACAAGAGGAGATTGTCGGGGCATGTGTAGAACATTTTAAATCCATTCTAAGAAGGCTGTAAGTAGTGGGGTGTGGGTAGAAGGGTTGGACTAGCCAAATGTAGGGGTGGACAATAGAAGAAGGCTAAAGAGGGTTTGAGTTAGAAGAAATCAAGGAGGCTGTGTTTTCTATGGATAGAACAAAAGCCCCAGAGCCGGATGGGTTCACAATGGCTTTTTATCAGGATTGTTCAGATATTTTGAAAGATGACCTTCTATTGGTGTTTGAAGAGTTTCATGGGAAAGGAATTGTTAACCCAGGAGTGAACTCCACCTTTATAGCTTTGATTCCAAAAAAGAAAGATGCCTACCACCCAAGGGATTTCAGACCAATCAGTTTGGTTAAAAGCCTATACAAGATTATTGAAAATGTGTTGTCTTTAAGATAGAAGGAGGTATTGTCAGACATCATTGCACAAAATCAAGGAGCCTTTGTGAGTGGAAGACAGATTACCGATCAAATCCTCATTGCTAATGAGAGTGTGGAGAGTTTTAAGAAGGATAAAAAGAAGGGGGTGGTGTGTAAGTTGGACCTAGAAAAGGCTTATGACTTGGTGGACTGGGAATTTTTTAGGAAAGTTATGACCAAATTTGGGTTTGGGGCCAAATGGTGTAAATGGATCATGGGTTGTATTCGGAACTGTCATTATTCAGTGCTAGTGAACGGGACAGTGGTAGATTTCTTTCCAACCATTAGAAGTATAAGACAAGGAGACCCCCTTTCTCCCTTTGGGAAAAGTTGTGTAGTGGGTGTGAATTTGGAGGAGGGAGAGATTAAGGAGAGTGCAGAAGTGCTTGGGTGTGAAGTTTCGAAATGGCCTTTGAATTACCTTGGATTGCCTCTAGGCGATAACCCTAAGAGAGAGAGCTTTTGGAACCCGGTGGTGCAAAGATTTGAAAAGAGACTTGCCTCCTGGAAAAAGAATTACCTCTCTCTTGGTGTAAAGACTACACTGATCAAGGCCACGCTAGCAAACTTAACCATCTACTTCATGCCAGTATTTGAAGTCCCAATAAGGTGTCTAGCAGGTGGGAGAGGATGATGAGAGACTTCCTTTGGGAGCCGGGAGAGGAGAAGAGGGATCATAGAGTTAGATGGGAGGTGGTGACCAAGAGAAAAAACGGTGGTGGTTTGGGGCTTGGGAACATTAGAAAAAGAAATATGGCTCTTTCGAGGAAGTGGTTGTGGAGATTTCCATTGGAGCATGAGAAGCTTTGGGCTAGGATAGTGGCAAGCATACATGGGCTGGAGCAAAATGGATGGGATGCCGGAATCAGAGTTAGGACCACAAGTACCTCTCCTTGGAAAGCCATTCATGATCTGCTACCAGTTTTCTCCCCTTATATCAGGTATGACTTGAATTCAGGAAACTCCATAAAATTTTGGGAATAGATTTGGGTGGGGACTGCACCTTTAAAAGATCAGTTTCCTTCCTTGTATGCTCTTCCGGACTTTAAGAATGAGCCAGTTTCTTCTTTCATCACCCCTTCCTCTTCCAGTTCTAGGCCTGAGTGGAACCTGGGTCTGAGAAGGGTTGTGAGGGACTCAGACTTCGATAGTATTTCGAGCCTCCTCGATCTTCTTGATAATGTCTTCTTAGACCCCTCAAAGGTGGACTCTAGAATTTGGACCCCTAGCCCAACTAGCTCCTTTTCCTATGCTTCCTTCTTAAAAGTTTTAAGCCAGCCCACTAATTCAGTTACCCCCCCTTTCCCGGTTAAGGAGGTTTGGTGCAGACCAATTCCTCCCAGGGTTGGTAGTTTTTGTTGGGAAGCCTATCTGGAAAGAATTAACACTGATGATTTGCTCCAAAAGAAGAGACCCAATACTTGCTTGTCACCTCATTGATGTGATCTCTGCAAAGCGGAGGGGGAAACTGGTGTCTTGCCAATTTGCAAAATCTATTTGGGAGTGGACCTTTTCTCTCTTTGGATGTAGTTGGAATCCTCATCCTCCATCAGACATGCAGAGTCTATTCTCCCCTTCTTTTTTCAGGTGGAGAGTGAAAAGATGAAGGATTATGTGGAGGGGATTGAGGGCTGCAGTATGTTGGTCACTATGGGAAGAAAGAAATTCCAGGATTTTTTTCAAAAGTTGAGAAAGGGCCTGAAGAACTGAGGGCTACAATTCATATTAGGTTTGTACAGTGACTGAAATCCTTAGTGCTATTTACAAATTACACAGTGGATGACATGCCAAGGAAGTGGGGTGAAATTGCAAACTGTTCAAAGAGCAAAATCAGTAGTGAGTGTGCCTTGGACCCCCCCCCCCCCCACCTGCTGGATTCTTAAAACTGAATTTTGATGGGAGTAGTAGAGGGAACCCTGGACAGTCAGGGATTGGAGGTGCCTTCAGGGATGAGAATGGGGTCATTTCAGACTTGTACTCGGGCCCAATTGGACTGAGGGACTCCCTTAGAGATGAGATTTATGCAGTTATGGAAGGGATCCAGAAAGCCAAGGAGTTGAATATCAAAAAACTCATAATTGAAGGGGACTCGGAGGTGGTACTAGAGTGGCTGAATAAAGATAATAGTAGCCTATGGAATTACAGTAATGAGAGGAAAAATTTTCAGTGGCTGGTGAGGGAGATGGAAGTGAAGATGAGGTGGGTTCAAAGATCAGCTAATTCTTTAGCTGATGGATTAGGTAAACAAGGGGTAGAAAGGGACTCAATGTTTTGTGCTAAATTGTAAATTACTGTTTCTAAAAAAAATTGGGTGTTTCTTAATTTGTCCTTTCAGGGGTAACTGAGGTTACCCTTGGTGCATCTGTTGGTGTTAATCATTAATAAAATTTTCTATTGTTCATAAAAAATGGAGGCAGTTGAAGGAAACTCCAAAGCTGTTGTGGGTTAGAAGTTCAAAATTTGATTATTGAAGGAGACTCCAAAGTTGTTGTGGGTTGGCTAAAAAATCCAGATTCAGTGATCTGGTGCTACAGGGGTATTATGAAGAAAGCTAAATAGTTCTCAAGGAACATGAATGTTATTTTTCAGTGGGTGGGTAGAACAGCTAACACCATAGCGGATGGGTTAGCTAAACAAGGGGTATCAAGGGAACAGTTTTTCTGGGCAGCATTGTAGACTTTTTGTTACTAGTCTGACGTAGTACATTGTTGCTATTGTGAGAGGTACCAGCTCGAGCCCCTCCTTTGGGAAGGCTGTATTGTAATATCTTATTGATTTTATTGAATAAAATTCAATCATTTATCGAAAATAAATGGAGGCAGTTGATACTCAGAAACAAAGACAAGCCCATGTGAGTGTGTCTGATTGGGTTAAGCATAATATTCTGGATATGGGGAGACCCCTTGGGGCTTCCTTTGAAGGGCATGAGAATGAACTGTTGGCACAATTCTTGGCCATTGAGAAGAGGAATGCTAGGGGAGGTGAAGAGGAGCTGAATGCAACAACTTGAGTGGAATATGAACAACAATCCTGGGTTGAGCAAAGTGGGAGAGAGCGGGGTAGTGGTTCAAGCAGGGGTAATGCCAGCAAGGGTGGTGGTGGTGGTAGGATGCAGGGGGTCTGGAGGACCATTGGAGAGGGGTGTTTCTTCTGGTTGCAAATGAAAACTCTCTCTTGGAATGGAGAGGTCTTGGGGCCCCAGAGAATCAGTGATCTGTTAAATTTGCGATCAGGCAATGGGCTTTGGAAGTGGTGATACTCCAGGAAACCAAAAAACAATCTTGAAGTGATTCCTTGAACAGAGAGTTGTCGGAAGGACTACTGCAAGAGTTTCTGGGGGTATTCTCTTGCTTTGGAACACTGAGGTGGTTCAGGTTCTTGACTCCATATTGGGGCAGTTTTCTCTGTTTGTTAGATGCAAATTAGTAACAGGGGACTCAAAGTGATTGCTTATAGGGGTGTATGGACCTGTTGATGCTAGTAGGAGTCCAGAAATTTGGCAAGAACTGGTGGAAGTCTATGACAGGTGGCAATTACCTTGGTGCATTGCAGGAGATTTTAATTAATATAATAAGGTTCACGTTTGAAAAGAAGGGCGGAACACATCTCTCCTCTGCCATGATGAAATTTGGAGACTTCATTGATAGAATGGGTCTCATAGACCTCCCTCTAGAGGGAGAACTTCTCACTTTGAACAATTTTAGATCCAACCCGATTCTATCTAAGTTGGATCACTTCTTAATTAATGGGGATTGGGAACAAGAATTACCAGACATAGTGCAATGGACTCTTCCTCGGCCAACTTCCAATCATATGCCTATCCTATTGTAAATGGGAGAAGTTAGTTGTCATCTAGGTTCTTTTTTATTGAAACTCATGTATTTTGAGGTTCCTGCCTTTCTAGAGAAGCTGAAACTCTGGTAGGAGTCTGCCCCCTCTCTAAGAAAACCCAGGAGGAGCTTTGAATTGAAGTTGAAGTGTCTAAAATTAAAAATTAAAAATTGAAGTCAGAATGAGGTGGATTGTATTCATGAACATAAGGAGAGGATGTTAATTACTATTAAGAAGTTGGATGAAAGGGAAGCAATTGATTCTTTAACAGAGGTGATAGGAGAAAGAGGTCTGTGGCAAGAGATGAATAAGGGAGGTTCACTAAAATGAAAGAAATATCATGGAGGCAGAAATCTAGGGTCCTGTGGTTGAAGGTAGGCAATAAGAACACATTTATTACCAGATGGTCAACACTAGGCATAGACAAAACACTATGTCGAGTATATCAGTAAATGGGGAACGGTCAGAGGGGTAGCAGGAGGTGGCAGAAGGTATAGTCTTTTTCTATAAAAACTTGTTTACTGAAGTGGATGTTGGAAGACCTTTGTTCAATGGCGTAATGTATGATCAATTGTCTGAACAGGATAGGGCACGGTTAGAGCAACATTTTGAAGAGGACTAGGTGTTGGCTAACTTAAAGGACCTGAAGAGAGATAAGGCTCTGAGACCCGATGGTTTTTCAACAGGCTTTTACAACAGATGCTGGAGTTTTATCAAAGAGGATCTAATGGCAGCTATGAAGGAATTTCATGATGATTGTGAATTGTCTAAAGGGGTCAAATCCACTTTTATTTCCCTTAATACCAAAGGTGCAGGGTGCCTCCAACTTAGGACTACCGCCCCATAAGCTTAATTGGAAGCTTTTATAAGGTCATAGCAAAAGTTTTTTTTTTGATAAATAACTATCATTAAATTTCACTAGAAGAAAAGGATTACATCTGTTACAAGCATCCCAGTGTGAGGCATGAGGTGCAGCCTCACTTTTTAACAAAAATATATAGCAGATTAACAAATGGGCCCAGTACATCTGATCCCTAGTTACCCCTTGCTTAGCTATAGAATCACCCAGTTCACTGGCCTCCCCTCCCACCCATTGTATAATTAAAATCATTTGTTGTGTGATTGATTTGAATTTCTTCATTTCATTTCTGTAACACCAAATCACTGAATCTGGGTTCTTTAGCCACACCACCACCTTGGAGTCCCCTTCTATCATCGATTTCTCCACTCCTAAATCTTTTGCAATCTGAATGCCTTGTAGGGCTGCATATAGTTCTGCCTTTAAAGAGTCCATGTCACATTGGTCCTGAAAATATGGCTTTTAAATTTCCTTCCTTGTCTCTCACAGCCCCTCCTATGCCAGACGGACCTGGGTTGCCTTGGCTGCTCCCATCAAAGTTTAGTTTCAGCCAATCTTCAATGGGAGGATTCCAAACCAACCTTGCTTTAATTTTCTGTACTGCACTAAAGGCTATGAAGCTCCAATTCCTCCAGATAACATCAAAAGATAAATATTTGAAGAGGTCCAATGTTTGCAACCAATGTATAACCCTGGTCATAACACACTCCATAATTTGTTGTTTATTTCTTTCCTTCTCTTGGAAGATTCTTGCATTTCTTTCTTCCCATAATTGTCCAGATCACTGCTGCTCTAGTGCATCTCCACATTATTCTTCCCCTTCTCTTTGGCAATCCAAAGGTTGATGGATCAAACAGCATTTTAATCTCCGTTGGCATATTCCACCTACACCCAAAGAAGGAGAAAAACCAATCCCAGATTATTATAGCAAAAGTTTTGGCCAATCAGCTCTGCAAAGTAGTAGGAAAATTAGTTTTGCCACATCAAGGTGCTTTTGTGGATGGGCACCTGATTCTTGACCGCCCTCTGATTGTGAATGAATGTATGGATTCAAGGGTGCAACAAGGTATTCCAAGTGTTATTTGTAAGCTTGATTTGGAGAAAGCATATGACAACGTCAACTAGAGTTTTGTGGATTATATTTTGGGGAGGATGGGCTTTGGTTTAGTTTGGATGAATTGGATCAAGTGATGTATATCTTACCCTTGGTTTTCTATTATGATCAATGCCCAATGGTGATCCTACAGACTACTTCCCAGGGGAAAGGAGTTTGAGACAAGGAGACCCTCTTTCCCCTTTGCCATTCTCTCTAGTTATTGATCCTTTGGGCAGGATGGTGAAGAAAGCTAAAGAAGGGGGTTATATTGAAGGTTTTTCAGTAGGAGAGAATGGTCCAAGTATTCCCTTGTTGCAATTTGCTGACGACACTATAGTTTTCACAAGGGCTAGGCAAGATGATCTTTTTCTAAGGTGTTTGCCCATCTGTTTTGAGGCAACCTCTGGGCTGAAGATCAATTTACAAAAAAAGTTAGCTGATTCCAAATGGAGATGTCCCTCACAAAGATGAGTTAGCTGCTACACTTGGCTGTTGAGTAGGCTCTCTTCTAGGGGTTAACATTGGCTGTTGGAGCCCAACAGCATAGGCTGTTGAGATAGTATCTGGGCTGGGCACGTTCTGGGCAGTTCACCTATTCACGTCCATGCTTTGATTTTAATATAAGTAAATTAATAAGTAATTACTAATTTATCCATTCTCACGGTAACGTGGCATTCCCCGAAATTCTCTCAACAGCATAGGCTGTTGGCCCCCAACAGCTAAAGTTTTTCCCTCTTCTAGGGGTGTAAATGGATCGAACTCGAATGAATCAGGCAATATCCGAATTCGAATCTGATTAGAAAATTCAATATCCGATGGATATAAAAAATTAATGTTTGAATTCAAATTCGACTAAATATTCGAATATTCGATTTGATTCAAGTTGAACCAATTAATTATTTTAGGTAATTAATAAATATATAAAATAAATGTTTTATTTATATAAAGTTGTGAAGAGACTGGGCCGTATGGGCCCTAGCTCATTACAATCTTATTGTTAGTTCTTCCTTGTTTTGTTTCTTGATGGGCCTTTAATTCTTTTTTATGCTTTCTTTAAGCATGTTGATGAGCTGGACACCCACTTAAGGGCAGACTTGTAATTTATTCAATCTTTGTAAGATTAATAAAAGAATCGAGAGATGGAAGAGGAGACCATCGAACCCCTTCTTCTTCTTTCTCACTTCTCCATTTTTTTCTTCTTCTTCTTCTCTTTTGTTATAATCTGAAATATTTTACAGTTTTTTATTGGACTGTATCACATCTAAAGTATATAAATATATAAATTATTTATACAAGTTAATTATATATAAATTATATAAAACATTTGAATATTTTATATATTATATATGAGAATTAAATAATCAGTCGAATTCAGAAATTTATTGAATCATATCCGAATTTGAATCCGATTAGCAATCCTTTTGTATTGGCAGGTATGCTGGAAAAGCTCCTAAGGAATTTTTTGTGAGAAGGTCCAAATGAAGAAAAGAAATTTCATATGGTGGCTTAGGACAAAATTTGTGAACCTAGGGAGAAAGGAGGTACAGGCTTGAGGAAGTTAAAATTGATAAACAAGGCTCTACTTAGTATATGGCTTTGGCGTTTTGGGGAGGTGCCTATTCACCTTTGGAGACAGGTTGTAGGTGGTAAATATGGAACCACACCAATGGAGTGGGAAACTCTTATACCTGTCCAGTCCTATGGCTCTTCGGTCTGGAAGGGAATTATAAATTTGGAGTAAGATTTTGACAAGCATATTCGGCTGAAACTTGGCAATGGTGAACAGATTTACTTTTGGTCCAATGTATGGTGTGATGATCAGGCTCTTTGCAGTTTGCAATCTATTTCCAAGTTTGTATAGCATTGTTGAACAAACAGATTTCTGTTAAAGGAGTGCGCAGAATGGGTAAGCTCCCAGTTGGTGTGGGTACCCAAATTCAGGCGCAATTTGAATGACTAGGAAGTGTTGTTCATTGGATAATTGCTACAAAAGTTGGCTGCTATTCAGCTGGGCCCTACCAAAAAGATTCCTTGGTCTGGTTAAGGGATAAGTCAAGCTCTTTTTCTACAAAATCCTGTTATTTGGCTTTGCTTGGTAAGTTTCAAAACATCTCTTAGAGCTGGATTTGGCGAGCTCAAGTTTCATCATCCAAGATTATATTCTTTGCTTGGGGATAGAATAGAATCCAGACGGTGGATATGCTGCTGAGAAAGTACATGACCCAACATAATGTTTGTTGCCTTTGTCATGAATCCTCAGAGACAGCTGACCATTTGCTCATACATTGCCCCTTTTCCCTGGTGCTCTGGAGCCATTTTCTTAAGCTGTTTTGAAAATAGAGAAGAGGACTGGGTAAATTATTTATATGCTAGCAGTAATTTAGTTAAAAAACACTCTATTTGTTAACATATAAATAATTTACTATTTTACTGCCATTTTTATTTAGGCCATGTTATCAAAAATCAAATTTTAAGTTGTTATTTATATAAATAAATATAGATGTCAGCATAATCGGATCTATCGGATCAGACTTAATTATCTCAATTAATAATCGGGACGGTTCTGGATTTATCATTTTGTCCCGATTAATAATCGAGACGGGACTGGGACACCCTGTCCCAACCCATTGACAGCCCTATGCAGTTGTCAAGGCGACGCCTAGGCGACAAGGCGCCCTTGGAGGCTCGCCTCGCCAAATCACCAAGAAGTTTTCTATAGTGTGTTAGACAAAACCTTTATATTCTTAATTTTTTGAGGTTACAATTTTAAAATAGACATTTTAAACTAAAATATTCATTTTGTGTGTTTATATACTAATTTTTTTACTATTTTCTTATTTGTTAGGGTTTAATCAACACAAACATTGCTAAATGCTGCATTGAACACTAAAAAACTTCAAAACCTGAACCAATAAGTAAGGAAGAACTTAAAATGTTGTCTAACCAACACATTTACTTCTTTTTTTTTTTACTAATTTTGTGTGTCTATACTATATACCAATTTTCTTCTTCCACCTTTTCTTTTCTTCTTTTCCTATAACAGAAATAGGGGTTCAGCCCTTACATTTTTTTAAATTTCTTTTCTTTCTTCTTTTTTTCTCATGAATATGTTGATTTTCTATACTTTTCTCAAGAAAACTATGGATAATTATTAAGGAAATATGATTATGGAGCCTAGGGAACTACCCTAGGATACATATTTTTACTTGAAAAAATCCATCGCCTAGGTGATGCCTATGCCCTCGCCTTGGCGCCTTGAAAACTATGGTATGGAACAGAGGGGTTGGCAGTCAAGAAACATGTCCAAAAATGATTGTAGGCAGAAATGTCTATGCTGAAATGGATGAATGGAAAAAAACTAGAAAGGATAGGGTCAGAAATGAAGCCATTTGAAGGAACCTAGGAGTAGCTCCAATGGATGATAAAATAAGAGAGAGTAGACTAAAATGGTTTAGTCATGTGCATTGAAGACCACCTATCGCACCTATAAGAATACGCAATCTATTACAAGTTGAAGGGGCTAGAAGGGCTAGGGGAAAACCAAAAGGAACATGGTTCTAAGTAGTAAGAAATGATTTAAGTGCTCATAATTTAACAATGAACAATGGCATTAAACAGAATGGAATGGGAAAACAAAATTCATGTAGCCGAGCCCATATAGTTGAGATAAGGCTCAGATAATCTATTTTTATTTCTAAAGCTCTATAAATATGTCTCTGGCACGATACCAGTTTTCTATTACAAAGAAAATGGAACCAAACAAGCCACCAAAATTGGTTAAATACAATAGCAATGTGTTCAAAATTTTCTCAAGATTATTAATGGAAAAGGTTGGAAAAGGATACAGAAAATATACAGAAGACTGATTGCATGAAATATAATAAACATCTATATTCCAATTTTAGTCTCCAAGACCATCAGGCTACTATGGTCCTAACTTTTGGCATTTTTTGCAGAAAGTGACCGCTCTCAGTCTTAAGCCTGCATTGTCAAGCTTGACAGCCTGAAATTTTACCATTACACCAAATAATGGCCTCTTTTTGTTCTAAGTTCGTCTATATTCTATGCTCCTCAACGCATCATGGTTTACAATTGCATGACAAGCCAATACATGATCATTTTAAATATGAAAAAGATACAAACCATAAAAGTGAGAAACAAGTTGCACAGCAAGATGCTCCTGCCTACAATCATCACCACTCTTCACAATAACCTACAGATGAAACAACAAAACTAAAAGTCACATTAATGTGAGAGCGAGAGAGAGAATGATATATATTAGACATAGAACTATGAATCAATAGAGAGCATGCAGAATATTCATAATGAAGAACCATCAAGCATTATATATAACAAGATAAGTGCAGGAATGAGTGACAATAATTAACCAACTAAACTATCTTAGCTTATTTTTTCCTCATTTTATCATCTATTGGGGCTTGCTTGTAAACTATTTTGGTTCTTTCTCGTTCTTTTAAGCAATCTATGTCGCTGCAGTATATTCCAGCAACAAGAATTATCTATTTCCCCCCATTTCTACAATGCTTCCTTGATGTAATCTAATTTCCTGCTTATTCTTTACTGGACAGCTAACAGCATGCCAACTACTTGCTTCCCTATCTCCATTCTTCAGCATTAATCACCAAAATTACCTTCATTAACCACCAGATCTAAAAGTTGTAGGACCCCTAGTTGTCAGCCATCAAACCAGCAGTCCACAAATAGAGAGAGGGAGAGAGAAAGAGAGAAATTCTCCTTTCCCTAAAACTTGAAACTTCAAATCCTTGAAGAATGGAAAGGAAAAGAAACTGAGTTCTCAAGATGCACACACCAACTCCCAAATGTTGTCCCACCCTGTGGGGCTGTGGTAGACATTCCAAATACTACATAACTATAATGACTGAATTAGTCCCAAAATCTAATATCATAGAGTAACATCATGAAATCCACATATAACACATAGGGAACAATGCTAATAAAATGTACTAATTAAAATTAACGACCATTTTTATACTAGCTCCACCAAGGAACTCAAGTCTTTTCACAGATAATGAGATGGACTGCCATCAATCCTCTTTTTAATAAACAACAGTTTGGTATTGATCTTATTGCAATAAAAGCACCAGATGACCAGATTACCAAAAAACTGTACATCTGGGTACCGCAGAACAGCATTATGCTGACCGAAACTGACAGAAAAAAAATATATATTACAATTCAGACCAGGTCCGGCCATCTCCATACAAGGCTGCCATCAATCTTGAACAGCAAGTACATCAACTTTATAAGCTACACTCTTCTTCTTCATTCACTCCACTATCAAATCAGTGTATCATCTGGCTTGCAAAGTTTACAAAAAAGATAGTAGTAAAAAAATAAGAAAAAGATGGGCTGGCAAAGTTTACACTCCATTTTGATTGATTTGTTAATAACCATATAACCCATAGTTCATTAACCTTAAACAGTTTCTACAAGGCCACTTGTTAAAGGAAAAAGTTGATAGAGATTATGAGAGACCAAAATAAATAAATAAATAAATAAAGGCCTTACGGAGCGCAAGTCCCAGTTAGGGGATTTTCCATATACTGAAGCCTTGCATATCCTCTCTTTCTTTACCTCCCAAAGTTCTCCAGCTAAGGCATCAGTTGCCTTGGGTACACCACCATTTCTAACCTGTTTGGTTAAGCATTAAATATTCCATCAGATATGAAATTTCTCAGATACCTTTTTCATCAAATCATACAGAAAAAAATGTGCAGCATGTGCTCACCTTAGGTTGAGAATCTGATGATCTTTGGCCTGCCCCTTTTAAAGGAAGTCCAGGAGGTGTCTCACCCTTGGCCGCAGCAGCCTAAATGGAAGAAAATTTGGGAAATTTACAACCAAATGCATGTTTGCAATAGCTAACATCAATGATTGAATAACACAGGTTCAAGAGATAGAATTTTACAACACAACCATCAAAATAAAACCCCTGTACAATAAGTGGTTGTAATACTATGCCTAAAGTGGCAAACCCTCACCACCTAAGAAAATTTTGGAATTAAATAAAAATAGGAGCACAATACTTAAAACCTGTGTAAGGGCATAGACATGGAAAAGACCACAGGTCTTGTTCAATCCATCTTGAACCAAAACTAAACCATCCCAGACAGGGTCACAAAATAGCAAACCAAGCCAAGCATATAGACAAGTCGCTAACAGCTGTCCACCTATGCTGGCATAGCAAAATGAACAGAAGATTCTCTGTTATTGATAAAAAAAAAATGACCAGAAGATTACAGAAAAATCTTTCTCGTCTACGGAAAAAGAAAATATATAAACATTGAATCCGAATATGCGGAGTGGGGGATCCAAACTTTCTCTCTCTCCTCCCAATCTCTCTTTCCCTTCCACCAACTTTCCCCTTTGCCAGAACCATAGCTGGCCAGATCCCTCTCAAGAGGATGCATATAGAAAGCTCATCACAAGGTCTGGCCACTCCCACTTCTCTCCACCAGTTCACTCCACCCACCAAATCCTCAAACCTTTGGAGGTCTGACCATCATCTCCGCCTTACCAATGGGCTTACAACTTGCTAATGGGTTGTAACCACCTGCATCCCACCCCCCAGCATTCTGTTCCTTTGCAAGTCACACAGCTTCCTAACCAATGCAGGAGCACCAGTAACCTACCCTGGTTTAGACCAATACCCTGACTACTGGCATAGTGCCAAAAATGTACTGAAACGGGAAAGAAATCAAGATAATTCGTTAGGGAGATGAAAATTCAGTTCTAAATCCCCAGAGAGTACTTATCAATTATTGATAATAATGATCAATTACTGGTCAAACATCCAAGTGTCCAACTTACATAGTTACACTGAAATAAAAAGGAAAAGAAATGGGTTCTTAATAGGGAGGCTTGCAGAAAGGAAGTTAAAGGCCAACAGACAAATAAAAGTGACATATGAATGAAAAAAACCTATTTAAATCTAGCAAGATTAAATGCAATTATGAAGACCACTTGTCACTTTTGGCCCCTTGAGTACCTAGGTATGCCGTTGGGAGGAAACCCTAGAGCAGATAGTTTCTGGAAACCAATAGTGGAAAGATTTGCTAAAAAATTAGCATCTTGGAAGAGAAACTGTATCTCTTTAGGGGGAAGAATTACGTCAAACAAATCCACATTAGCTAATCTACCTACCTATTACCTTTCCACGTTTAGAATCCCAGTGAAAATCGCAAAGCAATTAAAAAAATGATGAGGGATTCTTTTGTGGGAGCCAGGAGATGAAAAGAAAGATCATTTGGTGAAATGAGAACAGGTGTGTAAACCAAAGGAGCAAGGAAGCTTGGGAATTGGAAACATGATTAAGAGGAATACAGCTCTCTTAGGAAAGTGGTTATGGCGATTTCCCTTAGAGGAAGACAGATTGTGGCACAAGATCATTGAAAGCGTTCATGGTGTTGCAGAAAATTGCTGGGATGCAAAACTGGCACCTCAGTGCCTCACACTTCTACAATTTTCCCTTGGAAGGCAATCTCTGAGGTACCACCTACCTTAACGAACCGGTCTCTAGGTTCGGCAGGCTGTTGAGGGCCCGGGAATAGGATCTCGTCACGGGTCGGTCCACGGGGAAAACCTCCTGTTTTCCCTTGTAACTTCCTGCTCGTGATGAACCTATCTTGGCACCTTAGGTAATTTGTCCAAGAGATCACCAACTCTCCTAACTCACTCTTGACTGAATAATTTGATATCTCATTCAATAATGGGGTCTCCTTAAATAGGAGATTACAAGAGTCCTAATCAAAGGGAGTCTCCTTGCTGAATAGGGAGACTTCCAGTTTTATCTTGCTAAGGATAAGATAAGCTAATCCTAATCTGATAAGCTACTAACAAGATAAGATAAGCTAAGCTAATCCTAATCTGATAAGCTATTAACAAGATAAGATAAGAGATAAGAACAATAAGATAAGAACAAGCAAAATGAGCTAATCTAATCTAGATAAGGCTGCTGTTGCCGAACTGGGTAGGATGAGCATCACTGAATCCTTGCTGCTGCTGGCAGTGGGCCCGGGGCCTGTTGCAGCCGGCGGCGATGGTACATCTTCCCGAGGAAGGCGTCCATAACATTACTCCCCTCCTGGACTACGAGCTTGTCCTCAAGCTCGAAAGCTGGATATGTGGCTTGGAACTCTGCCAATGGGATCCATGTGGCTTCTGTTGGTGGTAGATCACACCATTTCACCAAGACTTCAAGGATTCCACGATTGAAACGAGAGCGGGTGACAGTTTTAGGCTGGGGGACCAGTTTGCCAACTTTTAAGGGTGGCAGGGAGGGAACTTGGTCCGGGGGAACACCCGTAAATGGTTTCAACAAGGAGATGTGGAAGACATCATGAATTCGGCTAGTCTCTGGCAATTCCAGCTGGTAGGCCACACTGCCAATCCGTCATAGAACCTTGTAGGGCCCATAGTACTTAGGGGCCAGCTTCGGGGCAGCCTTGTGGCGCAAGGAGCGCTGCCGGTAGGGCTGGAGCTTCAACCAAACAAATTGTCCTGGTTCGAACGACAGTTCCCGGTGGTGCTTATCATAGTGGAGCTTCATGCGGAGCTGGGCCTGCTGTAAGCGAATGCGGACATCGGCGAGGAGGGCGTCACGGTCCTATAAGGAGTGATCGATTGCGTCCAAGCGAGTAGATCCGGGCTCATAGGACAGCAAGCGGGGAGGATCCCTGCCGTAAACAGCGCGAAAGGGAGTCATGCCGAGGGAGGAATGGTAGGCTGTGTTGTAGCAGTACTCGGCCCAAGGAAGCCATTCCAACCACCGTCGAGGTTGATCGCCTACGAAATAGCGGAGATACATCTCGATAGTGCGGTTAACCACTTCCGTCTGACCGTCGGTTTGTGGCCGGTAAGCTGATGAGTAGGCCAGGGTGGTGCCGTGTAGTCGAAATAACTCTTTCCAGAAGGCACTAGTGAAGACCGGGTCTCTATCGCTGACGATGGATTCCGGCAACCCATGTAAGCGAAAGATATGTGTAAAGAAGGCGAGGGCAACCGAAGTGGCACTATACGGGTGTGATAGAGGAATGAAGTGCGCGTATTTAGAGAAGCGGTCGACTACCACAAAGAGAATTGATTTGCCCCCTACCTTGGGAAGTCCCTCAATTACCTTGGGAAGTCCCTCAATTGAGTCCATGGAGATGTCGGCCCAGATCTGCGATGGGATGGAAAGGGGCTGAAGGAGGCCTGCCAGGTGTAGGTTTTCCCATTTGTGTTGTTGGCATGTGGAGCAATTCTGGACAAAATCTCGAATAGAAGTCTTCATACCTCGCCAATGGAAATCAGTCTGGACGTGGTGTAGTGTTTTTTGAATGCCCTCATGGGTGGAGTTATGGATGCTGGTGATGATGGTGGGAATCAACGGGCAGTCTGCTGGAAGATGGACTCGTCCCTTATACAATACCAACCCGTCGTGAAGTGACCAATCGGGGTCGGTCGTGCCGGCCTGGATCTTCTGTAGTAAGAGCGACCATTCCGGGGACTGTGGTGCTACCTTCTTAATGTCGTCAAACAGAGAGATCCGAGGTTGGGAAATGGTACATAAAACCATCGCGTCTTCTTCTCGCCTAGACAAGGCATCAGCTGCGCGATTAGAGGATCCCGCCTTATATTCCACCCGGAAGTCATACCCGAGCAGTTTGCTAACCCAATGCTGCTGAGGGGAAGTGGTGAGACGCTGCTCAAACAGGTATTTGAGGCTGTAATGATCAGTTTTGACGATGAACGACCGCCCCCACAAATACGGCCTCCAGTGCTGGATGGCTCGGGAAAGGCCGATTAGTTCGCGCTCATAGGCTGGAAGCTTCAGATGCCGGTCAGCCAATCTACGACTGAAGAAAGCGATCGGGTGCCCTTGCTGCTGTAGTACGGCCCCGATACCCACTCCGGAAGCATCGCACTCAACTGTAAATTCGAGGGCGAAATTAGGTAATTGCAGGACAGGGGTTGAAGACAGTGCATTTCGTAGTGACAGAAAAGCTTCATCAGCTGCGTCGTCCCACCGGAAGGAGTTTCTCTTCAACAGGTTGGTTAACGGGGCTGCCAACACTCCATAGTTCTGTACAAATTTGCGGTAGTAACCCGTTAAACCGAGGAACCCGCGTAAGGCCTTGGCGGATTGAGGTTTGGGCCATTCTGTTATAGCCTGAATCTTGGAACTATCAACTGTTACACCCTGCCCATGGATGATGTGGCCGAGGTAAAGAACCTGTCGCTCCCCGAAGGAGCACTTGGACCGTTTCAGGAATAAGCTGTGTTGGCGTAGGAGTACGAAAACGGTCCTCAGATGGTGGACATGCTCTACCCATGATTTGCTGTAAACGAGGATATCATCAAAGAAAACTAAAACAAATTTGCGCAAATGGGGCTGGAATACCTCGTTCATTAGTGACTGAAATGTAGATGGTGCATTGGAGAGTCCAAATGGCATGACTAAAAATTCGAAGTGGCCATGGTGGGTGCGAAAAGCAGTCTTCTTCACGTCACCGGGAGCCATGCAAACTTGGAAATATCCGGACCTGAGGTCCAACTTAGAGAAATGCTGGGCACCATGCAACTCGTCCAGCAGTTCGTCAACAACAGGAATAGGGAACTAATCTTTGATCGTCCGGTCATTGAGTTCTCTATAGTCAACACAGAACCTCCACGTTCCATCCTGCTTCGCCACCAACAGAACCGGCGAAGAGAAGGGGGAGTGACTTTTGTGTATGATCCCTTGGTTCAGCATCGTTGTACATTGTTTTTCTATCTCATCCTTCTGTAAGTGAGGGTAGCGATAAGGCCTGACAATGACTGGTGCTGAACCCGCCACCAAAGGAATACAATGGTCGCAAGCTCGGGAAGGGGGAAGGCCCTTCGGTTCCTGGAACAGATCTGAAAACTCGGCGAGAAGTTTTTCCATGGTTGTCGGTTCTGTCTGGAGTGCATGAACCTGCGGTGTCTTTTCTTTAACCCTGCAACTGTGCCATGAAACTTGCTTGCCATTCAGGTAGAAGGTCATGGTGAGTGCGCTGAAGTCCCACAAAATCGGGCCTAGGGTAATTAACCATTTGACCCCAAGAACAATATCGAACCCATCCAATGAGAGTACAAATAAATCAATATTAGTTCAGAATTGACCTGTACTGGGACGTCCTTACAAATCCCTGGACTGTGAACTTTTTCACCATTTGCGACAGCTACCTGTAGTCGCGGCCGGAGTTCCATTGGTAGTTTTAACTGCAGGGCTGCATGTTCACTTATGAAGTTGTGTGTGCTCCCTGAATCGACGAGAATGCGCACCGGCTGACCTGCGATCTGTGCCTGTAACTGCATGGTCTGAGAGGTTTTAATACCGGTGATCGCATGGAGAGAAATCTCTGGTTCGAATGTGACGGGTTCCCCTTCCTCCTCCTCTTGCTCATCTATGAGAAGGCAAAAAAGCCTCTTGCATCTATGTCCTGCCGAGTAGAGGTCATCACAGTTGAAACATTGACCTCTCGCTCGGCGCTCTGCCATTTCTGCCCTGGTCAAGCGCTTGATGGGAGGAGTGACCATGTTACTGCCTGTACTTGTCACTGCTCTAGAGGTGGTGGTTGTGGGAGGCTTCATTTCCCGGCTGGTAGCAGAAGAGGGGGTCGTTGCTACTGGTCTTGGGGTCACCCACAAGTTCGGTGGACGACCCACATTAAAAATTCCGCGACTGAGCTGCAGCTTGCGCTCAAATGCGCGGGCTAAGTTCATGGTTGTGACCAAATTTGGGGGATTCTACATCTCGACATCCACTCGTAGGGGTTCTGCTAACCCTGCTGTGAACATATCCACTTGCTGGTCTGGTCGCACGGAGGATGCCCTCGCGAGGAGGGTTTGGAACTGTCGCTGGTATTCAGCAACCGTTCCTGTCTGTTTAAGGTTAATTAGCTCGCCCAGTGGGTTGCTGGTCAATGGGGGTCCGAACCGAAGAAGGCAATAGGATTTAAACTGGGGCCAACTGAGCCCGGGTTCTTCTTGCTCTAACCAATAAAACCAAAGTTGTGCTTCTTCTGTTAAATGAAAGGCAGCTAGGCTTACCTTGTCCTGGTCATTTGTCCGTTGATTCCGGAAGAACTACTCGCAGCGATACAGCCAGCCTAGGGGGTCTCCGTTGCCGCTATACGATGGGAACTCCAGCCTGCTGTACTTGGGGATGATGGCTGCTCCATGGCCGACGGACTACTGTTCGCCGGAAGACTCCGGCAGATCTGGCCGGCGGTCGTTAGCTGTTGTCCCTCCGTCAGAGTTCCTTTCCCTACTAGAAAGAAACATCTCCATTAGTCGTCGTAGTTCTCGCACTTCACCTTTGATCTCACGAACTTCGGAGCTGGTCTCCACGAGTTGGTGCTCGAGGCCGTGGACCCTGGAAGGTAGCTGCTCCAGATCTCCCATGACGCTTTGCTCTGATACCAAGTTGTTGAGGGCCCGGGAATAGGATCTCGTCACAGGTCGGTCCACGGGGAAAACCTCCTGTTTTCCCTTGTTCCTTCCTGCTCGTGATGAACCTATCTTGGCACCTTCGGTGATTTGTCCAAGAGATCACCAACTCTCCTAACTCACTCTTGACTGAATAATTTGATATCTCATTCAATAATGGGG
This sequence comes from Nelumbo nucifera, assembly GCF_055504915.1. NCBI lineage: Eukaryota > Viridiplantae > Streptophyta > Magnoliopsida > Proteales > Nelumbonaceae > Nelumbo > Nelumbo nucifera. The sequence goes on along the minus strand of NC_142653.1, from coordinate 36,498,300 downwards.
TCTCCTTAAATAGGAGATTACAAGAGTCCTAATCAAAGGGAGTCTCCTTGCTGAATAGGGAGACTTCCAGTTTTATCTTGCTAAGGATAAGATAAGCTAATCCTAATCTGATAAGCTACTAACAAGATAAGATAAGCTAAGCTAATCCTAATCTGATAAGCTATTAACAAGATAAGATAAGAGATAAGAACAATAAGATAAGAACAAGCAAAATGAGCTAATCTAATCTAGATAAGGCTGTTGTTGCCGAACTGGGTAGGATGAGCATCACTGAATCCTTGCTGCTGCTGGTGGTGGGCCCGGGGCCTGTTGCTGCCGGCGGCGATGGTACATCTTCCCGAGGAAGGCGTCCATAACACAGGCCTTCATCATGTGGTTTAAATTGGGATTTCGGGTTCAAAAAGGGAGTTGAGGGATAATGCGTGTGAATCCCTTATCCCCTTTCTCTCTCTCTCTTGGAAAAGGTTTTCTTGGATCAAAATCTCTTGGATGGTAGAGTTTGGTACCCCTCCCCTGATGGTCACGTCTCCTGTGCTTCTTTTTTTTAACCTCCTTATTAGTTCAGAACCCTTGGGGGTAAATCTCCTGGTGAGAGAAATTTGGTGCAAACCAATCCCTCCTAAGGCAAAGGCGCTATGTTGGGAAAGTTTCCTTGGGAAGTTAAACACCTGTGACGTGCTACAAGAAAAGAAAAAAAAAAAGGCCAAATAATTGCCTCTCTCCTCATGTGTGTTTCCATTGCAAGGCCAGTGGTGAGAACCTTCCTCATTTACTACTTTTCTGTTCGTTTGTAACTTGTATTTGGGACTACTTCTGCTCTCTTTTTGGTTGCAAATGGGTACCCCCTCAGGATGTGGCTAGCCTATTTAACTCCAGTTTCTTAAGGCAAGAAAAGGGGAAGATGTCTATGGAAAATTGGGAGGAGAGAAACCAAAGAATCTTCCAAGAAAAGAGTAGGTCAATTGAGGAAGTGATTGAATTCATAAGGATCAGATCTGCACATTGGGCTAAAACATTGGAGCTGTTCAGAGATGTTTCCACAAATGACTTATTATGGAAATGGTCTGAAGTGGTACAAACAAATATGCACAAAGAAGTAGTAATAATGGAATGGAAACCTCCAAGGCCAAACAAACTGAAATTAAATTTTGATGGGAGCTCCTTTGGTAATCCGGGGAGGGCGGGTTTATGGGGAGTTTTCAGAAACCACCAAGGTTTATTGTGGCCTTATTATCTGGGCCAATTGGATTTGGTGACTCGGTTAAGGCTGAGACAATGGCTCTCTTACAAGGACTAAAACTGGCAATACGGATGGGCGTTAGAGAGCTTGAAGTGGAAGGAGATTCCTTATTGGTTATTTCTTGGGCAAAACAAATCATTTCAGTTCCTTGGAAATATAATTTGCCTTCAAGGAAATTGACTACCTTGCAAAAAGTTGTAACACTAGCTTTGGATGGGTAAAAAGAAACAGCAAATGGACTGGCAGATGTTCTCGCAAAACAGGGAGTGGACAGATCCACTCTATTTTGGGCATTGTTGTAATCTGTAATAGTAAAAAGGGGGCATGGTAATCAGGGTGGCCAATCTGGCTTTATTACTATTGCTTATCAAAAGCATCAATTAAAGGAAAGCAACAGTAATGAGATATTTATTTCATGTAAAAGCTAACTATTGCTTATCAAAAATAAATCAAAGGAAAACATGAACTTATTTCTTTCATTTTCTTTCCATTTCATATTCTTTCTTTATGGTCTCTTCTTAGGATGAGAGGATGTGTAGCAGGAATGGTTGTCCAGATAAGCATTAGGTGAGCATAAAGAAGAAAAAACACTTTCAACAAGATCAAGACGTGTTACAAAGATTCTATTACAATCAATTGATGGGAAACAAACAAACCCAAAAGAGGGGGGGGGAACACAATGAAAATATCCCTTCCTCAAAATCAATCAGATCAAAGCATGCAAGGCAATACAAACTCAGTAATCTCATTAGATGATCACTCAACAAACAAGTGCATATGCATCTAAGTAACTCGTGGCAGCATGTAGTAAAGCTATCACAATTTAATAAACTCTAATACATTAATAACAACTGATTAACAATCCCACCTTTACTTCCTCTATGGCAATAGTGCTTGGAACACGGCGGTGATCCTTTCGACGTGGTGTCTCTTGTTCTTCTATGTCTTCCATGCTGACACCAGGATCTACTGTCAAAATCACTCTTACCCATTGCAAATCATTATCATGTTGTGCTCCAAACCCTTGTGAAGAATACTGTGAACCTTCACTATCAATTGCTGCCAATGCCATTGAAGCAGAATTTGAACTGCTGTGCAGAATTATAGACTCTGAGTGATTTATGTCTGTAATTCTTGGCTGTTCAGGCGGTTCCTTATCCACTGAAAAGGTGACACTAACAAATTTAATTTTGGCCTCCCATAAATGTGCCATGGCCTGGTCAATAGCTTGAGAAGTAGATCTTGACATCCTGTCAGTACCACTACGATACATATCTGGTGTGGTCCATAAAGGATATGCCCATGGAGGAGGCTTTGGCAACTGTACATCTCCATTTGCTAATGGAATACCTCCTCTAGAAAGCTTTTGAGAATTGGATGCTTCCTTTGTATGGCTAGCAAAGGAAAAAATAGCGTGTAAGACTGTAATTTTGACCAATGAATCCCTTTCTCATTAGATAACAGAACTCGTTGATAACAAAAGATTTTACTAACCAATGAACTCTATTTAGATAAACTAAAATGTACAATACAACAAGTGTACCAAGTCTTTTTTTATGAATAACAGTAGGTAAATTTCATTAGAAAATACCATACCAATAAAGTCTATTTAGATTTTACCAATACCTTCAAAAAAGGTACCAAAGAACAAACATGTTAGCACTCAACTCAAATCAGGCTTATTAAAAAATACCTTGGCAATTCACATTTCAAAACTTCAACACATATCAAGTAAGGCGCCTTTTCCCTAGAATTCAAGAGAACAGCTTCATCTTCAGGTATATGGACAACTCGATACATCCCTTTCCCCATTGGAAAGCAAACTCCTATAATAACAAGTAGAAAAAGCAGCCAATAATTGAATCAGGTCTCCAAGAAATATTAGAACAGAAAACAGCAAAGTACTCAATTCCAAGATAAGGCAATATTGGCCTTTGAGTTTTAGGCCCAAGCCCAGCCAAACATAAGACAGGATTAGACCAGGTTTCAATGAGGCAGAGGCATAACATTGGCATCAGCTAGAGACACTATTGTAGCACCCAGTCACCCACATATGTAGAAAAACTAATCCTTTAACTTGCTCTGAAGAATAGAATGGATTGAGTAAATTTACACCATGTGCTGTTAATTTTCTTTCCCAAAAATAAAAGCATCACAGTAACAAAAAAGAGGATTCTGAGCCCACTTTTTTAAAGCATAAAAAAGGACAGCCCAGAGCAGAAGGCTCCCACCAATGCAGGATCTGAGGAGGGATAGATGTACTCAGCCTTACCCCTAAAGACATGGAGAGGATGTTTCCAAGATTTGATACCTGGTCACCCAAGTCACAATAGAGCAACCCAACCATTGCATCAAGGCCCACTCTCACTTTCTCAAAGCATCACTTCCTAAAAACGCCCCACATTTTTAAAGAACCAACTCTTTGTCAATAATATTAACATCAAAATCATAGACTTCTTCAGTTTGTATCTTATGTCTAAATTCATCCAGATCATTTACCAACCAAAGAATTTCAAAAACTCTTTTTACTGCATAGGCCATAAGTACTTGATAAAATTACAAATAAACTCAACAAAAACTGAAAAACAAGATGTACGTTAGCAGATCAATATCAATCTTTTAGAACTGAGCAAAGATCAGGGAAAAATACCTCCACTACATTGAGCAGCCTCTATATGTGAATTGATCTCTGCAAGTGACTAGCAACACAAGAACCATAACATCAGAACTCCAGCATCTTATTGCCAAGAGAAGAAACTTAACCAAATTGCAAGCCAGATAAAACAATAAAAAAGTATGTATAACCTCACGAAGAGCACTTTTGCGATCATCAATTGGGAAAATATCCACCAGCCCATATGAAGTCTCACACAGTGATTGAACAAAGTCCAATGAAACATGATATGTCCCTTTTCGAATCTGAGGTGTGGAATTATTAGGTAATGGGGGTTTTGTATGTGATTTTTCATTCCTCTGCCTTGGTGAACCTGGACGCTTCTGTCATATCAAAAGCACAAAAGATAACACAAAGGAAAATTATGATCTATTTACAAAGGCAAATAATTACAATACTTCATATCAACATTACACATGCAGATGAGTTAAAGTTACAACAAAATAAGGCTTGATGCACACTAAATAAGAACATCAAAATAAGGCACTCAAAATTTTCTTTTACACATGTTATAAAGTAAAAGTATGAACTTTATAAAGGAAACAAGATTTATTAATAGGTAAAAGAAGAAGAAAGTAAACAAATCAACAGTAAGCCTTGACAGATGGATCATATAAAAGCACTAAAAAAGAGAAGAAATATTGTGTATAAGTACAAAGAATTCCTCATGGTATTTTTTATGCAGAGCTCAGTTCAATTCCCATGGCAGTAACTAGGGGTGCTCATGAAAAACCAAAAAAAAACAAGCAAAACCGAGAAATTGAACCAAAAAATATGGTTAACTGAACCAGCTGATTTCATTTCGGTTTGATATCTTTCCAAAGAAACAGTTTTCTGTTCAGTTTCGGTTAACATAGATGAAAAAAAACAATGATAAACCGAACTGAATGGTATATGTATAACATTTTTTTGATAAATTGTGGTATATGTATAACATTATTAATAATTTAATATATTTTTATTATTACTTGTTATAATTTTTAAATATTTTAATTTCAAACATATGGTCATTTGTTCGCCCTATTTATCAATTCCTGCCAATGTAAAGGCAAATGGTTTTTAGTTTTAAATAGTTAGGATGGTCTTTACATGTCAGCAGCTGTCATTCATAAAAAGTTAAAAAGTAAAGCCTATCAAAAATAGGCTGCCAAGCGTCAACTGTCATAGACTAAGTTCATAGCTATCTTGTCATTCCCGTCCATCTACCTAAAACCTTGTTCTTACATCCCTCTCTCAATTCTCAACATCTCATCCATCTGCCTTCCTCTAACCTATAGAACAGCAGGTCACCGCTTACACCCTTAGCAGTAACCTATGACAGGATTCTTTTAAGGGTGAGGTATTTTATACTAAAGGACCATTTGATAACATCTAAAGTGGCTAAGTGAATGTCTTATTACTTTTTCTTTCAGTGGATAAAAAAAGCCATACAATAAAATATTTAAAGGTATAGTAATCAACCCAACTTTCCATTTACCCATTAATGAACCCACAACTTAGGCCCTGTTTGGTTAAGCTGTAGCTGGGTTCCTGAAAGGCATAAAGCCCAAAAAAGATAATTTATGGTTTGCTAAGATGGTCTTGAAAGCTACAGCCCAGTAAAAACGGAAACCCAAAAGAAAAAGAGGAAGCTTTGATTGTAGTTTTCCGTTTGGGTTGTTTACATTTTGAAACCTGGAAATTTTTCTAAGTTCTGGCTTATCAGACTGCTAACACCCTTTCATTGTTTTCCATTGTCATGAGACCAAATACAATGGTTTGGACAGCAAAGCTACCAAACAGGCTGCCCAAGCTTTATCTTCATTTCTGGAAACCTAATGGCACCCTACTTAATGGCATTGAGAGATCTTTTTAGAAAGGCCAACCAAATGCCACCCTACTTAATGGCATCCACTAAAAGACAAAGAAACAACTCATCCAGTTCAGCCACTTCAGCTGTTATCAAATGGCTCCTAAATGTTACAAAAAAAACATTAAAATATGAAAGAAGAATAAAGAATGTATGAGTAAGAGAGTGCTCCGCAGACAAGTATATCTATGAAAAAACAATAATCCATAAGTCCCCTGAGGAAAACTTTAACCATGTTTTACATTGTCAAGAAGGACCAAATGCAGTTGAGAATCAGACTCTGTATCTGTACATAGCCGTCTAAAAGGTTTTTCCTTGCCATTAAAAAGAAAAGTTGTTTTTTATCTCTCCACAATCCCCAACGTAAGCAAAGGAATGACCAAAAGATTTTCACCTCGGTATTACCAGAGATGAGTATACACATAGAGAAGGATCTCTTAAGGATGTCAAAATGTATAACCATGTAACTGAACCCGCAATGCAACAAACCCATTATATAACCTAAATTTTGGATGCATAACTGTGTTACTGTGCAATATGTGCAACTGCAATCTGAGGCTCATTCTTAGTCAATGTCATGATAAAGTGCAACGTAGGACATGTTTGTAGAATTATCCGATTGTCAGAATTGTTTTCTCATCATTTAGACTTAGAACTTAACAATAATGATAGCCATCAAAGTCAAATCCTGTTGTTCAAATAAAGATTAATCAACAGCTTAACCTCATGAACTGCAACAACAGGGACCACATTTACATCACACACCTATCAACGTAACAAAAGAAATGCAATCTTTGAATAAACTCCATACTAACCTCCTTGTGCTTCCTTGAACCAAACAACTCTGAATCTTCCATAGACCTATCCCGATCCCTAAATAGCTTGCGAAAAAATTTCTCTGTTCCAGGACTACTTTCAAATGAACCACCAGTATTACAATTTTCATTTGCTACTGCAGCCTTGACCTCCTCTGGATGCACACGGAACAATCTTCGAAATAATGAAAAATCTGAAGGCTCTTCTTCCTCAGCATTTACATTTCCTTTATCTTCATCATCATCTCTATCACTTAATTCTTTTTTCTCATCAAATTTATCCTTAAAAAGCTTACGGAAGAACCCTTCTTTTTCATCATCTTCTCCCAACTTTGGAACTGCTTTCTCCTCTGGATCACTTTTGCTATCACGAAATAACCGTTTGAAAAATCCATCATCCTCATCCTCATCTTTACTCTCTCTAAGAAGCCTCCTGAAGAAACTATCCTTCTCTGAGTCTTCATCTTCCTTGTCCACAGATTTCCTGAAAAGCAGCGCATCCCGCACTTTTGCCCCTGGAATAAACTTCTTGAAGAGCTTGCTCTCATCAGGAGAGAATTTACCACCCTCTTCCTGCAGAAAATTGCTTATTGATGAGGGTGAAAAGGACAAAGAGCGCTGGGTGGGGGGAGATGAGGTTAGCGATAGTAAGCGATGCTTTGACGAGAGTAGCTTGTTGAGAACCTGGTTCTTGCTCCCAGGGCTTGGAGGGGGATTTGGAGGCCGGACCAATGTGGGCCAGTCACCCATCAAAGTTGCTGCTATCTGGCATTTCTCCTGGATCCTACTGATTCCCTCATTATCATCTGAGTCCTCAAGTTCTGCCATCAAGAACCAATGGACCTTCAGTGCAATCTTTAAAGACTTCGAGCACATATCAATAACAAACTTGTCCAGTGACGGGCTTGGTTTGTGTACCAGCATGTAGCAAATCTGGAAGATGTAGCTCTCAATGCCGGAGAGCGGAAGAGTGTACATTCTGTTACAGAGGTAATCTCGTACACCGGGATGGTCATGCTTGTAGAGGTAACTTACTGCAATCCACTCACAAAAGAATGCCGAATCGAAGAAACGAATAAGCCAACCACTGTCCCCACTCTCACTAGTCGGATTTGTGCGAGTAATCTCGCGAGGCGAATCATCCAATTCTCCACGAACCAATCCCAGAAGCCGCACCATTATCAATCTACCATCATATACTATACTCCGCACCCAATCAAATACGCAACCCTAGTTTCTCCTCAAATTCAGCCTAACCGTCTCCTCCAAATGAAGCCCTAGCAACTAAAGAATTGAATCTACAAACCAAGTGGCAATGTTCCTTGAAAACAAATTCCTGAAGAACCTACACCTTCGTTCAAAACTGAAGTTCCTCTACCTCAATAAACTAACAATCCACTGCAATCCAATCTCACTTTCCTCTGCACAGCCCTAGAAACTCCTGTTCTTATCCAGAAATCTTAACTTTAGATTCGTTTTGCACAAAGGAATCTCTCCAATTCTCGGCAAACGACTATAAATCCAACGCCTTATACAGAAATGATCAACTCAACAAACGACGAGAAAGTTCAAATTTAAAAATAAAAATCAAAGAAATTTTGCGAGAAACGAGAGAGATACTTCCCTAACGCGGGCAAGACTTTCTGATAATTAATGCGAGAGACACAGAAAGTAACAGCTAATCCCTTTTTTTATTCCTTTCCCTCCGTCGTCGTCGTCTTCTTCTTCTTCTTCTTTGCTCTTGGAGGCGAGAGGTGGGACGGAATCAGAAACATTGTAGACATAAATAAATGATAGATGGAAATGCTAACATGCGCGCAGTGCGTTGTTTGGGCCGAGGAATTTTCCCTCCAAGGCAGAGTGCGACATACGTAATTGACGGCAAACTTTATTAAAAATACAAATTATTAAAATAATAATGACAGATTACCATACTGGTTTCAAATGACCAAACTACCCCCTTACACTAACAGACTACAGTCCAGTCAGAGTCCGTTACACTTTCTGAATCTCAACTTATGTTCTACAAGTGGCAATGTGAGGCCGCACTGGTACAACTAAGATGTTTCTGAAAATTCTGAAGTAACGACTTCAGTGCCAATCCACTCACTCAATGTTGGGTTGATCGTAATGCATCTTCAAGACTAGTGGTGTTCATTATACGGTTCAAACCACGAAACCGAATCGAATCAAACTTACTTTTCAGTTTGGTTCCATTTATACTTAAAAATGGGTTTGATTTGGTTTATTAGATTTTACAAACCAAACCAAACCGTAAATGATAAATGCAATTTTTATATATATAATGTATGAAATTATAAATATATAATAAATTCTTTAATTTTATCATAAAATAAAATTTATAAATTTTAACTTTTTAGGGGTGTTAATTGGGCTTTCCAATTGAATTAAGCCCAATAAAAATAGAATGGCCCAAAGTCCCCAAATCATACTAGAAATCGCACCAAACCATAATAAAATGGTTTGATCTGATTTGATTTCTGTACCAAAATGTTTTGATCTGGTCTGAGAACTTCTCCAAACCACACTGAATCAGACCATGAATACCCTACTCATGACGAAGAAGCATGGTTCAAACCACAACTCTTGATGGCGTGTCATTGTAATCCGGATTCAAACCATGGCTCTGTCATTAACCACTAATGAAAGAATGGCTAAATTGGTATTTGATAAGATCTCTAGTTGGTTGCAGTGGAGATTTACAATCAAGTCCACCTGCCACCAATATCGGGGGCTAATGGGTGGGTAAGGAGATGTGGGTTATTACCCCCATTGTGTAGGCCCATGAAGAAAAAATAAATAAACAAATGAAAGGAACATTAAAAGTTCAAATTGGGTTAAGTGATTTTGGTTTGAAGTCACCCTAACACAACCCGTCATTACACTCCCAAACTAGCCCAATCCAGTCCGTTTTTTAGGTGTCGTTTAACATGTCTTTTTTAAGGATTTTCCAGTAAATCTGATAGTCGAATAACGATGTGAGCTTTTACATCAAGATCTTAGTAGTCTAAAGACCATTTGGTTAGGGGTGTAAACGTATTGAATTCGAATAAGAATAGGCAATATCCGTATATAAATCTGATTAGAAATTTGATACCCGAATTCAATTCAACATCTTACAGATATTGAAAATTAATATTCAAATTCAAATAAAATGAATTAATTATTTTAGATAATTAATAAATATATAAAATAAATATTTTTATTTATATAAAGAATATAAATATACAATTTATTTATATAACTTTTAATATATATATTATAAAACATTTAAATATTTTACATATTATATATAAGAATTAAATAATCGGTCGAATTCGAATATTTATCCAATCGAATAAGATCATATTCGAATTCGGCCAATTAAATATTTGAATTATCTGAATTCAATTCAATTATGTCGAATCTCGAATTCAAAATCGGATATTCAAATACTGCTTACACCTCTACATATGGTTAAGGCATGTATTTTCGCTCGTCTTTCCTCACAAAGATGCAATGGAAAAAAGTCGAAAATCTCAATTTGGAGCTTCCCATAAAATAGGGGGTGTAAATGGATCAAATTCGAGTCATACCAGGCAATATTCGAATTCAAATCTAATTAGAAAATTTGATATCCGAATTCGATTCGGTATCCGATGGATGTTGAAAATTAATATCCGAATTCGAATTCGATTAAATGTTTGAATGTTCTATTCGATTCAAATTCAATTAATTAATTATTTTAGATAATTAATAAATATATAAATAAATATTTTATTGATATAAAGTATATAAATATATAAATAATTTATATAACTCAATTATATATATAAAAATTAAATTAAAAATTTTATATATTATATATAATAATTAAATAATCGGTCAAATCTGGATACTTATCGAATCGAATCAGGTCGTGTCCGAATTCGAATCCGACTAACTATTCGGTATGAATAGGATATATGAATTTGACCAATTAGATATTCGAATTATCTGAATTCGATTCGATTATATCGAATGTCGAATTTGAAATCGGATTTTCAAATGTCGTTGACACCCCTATCCGAAAATAGCCCAAAATGGGTTTTGCACATTTTTTCGGGTAGGCATCTTTTGGCAACTAGATCTTTTCCCAACCAAACGAGAAAATACCAAAACATGGATTGTCGAGATTCTAAACAACTGACAACTAGTGTGAAAAGGCACGCCAAGTGGAGCCTAGTTAGGCTTGGACATGAATTTAGGCCAATGTGCTTGATCTTGAGCCCAAAATACCAAAACTAACTTTTTTTCTAGGTCAAGCTCATGGTTTCTCAAGAAAGCCCGACCTGACAATATATTATATATCAAAAAACTACATTTTATATAATAAAATATATGGAAAATCTATGATAGTGGAAAAACATAGTATTGAAAGAGCTTTGACCAATCAAAACATCCTTGGTGAATTTTGATGAATACCACCTGATTGGTCACCTCTTTTTATGATACCAATTAATTGATTGTAAGTTTTTCAATATCATGGTCAAACCCTAAAGTATGTTTATATCTCCTCTTTTATTAAGTCATAGTGTGATATTTCATTATTTATGGTTTTTGATGTCATTTAGTATGAATAACTCAATTTTATTATTGAGTAAAAAGAAAATAAATTCAAATTTCCCAAATTTCTAATTAGGTTTTGAGTTTTATACAATGATCCAATTTGAACTCATGACCTAAGCTCAATGGTCGAGTTAGGCTCAAGCTTAGACTTTAATGTATTTTATTTAGGGATGAAAATGGATTGGATTGGATTTGAATAAGGGTATATCCAAATCCAATCCGATACTGTTCATGTTAGATATGATCCGATTGGACCTAATAGGCCTCGACTTGAATTCGAATCCCATCGATAAGTCAGATATTCAAAACTGATCCGCTCTAACTTGTTTTCTTTAAAAAGTAATAAATTATTAAAAGAAAATAAAATATATCAATTTAAATAAAGAAAAACAAAATATACAAGTATTTTTTAATTATTTTCATCGTATATACACATATTTTATAAAAAATAATATAACATATTTTATAAAAAATACAATATAAATAATATACATACTACTTTAAAAAAGCATGAATAGTATCCCTAATATTTCAGGAATTTTTTGAGGGCAAAATTTGCCCTTCCATATTTAAATTTATTGATAAAAAACGAAGGCAAAAGGGTAATCAATTATTAATATTAAATGAGTTGAAAAGAGACTATTATAAGATACTCAATGCATTCAATTTCCTCTCATAAATCCAACACTTAAGGTATTAATTTGATTCACCTTCATTGAATCATATATCTAAGGCATCTTTATTTATTATCATCATTAAATTATATTTATTAAATCCACACATAATAAACTTATAATTCCAATAACATAAAAACATACTTTTAAAATCTACTTGAAAAAAAATAGTGTTTTCATCTAGGCAATGGTAAGAAATTAAACCATTTCGGGTCAATCTATGTTTTTACAATTAAATAATAAAATTAAAAAATAGATAAAATACAAAAAATTTAGAAATTAAAAAAAGTAAGAACATTTTTAACATCATATATTCGATATATTAAACAATAATAAGTATGATAAATAAGAAATATTTTTATTGATGATGTAAATGAAATGTAAAATTTAAAACCAATTAGAAATAAAACTATTTTCCCATTCTTTCTCGTTAAATCTCATATTAAGGTATATTCTCTCATTAAATCCACACAATTAATTTTAATATTATAAAAATAAATATTTCAAAATATAATTTGAAAACAAAACTATTTTCTTCCCTCCCAATGGTGGGTAAGCAATTCAACCATTTTGGTTTAAATGGGTTAATAAATAATGTCATATTTAATAATAAAAAATAAAATATATAACACAAAAAATAAAAAATGGGAATATCTCTAATATTGCATATTCATTATACTAAATAAAAATACATATGCAACGTAAAGTAATTTTATTAATGGTGAAAATGGAATGCCAAAGTTAAAATCAACATATAAATGAAATGATGTCATAGTCAAATAATAAAAGTTTTAAAGATAGAAAATATAAATAATAACAAAAATAGAAAAAAATTTGTGCACATATCTAATGTTACATATTCATAAAAATAAATATTGGGCACATCTCTAATATTATACATTCATTATCAATGATGAAAATGTAATATAAAATTTAGTGTCAACCTAGAAATCAAATTATTTTCCTTTTTTGGGTTGCAGGTTAGTGGTTTGGGTCAAACAGATTAACCGATGATGATATGATAGTTAACTAATAAATCTTTAAAAAATAAAAAAATACAAGTAATCAAAATAATATATAAATTATGTTAAATAAAAATTAAGTATAATAAGTAAAAATTATTTTTATAATGTAGATGATATATAATTTAAAATAAATCAAAAAGTAAAGCTATTTTCTTATCTAGATGGTGGGTCAATGATCTAACTTTTCAAAGAAACTCATGATGCCATAATTGAATAATAAATATTTTAAAAAGATAAAACACAAAATTCTATCACATTTATAATGTTATATATTCATCATAATAATTGTTAAAATAAAATTTATTTTTATTTATGGCAAAAATTAATGGAATACATAATTTAATAATAATAATAATAATAATAATAATAATAATAATAGTGATAATAATTGTTATTGTAATTTAAAATTTCCACATGCAATGCACATGCACATTTATTTCAAGCATTTGAGTTTATTTTTAATCATATTGTTACTTTTGTTAATTTTTAATTTTTATCTTAATTATGATATATCTAAAATTCAAATAATTAATGTAAAAAAAAATTATCATGTGCAACGCATATGCTTAATTACTAGTATTTATAAATAAATGATGAATAACATATATATTATTTATAAACATATAATATATATCGAATTGGATCTTCTTGAATCGAATAGGAGGTGATCCGAAATCGAACAAATGGGATCAGATCTCGAATTAGATCATTTACACCCCTAATTTTAATAATATAGAGACGAAACCCGACCCTACTCGCAAACAAGTCTACTTAACCCCAACTGAACCCAGTTTTAAGATTGGGGTTGGGCTCAGATTGGGTTTGAATTGATTCCATTTTTTTTTTTCGTTACTTTCAAATGTTCACATTTTGAACTTCAGATTCTCTGGTAAAGCTAACTTCGGATTTAATGACAACTTTTTTTTTTACATTGGCCCTAATCCAAACCAAGTCCATCTTTCGGATTGGGCTATTGTTGACCTGGTGATCAGGACATATGGGAGAGAACCTTGGCTGTCCAAATTTAGAAATTTGGGCTATGAACAGGATTCTCTCAAAATGACAGATTTGTTCACTCGACAATACATTTGATACTATTGGAAGTCTGTGTGAACTGTAAAGTAACAGTATTATGTTGAAAAAATCCTGTTGACAATCCAAATTTTTGAATTTAGATGAGCCCGAATCTCTTGAAAACCAAAACTATGAAAATACAGATCCCGAATATCTCTCATACACATATGCTCACAATGGTTTGTGTTTCCCAGCCCACCTGGAGCAAATCATGGGTTCCAGCCGGTTAAGGTGAACCATCAGCCATCATTTCATTGCCCTTTATTTATGTAGAAGGGCCCTGTTACCTACCAAAATTGGACCGGACCAGCATATTGGTCAGTTATGGTCATAGCTGTGATTGTTCTGCTTCTCTTTCCTAAAATTTCAGGCAGAGTTTGAGAGTGCTTATTTGAAAAATGTGTTTATTCTAATAGAGCATTTGGTGAATAAGCAATTATTTCAAACAGGGATAGTATAGCTATTTTTAGTGGCGGGCCAAGATAATCAGAAAGGAAATGAGTACTTATTGAATAAATACTTAAAAATAAGCTCAAAAACTGGGTTTTTTGCCAATTAAGAAGTGGCTCAGTTGGTACATTAATTGGTTTGTTCTAGTGGAGAATTAAAGCCAAACAAAAATAGTATAAATGCTGTATTATTCCCAAAAAAAAGAATTACAGCCCCTAAGGGGATCCAGGTATTTGATTAAATATCAACAAAATTGAGTTTTTTAAATAAATACTAAAGCTTATTTTCCAAACATAAATAAGTACTTATTAATGTGATTTCAATCCAAAATAAGTGTTTATTCGAATAAATTCTTATTTTTAAGCATTCTCAAACTAAACCTTAGAATAATTGGCCTATAACCCATAATACTGATTTCCTTCTCGGCGTGATGCTATGCCCCGGAATTTTACACTTTCTATCAGCAGTTCATTTTTTTCCTTGTGATGAGAGCATTACTTCTTAGATTGCAAACAACATTGTCCTGGTCTCTAAGTTGAAATGTCCCAGTCACTCACCAAACGAGTATAAATACCGTTGTGGTGGTTGGTAAATGTGGTACTCAGCTCGTATATTGCGTCTTATTCACTCAGACACACTCTCTCTCGTTAGGTGAATCTTGTACCAAGGAATTTGTACTGAGGCTTGAGTGGGAAAGTATAGCATGGCTAATAAGTTTAGTATTACATATTGAAGTGTTAATTTTTTTCACTTACAGTTCGAAGTATTCTGTGCTTATCTTATTCTTTGTGAAGTTGAATACCAGTACAAAATCAGGAATAGACAAATACAAATGTTAAACAGTTGTTCAATAATCGCTATGGACAGACAAACTAGGAAAATTTTCAAATGAGTGGTCACAAAAATATATAAGCTGTGGCTCAGAATTGTCAACGACACAATTCCATTCAAAATTAATTAGCAGTCGAAAATGGGTCCGGATATAGTAGGCATATTGACTAGGACATATGTCACACAGCTATTACGTGTTCACTCATTATACTTACCTAATGGCCTACTACATTCAGACCCGTTGAAAACTATTATGAGGTTGCATTGAGTAATGACTAACAAGTAGGAATGCTAACAATTAGGTTGGAACATATCCATAATGCAAGGCTCAAAAAAAAACATTGCTGAAAATCATGATCTTAAAGGCCTGTTTGGTTTGCGGGAATAGGGGTCTGAATTTGAAATTGAAATGGACTGGCCCAACTATTTGATTGGGAAGAATCGGAATCCCATTCCCATTCCTAGTGGAATGGCATTCTCACATTTGAGAGTTGAGAGAATGGTCATTCCCCCCCTCCCTCCTTTCGGAATGAAATTACATTCTAACTGATTCTAATTCCTATCTAAACCAAACATACTTTGAGAATATACCTTTTCTGATTCCAATTCCAATTGACAGTTAATCATCTTTTTCGTCACCACCAGAAATTCAGCAGTACATGTGTATATTAAAGGGGGAGGGAGGTAGGAATGGCAACAGGGAGGGTTCAGGGAGGGATCATATTCCCCACCCCGATCCCGATCCTCGTTAGGGATAAAAGTTGTTGTCTTTCCCTGGTCCCCAATGGGGACGAGTTCCCCATGGAGACTCAAATCCCCAAAATTTTTAAATTAACATATTTTTTAAAAACTAAATTTACTTAAAATAAATAACAAATTAAAATATAAATAATATTTTAAATATACTTTGATATATCAATAATATCATATATATAATAGTTTATATTTAATATGAATAATATTTAATATATAATTAGGATTGGGGCATGGTGGAGATCTCATTCCCCATCCCTGACCCCATCGGGTCTGGACAATTGGGTACCTGTCGGGGATGGGAAAATTGCCATTGCTAAGGGAAAGGGATGGTTTACTTAGCTATGAAATAAATAGACCATGTTACTCTTGCATACATTGATGGGGTATTCGGTAACATGTTATTGATGTGGCAATTGTTTTTGTTTTCAAAACAAAATGAACCATGTTGTTGAACCTCCTTAATTTTTTTTAAGCCATTGAACCCCCTAAATGACCTGTTGTTTATGCTCATTATGCAATTCCTGTGCTCCTTAGAAATTCAAGCAGCCCCTTACAACCTTGCATCGGAATATTTATATCTCAAATGAAATAAATCACATAAATACGGAAATATTCCCAAGGTAAGGCTGTAGAAACTGTTGGAACGGGCTTGCCCTGACCCAAGCTCAAGTCGCTCCTCAAACTCTTTCCAGTGGCCGTCCGCTTCTACAAATTTATTATCATTATTTAATATAAATCAAGATGCAGAAGTTGCAGGCATAAGACTGTTCATCATCACGCCAACGCCTTTGTCCCAATCAACAATACCTATCTAATGCTAGACTTCAAATCATTGTAGAGACTATACAAAATGAAGGAGATGCAAAGGTGGGCATTGGATAACTTGGAATATAAGAATGTTCATGGAGTTTCATAGCTCCACATATCGAACTCTTGGGTAAGAAATTAGACCAAGAACTATCACCTTCTTGCTTTACTTCCATAAGAAATCAAACTCGCCGAAAATCAAATAAGAAATCAAATTCCATATAAAGGTAGATTACATCTCTTTGTGGACAATATCATAATGGTATTCAACAAATGGCCCTTTCCTGCTTTATGGTTTATTCTCAAAGTCAATTATCTTTTTTTTCTGGTTTATTCTCAAAGGCATTTATCCTTTTTTCCTGTTTTTTAATTTATAATTTTAAAATTGAACACAATAATTGACCAATCACCTTTAATACTTTTAACACTCCACATTAATGTGTATATAAAATTGCATGGTGAAACAATATTTTAAATTTCATAAAATACATTAACTTTATTGCAATAATTTATCACACTTATTTTTTAAGATTATGGCTATGAAGTATTAGACATGTGCTAAATTTTCTATTAAAAATTTATATTTCTTGTATTTCCATATTTTTAAATTTTATTATTCATTTATAACAACATGGGGCTAACCTGTTTAGTTTTAAATTTTGTATTTCATTACATCATTAATAAAAATAATTCTTGATTATTACACTTAATTTTTAATATGAATTAATATATGTATCTAAAAAATTATATTTTATGTATTTTTATTTTAAAAAACAGTATTTAACTATGACATTATGGGTTCCAATGATTTGAATAGTTGAACCATTGACCCATAACTCAGGGAGGAAAATGGTTTCATTTATGGATCAATTTGGATTCATGGACAAAATTCAAATAGGAATCAAGATCTCCAATAATCACAATTGGAATCATCTATTCTTGATGCCTGTTTGGTTCAGCTGGGAATGGGAACCAGATTCTAGTTGTTGTTGTTGTTGTTATTTATTTGGAATTGAAACAGGAATCAATTGAAAATTTTCAATTTTATATTATTTTACTTATTATTTTATTATTAATTTATTAATATTTTATGAGTACTTTGTTATTATTATTTTGTTAGTATTTAATAATTATTATCTTAGTATTTATCATTAATTTATGTATATTTTATTATTGCTTTAATTGTATTAATTAATAACTTTATTTATACTTTATTATTATGTATAGTTACTAACATATTTTTTTTATTATTATTACTTTATTAATATTTATTATAGTACTATTATTTTATTATTAATGTATTATTATTATCTTATTATTAATTTAATATTATTTTATTATTTTATTAATATTCGGGTTTGGGGGGTTTTTTGCTATGAGTTCTTTACTTTTTGACAAACTATGGAATGAAAATCCCATTCCTTAGGGGGGAACCTAGAATGGCCATTTCCCTATACGGGGGAACCCCATTCCCCCAGCCCCAATAATAGGAATCGAAATACCATTCTTGGGATTCTACACCTATTCCAAGGAACCAAATGGACCCTTAAATTTTGTATTCAATTTCCATCATTAATAAAAATATTTTTTATATTTTTGTGCAATATGACAAATATATAATATTAGAGATGTGCATAAAATTTTAAAGTTTTTATTTATATATTTTTAAATTTTTAGTATGTAATTTATGACACTATGGATTCACTTATTTGACCCAAGCTGTAGAACTATTTACTTGCCACTAAGTAAAACAAGTTTTGTTTTTAGTTGATTTTAAAAATATATCACACTTTTTATAGTAGTATAGATAGATGCTCATGTATTCTTAAAACTTATGGTCTTTGAAGTTGGTTTTGAATGTTGTACTTTTATTATGTCATATGTTCATGTTTCATGCAAAGTTTCATTCCATTTTATTTACAAAATTAGAGAATGACCATTCCATGCTAAGTATGATGTCTATACTCTAATAATTTTTGTTTGACACCTTTTTATGTTTTAAGTTTGATTTTTTATTTCATCTTCTGTAATATAGATTTAGCATTTAATTTAAAAGATTAAAACATGTTTTATTTCTAAATAATAACCTATTTTGTGGATCTTATATCATTTGAAGGAGTTTTTTTTTTCCATTTTAGTGAACATAATTACCACCGGTCTTTTTAAAGTGGAGGTAGCACCTTTCCAAGCATATACTCTTTTTTGGATAGTGAGTATATACATGTTTGAAAAAAGAATGATTCCATTTGATAGTGAGTATATACCTTTCCAAGCTTATACTATTTCAAATATCAACACATTCAATTTTGGTCTACCTATCATCTATTTTGTAGCCCTACCCCAAATAATAAAGTCTTCTTCCTATTTTCATCGATGCAAAATGTGGTGTGGCCATTATCAAATTAAATTACCCAAAATGCGGTATGCCCAAAATCATTTTTGATTCAAAAGTCAAATTAATTTTTTGTCACATGGTCATAAGATCATAACAATATAATATATATATATATATATATATATATAAATTAGAAATGATTCAATTTAATAATTACTATTTATTATCATGATTAATAATTATTATAAGAAAACTTTGCTATATCAGTATATTGTATTGTAAACTAATCATTTAATTTATGGTGGACTATTCATTCCATCTACCTTGTCAAACATTAAAAGCCTTTATTTTGGGATTTACACCAATAGAGTATATTAAAGTGGGGGGTAGGATTGTGAGTATGATGCTTATTATGGTCAGTTTGCAAGATTGTTAATAAATTAATAACTTTGGGTAAAACTTTTTTCAAATTATGGGCTTGTTAGAAAGCATGATAGCTAATAAATTTTCTCTTCCATTTGTGAGTGCACAAAGTTGATACATATCAGTAAATTCTGTTTCACAAGCACCAAGACTACTGTCATATTGGTAATGATCATAGTTTATATCATCTAGAAAAACCAAGACAAATAAGAAAGAAAAATGAATTATGCTTAGACAACCTTGTTTTAATATATGTATGTATGGGATTTAATGGGGCGAGGGAAGATGTTACAAACATTGACCATTAGAGAGAGAGAGAGGTTTTGATTAATGCATTTTATTATAAATAATTAAGACCTAAAAGGGTTTTATTTGAATAGTGGATGGATTATTAGAGACAATTAAGACTAGAGAGTTTTTTAATGACTTCTCATATTTTTAATGATTTAATTTAAAAATAACTAACCACATGTTTGAGAAAGGAGAGAAGGGGGAGGTTTGTGACCTTATAGGTGAGAGGACCCCTCACCTCCCCTCTTTCCTCTTTATATTGTACTAGCATTAAACCCGTGCAATGCACGAGAAATGAGATAAAAAAGGCTTTGAGGTAAAAATTTGAGACTTCACTTACATTAATCATATAATACAAATCCTAGAAATGAAACTTTTGCATCCCTCATTGCTTTAAGCAATTGACTTTTGTTCTAGCATTTACGCCTTGTGATACACAGTGCAAGCAAACCATCAATCTCTTTCATGAAGAACCAAAACCTACAAAATGCAGGTTGTACTTGGAAAAAGAATTAGGGATCTGATTTACTTATATGCATTAATATAAGGTGTTTCATTGATGAAATTTTATTCATTAGTATTATTGTCATATGATTCAATTGCCTGCATTTCAGTGTATCATTGAAGCAACAAAGACCCAACAAAAAGCAACAATAGATAAATGAGAGAATGGCAGTTCAGCCTAGGGTTAGAATTTTTAGGCCTAAAATACGGTTGGGGTGGATGTCAGTTCGGAATTAATGCCAATTCACGGACAAACATTAGTATGTAGAGTAGGGGTTTTTGACATTTTAAATGTTTATAGCTCTACAATGGAAATTAGAAATCTACATTGGGCCGTCTATACTTCTCCCTAGATAAATAGAGCCTTTGAATAAAACTATATGACCGACTTATCTCTATCCTTCAAATAGTTATCTTTAGGTCATACCAACATGAGCTACATCAAGATTTCCAACGAATATGCAAATCGTTTTAGCTATTTGGGTTTGGGATGTCAAACAAATGGAGAACTTACTTTTATTGTGAAAGAATAAATTTACAAGAAAGTGAACCAAAAGCTTTTCTTTTAATTGAGCAAAGTTGTCATAGCAATGCTAAAAAAATTCATAGTGAAGTACCTCCCTTATCACGTTCCTTCCTCCACATGTGTCCCATTGCTCTCTGCTACCGCTCTTTCCATATGTGTGTAATCATTGGAGGCACTATGCTGACCTTTCCAATACACATGCCGAAGAAGAAGGTGAAAGTTATCCCTCTTCAACACCTTACATGTCTTTCTCTCATGACAAATTTTGGATGAATGACCTACACTTTCAAACATTATAGAATGACAAACATTTTGGAATTGTACCTCTACTCTCCATGATGTAACCATAAAAGAAGTAATTAGCATTTTGATTTTGCAAAGGATAGAAAGCTGAGCAGAAGACCAAAGGTGTCGCTTTGGTTGAGAAGACCAATGAGCATTTTTTCAGGAGAGAGTTTTGTGCATAAAAGTTAGAAAGAGAGGATGAAGGAAATCAAGGAATATGTTAATAAGGTTAATTCTAATAATTTATAACTGAGAAAACATTAGAAAGGGATGATCAAGGAAATTAAGGAATATGTTAACAAGGGTAATTATATACCAAAAAATTAGAAAGTAAAATATATAGAGGGATAGAGTTCAGATGCTTAATTAATAGGGTAGAAATAGTTTATCAAAAAGGAAAAGAAATGCAATTAAAGTAAATGTAGTGGATAAGGTTAAAGGTGGTGGGATTGGGTGTAAGTTGTAACAGAAACACATATGAGAAATTATGGTTTTTAATATTTTTATTTTTATTTTTTTTAAGCCACATGTGCATTGTATCAGGATGGAAAGGATTACGTGTGAGGCCTATGATGAGAGGACCCTTGACCTCCACAAATTCCTCTTTATAGTACATATATATAGACTAGCAAGGAACAAAAATATATACCAAAAACATATAAAAGATGTGAATACATCCAATGGAATAGATATCATTCATTGAGATGGACTAATTTGTTTATACCTGATTTATAAAAAAAAAAATGAGTGTAAGCAATGAAATGATACATTCCATTTAAATAGTTATTAACTTATTATGTTTTCATAAAAAAGAACATACTTTTTTGAAAACCTAATTATTTAAATATCATTTAAAACCACAAACTACTTCTTAACAAAGTCTTTCTTCATTGAATAATTCCATACCAATTGTTGCACACCTATACAAACTACATCAATTCCACACCAATTTCTTAAACTATTCATATTGTTTAGTTAATTGACAAAATGCACTTTTAATGTTTAACTATTGTCTTAAACCATTCCTACTATTTTTGGCAGTTGACTAGCTCTACCCCTACCGTTAAGATTCGTTAATGTTTCATTAAAATCAGTACACACGTTAAACCACATGATACATAATTTTTTTAAAACCCAATATTACCCTTCATCCCACTTTTGTAAACTGGGTATCTATTATCGGGACACCTGTTTTCATGGCACTTGAAGTCGCTTGTGGGGATGAGCAGGGATTCCATGCCGGCGTCTGGGCTCTTGGGTGTATGGTGATTGAGATGGCCACTGGACGTCCCCCATGGATGGAAGCCCCAATCTTTGCTCCTTACCGGGCAAACATCAAACTATTCAATACATGGCAATACAAAGATGAAATATCAGAGTGAAGAGCAAGAAATCCAATATTTAGTCAACAAAAATGGTGTATACATTGGGAGACATGATTGATTGAAGATTCATAACATCACCTCACTCCCTTGTTGCCCAACGGTTGAATTAATAAAAGTGAACAATAGAGCAGCTGGAACAATCGTTAGGATTGGCATGCTAGGCGGTGTGCTCCGTTATGCAATCATTTGCAACAACGGTGGTGGAGATGGGAGAATACAAGGGAATGGGAGAGAAAATAAAGAGATAGAGAACGTGTGTGTGTGTGAGAGAGAGTGAGTGAGAAAATGAGAGAAAACTAGAGGGAATTCTAGACAGGATGGATGGGATGGGCGAGGATGAGAGGAGTTGGAGAGAAATTGCCGCCGCTCTGCTTTCCTCTTCAGGTTGAAGACGATGAAGTGAGAAATTTTTTATTTTTTATTTCTGAGAATCTGAGATTTATAACTTCCGCAACCAGATTTCAACAGGAATCTTATCGTTGAACGACAACCCAGATTTCAACAGGAATCTCACCAGTGAAATTGTTGAACGGAAACATCTCAACTTTGTTCTAACTCGGTGGAAAGGGATTTGCTAAAAATAAAATTTCTCAAAAATCTTCATCGTCTTCAACCTGAAGAAGAACACAAAGTGGCAGTGATTTCTTTCCACCTTTCTCTCTTTCCAGCTTCCTTCCTCCACTGTGACAATCGTAGCCGCTGTTGGAATCTCATTACCTCGTCCTCCTTGCACCCCCAGTGTCTCCCTTTTTTGTTGTTCAAACTAAATTGTCGCTGCCACTACAACTTCCAGCAGGGGTGGTCCTCCTTTATCGAACCAAGTTACCAGAAATTTCCTACTCTAATCGGCTCTCACATGGACCACCCCACTTCGTCTTCAGCCATTTGATTGATCGCCAGATTGGGTTTCGATCCTAAGCATGCTTGGGAAAAAGTTATTTGGGGAAGGTGATTTCTCATTGCCATGGTGATCACGTCTCGGATAACTTGAGCCAGGAACAAGATAGAGAAGGAGGCTAGTACAACGGGGATTTCTCTATGTTGCTTGCTCGCCACTCCTATTCTCTATCGTGGGGTTTCTTTTCGACAAGGATTTAGATCTTCTTCTGAAGCAAGAGAAGGCAAGGTGTGAACCATCCTCTCTTGCCAGAGAACAGTGTTGATCCCGCTTTAGTATGCTCATATTAGCTGCTGCTGCTGTTTATTGCCAAATCCAAATCTGTCAACTGCAATGGCGGTGGTGACGATGTAAGAAAAGGATAAAAGAGAATGATGGGAGAGGGAAAATGGGATTAAGGGAGATTCAGAAGACAAATTAAGGGCAACAGAGACATTTTATTCATTTTGTTACAATTTAATCATAATGGTAATTGTAAATAGTAGGGGTGATTTAAGACAATAATTAAACAATAAGGGAACAGCTTGTAAATTAGGTAAATAAGAGTATTTTAAGATTTTTTTTTATTTAAATAGTTATTAACTTATTTTGTTTTTACAAAAAATACATATTTTTTTTTTAAATTTAGTTATTTAAATATCGTTTAAAACCCTATAAACCACCAACTACTCCTTAACGAAGTCTTTCTTCATCGTATAATTCCGTACTAATTATTGCGCACCTATACAACTACACCAATTACAGCAAAAACTAGCCCATACTTACATATCATCTTCACGATCCTTATTAGTCCAAGAAGTGCAGCACTTCTCTCAATAAGTGTTACATCATACCAAGTAGCAACAATGGTTCCCCAAATGGCGCCTACAGCTAAATCCATAATAAGTGGTACATCATACCAGCCCATACTTACATATCATCTTCACAATCCTTGTCTATCCAAGAAGTGCAGCACTTCTCTCAATAATGGGTGTATTGTATTCTTTCTACTCAAAATTGCTTGCAATACAAAAAAAAAACATTAGAATGTTGATAATGGAGTATTTAAACATTCTAGTATTACTGCAAGTCTATGCCATAGAAGAAAAATAACTAAAACTTTTAAAATATCATTAAATATCTACAAATAAAGTTGATGAGGTAAAAAAAAATTGAAAATATAAGACTTTTGATTATCCCAAGCTTACAAGGGCCACCCCACCCTTTTCCCATGGAAGGTATAACCCTAAAAAAGGATCCATTCATAATTTGTATATCAAAATTTAAAAAATTAAAGAATATTTAATTGATAAACAATAATAGAGTACTGCATAAATAAATAAAATGATTTGAACTACAATACAAACGTAAATTATCCCTACTTCCCAAGCATCAAATGAAAGGAATCAAGAGAATAGTCGAACAATACTATCAATTAAACAAGACCTAGAAGTGAATAACATATGGATAAAGAGAAGGAAAAGAAAATAGAATGCATCCTATGAATGAACCTTGCAGTAAAAACTAGGAAGTGGAATTCTAGTGGTACTCAACAATTAGTAATTCAAATAAATTAAAATATTGTGAAATTGAGATATTAAATTTGCAAATGTTGACCTGGTTGTTGGCTCAAATAATATTTCAAATCAAAAGAAGTGAAACTTATAGGGCAAGAATAACCAAAGTTTACCAGAGCAATAGCAATAGAATTTCCTTCATTGGCCTGATTTGGCTCTGTTTATGCATTTGCTTAACCATGCCTCAAACATTGACAGAATTTCCTTCACCTTACTAACTTGGGATGGGCCAGCCTGACAAAAAACTAGGCAGTCTTATGCGAACAACAAATGTTTAATTGGGATTCCTCTCGTTGACTAATTCTGAAACCTTTTAAGCTCTTTTGTAACTCATCTTGATCAAATAGGGTGGATAGGATTTGCATTTCAAATGTAAAAAAGTAGGCAAGTAACAGGTCTCCCTATCTAATGCCATTTTGCAGATGAAAGAAATCCTTTTGGGTTGTTTTGATTTTTATAGAGAAATTTGGGGTTTGTATACACCATCTCACCATCTTACACCAATGATTGGAAAAACCCACATTTTTCATGACCTCAATGTTGAAATCCTTTTTCATTCTATCATAAGCACTAGAAATATTGATTTTTATGAAGATCCATCCTTGGCATTTCTTTCATTTGTAATAATTATATTGTCTACACATTATCTTCCTTTTATAAAGGATGCTTGATTCGGAGTTGAGTTTGTCCATGTGTTTTTACATCCTGAAAACCAAGCATCTAGATATGATTGTATAGATCACATTGCAGGCACTAATTGGTCTGAAATGAGAGATTTTTCTCAATTTTGGGAATGTAAACAAAGTTGGCGGAGTTTATTTCAGGTGTAAAAGGGGAGATGTCACTATGGTTGTGTTTGGTTGCAATTGAATTTTATTTGCACTAGTACGTACAAATGCATGGAAGTGCAAATGTAAAAATGTAAATTCTTATTTAATTTTGTTTTGAATTTTACTTTATTATACTTCATGTCTTAATTTACTTCGTTTTTACTGCAATTAAACAAAATAAGCTAAAATTTAAAACAAAAAAAAGGTTAGAATTTATATTCAAATCATTTGCACTGCCATGGTTTGCATCAATGCAAATTTATTTACATTGCAACCAAACACAACCTATAGAAAAATAATGATAGTGTAAATAAATAAATAACCTTAAGCCAAAAAGAAGATACCTAGGGAAGAAAGAGGGGGATTAACACAAGGATTGGACCAAAGATGAGCACAGACTAGTGCTAGGTCTCCAAATACTTCATTGTTACTAGTTACTGATCCCTCCTGTTGAACTTGGGGATGACTTCTTTGGTCTTGGAAAAAGGGATTGGGCAAAAGTCAATAAATCCATCTGGTCCATTCCAATCGGTTCCAATGATTCTTGAGTTTGTTCCTTTTTCAAGAGAGGATTTGTCACATCCAGGGCCAGGGGGAAGGAGAAACGAGAGCCATTTGCCATGAGATAACCAACTTTTTTAGTCCTAGCTAGCTCCTAATCTAGATAACCAAAACTGCTCAATTTGTTAATATACTGAACCTAAACCCGATCAATGCACGAATTCATCTTTACAAGCATGGCTGCCAGACATAATATTTTGGGCTTTAATCGGTTTTGCATAAGTACTTTGCCACTTGTGTTTTCTCTTCAGTGCATGCAGGCCAATTGGATGAAGCATGGTTGTACCTACTGATAAGTGTTGTTTCTGATAGTGGTGAGTTAGGCTATCAATTGATTTCACCACCGCAGATGATTGGTCCGCTAAACAATGCCTTTTCTCAACTAATCCCTCATCCTCCGAGTCTTTGTCAGAACCCATATCACTCATGTGGATCAAAGCCAGGTTATTATGGGTGCAAATGGATTGCTGATTATGCTGAATTTGAGTATTCTTAATCGGATTATTGAATCAAATCGAATCATATGTTTGCTTATCGGATCAAATTCGAATTTACTCCTGATTATCCGAAAAAAAATCCAATTCGATTTGATTATATAATAAAACATATAATACCTTATATGTTTTATTATATATATTTAATTTACATATAAGAATACATAACGTAAGACATGTGTAATACTTTTGTTATTCTTATTAGATGATAAGACAAAAGATACCTAGCCTAATAGTTACCTATTCCCTAAGAGGCTAAGCAATAGACTCCAATATAAAAATCCCTATTCCTTAAGCTATGCTTCCCTACCCCTAGCTAATGCAACAAAACAAAGAGATTCATCTTCCTTTTTTTCTTCTTATCCATGATGAGAAGAAGGCAGGCAAAGTAAGAAATCGAAATCCAGATCTAAGGTCTAATAACATAAGAGGAACTTTGAAATCTCGTTGAAGCAAAGTGAAGGAAACTCCAACTACTAGAAATCTTTGGTAAAGATGACAATGGCGTTTGATCATGGAAAATAGACAAGTTGAGATGTTGAATCTAAATCGACCCTTGAACTCAATCAGAAATATTGACGAAGAAGTTTATTCATGGTAAGTTCTGCCAAAACATTCTATTGCCCCAGATCCACATTAAAGAGCTTAAGAAATATGGAGTTACACTTTACTTCCATATTGGCAAGGAGAGGACGCTTGTTACTCATGTATTGACTATTTACTTCATCCAACCAACTCCATCCAATATTTGACGGATCATCATCCCGGCTTTCACCTAAATTACTCATCGTCCATTCCTTAACTATTGTAGAAAATCTTGATCAACAATAGATTTTGGTTGCAAAACATGAAAAACAACCTCTTTTCCTTTTTTCCTTTGATTTTTCTATTTTTTCAATTTCAATCAAATTAAATGAATTGAATTTATCATTGGATATTCGATAATTTCTCAAATCAAATTCGAACCACTATTTTCCATGTTAAATTGAATTCAAATCGAATTTGAATGTAGGATATATCCTATTGAATCGAATTTGGATATACCCCAACCTGAATTCGATTTGATCCATGACCCCTATATATTAGAATTTTGAAAGGTTTGTCTGGTTGGAACTCAGCTCACAACCATTCATCGGGGAGGTCAATCTCTTGATCCTATAGTTCCACCTTAATCACCTCCAACGGTTTGTCAATCCTCTTGGAGCAGTGCCAGCAATGGCCCAGTAAACCACAAAAGGCACAAATCTTAATTAAGCCTTCATAACAATAGTGAATCCATTTCTTTTTGCCGTCCACAGTGACGAATTGGCCAATGTCAACTATAAGAAAATGGTCAAATGCGGCGGTTTAGAGCAGGCGGACTTAGTGACCGCCACTAGAGTAATACCTGAGCAGGCAGTCCTCTAAAGACCGCCGCCTACATTGCTTTTAGAAGCTGACGTGGCACTCTATAGTGATATGTTCAACGGATTTTACAACAGATCGGATTCAAACCGGTTTGATCTTGCAACGGACCGGTATTAGGAGTAACGCGGGGATGCGAAAGAAATCTTTCTCCCATGCATAGTCTCCTTGTTCGACAAGACTCTCTACAAAAAAAACCTTGCAGAGAAATTTTGAAGAAGACGACATAGGAGAATTATTTTTCGTGGAGAAGTTGGGAGAGAATCTAGGGTTACACGATTCCAAGCCAGCATCCGTTCTTCGTTTGAGAAGGGGAAAGAAACTAGAAGGGGGAAATTTCTAGGCAATATCCAAGCCACTACCGAACTTGGTCGTTCCAACAGGAGAAGAGAATGTAACATTCTGACCCTCTTTCTTTATTCCTCCTCTGTCATTCTCTCCATTTTTGCTCCTTTTTTTTTTCTCAACGAATCCCCCATTTCCCTTCATCTTCTTCGTAGTGGTGGTGGCCATGAACTGGATTCTACATAGTAGCAGCAGCAACCTCTTTTTCCTCCGTTTTTCTTGTCAATTTCTTTACTTCTCCCTCTCTCTTCATATCCCTTTCTCATCGTCTTCATATTCAACATCATTTTCGAAAGTCGAATCCTAAGATAGAATAATAAATAAATTTGGCAAGAGGAAGTGAAATGGAGAGACTGATTCTACTTTCTACACATTCCATTGTATTTAGGTGATAAATAAGTAGAATAAGTCGTTAAATGAAACAAGAATAAAAAGAATAATTAAAATAATAAGATTAAATTAGAACGAAAATAAATAAATAAAAATAAAACAAATAAATGGCCAATCCAATAAATTAAGTAAAATTAAATAGGATCCCATAAGAAAATAAGAAAAAAAAAACAGGTAAGATGAAAAAATAAAAGTAAAATAATATAAGGACAAAAAAAATAACATTTGAATTATCTTTGTCATCATTGATATTCCCATTTAATGGGAAGCTCTGCCCCTTGACTGCTATTGTGATGGGTGCAAAGCCCTTCCGATTCTTGAAACCTTTAGCTCTAGGTATTCTCATGATGATTGGTGGAAGTTATTTTCTTTAAGACTATCTACTTGATGATATCGCAACATATAGAAACACTATAAATTACCCATTTTTCCAGTAAGACCTTGCCTTCAACATGAATTCAGTTTCTCAGACAGTTATCCGAGTGTTGTATGAATACTCTGCATGAAGAATTCATCAACACTCTTTTCTTCAATCCACAAATTAAACCTCCCTTACCTTTTATGGGTGTTCTGGTCTAGAATAGAATTGTTTTCTTAATAGACATCAATGACCATTTTTGTTATTTTTCTTGGAACAAATGCACATGTTGAAGTGCTAATAAAGCAATCCAATTTTTTCTTATAGGAGTAGCAGCCCATTGTGTTGCCTCTTCATGCCTTCCATGTGCTCTATTAGGAAAATTGAAATATCTGTTTGTGGATAAATACAATGTATATTGCCAAAAAAACCAATTGTAGAAAGTACACATATAATATTATTAAATATGGTTTGCATCACCCAACTTTTTATTATTGTCGACAAGTTCATTTTTAAACTATTGAGGGCATTTGAAATTATACGAAACAAAATTTTCTTTCTTGGGAAAACATTAGAATTGAATAGTCCATGATTTGATAATCTAACATGAAGTCATTACAAGAATCTATCTTGAGTAGGAATGAGAAATAACTAAGTTTTGCTTAAATAACTTATTCTTGAAACCAAAAGCTATTTTGAAAGGTTGGGGAGTTCACCTAGACTTTTCTGCTCGTGCTTTTCTATTCTAATTTTGGTATATATGCTTTCACACTACTAGAAAAATCACCTATAGAGGCAACAAAAAATGCCTCTAAAGATAGAAAAAAAGCCTCTAAAAGGAATTAAAGGCACTCGGGTGATTGCCTTTAAATGTCTAGCCTCTAAATGTTATAGAGGCACCTGACTTATAATTAGAGGCACATCTGATAAGTGCCTCCAAAAATGAGATATTGAGGCGCATAATGTTGCCTCTAAAGCACTGACGCTAAAAGCATTTTACAGAGGCATGCATGAATGCCACCAAATATACATTTTTAGGAGCATTTAAATTAAATTTGAGGCAAATTTATTTGCCCCTTAAAGTAATTTTAAGAATCCTATTTAAGCTTTATACAACACTTAAAACCACCACTGTAGTATTATTTGGTCTTATTTAGAGGCACTTGTGACTGCCTCTAAAGATCATTTATTTGTGTTTTGAAAAGTTGTTTTCTCATATGCAAAGCTTATGTAAACCTATATACAAACATTTAATTTGCTATCTAAAACAATTCATTCACATATTTATTAAAAAATAACCCTTGTTTCTGAATATTGTTTCATATTAATTGATACAAATTCTAGTTTTATTTTATTACATAAAACTAAAATCTTGCTTATGATATTAGGAGACCACGGAAGAAGATAATCCCATAACCCAAAAACCAGTTTCATGTAAGAAAATGTAAAGAATATGGCAGAACAATATTGCTTAATCGAGTAGTTTTCAGAGGGAAAAGGGAAAAAATAAGTTTTTTTTAGCAAAGGAGATCAAACCAAGAGAAAGGACACCTTTTATTCTTCTCCTCCTTCTCCTGAAGGTGTTTCACCAATTTTCTTTTAATGATTTATGGAGAAACTGGTTAGTAGTAGCAACTTGTTCACTCTCAAAGGAAAAGGTTTCTATAAACTTTGCACCCCTCCTTGAGGATTTTGGAAGTTGAATTCTGATGGGAGTATCCAAGGCAACCCAAGGCCCTCTGGATTGGGAGGTATTTTGAGAAATGGGACTGGAGAGGTTATCCTTCTCTACTTTATCTCATTGGGTGTTGGGAATTCTTTTAAGGTAGGATTGCTAGCTGCCATACAAGGGGTCCTCCTTCTAAAACAATTGGGTGTGGAGCAATTGCTGATAGAATTGGACTTTAGGGTAGTGGTGGAGTGCTTAAATAATCCAGAGAACATCCTGTGAGGTTATAAGAATGAATTAAAGAAATATAGATGGTTGACAAGGAATATGTCTGTTACTATACAATGGGTGGGGAGATCAACTAATGCTTTTGCTTATAGCTTGGAAAAATAGGGCACAATTCAGGAAACTCTACTTTGGGCACAACTATAATTTTGTATCTGTAATCATGCACCTTTTACTTTAGTTTTTGTGTTTTAATTATTTGTGTGGTTCATATTTGGTGAGGCAGCATTTCATGCCTTCCCAATGGACTGATTATGTAATTTCCTTTTGATTTAATGGAAATATGATATTTTATCTATCAAGAAAAATTCTGTCCTGTTATAAAATATTGCTCATTTTGTTTATGGTTTTTGATAGAGGATCCCTAGGTCAGCCTAACTACATCATTAGGTGGGTTGGACTATTCAGCTCAACATTTAACAGAACTGAATTCATTTGATTTTGACATCATCTTTAGCGAGAGTATGAGTCTCAACCCCCCAGGCACAAGTACATTGGCTCAACCCCATATTCCCTTTAATTGTTTGAGGATATATTTCCATGCCATATCCATTGTTGATTATCCAATATTTTTTTGCTTAAATCTTTTGGTTGTTTTTCTAGTTATAGATGGAAGTAACCTTTGTCTTAATTCAAAAATTCATTAAAACAAAAAAAAAAGACAGAAAAAACTTCAGAAAGTAATGGTGGTAAAAAATGTTGTTAAAGGAAAAAATATGCCATCTTGCACTCCCAAGAAATTGCATGTCCTCGTTGTCTGGACTACTGCTTTAGGAAAACACCTAACAAATGGTTTGGGAATTCAGAACAGGAGTCCGCCAGTCATTATTCTTGCATTGCAAAATCTCTAATTTTTGGCTTTTAGTAATTAATCTAGATTTTTTTCCCTGAAGAATGATCTAATCTGGCTAATGCATCTGCCATACTTATCACATGCATCCCGTGGCTACCAAGAATTTTCATTTAATATGCTTTCTATCTAGGAGACCTAGACCAAAATAGGACAATTAATGACCCAAACCATATAAGCCTGTGCTACTCTAATGGGTCTCGTTGAGCTGATTTCTTCTTTTGGTTACATTGCATGGTAGAAGATGACTTTCTTCCACCTGCTACTATGTGTTTGTGGGTCAGGAATGGAAAAAGAATTTCTTTTTCCCATTCCAGCATACTGTACCAATTAATAACCTACTTTACATGTTAGCACGTCAGCAATGTGAGATCAATATATGCAATCCCATATGATTAGTTTCAGTTCTAAAGCACTTTCAAGTAGCACTACTAGTATCCACCATACTGTACCAATTAATAACCTCAGACTTTTTTTTCTATCCCATCAGCTTTTACTTTGTTAGCTTTTGAAATCATTCTAATGTTCTAATGAGTTTTCTGAAAGATCATCTTACTCATTTTGCTTGTGGTTGCACATACAAGAACTCATTATAGTTCTTTAAATTTAGATAAAATTTTCTTCAGTTCGGTGAAGTTTCCCTTTTCTCCTTTTCAACCTCTATGAATTACAAGTTTTTGAAGTAATGAATTTCATGTATTCACCTAAAAATATTCTTTAGACTGTAGTTCACAATATAACCTTATTAACTAGGAAAATTTTATAACTTTTTGATAAGCAAAGCATTTATATTAGTTTTGAAGCCTTTTCTTTTTGAAACAGGTAAATAATGGAAGTGCAAGTGCTAGTGAGATTTTGGCTGGGGCTTTGCATGACAATGACAGAGCAAATCCTTGTGGGGCACAAAACCTTTGGGAAAGGAAAAATTCAGGTATTCTTATTTATTACAGTTGGTATTCTCTTAAGCTATGTTTGGGTGTTCAAGCAAAGGTGACTGATTTCCACCCTCAGAATTCAAGGAGATGGCATTGCTGATAGCCAAGGTTCTACTCGGTGAATCTCTCTCAAGTCAACTACATTCAGGTTAGCTAATCAACTTCCTTCCCCAGTATTTAGGTAGAGTGGGAAAATTGCAAAATATGATTGATTAACAACATTTTCCTGTTTACTTTTGTGCAGAAGAGATCCAGATATATACCAAATGTAAAACCAACTATACGAAATCCTCAACCCTTTATATTTATGGCTTGGGCCATCAATTTTCTGAATGCTTCCTTAAAACTCATATGAATCAGCCTTTTGGTTTTTCTAGGATCAAAGTTATGTGCATTTGAGTTTCTGAATGCTTCCTTCACTCTCTTCACAGCCTATGAGGGCTAGGGAAAGATAAAAGCATGGCATGTGTATCCAGTATCATTGTGGAAAACATTAATGTGCATAATGCTTTTTATGGAGTTAAGATAAAAACTTGGCAAGTAGAAAATTGTCAAAGCCTAAATAGAAATTAATAATCAATTAGCAAAAAAAAAAAAACTTGAATTGACATACTCAAATGTTGAAAGCTACATATTTGGTCATAGAGTAATTCTTTCTTGACTATGAATAGCCTAGATGTGGCCTACTACTTTGTTTGTTGGCATGTCTTACTCTACAAATTGAAACCAACTTTTAGGGATCATGTTTGATAAAGAGTGCATGTGATTGGTGTTTGGAGTTTAGGATTAGTTCTTTTATTAGGGTTGGGAACCAATGCAAGTTTCTTTTTTGACATTTGGTTGTAGCTCATATATGGCTAGACTACAGTAAACACTAGTTGGGTTGTATTTACTCAAAAGTGAATTAAGTGTTTGGGGTCATATAAGACTAGCTATGGAGGTGGCAATAGGTCAGATCAGGTTCAGTTTGATCATATTAGATTGGAGTTATAGTTGGTAGATATCCCACTCCAACTAGAACACTATCCCCTCTCTCCATCAATTTACGTATGGAGACATAGTTGAGTGGGTCAACATGGTTTGGTTTAAAATCTTTATAGCACAAACCTGACTCAGGTTAGGTTGAAGGAAGATAAAACGGGATTTTATTATGAAACAAAAAGATTTGAAAAAGTTTGTCCTTTCATGAATTTAACACCTTATATTCAATAGAACATGTCCTTCTCATATATCTTTCATCCATATATTTAAAATTCTTGAACCTCTTATAGATTTATTACCAAATAGTCCTCTATTGACTTGGCAATCCTTTTAACCACTATTATCTGTTAAGGTTTAAGTGTATGTTCAACTTTTTTTTAATACTTCAATGTAATATTGTGAACATAAGTGCTGATCATGTTTTAAGGTAATAAAACTTGGGAAAATATGGGTTTTCATTTTTTTTTTTTTAATTTTTAACCAGGTTTACTTTGTTCTTTAAAATATAGTCTGTTTTGGTTCATACTGTCATACACCATGGTTTATAATTTTGATATCAATAGACATTATGACATGTAGAGATGGGGCAACTTCAGGGATATTTTTCTATCCTAATTGCCCCAAAGGCAACAGGCCAAAAGAGTACAGATAGTATGAATGTATTAAAATTAACTCCTGGCCCTAGTATGCTCCATTCCATATGATCCCTTACAGCTCCTGCTCTTGTTAAGGAGTCAGCACAAACATTTGCCCTCCTAGGAATCCAATTGAACAAGCTGTTCAAATTGTTACCTAGGTTTCGTGCTTTTCTAACCAAAGGTCTGAATCTCTATGGGACCTCCCCATGTTTCTTCATCCACAAAATTATGGTTTGGCACTCACCTTGCACTTCAACAACCTTCATTACCATTCCTGCTCATCAGATCTAGGCCTTAGTTTTAGAGCCATTAATTTGGCCCTGACAACATTACCTTGTCTATTTGGTCCAGAAAAGTTAGCTTAGTGTTGCTGTTATGATCTCTTACTACAATCCCCACACCAGACTATCCTGGATTACCAAGACTGCAACCCTTGAATTTGAGTTTTAATTTGCCTACAGCTGGATGATTCCCTAATTTCTGCCTTTGATGGTGCTTGCTGTTTTGATGTTTGGCAATTATTGACCATCCTCCGAGAAGATCATTTATACTGGATCCTTGAAATTCCTCACTAACCAAGGCCCAATGAGCTATCTTTACTATAATAAGGTCTATCAATCTCTCAGCCTCTTTTCAAAAATTCTTGCATTCCTATCATTCCACAAACCCCAAATCAGTGCTGCCCTTGTACCATGCCATAGGATCATTTGTCTTTGAGTGTTATGAGTCAGAATATTGGTATTAAGAAATCCCATTTCCTCTAAGAGCCACCAAGCTTTCTCCCGCCATAATGTCAAAATTGTTCTAAATCTTAGTAGCACAATGACAATGCCAAAGAGGATGTTTCTGTCTTCCCTGCTTCTCGAGCATAAGACATACACATGAGATGAGACACACCAGTTTGTTTGCTTCTTTTGAAGCCTTTTGTAAGTTTTAATAGTTTGATTTGCAGCTTCCCAAATCCCAACAAAACACTTGAGGATCCTTGGGAGGGATAGGACTTCCCCAAAAGGTTTTGACTAGAAAAGGATTAGTGGTAGGGATTGGGTGAAATGTTTGAAAGAATGAAACACAAGAGAAAACATCGTTAACATTAGGACTTAACACACTTTCTTCATTCCCTGATCCGATCAACTGAACCTTCTGAAGACTTTCAAGCAAGCCAACTAACTCATAGTTTTCTTGTTAATTTCTCTAATATATTTAAAAAATCTAAAGGCATCAAGGAAAATTTTTATGAACATGGATTTATTAAAATTTAATTGAATTGTTAGGAGTAGTATAATTGCACATTTAAAATCCTTATTAGTATTGCTCTTTGTCTCCCTCATATTCTTTTAGCTATCTTCTCTTCTTTTCTTCTTTTCATATGCTTATCACCTTTTATGTAATCTTTTTTATTTTTTATTTATCTTAAAAAATCTTTTCCCTTTTGTTACTATATATTTTGATTAGATTGAGAATCCTTTTTGTACTTCAAGGATATTACTTGTGTCTACTTAGTTTTACCCCCTTCAAATGATCATTTGATTTTGTTCCCTTGCATTCCAGGTCCTCCAACACTTGTACTTGACATGGACATGGCTATTCACACCCATTAAGTGACTTAACACTCAATATCAATAGAACTTTAAGAGAGTTTGAGCTTGCGTGGCTATATATTCACTCCCCGCATGGAAACCTCTTTCTCTATGATTATATGGAAAATGGACATTGTATTCTCGAGAATTTGATTTGTTTAATGTTTTCTATTTGAACAATTTGCTTTGGATATTATAATAATTAATTATGAAATTAATAAATTTTATTTTAAACATGTTTAAGTTTTATGTATAATTGTTATTGAATTTGCATTAAGCAGGTATTAAATCATTAAAATTATACATACAAAAGGTATAGGAAACAAAAGAAAAAAAAAAGTATGACCTAAGCCAGTGGTCAAAACCACAACCTACAATGTGGGTAGAATGTTTAGCGGAACCAAAGGCGGCGGTCATAAAGATCTAAAGTGGCGGTCAAAACTGCCACCTAAAATGCGAGAAGAGTGTTTGGTGAAACCAAAGGTGGCGTCATAACCGTCGCCTACAATGTGGGTAGAATGATTAGCAGAATCAAAGGTGGCGGTCATAAAGATCCAAGGCGACGATCATAAAGATTTAAGGTGGCAGTAATAACTACCGCCTGCACTGTGGGGAGAATGTTTGGCAGAACCAAAGGTGGCGGTTCCAAAGGCTGTTTAAGAAGGTTAGGCGAAGTCTGAGGCGGCGGTCTGGACCCCCACTTTTAACATATCTATTCTGACATACCGCCACTTTAGGGATATTTGAACAGCTTCGGACCGGTCTCCAAAGGTGACATTCTTTCTTATCTAAGCTGGTGGTCCAAAGGCCTAAGCCGGCAATCTTTGGTCCCTCGGCTTTAATAATTTTTCTTGTAGTGTTTTCAATTAGGGATCTTGGAATTAAATGCAACTATATCAATACCTTTTGGAAGTCTTGTCCACATTGCCATCTTCACTGTCCACCCATGGACCACCATAAACCAGCTGAACCTATATTGCATATTCTTCATGACTTACAACCTGGAAACATTCTTCCTTTTAGAAGGTGGTTCAGAACATCTTTGGCTTCCAAGCATTTATCCATTTTCCATTTCCACGTGAATACATTTGACCACCGCTTTTTTCTGTCAAGAGTTGAGCTAGTTGGAGACCCAAAAGCTTGTCTAGATCCTCTATAACTATTTCTTTACCTTTGGATTCCGCCCTGATAGATGAAGGGCCTTTCCTCCTAGGGGTGTCAATGGATTGGTTTTGGGTTGGATTCCGTCCAAATCAAAATTCACTTGAAGAGATTGGACAAACCAATAAAATATATTGAATTTGGATAGACTGGATGAACCAATATGACATATTGGATTGGACCTGGTCCATCCATAATGAATTTATATTGGATTGAGCCAATATCTGATCCATTGATAAAAGATAAGAATATAGGTGTCAATGGACCAGGTTTGAGTTGAAACCATTATAAATTAACAGGAATTTGAACAGATTTGACAGTCTCTGGACCGGTCCAAAATATTCATTGGATTGGATTGGACCAGGCCCATTTGTAATGGACTCACATTGGTCTGGATCGGATTGGACCAAATCCAGTCCAATTGGCACCCCAGTCCCCGCCTCTATCTAGTACAAATACATGGATACAATGTCAAAGTCATTTATGGTTATTTTCAATTTAATTTGTTTATACCCATTATGTATTAAATTTCAGCTTGCATTCTAAATTTGATTCAAATTCAATGTAAAACTGATTGATAATATCCGATTTAAATCTAATATAAATGAATCAAATTCGGATTTACCTATACCTGATTATTTCAATTCATTTGCAGCCATATCAATGTGAATCCAGATCTGCTTACAACCAAAAAAATATTCTAATACTTTCTAACATGATCTATGTCCACATATTACAGATTGGCTCAGATCTGCTACACACAATCCGTTCCCACCGTACGCAGCTGTGTATTGAGAAAATCTGTGTAACTTTGTTGTTATTCATGGGGAAATGCTCCTAATACACGAAAATGGTGTTATGTGGGTAGGGATGAAGAAATTCTTTGTGGGTAGTGGATTTAGAGTGACATGGCGAAGTGTATGGACACAGATCATGTTGGAGGTGATTTGGGACAGATTTTATTGTGATCAGATCTCGTCCATATGGCTGCTACGAGGCTTGTGGGGAGGAATAAACAAAGTATGGATTCAGCCCTTACAAAATTGTCCAAGCTCCAAGCTCATAGTCTTTTTGCAACCCTGCATTGAGAACATCTCTATAATTTTAGTCTTTGTTTGGTTTGTGGGATGGGGATGAGAAAAGGGGAATATTACAAAAAGCATTCCTTTTTTTTTTCTCTTATTTGTTTTGAGGGAAATAGAATGATGGGATGAGAACAAAATGGGATGTGGGATTCCAAAATCGTGTAACCGGGATTGAACCAAAACAGTGCAACCCTAGTGGGAAAACTCGAGAAAATTCGAGAGCAACAACGAACCAGTGGCGACAACGGCAATGAACCAGCGACGGTCCCTTCCCCTTGGTCTCTCTCTCTCTCTCTCTCGCACACACACACACACCCTCTCTCTTCCTCTCTTCCTCTTTTCTTCTTTTTTGTTTTCGTTTTTCTCCCTTGTTACCATCGAACCAGACATTGTTCATTGCATTCCCCATTCAAACATAGGAGGTGGTGGTGGCAAGAGAACCAGTGCAAGGGGCAATGGCGATCTGCTACCGTCGAATAGAGGAGGCAGCAGTCTATTACCATCGAACCAGACCCTGTTCCCTATCTCTCCCTCCATCTTCCTCTTCTCTCTTCTCCATCACCTTCTTCTTCTTCCTATTCTTCCCGTCTTTCTCCCTTTTTAATTTATTTCTTTCTCTGATCACCGCTGCAACTCTCTACAGTGGTGATATGCTTTCTCAGCACTCCTATCTCTCTCTCATTCCCTCATTTCCCCTCTCTCTCTATTGGTGTGCTTTTTGTTTCATTGTTAGGCCACTACAACTCATACCTTTGTTGAAGATAATAGGAAAGTTGCAGTTGTAGAGCTCTCTTCTTCATCTTACATGAATTCGGCGAATAACCACGTTGTGGCAATGCTTTTCCTACTATTTTCCCATATATAAAACCAAACAATGGAAAGGTAAATTTGTACACATTTTCATCCCATCCCATCCCACCCAAATCTTCCCACAAACCAAATGGAGCCTCATTCATGGGAGATATTTCCTATGCATAAGTACAAGTGGTTGTGAGCACGATGTGTATTTCTATGTTTTCATTCATGGGAGATATTTCCTATGCATAATTACAAGTGGTTGTGAACATGGTGTAAGGGCAATTCAGTGAGGATTGAATCCAAATTTGAGTAACATTCCTAACATAGTCCCAACCTAGCCACTGCATAAGTAAGTTGAGACACCTATCAACAAAATACATTCCAACACCTTATCAATACAATGGTTGTTCATTTAAATACATGGGGCCTATGAATTTATTAATTGGTTCCACGGCCTGTTTGGTAAACAACAATTGCTAATCCGAATTCCTACTTCATCTATCACCCAAATCTCACGATTTCACATCTGCACCTTGCAACACATCCCTACCGTATATTGGGAACATCTCCTGATGATGATATCATCATTTTTGATACTATCATCGAGAGATGTTCCCAATACATGGTGGATATGTGCTGTGGGACGTTGTGGGGCGCAGATGTGAACTCATATCTCACAATGAAAATGGACCCACTATTAAAGTGAGACCCACTATGTATGAGATATGTGATGGCAGTTGATGCCTGATGTTGAAGTGTATTTTGTTGGTAGGTGAACCAGAGTTCGTTGTGAGGTGCATGCTGTAAATCCACTACATCGGATTGGGTGGGCCGTTGTTCGCAGGGTGTATTGGGAGACCAAATCAGCCCCCCACAACGTCTCACAGCACATCCTCGTCATCGTGTATTGGGAACATCATGATGTCATCATCAGGAGATATTCGCAATATACGGCGGGAATGTACTGTGGGACGTTGTGGGGGCAGTCTTGTGCGGGGTTGATTTGAATTCGTTTGTTGGTAAATGATCCGATATCAACGAGAGGAGTTTACATCAGCCACCCCACAAGGGGCGCCCCAAAACGTCCTACAACGCATCCTAACCGTGTATTGGTTTCTCGATGATTGTACTAGAAATGGGATGTGCTGTGGGACGTTGTGGGGCGCCCCCTATGGGGGGTTGATGTGAACTCTCCCACGAGAGAGCATGTGAAACGGAAGAATGACAGATCCGATGCGATGGTAAACGGTCTATGAGCCCTACTATGAGGTGAGGGGACGAGCATACGAGAGAGCATGTGAAGTTGAAGAGTGACAGAGATCCGATGAGATGGTAAACGGCCGTGGATCCTCCTATTTGAGAGGCTCTGCAACAACTAAATTTCTCCCTAAACCCTCTCTTTTATCCGTGACTGTTTATACCCTCGTTCTTTTTGCTTTCTCCGTCTTCATTTTCATTTTCTCTACGAGAGATATACCCGACGATGAAAGAAAATCTTTCGTCTCCGAGGAGTCTCAAACTCAACAGGTACACATTTATAGCTTTTCTACTGTTGACCCTGCCTTATTTGCCTTTTCCTTCTCCGTACAATCTAAAAGACTGGTCTTTTTGGGAATTATTAGAAGTTTTTTTTTTTTTTTGCATCGTATTCTATAATGGGTTCTTCTAGTTTCATCTGGATTGCTAATTTGGTTCGTCTATTTCTGCTTTTCATAGTGATGAAGCTCATTGCACTAATGTTCTGGATGGTGTATGATTCGATCGTTTTGGATGCATTATATTTTGGAATTTGCATTTTGAGATCTTCATTTCCAGTTTGTATATGTGCAACACTGATTTGAATTCTAGAATTCTGTTCTCTCTCCCCCCTCTCTATCTCTATGAGTTTTTCTATTTATGTTATTGGATAGGTGTTTATTATTTTTTGATAGATAAACATTCAATTGATTTCATTAGAAGCAAATGATAAAGAGTCTGTTACAAGCATTCCAATATGAGGTGCAGCCTCACTCATTAATACAGAAACATCATAACGTTACAAGTGGGCCCAGTACAATTGATCCCTAGTTACTCCTTGTTTAGCTAGACAATCAGCAAAAGCATTTGCCTCCCTCCCCACCCATTGTATAGTTAAGTCCATCTGCTGAGTTATCCATTTGACTTTCTTCATTTCATTTCTATAAGCCCAGATCTTCCTCCAAATTGTTCCAGAGATTTGCTTTGACTTCCGACACAAACCACACCGTTCTCCAACAATCATCAGCAAAGATGTCCATTCTTCTTGGGATTTCTTCGGATCTTACTCCTGCCACTTTGAGTTTTGCCGCTTGAAGATTTTGCATGCAAAACCCTTCCAATACACCACCACAAACCACTGCTATTTTGTGGAAGATGTGTTCCTGCCAGAGGTTAAAAGGTAACCCCAGAATCTTGATAACTGTGGTCTTTTGAGAGATGTTCAATTCATTACAGGAGTTGTATGTGTTCCTTCCAATACACAGGCAAGGACGCCAACTCTAGTTCAGGCCCCGGCTCAGCCAAGAGGTTAACCTGAGCTGAGATGCAAGTCCGGCGGGAAAAGGGCCTTTGTTATGCATGTGGAGACAAATTCGGCTCGGGCCATTGTTGTAAGATCCCGCAAGTTTTCTTCCTTCAACCCGAAACCGAAAACGTTGAGCAATCAACAGACATTGAAGAGCCAATGGACAACCAAGAATGGGGGCAATGGACAAAGGAATACCCGGAAATATCCCTGCAAGCCTTGACTGGTCTTGCTTCCTCTCAAACTATGAGAGTAACCGGACTGGTACAAGGGCGCCATGTGTCGGTTCTGATAGACAGTGGCTGCACTCTCAATTTCATTACACAAACATTGGTCAGACAACTAGGGATTCCGGTCCAACCATGTACAACATTCCGGGTGCATGTAGCTAATGGGAGCAACCTGGTGTGCGACAGTACGTGCACAGGATTAAAGATGAAGATACAACGACACGAGTTCGAGGTAGATCTAGCCCAAGGAACTAACTCCAGCAGATCCGAAGAAGCCCGCATACAACTACAACAACTACTTCAGAAGTTTTCAGTGATCTTCCAAGAGCCTAAGGAACTACCACTGAAACGTGTCCATGATCATTGCATTCCATTGCTGCCTGGAACGACACCCACAAATATAAGGCCCTATCGTTACCCCTATTTTCAGAAACTAGAGATTGAGAGACAAGTGCAAGATATGCTTGATAGAAAAATTATACAACCCAGCCAAAGCCCATTCTCCTCGCCGGTATTACTTGTGAAAAAGAAGGATGGGACATGGTGGTTTTGTATAGACTATAGGGCCCTGAACAACATTACTGTGAATGATCGATTTCCCATACCGGTAATCGATGAACTACTAGATGAACTTGGCAGGGCCACCATATTCTCTAAACTAGACTTGAGATTGGGATATCATCAAATTCGGGTCCATGAGGGTGACATCCACAAGACTGCTTTTCGTACACATGAGGGGCATTATGAGTTTTTGGTCATGCCATTCGGGTTGACCAATGCGCCAGCTATGTTCCAAGCACTTATGGATGACATATTTCGACCCCATTTGCGCAAATTTATACTCGTTTTTTTTTTTGATGATATACTTGTATATAGCGCTACATGGGATGAACACCTAGTACATCTACAAATCACTTTGGAACTACTAAAGACTCATAAACTCTTTGCAAAGGAGTCAAAGTGCGCATTTGGACAGACGCAAGTACACTACTTAGGGCACATAGTCGAAAATGGCATTGTAGCAGCAGACCCAAAAAAGATCTCAAGCATGATAAATTGGCTCCGACTTCAAAATGTTAAGGAGTAACGGGGCTTCTTGGGTCTAACAGGGTACTACCTGTGATTCATCAGAGGGTATGGACTGATTGCTGCCCCCTTGACAAGTTTACTTAAGAAGAATGGTTTCTGCTGGACTAGGGAGGCCCAACAGGCCTTCGAGACTCTCAAAACAACTGTCTCGTCCCCACCGACGATCGCACTTCCAGACTTCTCAAAGGACTTCATCATTGAATGTGATGCGTCAAACCAAGGAGTAGGTGCGGTTCTCATGCAAGAAGAAAGGCCACTAGCTTTTTTCAGCAAAGCAATGACAACACAGAAATGGGCCAAGTCAGTATTTGAACGCGAACTGATAGCAGTTGTTCTCGCAGTTCAGAGGTGGCGGCCCTACCTTCAAGGGAGGAGGTTCATCATACAAACTGACCACCATAGCCTGAAATTTCTATTGGAGCAGTCCGTACTATCCCCGGATTAGCAGCGATGGATAGCCAAATTACTCGGCTACGATTATGTCATTAAATACAAGGTAGGGTACACTAACAAGGTGGTGGATGCACTGTCACGCCAACCACAACTATTTCCATTACTTTTCACAGGCCCAACATGCTCCATCATGAGTCAGTTAAGGGAAGAAGCTGAAGGATACCCACAACTGAGCAAGCTGCGTTCACAGGTCCAAGAGGACCCTACTAGCCACCCAGGATACACAGTGGAGAATAACTTGCTGCTGTATAAATGTCGAATGGTGATACCACAGGATTCAACCCATATTCAGCAGTTTCTGGAAGTGTTCCACTCATCACCAGTAGGAGGACACTCGGGGATTTTGCGCACTTACAAGAGACTAGCCACCCAATTCCACTGGAAAGGCATGCGGAATTCGGTCCAAAAATTCATAGCCGAATGCGTCATTTGCCAGAAAAATAAGGCGGATACCCAGTCTCTAGCAGGACTGCTACAACCACTCCTAATTCCTACACAAGTGTGGACGAATATATCCATGGACTTCATAACGGGGCTTCCCCTTTCCTATGGCAAGTTTGGCATTCTCGTAGTGGTTGATAGATTCACCAAATACTGCCATTTTCTCCCTCTTTCCCACCCCTTTACAGCTTCAATGGTGGCTGAGATTTTTGGTAAGGATGTGGCATGACTGCATGGTACCCCTAACTCTATTGTCTCAGACCGTGACCCAATTTTTATGAGTCATTTTTGGTAAGGATGTGGCATGACTGCATGGTACCCCTAAATCTACCAGCTACCACCCTCAAACAGATGGGCAAATTGAGGTGGTCAACCGGAGTTTGGAAACCTATCTAAGGTGCTATGGAG
Organism: Nelumbo nucifera; assembly: GCF_055504915.1. Lineage (NCBI taxonomy): Eukaryota > Viridiplantae > Streptophyta > Magnoliopsida > Proteales > Nelumbonaceae > Nelumbo > Nelumbo nucifera. The sequence continues at coordinate 36,453,767 of NC_142653.1, read as the reverse complement.
GGGATAGGCCACGTTAGTGGCTCAAGTGGCTTCATTGGGCGGAATGGTGGTACAATACCACGTATCATAGTGCAACAGGAATGACTCCCTTTCGGGCTCTATATGGACGGGACCCACCTCCCCTACTCCCATATGAGAAAGGGTCTACAGCAGTAGTAGCAGTGGAAGACCAACTCCTCTAGCAAGATAGGGTGTTACAAGATCTCAAATCCCACCTCCATCGAGCCCAACAATGGATGGCAGACTCTTACAACAGAAAGCATAGGCCTGTCCAGCACCAGATTGGGGAGCAAGTCTTCCTTAAACTACAATCATACAAGCAAGTTTCAGTAATAGGCCACAGGTGGAACAAACTGAGCCCAAGGTACTTCGGCCCATTTTGGATTGTGGAACGCATTGGGTCTGTGGCATACAGGCCTGACCTTCCAGCAACATCAAAATTGCACCCTGTATTCCATGTATCTCTATTAAAGAAATGGCAAAAAACAGGAACAATAACAACAACCACCCTCCCATCATTCTCGGAAGATGGCCAAGTTCAAACTGAGTCCACCCAGATAACAGATTTCTGGTGGATTCGCAAATGGAATCACATCGAACCAGAGGCATTGGTGGTATGGTGAAGTCTCCCACTTGAGGATGCAACTTGGGAACCTTACTTGGACTTACAGAATAGATTTCCACATCTTGACCTTGAGGGCAAGGTCGCTTTTAAGGGAGGAGGGACTGTTGAGACACAAATAAAGGGAATACAAGTGTACAAGAAAAGGCCACGTCAGCCTTTAAGTAATGTAACTGACAGCCAACCACTAGAACAAACTAAATAACAAACTAGACAAGTGGAGAGGTTGATATAACAGAATTGTATAAATAAGGAAAGGAAGCCAGAAGAGGAATTATTGATTTTGGGAATACAATCTCTCTCTCTCTCTCTCGTTCTGGAGGCAGGCTTCCTCGAAAAAGTCCTTGAGTTAGGCAGTTCCTAACAATCTGGCCAAGTTTGGATTCTAGGATTCTGCTCTCAGTTTGATGTTCGGCCACATCAAGAATTGCTCTACTCTTTTCAAAGGGGATAAGGGTAATTTTCTCTTTTGGCCGAAGTGTCTCCATCAAGATTTGCAATACTTCTTTCCAATTCTCAACCTCTGTTTTTACTTTCACGACCTTCCTCTTATCCCAGTCCACGTTCCTTCCATTCCACAATATTTTCGAACTAGTATCTGTTGAAAGTACTGTTATGGGAGTAGTCTTGTTATTTTGTTTTAACTGGCTTGTTTTCCCAGTTAAGCTCTCACTTACTCCACCGATTTTTGTTCTTCCCTCAAAGCTTGCTCTTTTGTATTTAAGAGCTTCCATTTTTTCTGGTTGAACTCATCAAGTGCACCTGTGGCCGTGTTCCACCCCTGTTTAGCTTGTTCCTCTGGTAGGCATACTATCTGTTTCCTCTCTTTGCCATAGAACTCTGTTAATAAAATAAATCCTCCATTTCTATTCCTTCTATTTTCTACTGTGAACCTCTTCCCATTGTTTGTCGTTTCATTTCCCCATCCTTGTATTCTTTCTGCAAATAGTAGACCATCTACGAAGCCTTTAAACCAGTCCACCACTTCTGAGTCCATTAGGATTGTTGCTCATCGGTCTTCCCTTATTTTCAGACTCTTCTTCCTTTTGTTTGTTATCTCCTCCATAAGGATCTTCTTCTTCTCCAGCTGAAATACTCTTCTCCATTTTGTCGCCTGAACAAAGCTCTCCATCTTCGGTTGTTTGTAGCCTCTTAACTAGCGGCGGTGCTCGCCCTAACCTTGTATTTGAGTTTTACCCAATTGATAATATGTTATGGACACACCGCCCGGCAGCACACTGCGGCGCAGTCATAGGCAGTGGCACGCACAGTAGGCCGCATAGCAGCACACACCGCCCGGCAGCGCGCAGCACGCACCGCACGGCAGCAGCACGCGCCACACGGCAGCAGCACGCACCGCACGGCAGCAGCACGCACCGCACGGCAGCAGCACGCACCACACGGCAGCAGCACGCACCACACGGCAGCAACACTGTGAGATGCGCGCGCCGCCTGGCAGCAACAGTAGGGCGGGACCCACACGACAACTCATCAGGGTGGGTCCACACTTATCTTACCACATCAGCTCTGCTCGCCAACTCGCCGCCAGCTACTCCATTCCTCATCCCTTATCCTTATCTTATCTTAAGTAAGAGTTGTGTTACCATTAGGAGTTTGAGTTTAAGTTGGATTACCCTAGCCTAGCCGAATCCAACAAGGAGTTTCCTTCTGTAATCTCCTATTTAAGGAGCTACGAATTGAAGTAAAGGCATTCAGTTTTCAACCAAGAAAGGTGTTAGGAGAGTTCGGTTGATCTCTTGGACAAATCACCCACGCGATTGCCACAATAGGGTCTGTACACAAGGGCAAGGGCAAGGGAAGATAGGAGTCTCTCCCGGTGGACCGACCCGTGACAAGATCCTACGCGCGGGCCCATAACATTCTGGTATCAGAGCTTACCGTCATGGGGGAATAAGACCCACTGTCTTTCAAGGTTCACGAACTGGAACACAAACTTGCAGAGACCAGCATGGAGGTTCGTGAGGTCAAGGATGATGTCTGGGAGCTTCGACGCTTGCTGGAGACATTCTTAGCCAATAGGGAAAGGAACTCAGAAGGAATCGCCACCAACAACAGCCGCAGGCCGGACTGGGCAGAAACGTCCGGCGAACTTCAAATGACCACCCCGACTGCCGCTGTTATCCCCAAATACAGTCGGCTAGAATTTCCGTCCTACAACGGCACTGGAGACCCACTGGGATGGTTGTACCGCTGCGAACAGTTCTTTCGCAACCAGCGCACCGATGACAGAGGCAAGGTCAGTCTGGCCGCTTTCCACCTCACAGAAGAGGCACAACTCTGGTTCTACCGTCTAGAGCAGGAAGAACCCGGGCTTAGTTGGGAACAATTTAAATCCTATTGCCTCCTCCGGTTTGGACCCCCGCTGACAAGTAACCCGCTGGGTGAACTAATCAACCTCAAGCAAACCGGGACTGTGACGGATTATCAGCGCCAGTTCCAAACCCTTCTCGCCAGAGCAGCCCCGGTACGCCCAGACCAGCAAGTTGACATGTTCACAGCAGGGCTAGTGGAACCCCTAAGAGTGGACGTCGAGATGCAGCACCCCCCTAATCTAGTCACAGCTATGAACCTCGCACGTGCCTTCGAAAGGAAGATGCAGATCTCCCACGGGGGCTTCAGTATAGGACGACCGACATCAACATGGACGTCTTCGAAGACAACTGGAGTGACTTCCTCTTCGATCACCAGTAGAGAACCAAGGCTGCTTGCGGGCAACCCCTCCAGATCAGCGTCAAGCATAGGAAGCAGTAGGTTTGCACCCCCCATTAGGCGGCTGACCCGAGCCGAGATGGTGGAACGGTGCGCAAGAGGGCAGTGCTTCAACTGCGATGACCTGTACTCCGCCGACCACAAGTGTAAGAAGTTGTTCTGTCTCCTAGTAGAAGAACAAGAAGAGGAAGAGGATGAACCTGCTACATCAGAACCAGAAATCTCCCTCCATGCCATTATGGGGGTCAAGACCTCCCAAACCATGCAACTGAGAGCATTGATAGCAGAGCGGCCAGTCCGTATTCTGGTAGACTCGGGTAGCACCCACAATTTCATCAGCGAATAGGCAGCTCGCAAGTTAGAACTGCCCATGGAAAGAAGGCCACAATTATAGGTGGCCGTGGCAAACGGGGAAAGAGTTCACTGCTCCGGAATTTGCAAGGACACCAGAATTCAGGTCGGAACAGAGTCCTTCCATGCAGATTTATTCGTACTATCCTTGGACGAATTTGACATTGTCCTAGGTGTCAAATGGCTGATCACGCTTGGACCAATCCTATGGGACTTCGCCGCCCTGACCATGACCTTCCACTTGGATGGCAAACCAGTCACATGTCAGGGAACCAGAATAAGAACAAGGACGCAGCTACATACACTCCAAGGTGGGGACTCACGCGCAACAGATATAGAGAGGCTCCTTACGGACTTCTCTACAGTATTCAAGGAGCGGAGCCCAAGGGGCTTCCCCCTCCCAGAACTTGCGACCACCGAATCCCTCTGATAACCGGATCAGATCCCGTTGTTGTCAGGCCCTACCGCTACCAACATCGGCAGAAAGATGAAATAGAAAGGCAGTGCGTAGACATGTTACAACAAGGGATCATCCGCCCCAGCCGCTCCCCCTTCTCCTCCCCAGTTCTTTTGGTGCCCAAGCAAGACAGGACTTGGAGATTCTGTGTGGATTACAGAGAGCTTAACAGTCGGACGGTCAAGGATAAGTTTCCCATCCCAGTCGTAGATGAGTTGTTAGACGAACTCCATGGAGCGCAGTACTTCTCCAAGCTAGACCTCCGATCAGGATACTTCCAGGTCCGAATGACCCCAGAAGATGTAGAGAAAACGGCCTTCAGAACACACCATGGCCACTTCGAGTTCCTGGTGATGCCCTTCGGTCTTAGCAACACGCCCTCCACATTCCAGGCCCTGATGAACGAGGTGTTTCACTTCCATCTCCGCATATTTGTCTTGGTATTTTTCGACGACATCCTAGTCTATAGCAAATCATGGGTAGAGCACGTGCAGCATCTGCGAATTGTTCTTGAACTCCTGCAACAACATCAGCTCTTCCTCAAACGGTCAAAATGCTTCTTTGGGGAATGTAGGGTCCTTTACTTAGGACATGTGATTAGCGGTCAAGGGGTCACTGTGGATGACTCCAAGATTCAGACCATCAAAGAATGGCCCAGACCGCAATCCGCCAAGGCCCTCCGCGGTTTCTTAGGGCTGACCGGCTACTACCGCAAGTTCGTTCACAATTACGGACTGCTGGCAGCCCTGCTAACAAGTCTGCTCAAGAAAAACGGCTTCCTCTGGGACGGTACAGCTGAAGCAGCCTTTGTAAAATTAAGAGGAGCCCTCTCCTCCACACCAGTTCTACAGTTGCCAAACTTTGATCTTGAGTTCACAGTGGAGTGTGACGCATCCGACACCGGCATAGGCGCGATACTACAGCAACAAGGGCACCCAATCGCCTTTTTCAGCCGCAAGCTGGCCGACCGCCACCTTAAGTTGCCCGCCTACGAACGAGAACTTATTGGCCTAGCTAAGGCAGTGCAGCACTGGAGGCCGTACCTGTGGGGAAGATCTTTCATAGTCAAGACAGACCATTACAACCTCAAATATCTACTGGAACAACGGCTCACCACCTCACCACAACAGCATTGGGTCAGTAAACTCCTTGGATTCGACTTCCGAGTAGACTACAAGGCTGGGGCCTTGAACCGTGCCGCAAATGCCTTGTTCCGTTGAGAAGACGACATGCTAATCCATGCAATCTCACAGCCCCGAGCCTCCCTACTGGAAGACATTCGGAATGAACTGCCACAGTCACCCGAATGGAACGATCTGCTCAAGAAAATACAGGCAGGAACGGCCAACTCCAATTGGAGCATGTAGGACGGGTTGGTACTGTACAAGGGCCGAATTTATCTTCCAACCGACTGCCCCTTAATTCCCTCTGTTATCTCCAGCATACACAACGCCACGCATGAGGGTATCTAGAAAACACTGCACCGCATCCATGCAGATTTCCACTGGCAAGGCATGAAGGTTTCGGTACGGGACTTCATCCAGAACTGTTCAACGTGCCAGCAGCAGAAGTGGGAAAACTTGCACCCAACAGGCCTTCTCCAACCCCTCGCCCTCCCCACTCAGATCTGGGCAGAGATATTTACATGGACTTCATCGAAGGCTTACCCAAGGTGGGAGGGAAATCGGTGATATTTGTGGTGGTGGACCGCTTCTCAAAGTATGCCCACTTCCTTCCCTTATCTCACCCCTACAGCGCGGTTTCAGTGGCCCACGCCTTCTTCGGCCACATCTTCCGATTGCATGGGTTACCCTAATCCATTGTAAGTGACAGGGACCCGATCTTTACCAGCGCCTTCTGGAAGGAGCTCTTCCGACTGCAGGGAACAGACCTAGCCTTCTCCTCCACCTACCATCCACAAACTGACGACCAAACAGAGGTGGTGAACCGGACAATAGAGATGTACCTCCGCTGCCTTGTGGGAGACCAGCCCAGGCGCTGGGTGGAGTGCCTTCCGTGGGCCGAATACTGTTATAACACGTCCTACCACTCCTCCCTTGGCATGACTCCCTTCCAGGTGGTAAATGGTTGAGATCCTCCCCGTCTTTATCTTACGAACCAGGCTCAACACGGCTGGAAGAAGTGGATCACAGCCTCCAAGATCGTGACGCCCTCCTGGCCGAAGTCTCCTTGCGCCTATAGCAGGCACAGGCGTGCATGAAGCACGCCTACGATCAGCACCACCGCGAAGTCACCTTCGAGCCGGGACAGTTCGTTTGGCTGAAACTCCAACCCTACCGGCAGCTCTCCCTCAGGCGTCGAGGCCCCCCCAAGCTAGCCCCAAAATTTTATGGGCCCTTCAAGGTTCTCAGGTAGATCGGGAAGGTTGCCTATCAACTCGAGCTACCGGAGCACAGCAGAATCCATGACATCTTCCATGTGTCCCTCCTGAAGCCTTTTATAGGGATTCCCCCGGACCAAGTGCCTCCCCTACCACCTCTAAAGGACGGCAGACCCATCCTCCAACCTCGGGCTCTTGTACGATCACGCATCAATCAGGGTACCTTCGAGGTTCTAGTGGAATGGGACGGACTACCATCAGCTGAGGCCACCTGGATTCCCTGGACCGATCTTCACAGTGCCTACCCCAAACTCGAGCTTGAGGACAGGCTCGTAGTCCAGGAGGGGTGTGATGTTATGGACACACCGCCTGACAGCACACTGCGACGCAGTCATAGGCAGCGGCACGCACAGCAGGCCGTACAGCAGCACGCACCGCCTGGCAGCGCCGCACAACAGCACGCACCGCCCGGCAGCGCACAGCACGCACCGCCCAACAGCGCGCAGCACGCACCGCACGGCAGCAGCACACGTCGCATGGCAGCAACACTGGGCAGCAGCACGCACTGCACGACAGCAGCACACACCACATGGCAGCAGCACTGTGAGACGCGCGCGCTGCCTGGCAGCAGCAGTAGGGCGGGACCCACACGACATCTCATCAGGGTGGGTCCACACTTATCTTACCACATCAGCTCTGCTCACCAACTCACCGCCAGCTACTCCATTCCTCATCCCTTATCCTTATCTTATCTTATCTTATCTTAAGTAAGAGTTGTGTTACCATTAGGAGTAGGTAATTAGGAGTTTGAGTTTAAGTTGGATTACCCTAGCCTAGCCGAATCCAACAAGGAGTTTCCTTCTGTAATCTCCTATTCAAGGAGCTACGAATTGAAGTAAAGGCATTCAGTTTTCATCCAAGAAAGGTGTTAGGAGAGTTCGGGTGATCTCTTGGACAAATCACCCACGCGATTGCCACAATTACGCAAGGGCAAGGGCAAGGGAAGACAGGAGTCTCTCCCGGTGGACAGACCCGTGACGAGATCCTACCCGCGGGCTCATAACATAATAGTTATCCTTTTTCCTCAAAATAAGATATCCTTCATGAATTAGATTAATGACATAAATGATGAAAGGATCCCACCTCACTGAAATTCTTTCAAGAATAAGTATCATTAAGAAGCCAACTTTGTCTGGATTTTCTTATTGCCTAAGTACGCCCAGTTCGGATCACATACATTAAAGATGCAATTGGAGTTAAACTTATCATAGGAAAAATATGTAAATAGGCATTATCCACATATATATCCCAGCACTCTTTCCAATATCCAAATGACTTGCATCCAGAGCAGTGGGTCAGAGCTGGTAACTCATGAGGCCTAGTCTTTCAAGATGGTATAAGAGGGATAACACTGGCAGTAGCCATTTTCTTGCACTGAGAGCTTCTTCAGCTGTGAACTGAGCAAGCAGACTTGCCCTCTCCTTCCGCATTTATTCCACTTTCTAAACACAATGCAACTAACCAGAAGAGTCACAGCCAAAACCAAAACCAAGGCGGCTATACTAGCTTCCCTTTGTTCAAGCATGTTACCTACATACCCATATCCAAATTCATCTCAATGAACTGCAGAAACAAAGTTCTTCTTCAATCTTCCTCATAGAATAAGATAGAACAATAAATAAAGGATAAATAGGGCAATGCCCACATTTCTTTTCTGCTCTTTTTTTGTTGGTAGATCTTTTCTTTTTTTAGATGCAACCATGAAAATTGAAAAGCCTCTAACCATCCCAACCTAATACTAATTCTTCATAAAAGCAAAATCATTCCAGTGGGCCCCGTACCAAATCTGGAATCCTATGTAAGATTGATGGCTTGCCAGGTGGACTATCTTCCGGGGAAGTACCTAGGCCTTCCCTTGGGTGCCAAGTGTTATTCTTCTGCTATATGGGATCCAGTCATTGAGAGAGTAGGAAAAAAGTTGGCCTCCTGGAAGGCAAAATATTTGTTTATAGGAGGGAGAGTGACCCTTATCAGAAGTACACTTGCCAACTTCCCTACCTACTTCATGTCCCTGTTTCCTATGCCATCTAAAATTGCAAAGAAAATTGAGAGGTTGCAGAGAAATTCTCTGGAGAGGATGAGGAGTCCATTTTGAAACAGTCACAGAGGCCGACTCCAATTGACAACACATAGCCTGGAGTTCCATTTTCTCTTCTACTAACTCTAGAAGGGCCTTACACTTTTCAAAGGGGGTTAAATACTATTTAACTTCAGCTTCTTTACTAACTCTTCAGCGATTCTCTTGCAGTCCTTCGGTGGGGCTGTTAAGGTAACAATAAATTTCTTCTCCTAGTCATTCTTGTGCATGTTGCAAATCATTCTACAGTCCTTTGCTGCTTGAGCCATGAGCTGCATTTCTGCTACCTTTTCTGGCAGTTCCTTCTTGAAAGTCAAGAATTGTGGTTGTGGTTGTCTTTCCAAAATCCACTCTATCCACACAATTCTTGACTTTCAATCTTTTTCTGCTATACATTCTCTTAAACTTTCTACTCAGACCTGCTCCAATGAGGCCATCTTTCAACCTGGAAAAAACCTCGATAATATGAATCAACTGCCCATTGTTATTGGATAGGTTTCTTCCAGTTACAGATTCAGTATGGGAGATTGAGGAGAAAATGCTTGTCGTGGATATGGTAGATGAATTTAGATGGTCGGTATAATATTTGGTTTTATCTAGAATATAGTTCAAGATAAAATATAACACAATTTGCAGACCTTGGTTTTTCCCTTGTAGCTTCTTACAGGTGAAGTAAACATGTTTTTACCTTTGAAAGACAAATGGTTTTGAATAGAAAATCATATAGAGCATGGTGACCAAGTCATATCAGTTTGAAATCAGAATTCAGTGTTTTATTCCCTGGGCAAGCCTTGGAAGATGTCAGAACTATTGTTTTGAGAAGGTTAAAGAAATAAAAATTGTGGGCAGTTGCTTGAGTAGGACGATATCAAAGCCAATGATTAAGATGGGAAAGCTATGGACCAAAATAAGTTTTAAACTTAGTCTTGTATGAATACATACACCTATAAAATACAGGATAGCTGGCTCCAAATTTTTGTAGATTGTCCTTGGTGATATTTGCTTATATGGGTTATATGAAGCTTTGATAACTTTGAATTGGTGAGTATGTTATTTGTGTGGTTTATGAGTTCTCATATAATTTGAATGAATGAATACAATTGGATGCATTTAGGATTTCTTTTTTCATTTTCAATATTTTTTTGCTTCAATGTTTCAATTCTTTTTGTTCTCATCCATTTAACTAAAGCTCATTGAGGATCCTTCTTCCTATAGAAGTTGTGCATTAGTAAATTATTGGGTGTATAGGTATTCTTATTTTTTTCTGTCATTTTGTCTTGCAGGTGCCAGAGGAGCAATTGTGGGGCACTCCTTCCAGTTATGGTTTCCATCCATGTGTCGACCCAACTCCAAGATATAAAGGTCTATCTTGAATCCTAGCTCTTCAGGACTGATATGCGGTCTCTTTCTTCTCTGACACTAGTACAACTGCAATATTAGATATCTTTGTAGGGAGCCCTGTAACCTTAGAATTACTTTAGTGCCACTAAATATTTTTTACTTTGAATTGCTTCTTCATTGTGGAATAGTGTTTTTTTGTTCTGATGATGAATTTGCTTAACACTTCTCAGCTCCCCAAGGATGGGACCACTATATAACAGTGAGAAGCAATGGAGGATTGAACCAAATGCGCACTGGTGTAAGTTAGTGACCCCTATACATTTCAGATGCTTTTAACTGGTTACTTTATTTTTACTTGCATCAACTGTTGATCCCATTATTCAGCAGTTACCTTATCTGTCCATAATAATATTTTTCTTGAACCATAACTATTACAAACAATATCATACAGTTTTTTCTTTGATATGAATAAAACTTATATTAATATTTTTTTTTTGTGATCAATAGCTGCAATATTTTAATTCATTAATAGATCAGAAGTGTACAAGATAAAATACAAGAGAAAGAAGATTCAGTCAATGAGAAAACCTCTTATCTCTCCTCCGTCTTTCCTTCACTTACAAGAGTGCCTAGATTAAAGATTCTCTCCCCACCCCTTGTTTTTCTAATGCATTAGCTAATGATTTAGCGCAATGTTTAACCCAATTGAAGGAGGTTTCCATTATATCTTGTCAACTACCTTCTTTTCATTGCTATAGATCCAGAATTTTGAATCTTCTCCTTGTAACCAGCGCACTACCAGTTTGGAATCTCCTTCAACAATCAGCTTCCTAATGTTCAAGTCCTTTGCTCTTTGAATACCTTCCATCAGTGCCAATACTTCTGCTCTAAGGGAGTCCCCCTACCTTTCTGGTCCTGAGTAGAGAGCTAGGATTTGACCCTCCTCATCTCTGAACACCTCACCAATACCTGATAAACCTGGGTTTCCCAAGCTTCTGTCATCAAAACTTATATTAATATGACAATAAGGGTTTAAATCCATCTACCAAAAATACATGGCCTTCAATAGTGATATGTGGAAAGAGGTGTACAAGCTATACACTGGAGTTGGAGTCCAAAGCGATATTGTCACAAGTCTTATGGCAGTGTTGGGTCTTCATCCTTTTAAGATCCACTGAGATGGATATCCAAAAATGAGCAAGGCACCCCACCTCGTAATACCTCTAAGCACTGGGTGACATTACTTATTCAAAATTCATCATTAAACTCTCTCCAAATGCTTCAGCTACTGAAAAAGGGGAAGGGGTTCTATAGGTTATGCCGTTATGGCATCTTTTACACTGGACAGCTAGGATCAGAGGAGACAAATTTCCTTGGATTACCCCATGCTACCGAACAAATTGGCGTAGTGATAAATATGCATTGAATACTGATAATAAATAAGAATGTAAGTCACTGTCTTCCTGGGTGATTGGCTGAAAGAGCAAATACTTTCTTCATATCTGCCTGGAGATGAGATGATCTATGGAAGAACTGATATCCATATAATCAGGTAAACTTGGATTTGATACTTGGGGACCATATCCACTGCCTGGGAAAAGAATCACTTTTAGTTCCTATAATTGCAGGATGGAAAGAGTTGACAGAAAAAGAAATTCTTATATCTTCATCCCCGACTAGAATTATTATTATTATTATTATGCTTTAGAAAGGTTAATTTTTGTCTATATACTTTACCCAGCATCTATGTTGCATGCACACCCCACCTTTTGATGGGACTCGTGAAGTGACTTGTGTCTGGCTCTCCAAAATATGTTTTGAACTCAGCTACAGTGAAAATCAGGCAGATTTACCAAAATGCCTATTATGTTGACTCTCCAAAATTACAAATCCTCATTTTAAGTGCCTTTATTTTACAGTGGTCCAACTATTAATCTGTCCAATAGGGAACTCTAGTATTTGTCTTTACACAGTGTACACAAACTTATGATCCATTATTTATTGGATCTTTTCCAATAATCATTTAAATTAGGAATACAGTGAAAAGCAACTAGTGTGGCTATGTGGCAAATAGGCAAAGGCTTTGATTTTAATTTGTTAATTGTAAATTGTAATTTAACTATTTAAGTTATTATACTCATAAGTTCTATGGTTATAAAGAATGATATTTGTAATATTTAATATTTATGTGAGATGTGTCCATAAATGGTTCACTGAGTCCGACTACTGGATACGTGCGAGATTCCAATTCCAATGTCCATGTCCATGCAACACTGTGTAACGTTTATTTTTGTATGCCTTGAGCTTCTACTTGAAGATTTTCAGCTAAGGCTGAGTTTGGAAGGAGTACAAATGCAAATATGTACAGTGTAAATACATACAAAATAATTCAAAATACAAGGTTTTGCACTCTAAATATTTGTATTTGTACTCCTTCCAAACTCAGCCTAAATAGGGCATTTCATTGTTCAAACATTTGCCACATTTTTTATGAAGTTATTCTAATATGTTTCATCTTTTTCCACTTCTGAGATCTTGTTCATCCAGAAAACTTTCATGGTATTTTATTTGTTTTTGTACTTCTGTTTTGGATTTTTGTTTTTCCATTTTTTCTTTCTTTTTTCTTTCTGTTATTTGTATCAGGTAAGTTGGAAAAGAAAAAGAACAAAGTTGAATACAGAAAGAAGAAACTTAGATATTCATAACTTTTCACCTCAAATATCTTCTGAAAACTTCATGATGTTTTTGTGAGCTATTGCAAGAATTGACAGTCAGAAAGTATTGAAGTCTTGGGGGATTCAAGCGCCAACCCCTGGTATTAGATCCAACCTTCAGTATTGTAACTTCTAGAATAATGATAAAATATATACATAAATCAAAATAAAATACAAGAAACCATTCTTATCATTTTCTGCAATTGTAGGAAATTCTGAAATTCAATAATCATTTTCGAAATTCATGAATTTATGTTAATGTTCTTTCCCCGGGTTCTTCTGTTCTCAACCTTATAAATAGATTGGATTGGTGTTTTTTGCCAACTCTAATACTATTCTTGCTCTCTGACATTTTGTACTGACTCTTGGTAACCACCTGTTCTGAATACTCTATAGATATCTGATATGGTTGCTGTGGCACACATAATGAATGCAACATTAGTAATTCCTCAACTAGATAAACGGTCATTTTGGCAGGATTCAAGGTTTGTTTAGATGGTTCTTTCTTGTCTGTGGCATTTGAGCTTAACTCCATAACTTTTCATGTGGTTGTTTGTACTTACACTTTCCGTTGTCTTGGATCTTTATGTAGTATGTTTTCAGACCTATTTGATGAAGAACATTTCATAACATCCTTACAAGGAGATGTGACAATAATCAAAGAGCTTCCGAAGGAATTGGAGTCTGTTCCTAGGGCCCGGAAGCATTTTACTTCCTGGTCGGGACTTAAGTACTATGAAGAGATGACACAGTTGTGGAAGGACTATCAGGTAGTTCACTGACTACTTACAAGTTACAATATCCTCTAGGTGTGCAACTTGGACAGGCTTGGGTTTAGCATTTGTTAAATTTTCCAAGGGACCTGGCCCAAAGTCCAGGCCCAATTCAGAATGCAGTGTCTAAACTTGCTTATTGGATATTTGTTACCCCTGAGTTTAAATCTTAGAATCTGTTTCAGTTGCTCTGTACTCAGTCTATTTGGAGTCTGTAATATGTCTTCTTCCTGTGTGTGGGGCTCCAGGAAGTTGCTGTAACATTTTCATCTTTCATCAATATTTTTTTTACCTTCTCCAAAAAAAAGTCCAGGCCCAATGCTGTTGAAATTCTTCAACTTGGGTACCCAAATTTGCACATCTAATGCCCTTGTGTTACTGTCTATATTTAAGAAACAGTTATGAGCTGCTGGGTTTGGCTTGGCTAATAATGCCAACTTTGTGATCTTGAAGGATAGCTTCTAAAGTCCTTTGTGTGTGTGTGTGTGCCAGGTGATTCATGTTGCAAAATCTGATTCCCGCCTTGCAAATAATGACCTCCCTCTTGATATCCAGAAGTTGAGATGCCGTGCTTTATATTATTCTCTCCGCTTCACTCCTTCTATTGAGAACCTGGGGAAGGTCTGAACTTTTGCTTCTCCCATTTGTATTTCTTTAAATGCCATAATATTTCATCCAGGAACCTCTTATAAAATCTCCATTTGATTCTTCTTTGGGTATAGATGCATTTAAAAGACCTGTCCTATGGGGAAACCTGTTAAATTAGGTTCTGAACATACATGACAGTGACACCACAGAAACTGGTGGAGCGGTTGAGATCACGTGGAGGACGATACATTGCTCTCCATCTACGATATGAGAAAGATATGTTATCTTTTACTGGTTGCACGTATGGTCTTACTGATGCAGAAGCTGAGGAGCTAAGAGTAATGAGGTGAGATCTTTCTTCCAGTAAAGTATAATAAATCAATTAACATTTCAAGGTGATATGACAAGAAGATGCCATCCTCCATGCTTTTTGAATGTATCAAGAAGTTGAAACAATGTTTCTTGTTCAGGAAACATGTGTTCAGTTGTTTTACTTGTTCTTGAGCCTCAGCATCTGATCACGGTCTTTGCAAGAGTTTACTAAATTCTCTAGGATTAGTGGCATGTAAGAATCAAACAGGTGCTAAAGCATCAAATGATAAAAGCACTTTCCCTCCACTATTGGTATAAAAAATATCTTCTCCATATTGGTATATTTTAGAAGCTAATAATTATTTAATGAGCTTACTTTAAAATAAAACAACACCTTAACACAGTTGAAGCAATCTTCTATGTGGTTGGGTTGATGCGTGCTATTGTGTCTACATACCTTCTAAGTCTGAATAAGATGTTTTTTTTTTTTCCGTCTGTGCACATTGTGGGTTTATCTTCGTAGAAGTCTGTAACTATATATCCAAGATATATAAAACTACATAAGATATTCTTATCATTTTATCTATTGTTATTCTCCTATTTAGTTTTGACTGAACTTAATAAAATTAGATCTGCACCTTTGGCTATACCATAATAATTGCTTTGCTCCTACCAAAATGATCTTCAGTGTATGGTCTTTGGAATTACATCTTTTATTCAATGTCCCCATTTTCATATATCGTTTATAGGCTTGATGATGGATTAAATGGAACTTCTCTTTTGTGTTTTTTCAGGGAGAATACAAATCACTGGAAAATGAAGAAGATAAACTCTATAGAGCAGAGGATAGGAGGTTTTTGTCCACTAACTCCAAAGGAGGTTGGGATTTTTCTTCGGGCTCTTGGTTACCCTCCATCAACTTTAATTTACATTGCAGCTGGTGAAATATATGGTGGTAGTGCTCGCCTTTCAGAACTAAGATCCTGCTTCCCCAACTTGGTTTTCAAGGTCTAACAAGGAGCATTAGTCTCCATCAACTTCATTGCAAACAATTTAGTACTATCCAATCCATCACCTTGGTTCAATTGCAAACGACCTTATTTATTGATGACAGGAGATGGTGGCGACTACAGAAGAATTGAAAGTGTTTGCCAATCATGCATCTCAGACAGCAGCACTGGATTACATCATCTCTATAGAAAGCGATGTATTCATTCCATCTTATTCAGGTAACATGGCAAGAGCAGTTGAGGGGCACCGGAGATTCTTAGGCCATCGGAAGACAATCACCCCGGATAGGTACATCGATAACTATAACCAATTGGATGAATCAATCAGGCATATATAAATATTCTGAAACTAGTTTCTTAAATAAATTAAGGAAATGCTAAAGAGAAACATCAAAAATAAAGTCCCATGTAGGTTAGAGCAAGAAAAACTGCATTTGTAGATTTATTGCTACTTATGAATAACAATACCTATATGTGGTTGTATCACTGCAAAAGGCCCTTTCATTTTTTCTAGAACTCTATTTCTAATGAAACTTATTTATTGCATTGGCTGTTTGTGTTTGGAAATATCTAGATGTTCACCAACTACTATTTGTAGTCCCATGTAAGAGCTAGAAAGACTGGTATTGGTAGAAGATTTATTGTTCACATGAAACTTCTTTTGTGCATTAGCTTCTTGTGTTTGGAGATTGGAAACATCTAGATGTTTTCATTTTTTTTGTTGTATGTAAAACGATTTTCCTAGTTTTAATCTTTTCTTCAACTGCTGTGTTTAAATTTGTCTGCAGGGGAGGACTTGTTCAAGTGTTTGATAAGATTGAAAGGGGAGAGTTAGAAGAAGGATCATCATTATCTTATATTGTAAGAGAGATGCACAAAAACAGGTAATCCTCTTTTGTCTGTGTTAGCCCTTCTACTCTTTTCCTTTTGTGGTTATGAATAGAAAAAAGTAATAACCATCAAAAAAAAAAAAGAAAAGAAATCCCTTTTACTTAAACTTAACTAGTCTGTGCCACTGGAGTTGGAGATTCCAGATAGTTTGAATGGAAAACAACAAAGCTAAGATTATTAAAATAACTATTCATGAGCTGGAATTTACAGGCAAGGAGCTCCAAGGAAAAGGCAGGGTGCCATGCCAGGGATTAAAGGCCGAGGTCGGTTTAGAACTGAAGAGTCTTTCTATGAAAATCCATATCCAGAGTGTATTTGTCGTTCTAAAAAGCATGTTCAGATGACATAGGGGTATGTAGCCGAACTGCTATTTTTGCAAATATCAAGTAGCACATTGGATGAATGTGGATCCAAGTAACTGCATCTGCTGGCACCTGAAATGAATCTCAGTATACTTGCTTACTCAAGTGGGAGATTAGCCAAGTGGAAGCCAAGGCTTGAAGATAACTCAGTTCAAGAGCACATGCTCTGTCTTCTCTTTGTTTTTTTTTCCTTATTTTTTCTATATTAGTGTAGTTTGTTTATTTACATAATAAACGCTGTAAGAAGAATTCTATGGTGAGCGTTTTCACTACTGTTTTTCTTCACCAAGAAAATATTGTATTGATTTTTAGCACCGTACAACAGTACCATGGCTGCAGTGATTTGAAATGTGTGGTTTCAGAGGAAAACAAAATGTCCATGTTATAATTGATCCCGTCATGGTGAGGATGGCACGTTCAATATGTATGGAAGAAAAGTTTCAAGGTGTTGCCATGGATTCTGTACTCGGGGTGGGCTTCAGTGCTGGTTATACTAGATGGAACGGGATCTATTCCTCACACATGGGCGCCTTACAGGCACATCCACCGTGCATTGGGAACATCTCCCATGAGTAATAACTTATAAATACGGGAGATGCTTTCAATACATGGTAGGATGTGCGTGTCAGGTCGGTGTGAGGCGCCCTGTGTGAGAAGCAGATCCGGTCTCGTAATAGACAGCAGATGATGCTGGATTGGGTAGCCTCGGAGAGAGGCAGGATGGGGTAATGTTGGAATCCCAGGGCAATCTGGGCCAAAGGCATTTAAAGACCAAATCAGAGACGCTCTGCTGAGCTAATTGGGACCAGCAAGAATGGAAGCTCTCTGAGGGTTGAGCTTCTAACTCTGATGCATGGTTTAAAATTGGGTCATTAGACTTGCTAGACTGATTTTATGGTAGTGTATTGTAACAGGGACATGACAGAAGGTTATGGTTCCTGAGGCATTTGATAAGGGGAAAATTAGGCGTTAGCATCCAACATTCACTGACAGCCTTGTGATTCTTTGTTAAAAATGAGGTAAACAGAAATGAGTTAGTTTGGGGACACTTGGTGGTCCTAGCCCTGAGATGAATTTGCCAGTTTCTTTTGAAGTTTCGTCTCTTTGTTTTGTTTGCCATTCAAATCAAATCCGGATGTAAAATTTACATTTGATACAGATTTATACGGGTTTGCAGTTTGCTTTATATGTTATAACTAGGTTTTGCACCCTTACTTGATGATGCAAATTTTGTACTCATTTTTAGTGCAAACTGCAAACTTGAGCTATGATAAGATGTGCAAAATTTGCACCACCTTCTTCCTATTCTCTTTGATAGAAAGTTGGTTAGTGGTTACCACTTACCAGTGTATCACATCATTTATGATACTTGAAAAACTTACATTATTTTACCAGAAAGGTATGATACTTGAAAAACCTTAATCTATCAAAATCTACGTGAATTTGAATGAATAGCAGTTAAAGGGCCTATTTGGCATCAATTCTAGAAATTCTCTCTAAAAGAATGGATTCTGGATTTTCCTGATTCTTAGAAACAATATACATGTTTGGTATACAACTCGGGTTCCTATTTCTAAGAATCAAAATGATGTTTGGCATAACCCTAATTTTAAGAAAACCCATAATTTCTTCTACCAACCAAAAAACACGAAAGAAAGGCGGAAAAGGGAATTGATCAAATCCAGAAACCACAATGAAGCACTATAAAACCACTCACCGGTGGTAATTGTTGATGGTAAACTCTTCTTCGCTAAAGATTGTTGTTGGTAATGGTGGATCCGTGACAGGTTTAAACCCAAAACGACAAAATAACAGAAATCAAAAGAAACTCTTCTTTGCTAAATATTGTTGTTGGTAACGGTGAATGGGTGATAGGTTTAAACCCAAAACGAAAAAATTACAGAAATCAAAAGAAAACTCTTCTTTGCTAAAGATTGTTGTTGGTAACGGTGGATCGGTGACAGGTTTAAACCCAAAACGAAAAAAATAAATAACAGAAATCAAAAGAAAAAATAAAAAAATATAGGTGATGTTTGATCAGTCACCGGCAACGAGGGCTGGAGTGGTTATTGGTGGTTACGATGATGGAGCACAATAGGGGAAGGCTTCGGTCTACCTCTACTTCAATCGCTAGTGCTGTGAGAAGAGGAAAGGGGTTTAAGGCTCCTGATTCGAATTGTGTTATAACTTAAATAGACAATTACAGTTTTGCCCCCTCTTTTCACGTGTAATTTTGTGGGAAAATTCAACTTTAGTACTATCCAAACTTTCAAATTTGTCATTTTATTACCTAAACTATAAAAAAGTGTAAAGTTGGTCACTGTCATTCACCGATCGTCAGTTATATTTTAAAAATGTCAAAACTACCCTTTAAAAGAAGACACTGTTCATTATCTTCTAACTTGAAACTGAACCGGTTGAGGTGTTTGAGATTCTAGACTAATGAAGTCATTGTTTTCTACCTTTATATCTAAAACACATTCTTGTCTATTTATTTCTTTGCTTTCAGTTATTATTTCTCTCTATCCTATTTCATATTTTTTCTCTCTTTTTCTTGAAGATAACCGGTTCAGTCTCAAGGTAGAAGATAATAAATAGTGTTTTTTTTTGAAGGGTAGTTTTGACATTTTCAACAGATAACTAACGATCGGTTAACAACAAAGACCAACTTGACACTTTTTGAAAGTTTAGGTGCTGTGGTGACACGTTTGAAAGTTCAGGTACTAAATTGGCACTACCCCCAAAGTTCAGGGTAAGTGAAAATTTCCCTAATTTGGTCACACATATTCATTAATTTAAAAGGATGTAGTGAGTAAGGCTGCAACTTGGGCCGGGTTGGTCCAAACCCAAGTTGACACTACTCCCAAAAGTCAGGTTGGGTTGATGCTCGGGTTAGGGTTGAAATTTATTAACCCGACTGACTTTACTTTGGGTTGGGTTAGGGTTGACCCCTTAGGCAACCCGACCCAACCCAAACTTGACTCTATAGTACATATCATATATAAATATATGTTATATATATTATCATACATTGATTTGCTTAGATGCATGATATATCCCCCACCACATACTATCATTTATTTCTTTTAAGATAATCACTTCACTTGATCCTAATTGGAAATACTAAAACCTTGATAACATAATTTATGTTTTTTGAATATTTTATTCTTTATTTTTGATGTAACCGGTTCTGGTCACGTATCATTTATTGTGATGTATCAATTTTTTTTGGCTAAGTACCTCGTCATTTGACTTGCTCCCAGGTGGCCTGTGACTCAGAGGATGATGGAGCTCCCTGGTGGCGAACTGCCTGGTGATGAGCTACTTGGTGGCGAACTCCCTGGTGGTGAGCTACTTGGTGACGAGCTCCCTGGTGGAGAGTTACTTGGTGACGAGCTCCCTGGTGGAGAGCTACTTGGTGACGAGCTCCCTGGTGGAGAGCTACTTGGTGACGAGCTCCCTGGTAGAGAGCTGCTTGGTGACGAGCTCCCTGGTGGCGAACTGCTTGGTGATGAGCTATGCCGAGCTGCTTGTGGCGAGCTCTGCCGAGCTGGGGAGAGCTATGCCGAGCTGCTCGATGGTGAGCTACCTCGGTGGACTCGTCATTTGACATGCTCCTAGGCGGCCTGTAACTCAGAGGGTGGTGGAGCTCCCTGGTGTAGCGCAACCCGACTGCCCTCTGCATGAGGTGATCTCTTCTCCTTTGTAGGCAGCGGGAGCTGAGGGACCTGCGAGAACTCCATCCTTTCCTCCTCTTTGTAAGCGGCGAGAGCTGAGGAACCTGCAAGAACT
Source organism: Nelumbo nucifera (assembly GCF_055504915.1). Lineage (NCBI taxonomy): Eukaryota > Viridiplantae > Streptophyta > Magnoliopsida > Proteales > Nelumbonaceae > Nelumbo > Nelumbo nucifera. The sequence goes on along the minus strand of NC_142653.1, from coordinate 36,433,346 downwards.
GAATCATAGGACCCGGGGTATTTACCTGGCGGGGACTCTCTGATGCCTAAATTAGCATTCTGATTGCAGAGAGCTTGGAGAGAAATGAGAGAGCTAGAGAGCAGGGATTACCTCCATTTTTCCATCCCCTCCCTTGGCTTTGGGGGTCGGAGTCCTTATATAGTGGTGCCCAGTCACATCAGGCGTAACCGCCACTGCCCAAGCCATTACTACCAGGACTGAGGTGATAGTTGCAGGCTACTACTGCAAGGTACAGACTCGTCAGGCGTGCCATGCTTTTCAGAGACGGCAGGCACGCCGCCACCTGGCAAGAGATGTGGGCGTTGCCACCAGATCTGTCAGGTACGGTCGTTAGGCAGGAGATCTTCTTGCGATATGCCAAATTGCTCTTCTGTACCGAGTTACCCTGCAAGTGGCGAGCTGCCTATGGCGACGATCTCCCTGGTGGCTACTTGGTGACGAGCTTCTTGGCGAGTTCCTTGGAGAGTTGCCGAGCTCCTTGGAGAGCTGCCTAGCTCCTTGGCGAGCTGCCGAGCTCCTTGGTGAGTTGCTGAGCTCCTTGGCGAGCTCCTTGGAGAGCTGCCGAGCTCCTTGGAGGTAACTGCCATGCATGCTGACCAACTTCCGGAACGTGGGCCGGCCTCCACGTATCATGGGGTATGCATGCCAAGTTTATCGGTGGGCACGTCTTATGGGTGGTCCAGGTCGGCTAGGTCGGATCATGTGCCAGGCTGGTCCAGGTCGGCCAGGTCGCGCAGGCCACGCACCAGACAATGCGTGGGCCGCGTGCAGGCCGTGCGCAGGCCAGTGCCCGGGTGGGACACCAACTTGGTAAGTTGTTGCCTGGGTGTCACCTAGTTGTCATGAGGTGCCACATGTCGCAATTTCACTGGAGGGTCAAATCTACCCTCATCATTTGCTCCCCACTCCTGAGTTGAGAGTAACTCAGTGAAGGGAGTATTCTTCTTTTGGCCTGTAAGTCGACGAGCTAGTAAGTGCCGATCCAATTCCTTAGGCCTTGGGAGTCGTCTGTATGTGGCGAGTTGTCTGCAAGTAGCGAGCTGCCTATAAGGTGCGGAGGTCTCCACCAGTTCAGTAGTGTAGCCCTTAGGCTCTAGGGCAACTTATAGTTCACTTTTTGCTGATTTTTCCCATGCTGAGGAAGCAACTGGGTATTTAGCAATAATGTGGCTCGTAGGCTTTGGGAGAGACTTGTAGTCCACTCTTCTTGACTTTGCCCATGCCAAAGAGGCGACCGGGTCTTAAGCAGTAATGTGGCTCGTAGGCCTTGCCTGTGAGGTGCCGAGCTACCTGTGAGGTGTCGGGCTGACCAGGTGCCGAGCTGCTTGAGGTGTCGGGCTGACCAAGTGCCGAGCTACTTGTGAGGTGCCGAGCTGACCAGGTGCCGAGCTACCTGAGGTGTCGGGCTGACCGGGTGCCGAGCTACCCAGGTGTCGAGCTACCTGCAAGGTGCCGAGCCGATCAGGTGGGTGCCTTAGAGCTATGATTGCGCTGCATCAGCTTCGTAATGCCGGTCACCCACTCCTACAAGAAGCTACTAGGAGCTCGACCTTCAGGGGCAGCACTACTAACTTTAGGTCGCCAGCTCACACGGGAGCCTTGGAAGGCTCGACCAGTAAGGGCGCCTATGTAGTCTGTTGGCCGCCAACTCCCGCGGAAGCCACAAAGAGCTCATCTTTGTAGGGGGGACCTTGCGAAGGGGACTGATGAGGCTTTAACTGAATTGAAAGTAAACTTAGTCTGTTAGCTCCCTGCGTAGTCTTTGAGTTCATAAAAAATGTAAAGTATAAAGCGAGAGCTTCAATTTCTAAAAAGTGAGGACTTAGCTTTTGTAAGATGAGAACTTAGCTTTTGTAGGATGAGAACTTAGCTTTTTGTAGCGTGTCCCCACAGACGGCGCCAATTGATGTAACCGGTTCTGGTCACGTATCATTTTTTGTGATGTATCAAAATTTTTTTTGGCTAAGTACCTCGTCATTTGACCTGCTTCCAGGTGGCCTGTGACTCAGAGGATGATGGAGCTCCCTGGTGGCGAACTGCCTGGTGATGAGCTACTTGGTGGCGAACTCCTTGGTGGTGAGCTACTTGGTGACGAGCTCCCTGGTGGAGAGCTACTTGGTGACGAGCTCCCTGGTGGAGAGCTACTTGGTGACGAGCTCCCTGGTGGTGAACTGCCTGGTGATGAGCTATGTCGAGCTGCCCGAGCTGCTTGTGGCGAGCTCTACCGAGCTGGGGAGAGCTATGCCGAGCTGCCCGATGGTGAGCTACCTTGGTGGACTCGTCATTTGACCTGCTCCTAGGCGGCCTGTAACTCAGAGGGTGGTGGAGCTCCCTGGTGTAGCATAACCCGACTGCCCTCTGCATGAGGTGATCTCCTCTCCTTTGTAGGCGGCGGGAGCTGAGGAACCTACGAGAACTGAACCAGAGGACCCGAGGGTATTTACCCGGCAGGGACTCTCCGATGCCTAAGTTAGCATTCTGATTGCAGAGAACTTGGAGAGAAATGAGAGAGCTAGAGAGCAGGGATTACCTCCATTTTTCCATCCCCTCCCTTGGCTTTGGGGGTCGGAGTCCTTATATAGTGGTGCCCAGTCACATCAGGCGTAACCGCCCCTGCCCAAGCCATTACTGCCAGGACTGAGGTGACAGTTACAGGCTGCTACTGCATGGTACGGACTCATCAGGCGTGGCATGCTTTTCAGAGACGACAGACACGACGCCGCCTGGAAAGAGATGTGGGCGTTGCCACCAGATCTGTCAGGTACGGTCGTCAGGCAGGAGATCTTCCTGCGATATGCCGAACTACTCTTCTGTACCAAGCTACCTATGGCGACGAGCTCCCTGGTGACGAGCTCCTTGGAGAGCTACCTAGCTCCTTGGCGAGTTCCTTGGTGAGCTGGCGAGCTCCTTGGTGAGCTGGCGAGCTCCTTGGAGAGCTGCCGAGCTCCTTGGTGAGTTGCGGAGCTCCTTGGCGAGCTCCTTGGAGAGCTGCCGAGCTCCTTGGTGAGCTGCTGAGCTCCTTGGTGAGCTGCCGAGCTCTTTGGCGAGCTCCTTGGAGGTAACCACCATGCATGTTGACCAACTTCCGGAACGTGGGCCGGCCTCCACGTATCGTGGGGTATGCATGTCGAGTTTATCGGTGGGCACGTCTTATGGGTTGCCAGGTCGGCTAGGTCGGATTATGTGCCGGGCTGATTCAGGTCGGCTAGGTCGACCAGGTCGGATCATGTGCCTGGCTGGTCCAGGTCGGCCAGGTCGCGCAGGCCACACGCCAGGCAGCGCGCAGGCCGCACGCATGCCACGCCAGGCCGGCTAGGCCGGTGCCCGGGTGGGACACCAACTTGGTAAGTTGTTGCCTGGGTGTCGCCTAGTTGTCACAAGGTGCCATGTGTCACAATTTCACTGGAGGGCCAAATCTGCCCTCATCAATTTTCTCTCTATTGGTTGCCACCCATAGCTTGCTGCCTATAAAAGATCTATTACAAGTCATAACACATAATAAAGTATAATCATTTCAAACACTTTTTTTTCCTGTATTTTGTACTCAGAGAACCAATAAAAAGATCAAAAAAAAAATACTAATAATTAGTATATGTAATGAAAGTTGAGTTAAGATCTTAGATTAAGAAGTCCTACAAGATTTTAATGGATGGGAAGAAGGTTGGGTTGGAGGTATTTAGTTAGTGTTAGGGTTGGGGATTTAGAACTTAGGGTTGGGCTAGGGTTGGCCTCAACCTGACCTAACCCGGCCTGACTTGTAGGCCTAGTTGTGAGAATTGCTCGACTACATGAATCCATTCTTTTGAGAAGTGTTATTTTTTCAATTTTTAGAAACAAGTTTCTGGCCCTATTTTTCCCTCTAGAATGGAAATGGGTTTTGAGAAATGACTCTACCAATCGCCATTAGAAGAATAAGAATAATCACTCTTATGGAGTGATGCCAAACATGGCTTAAGGCTACCGAATAATCACTCTTATTTTTTAGTATCATTTTGGTATCATAGTTGGTTTTTTATCCCTGTCTAAATAAAACCTTCAAAAAAAAAACTCTTTCCAAATAAACAACCTACTTTCTACCTTCATTTATCTCACAATAAGTAGGGAACATATCATTTTGCTCCTAGTTTTTCTCCTATAATAAAAAAAGGTAAACCGTAATTTGTTTGCATTTCCATACACTAATAATTAAGCACATGCATTGCACGTGAGAAGCTTTTCTTCATATTAATTACTTGAATTATAGATATATCATAGTCAAGATAGAAATTGAAAATTAGCAAAAGTAACAATATGATTAAAAATAAACTTAAATACTTGTTCCAAATAATAATAATAATAATTATTATTATTATATTTTGTGTTTCATTTCTATCATAAATAAAAATAACTTTTATTTTAACAATTATTTTAGTTAATATGATGAATATACAACATTAGAATTGTTCTTGACAAAATTCTATACAGTTTCATTTTTTGGTGTTCTATATTTTTTTTAAATATTTATTATTCAATTATGACATCATGGGTTTCTTAGAAAATTTGGATAATTGACCCACCATCTAGATAAGAAAATAGCTTTGCTCTTGGATTAGTTTTAAATTATGGAAAATTATAGTAAGAACCGGTTATACATTTAAAGTTAGGCTACAATTTAGTATAGAAATCAACAAAACTTTGACAATGGACCCTGCTTTTCAAATGATAAAAAGCCTTGCCATGTCATCGGAGGCTTATGTGGCTATTGCCAACATGGGACTCCTAATCTATGTTGGACACAACAAAAAAGTTATACTAAAATTGCCCTTTAATGCTAGGTGATTGAAAAATAAGAAAATGGTTTTTAGTTTCACTCTCTCTCTCTCTCTCACAGAGTCGTCTCGCTCTGCTCAACAACTGTGTGATTTAAAAATAAATAAAAATGGTTTTTCGGTTTTTGTATCTACGTTCCTTCTATCAATTTCTCTACCTATCGTTCTCCCCCAATCTCTCTCATTCTCTTTCTCGGTCAATCTCTCATTCTCTTGTAATTTTTGTCGTTCTCCCTCAATTTCTCCCACACTCATTCTCTTGTTCTTTTTTTTTTTAATATTTTTACACATTTATATGGTATTAATCAAATCGTATAAATGAACATGAGACCAACTTGGTATAGTTCAAAATTCATTATACCAATTTGATAAAAGTTCATAAGAAACTATTGGCTATGAAATTTACACCAATTTGATAGAAATTTATAACTTAATTGTACAAGTGGTTGGTCCCTTTAGTTCTTTTATATGGTCTGATTAATATAAAAATAGTTTGTAAGAAAAATAAAAAAAATGAGAGAGGTAGCGAGAGAAAGACTGAGGGAAAATGAGATATTAACTGTGAGGGAGAGTGAGAAATTGTTTCGGGTATATACCAAAGTTGAGAGAGTGAGACATTGAGAGATGACTACGAGAGTGAGAGATAAGGGAGGGAGATTGAGAGACAGAGGGAGCGAGAGAGAAATTGAAAACCTATTTTCGATATAGGCTTCTTTTTGTGTCCAACATGGATTAAGAGTCCCATGTTGTCAACAACCACATAAGCCTCTGATGACAAGGCGGGGGTTTTCTTATAATCTGAAATGTAGAGTCGATTGTCAGACTTTTGTTGGTTTCTGGACCAACCTACAACCTAATTTTAAGTGTATAACCGACTTTAACTATAATTTTCCCTTTAAATTTTTTATTTCTTTTACATTATATAAATATATTTTTTACTTATCACACTTAATTTTTGTTTGTTTATGATATCATTTGACCCAAACTACTAACCCACCGCCCAAAAAGAAAAATAGTTTGATTTCTAGATTGACATTAAATTTTGTATTACATTTCCATCATTGAAATTTTTTTTCTTATGTATAATATTTATTTTTGTTCAATATAATGAATGCATAATATTATAGATGTACCCAATATTTTATTTTTTATAAATATATAACATTAGATATGTGCCCAAAAATTTCTCTATCTTTTCTTTTTTATTTTTTGTGATTCTTTGTATTTTTTATTTTAAAAAAAATTATTATTTGACTATGACATCATTTCATTTCTAGGTATATTTTAAGTTTGGTATTCCATTTTCATCATTAATAAAAATACTTCTTACAATTCATACTTATTTATTTTAAAATTTTTATTATTTAATTATGGAATTATTTATTAATGCATTTGACCCCAAATGATCGAATTGATTGCCCACCACCAAGAGGGAAGAAAATGTTTTTGTTTTCAAATTATTTATTTTTATACTATTAAAATTAATATTGTAGATTTAATTACAATATTTTAATGATGAGAAAAATATATCTTAAATATTGGATTTAATGAGAGAGAATAGGAAAATATTTTTATTTTCAATTGGTTTTAAATTTTACATTCAATTTCCATCATTAATAAGAACATTTCTTATTTATCATACTTATTATTGTTTAATATGTATGTTAAAAATGTTTCCATTTTTTTAATTTTTATTTTATCTATTTTTTGAATTTTATTATTTAGTCGTGGCAACATGGATTAACCCATTTGACCCCAAATGGTTTAATTTACCACTGCCTAGATAAAAACTCTATTTTTCTAGGTAGATTTTAAAAGTATAAGATTTTATGTTATTGGAATTATTAATTTATTAAGTATGAATTTAATTAATAGAATTTAATGATGAGAAGAAACAAAAATAACTTAAATATAAGATTCATTGAACATGAATGCAAGTTAATAAATTAAATATAGGATTTATTGAGAGGGAATTGAATATCATAAAATTACCTCTTTTCAGCTCATTTAATATCAATAACTGATTATCCTATTTGCCCTCACTTTTTATCAATAAATTTAAGTGTAGAGGGGTAAATTTTATCCTAAAAAAATTCCAAAAATATCCTTGAGGCCATTCGTGCTTTTTAAAATAGTATAGATTTTGTACTAGTACAAATAAAAATTGTGTATTGGTAATAAACATAACCTTCCTATTTTGCTCAACCTGATGAATCCATTTGTACTTTATCCTCATTCTAGCCCTTGAATGGTGGGTTTTCATTACCATAATAAAGCTATCTGATTATTGTTGTTGATTAAAAATGTTGTTTTAATTGCAACTGTTTATTTTTCTATTTCTTTTCTAGTTCAATCTTTTATCCACTATTTATTTCATGACTCTCTCTGGTGGACTAGCCTTTGTAGTTTTTGTGGTTTGAACTTTAGGCTCCATTTGGAAGAAGTACAAATACAAACCGGTTCAAGGTAAATTTGCACTCTAGTTCACTTTTGCTTGTGTTTGACAACATTACATTTATGTATTGACAAATGATAGACCACTGCATATTTATATTGATAATAAGATGTAAAAGTATATTAATAAAAAAGAAGTAAATTTGCATTCAAGTGGGCTTTTGATAAAAAGAAAACTATTTGCTTTATTGAAATTCATGTTTGCATCCATTACAGCTAAAAGTCTGTTTGGTAAGAAGGTAAATTTGTCAGTGCAAAACTAATCCAACTTTGCAATTTATATGAACCATTTTACACTTTACATATTTGCATTCACACTTATTTACGTTTCCAAACGTAGCCTTTGTTTTATTTTGTATGAATTTGTACTGTAAACTTAGCCTTAATCTAAGGTTTTGCGCTTTACATATTTGTATTTGTACTCCTTCTAAACTGAGCCTTAAATGTGTGTTTTGTGTTGTTTTTCCTTTATAGTCGACAAGATTGTGGTCGGTAAAGAATTCTGTCCTACCAAGTTGTCCAGAATTCCTCAAAAGTTATTTTCATAACTTCATCCGAGCAACTGAATCACGGTGTACAGGACTAGTGGTTGGTTTTGTCCAACGCCAACCACAATTTTTCTGTTGCCTTTGTGGGTAAAGGTATTAAAGCTTTGCAGATAAAATTAGCGCTACTCAGGTAGGTGATCAGGGAGCTTAAAAGCCTTATCATGTTGGTTTTCCGTCCAGGTGAGGTAAGTCTCTACACCGGAGGGATCTTATACATGTCAATGCGGAGGGTTCTGGGCACCCAAACCCCAGATGCTACCAAAGAGTAAGTTTAAGCTGTGGCAACTATAACATTGTAAATAAATCATTTATCCACTCAATACACACTTTTGTTCAGATCATATCAAACAATACATTATACATGAATATTATCAAAGTTACACTTTTAAGAAATGCAAATATATAGCCATCTGCATGTATCATTGACTTCACTTGACTGCACTAGCATAGATTCGGGCTCTTTCTTGTCTAAGCTTCTCAAGCTCTGATCGAGCATGTGAATCTTCTCCATTTTTTCCTGCTAACTGTTGTTGCAAACTTGATATTTTCCTGTCCATGCTTCTTATCTTTGTGGAAGACAATACAAAAAAGGCAAAAAAAGATGACATTTTCAGCCACCACAAACACATTATATGAGAGAGAGAGAGAGAGAGAGAGAGAGACCTTTCTATGAGGCCACCGGAGCATTCCGTTTTTCCGGCATATCTTCTTAAGAACAGTGGGGCATATTGACAATTCTTTAGCAGCAACTTCTATGGGCAGGTGGAAATAGCCTGTCAAATCTCTCAGTTGCAACTTCCCTGTTCTCTCCCTCTGTGTCAGCCAAAACATGAAAAGCAGAAGAAAAAGAAAAAAAGATGAGCAAATAAAAATCAATGACTTAGTAACACATTGATCGCATGATATGGTTCGCCAAAAATAAATGATTGCATCACTAGTTGGATCAGATTGTACATACAAGATTATACTTCTTGGTCCTACTGAATGATCTATGCTGTTTTTAAGCTGAACTAATCCATGCCACCTAATTGATTATGAAAACTGAAATTTCCTTTTTTTAAGAAGCAAAACACATGAAAAGAGCAGCAAATATGACCTGTAAAGCGAGGCTGCTTCGAGTGGGTCTAGTGCCACTGCTTTCTGCATTTGAATTGATCATTTCACTCACCTCTGTAATAAAAACAAAAAGAGAAGGCAAATGGGTCAGTCTGTTTAAACTTGGGAACTTAACATCCCACCTGATAGTTAAAAGATCAACTAATCTAAAGTGCATGGTGACCAATACTTGTGCTATAGGACAGCAGTGAGTTGGTGTTCCAAGGCTACTAAAATAACTCCCTGGAAGCAAATAACAAAGACAGAAGGATGGCCAAAAACCTGATTCATTTTGACAAGGTTGAGTAAGTTCATCAAGGCTAGCTTCCTCATCCCAATTCTGTCCAGCAGATAAAGCATCATAGAAATCTGACAATGGATCTTGCAACATGACAAACCCTGCCTCTCTTCTTTCTTTGCAATACTGCATTAAGAACTGCTTCACGCTCTCCATTGTTTGTTTGCTGAAACTGTGTACCATGAGGAGAAAGTATGTCATCAAAGGCATCGTTGTTTTGGGTGTTCATACAACAGAGACATTTTGACAATTATTACTGTTACTATTGGTTAAAATGTTATTATACTCAAATTATTCCTCTCACAAACTTGATGTGCTATTAGAACATTCCTTCAGAATTTTATTTATCATGTGGGATGGAGCCATAGAGAGGTGAGTATGCAAACCATAAAACCAATGGCTTGAGCTTGATATATAGACCTTGGTGTTTACTTATTTCATAGATAAAGTGGTGAAGGTTTATGAGAAAGATGAGTAAGTAGTAACATAAGTTCTTTCTGGAGCCTTGAAACAGAATGAAAACTATAAAATCCTCACTCAGTCATATGATACTGTGTGTTTGGTGCAACCCCATCTTGGATCTCTAGAATAGCATGGCAAATTACACCAACTCTGCCATGAATCTCAAGCCTGGTAGCTTCAGTGCCTACAAAATAAACAAGTAAAAGAAAAATGAAAGTGTGTTATATATGAAGGACATGATTCTAATTGGAAGGGTGACTCTGTTATGCTTTTTTCATAGAAAATTCGGTCCAGTTTGGATTGATTGATCCAACATGGACATACCATTTGTGTGGCGGATGTCTCTAATCACTTGACAACAACTGCAACTGAGTGGAACCCAAGGCTGAGGCCGTATTGAAACGGGAATTGTATTCTCATAACCAGTCCCCAAGAATTCAGAAAGTTTGTCCTCTGGTTTAATTGGTTCCAGGTTGAAGTCCATAGGATCCACAAGAAGATCACTGTTGTCACCCGCAATACCTGGGTAATCAGGATTCCCCCATACTAATTCACCATCTAATGGATCCAAAGGTCCTGCACTCTCATTTGTTGATTCAGCAATTGACACAGAGTTGGGTTCGACTTGTTGTAGTTGCAGTAGTTGGTCGATATCAGGATTCGAACTGAAGTAATCCAACAACCAAAGAAGATCATCTTCCGGAGATGGGCACTGAACTTGGCCCTCAAATGGAACTAATGATTTGATTTCCTCCATGGACATGGCGAACTTAATCAGTGATCTCTGCAATCAAGTCAAGTCATTGGGGATTCTGCTTCTGATCAGAGATTGTCCTGCAATCCCAAGCACCGACGGGTGCTTGAGAAGGCAGTCCAAGGATCTGCGATGCATCCAAAGTCTCACAGCCATGAAATAAAAGAATGAAGGCGGGAGGTAGTTGCTAGCCGTTGCAGCATGGCGGTTCCAAAAAAGCAGTATTTTTGAAAACCGACCCGGATTTCGAACTCTGAATTACTACATTCTGTTTCTGTGTTTGTGGTTGTACTAACCCTACCACGTGGGTTCCATCTATTTTTGTTGTAGTAGACGTGGGCAGGAGATCCGAACTCATCTAAGGGGTCCAATTTACAGAAAATCATTGCGATTTTATAATCACAGCCATCTGATTCAAGCCAAGTAATAGTGCAAGTGGGACCTACACTTTGGTCTGTTTGGATTGGGCTATTCCCAGAAATCCCCAATTGAATCTGGATATGGGCCTGGGCTTAAAGGCCTTTGGGCCTAACTCCTGAGATGTTATATGTTACAATTTACAACGTGCTGGCTTTCGATGTACAACTACAGGTCTACAGTCTACAAACTGCAAAGGATAAACCCGGGTATTTCCTCGCTCTGCTCTCAGAGAGAGAGAGAGAGAGAGGAGTGAAGCGGAGGAGGGAAACAGAGTCGTAAGAAGAAGATGCTTTCCCTCAAAATTTCAAAGCAAACTGCTTTACCTGAATTCCCGAAACCCTTCTATCCTACAAAAGCTTTAGTGAGGAAGTCAACTGTTTCATCACGTCCACTTCGCAGACGTGTTTCCAGAATACATTTAGGGTTTAAGAATCAATTAACACTTCTGACTAAAGGAAATAAGCTCCGGAATGGAGTTTGTAGAGCTTCAGCTTCGAGGTCAGAGTCGTCCGCTATAGTTTCGGAAGATGCAGAAGAAGACATTGAGTCCTCTCGTCTCTTTGAGGTCTGCAAACTTAGTAGTTTCTATCGAATTTTTTATTTTCCATTTATTAATTTGAAAAAAAAATGGATGGGTTGGCTGGATTTTAGTTGCATTTTCAGTCTTGCTTGATTTTCCCCCTTTCTGATCTTCACGGTTGGATAATTCTATTCATTATATGCTTAGTACTTTCAAATATTAAACAGAACGGAGTGGCGAAATAGGATTCATGTAGCTGATCCTATATAGTTGGGATAAGGCTTGGGTGATGATGGTGATGCAGATTCATCAGATTTCATGAATATACTGATTCTTACTTGGTGTTCAATATATATCTGTATCAGAGATAAATTCTGTACATCTTTTTAGAAGGTTAATTAGAATGGTTGAGTATTAAAGTTTGCCCGGTTTAATCTTATGGAAAACTTATAGTATTTGATTAATGTGTTCATCATCCAGTAGCGTCACTTAATGAACTCCAACTTTTATTGTTTACAAATGGATATCATGAATGTGTTTTACCAAGAGATTTTTTTTTTCAGGGAAAACATAAACCTACTTATCTTTTCTTTCTGGAAATTCTAAGTAATTTAGTCTCAATAAGAGAGCTCTGATGTTTCTTTTTTAAAGATGGAGGTGACTGTGGAAGAGGATTGTAAAACAGTAATCTCTTGGATGAAAGGGAGGATACTCCATGGTGCTACAGATCTTTTGTGAGATAGGCACTAGACCTTGGCAGATCTTTGAATTTCTTCAAATGTGTGCCCAGGTCTGCAAATTTATTAGCTGATTCTTTAGCAAAGCCTGGGGCTGCAAGGGAGTGTTTGGAGTGGGGTTTTCCAGGGCCGGGAACTAATTTGTTACTTTGCTTATTTTGTTTATTAGCATTGGTGTTACAGCCATTCCCATGGTTTTGTACTACTATCCAGTTTTTTTTGGTAGTTAGGCCTTACAATGAATGGAACTCATGCTGTTATTTATCAAAAAAAAAGTTTGATTTCTTTTAGAATGTTGGTTTTGTCATATTATAATCCCCAAGTAGTTTGGTGCATGTTGTGTAGGTACAATCTCTTTAACTTATCCAAGAAAGAGAAAAGTTGAGCATTTTCTTACTGTCTTGAATTCTGTGTACATGGGTTTTCAGAAATTGAAGGATGCAGAGAGGGAACGGATAAATAAGTTGGAACAGCTGGAGAATAAGGCAAATATGCAACTAGAGAGGCAGCTTGTTATGGCTTCATGTTGGAGCAGAGCATTGTTAACTATGCGCGGGAAGTTGAAAGGAACAGAGTGGGATCCTGAGAATTCACACAGGATTGACTATAGTGAGTTTTGGAGACTTCTTAACTCAAATAACGTCCAGTTTATGGAGTATTCCAATTATGGTCAGACAATATCTGGTAAGTACTTTATTCAAAAACTTCAGTGCTTAGTTCTGTATCTACTGTATCTATATTTTTTATTTCTATTGCTTTCTAGTTCACCATTTTGCATATATTCACCAATTGAAATGTTGTGCTACAAGTAAAGTATGTATAGGTTACCCTTCTACGGGTTCAGGTTCTTGTGGAAGTATCTTAAGCTCATCTACAGAAAATATTGACAGTCTTAATGGCTTAATGGGAGATTTATGTGTATACATTGTGTTACTTTTTTTGTACATTTATAACCATATTATAACATGAGTAACAGTTACAAGTCAAAAGAAAAAGGGACAGCTCTTGCAAGTTGAGGATATGATCTGTTTTGGAAACTAAATAAAAGGTCCATAAGGCAACCTCATACAAGCACATTTTTGATTCATAATAAAACTCTGAAGATAGTTGAGGACATGGCTGGTATTTTTCCAAGTTAGGCTAAGGTGGTGTTTGGTAAATCTGAAATCTGAAATCTGAAAAGTTAAAAAAGATATTAAAAGTTTCTGAAATCTGAAAAGAGACAGTTGTTTTTTGACTTTTTAGAGGCTCTGAATAAAGAAGGTTGTTTGTGTTGGATCAAACCTTCAACATCTGAAATTCACTAATTTTACTATCTTACCCCTAAATTAGACTATTCGGTAATTCTGAGTTCAACTTGTACTACTTCATAAAAATAATTTATTTCATTCAAAATAATATTGAAAAATAAGAATAAATTATAAAAAAAATTATTAAAATAAGAAAAATAGCGGACGGCGAGAGTTGCAACGGCGTCCGTGGATGGTGGAGGCGGCACTTGCTTAAGACACTTGTTGCCGCTGGTTTGCCGGAGTCGCTTGCAGAAGGAGTCCATGGACGGCGAGAGTTGCAGTGGTGTCCGTGGACGGCGGAGGAGTTGTAGCGGCGAGAGTTGCAGTGGAGGAGTCACTTGCTTAAGACACTTGCCGCCACTGGTTTTCCGGAGTCATTTGCAAGCGGCGTCCATGGACGGCGAGGGAGTTGCAGTGACAAGAGTTGCAGCAGAGGAGTCACTTGCTTAAGACATGTCGCTGCTGGTTCGCCGGAGTCACTTGCGGAGAGAGAGAGGGAGGGAGGGAGAGAGAAGATGAACGGTGAGAGGGAGAAACACAAGCATGTTTTTAAGGGTATTTTGGACTTTTGGCCAGGTCTGAAATGCATCTGAACGTGTGCAGCGCCTGGTTTGCCGGAGGAGGCACTTGCTTAAGACACTTTCTGCTGCTGGTTTGCCGGAGTCACTTGCAGAAGGAATCTGTGGATGGCGAGAGTTGCAGTGACATCCGTGGACGGCAGAGGAGTTGCAGTGGAGGAGTCACTTGCTTAAGACACTTGCCACAACTGGTTTGCCGGAGTCACTTGTGAGCGGTGTCCATGGACGGCAAAGGAGTTGCAACGGTGAGAATTGCAGCAAAGGAGTCACTTGCTGCTGCTGGTTCGCTGGAGTCACTTGCAGCAGAGGATTCGCCTCCGCTGGTTCGCTGGAGAGGGAGGGAGGAGTCACTTGCTGCCGCTGGTTCGCCGCTGCATCAAGTGGATAAGATGAACTGGGAGAAACACAAGCATGTTTTAAGGGTATTTTGGACTTTTGGCTAGGTCAGAAATGCATCTGAACGCGTTCAGCGCCTGGCCCAAGTCTTATTATTTCAGCTCTGAAAATAATTTTCAGACTTCAGAAAAGCAACATTTTCAGACTTCAGAGGTCTGAAAAGTGTTATCAAATGTCACCTAAGGTGTTGGAGAAGTGGTAGAGACATAGTTTTTATCGATGTTCATAAGCGGCCTTGAGGGGATCAGATCTTCTGCCTCTGTATTTGATTGGAACAATCTGTTGCTTGTAATACTGAAATTTGCTTTTTGCTTGTATATGAATCCTATTTAATTTCACTCTAAAATGATAGTTGAGGACATGACTGGTATTTTTCCAAGTTAGGCTAAGGTGTTGAAGAAGTGGTAGAAACATAGCTTTTATTGATGTTCACAAGCGACCTTGAGGGGATCGGATCTTCTGCCTCTGTATTTGATTGGAACAATCTGTTGCTTGTAATACTGAAATTTTCCTTATGCTTGTACATGAATCCTATTTAATTCCACTCTAAAAAGGGCCATATCCATTGTTGACTTGTGACTGCTCATAACATTTCTGACTAGCTCCACCATTTCTTTTCTGGTCTACCCAGGCTCTTCTAGATGCTTTCAACTTATGTCGTATCACTTCTTCTTAACAATGTAGTTGGTGGTCAGGTCTTCTATGCACATTCCTACCTACTTGTCCTTATTTATCTCCTGGATTCCCATAAATGGTCTCATTTCTAATGTTACTGTTGTGTGTTTTACCACCAATTTATCATGATATTCACATCTCATTGATGCTTATTTTTGAACATCATGTTTATTAACTACTAAAAGCTTTGCTACATATGATATTTTTGGCCTTATTTATTTTTTTTTTTGGGAAAGGTAACTATTTCATTAAGAACAAAAAAGGGAGTACAGTTTTGGCCTTATTAGAAAATGTTTTTTGCCTGATTGGTACTTTCCAGTTATTCAACACTCTAGGTGCAACTTTCCATTTTGTTCACCCTTCTCTAATTCTATGGGTGACATACTCCTCAGTCTTTCCCTCACTATGAATTGTTAACAAAAGATGTTACATTGAGGTATCTCATCTCCAATCCAAGATATAAATTTGAACATTTTTTGACCAAGATATGAAATTTTGTTTCACTCATAAAAAAATTAAGTGGAAAGCGGGCTTATAAAAGAACCAGATTAGTTCGTTTGATGAGGGCCAAAGAGTGACCTCATGGTGGCAAGTTATTATTAAACGATTATGGATGTTTGAGTTGTGGTTATCGGTATTGAAATCCACCTGGGGCTAGCCGTGAACTTAACAAGGTCTGAGCTCTCCTTTCTTCATATCGGAATGCTAGTAATGATTAATCTCCTCATCCTCTTTAAATTTAGTCTTAATGACAATCTTAAACGAATATGGGTTGTGAATTTTGGGTGGGATTCAAGTGAGAACATTTATGGTGTGATTGTATGGAAGGGGATTATGAAATACTATTCTTTGTTGCTTTCTTACTTAAGACAAGTTGAAGAAGAGAGGTTTTCATTTGACAAACAGATGCATGCTTTGGTTTTTTACAGGAAGAAAATATCTTTCATTTTCTGGTGAATTACAGTTTTGCAATAAGAATTTTGAGTTATTTCTTTCAACTACTCAGAATGGATGGGTCAAAGGAGATCTGTGGCCAAGGTTTAATGGAGACATCAAAGCTAAAATTTTATGGAGCTGTATCCCTTTCGCTGTATGTTGGGAAGTGTGGAAAGAAAGAAATAGAAGAATGTTTGAAGGGAAGATGGAGAGCAAGGCTAGACACAGTCATTGGGGCAAAGCTTATGGATTGGATGTTAATTCTTCCAGAATTTGAAGGCTTTCAAAGAGAAGATTTTGGCTCGGACTTCTGGCACTCAATGAATTATAGCTAATATATTAAGTTTAACAGAATTGGTTGATTTTCTCTTACTTTTTGTATTTCTGGTCTGGATTGGTGACATCTTGTTACCGGATCTTTTAATGTTCTTTATCTTCAATAATTTTTTCTTTATATATCCTCCAGAAAAATTGGAATAAAGATACTAGTTAACGGTACATAGGTTTTCACCTATATATGGAGCTCTGTTGATTCCCTGAAGGAACCACTCTAATCTTTTACTCGAAGTTTTCATCAACTTTTTTTTTTTTTTGTAAGATAAAATAAATTTTATTAGAAACCAGCAAGCTTATACTTATAGTACAACAGCTCTCTAGTCTCAAAGAGAACAGCCAAGAGACCAGAACAGATTACAAGCTCCAAAGGGAGTGGGATCTTAACAACTCAGACACATTCTGATTTTTGAAATCAGATTTAACAGAAACCCAAGTATCAGTCTGCTAACAGCAGAACATATTACATCTTCTGGGCTCTTCTCTTTGTTACAAAAAATTCTACCGTTCCTTTCAGTCCAGATAGACCAGAGTACAGCTGCAGGTACACACTTTCACACAATCTTTCCTTTTTTCTTCAGATCTTGGACATTCCAGCAGCACATTAAGTCTTCGATTGAGCTCAGCATAACCCAACTAACCCCAGCTGCATTTGAGAAAATGATCCCACACCTTAGAAGTAGAAGTACAGTGTAAGCCCAAATGGTCAATCGTTTCAGGGACCCAGATTTGTTCTAGTAAGGCACTTATTCAGAGACATAGCCACACCTGAAAGTTCACTTTTGAAGGGGGGGGGGGTAGGATCCCAAACTTGCTTGCAGGGGAAATCTGATGAATCTGACCTATTCAATTTTAAAGCCAAAGATCTCACTGAGAACCACCCATTAACATACCACTTCCAACACCACTCATCCTCCTTGTTGATGTCGATTTCTTGCCTCTGTAACAAGTTCAGCAAATTCAACACTTCCCCAATTTCCCAATCAAATAAATTCCTTCTGAACTGAGGAGCCCAGATTATGATTTCTTGCCTCTGTAACAAGTTCAGAAAATTTGAAACTTCCCCAATTTCCCAAACAAATAAATTCCTTCTGAACTGAGGAGCCCAGACTAAAGAATTTTCAGACCAAACATTAAGAATCAACCACAGAAACATCTTGGCCAGAAGCACATTGGAAGAGGATAGGGAAATTCATCAATTGATTTTTCTTCCTTAAGGTTTAATTCATCATCATTATTTCATATAATGGATACATATCTTTTTTATTTTTTATTTAAGGACTTCTGTTAAGTGGTCTTAATTGAGGAACTTATGAAAGGTATTCTTCATTCTGAAGAAACAATAAGCATGTTTGTTTCTATTTTTATTTTCTTTGTGATGTGGATACTTCAAAGTAGGCTGTTTTTTATTGCCATTGTCATACAAGAGGTCAAAAGTCCAAATATATAAGTGATTCTAATACATATTAATAGCTATGTTGTTCAAAATTTATGAATCAGTGGCTTTTTATGCTCATTTCCTGGACAAGTTATATCTGAAGATTACATCCTCTTTTTTTCTGCAGTGATTTTACCATACTACAAAGATGGAAAAGTGGAAGAGTTGGAAGGAAGTTCCAAGAGAGAAATAGTTTTCCGGCGTCATGTGGTTGATAGGATGCCAATTGATTGTTGGAATGATGTTTGGCAGAAGTTGCACCAGCAACTTGTAAATGTTGATGTTATTAACGTGGACACTGTACCTGCAGAAGTGTACTCAACCATTGCAACTGCTGTTATATGGTCTATGCGTTTTGCTCTTTCTATTGCATTATATCTATGGATTGATAATATGATGAGACCTATTTATGCAAAGTTGATACCTTGTGATTTGGGAACTCCCACCAAAAAAGCAAAGCAGCCCCTCAGGCGTCGTGCACTTGGATCTTTAGGCAAGAGTCGGTAAGTGTACAGTAATTTCTTGATGACTTGGTTGTTGGTTATCCTTTTCCATTCCATTTCCTGTTGAAGATAGGTGGTGGTGACATTGTTCTGGATGTTGAATTTCTTTTCTTGTACATGAATAATTAAATAACAATCAAATATGAGTCAAGAATTGATGTTATCATATCAGCGCTAGTGCATCAAATTCAGTTATGTTCATGCAGTTATTTCTGCTTGGGTTTGATAGTTCTTAGGTGACCTCCTATGAAACTTCTTTAACCTTTATCCTTAGCTTCAATTTCTAAGGAAGAAATAATTCCATAGCAGGCGATTTATTTAGTGGGATGTTGTTAAGTTCTTCAATTGGTCAAGCCTGGAATGTGAATGGGCTAGCTGCACTGCTAGAAGTAGAATTTAAAATATCCTAACAAGCATTGCAAAGTACTTTTAAATTCTTAGTAACTGTACTAATTTTGATGGTTGTACTTCCAGCTTATAGCGGGGTGGTCAAATGCAGAGATGCATTTAGAGTGCTAGGTGATTGGAGAACGGAGAATACCAATCAGGTTAAAAGGAAAATTTTATCAAACAGCTGTATGGTCGGTAATGTTGTATTGCTGTACAGAGCAAAGTTTGCAGCCAAGAAAAAAATTGCAGTTAAGAAGTAACTTGTGTAAAAAATGAGTGTAGTGGAGGTATCAGATATTGAGATCAATAGTGGAAAAACTGGAAAAGAATAGGGGTAGAAATCACCAATCTGTGGGAATCTAGGAGTTAGCATGATAAGTGATAAAATGAGGGAAACCATAATAAGATTGTTTTGGAATGTAAATAGAACACCACCTACTGCACCAGTAAGAAGAAGTGGTCTGATGAACAAGATCTAGAAGAGGTAGGGGAAGGCTGAAAGGGACATGAGTTGAAATAGTGAGACTTGATTTGAGAGCTTGAAATTTAACAATGGATATGGCCCTTGGTGGCTATAGTGCCGATATCAGGGTACTGACATAGAAACAGATTAGGGAAAGAGGGATACGTTTCTCCATTTCCTATGATCCTGTACATGGTTAACAATACCTTATCACATTTAATATGCTTATGTCTAGGAATGGCAATGGGGCAGGGATCATATTCCCCGTCCCTGACCCCGATTCTGAAATTAACCCCCATCCCCGTCCCTGACGGGGATGGGTTCCCTACAGGACCCGAATCCCCGAAATGTTTTTAGATAACAATATTTTTTTTGAAAAATAAATTTATTTAAAATACATAAAAAATTTTAAAATTTAAATTATAAATAATGTTTTAAATATATTTTGATATATATGTAATATAAATAATACAATAGTATATTTAATATAAGTTCCCTACAGGACCCGAATCCCCGAAATGTTTTTAGATAACAATATTTTTTTTGAAAAATAAATTTATTTAAAATACATAAAAAATTTTAGAATTTAAATTATAAATAATGTTTTAAATATATTTTGATATATATGTAATATAAATAATACAATAGTATATTTAATATAAATAACATTTAATATATATATATATATATATATATATATATATATATACTATGGGCTTAAAGAGGGCATATATGATATATATATATATATATATATATACTATGGGCTTAAAGAGGGCATATATGTCCTTTAATCTCATTTTAGAAACTGCCCACTTATAACTGTCCAGAAACTATTCACTTATAACTATCCAGAAACTGCCCACTTATAACTGTCCAGAAACTGCCCACTTATAACTGTTCAAAAACTGTCTATGAATTATAAATAGTTTTTTCTTAGAGATACTGCCATGTGCAAATGCACATACATGTTTACTAGTGTATATATATATATATATATATATATATATATATATATATATATATATATATATATATATATATAAAATCGGGGTCGGGGACCTCAATCCCCATCCCCGGCCCCATTGGGTCTTTGTCAGGGATGGGAAAAATTGCCATCCTTATATATATATATATATATATATATTAAAGGAAGGTCTTTAGGCAACAGTCCCCACCTTCAGACACGTGGCATTGTAAAATTTCAATAGATAGAATCTTAGGAGTTAAACTCTCACTCTTAAAAAAGTCTATCCACTCACAAAAAAAGTGATAACTCCACTCTCTTAAAATTCACACGGGTAGCATCCTAATCCCTAAAAAGTGGCGACTTCAAATGTTATGGTAGTAACTAAATTTTATTCAAACAAACATTTCAAAAGTAACGATTAAACAAACAATTTAACTTAAAAATATTCAAAATATTAAATGGATAAACATTAAAATAAATGAAATTCATAAAAACGACTAAATAATTAATACAAATGGTGTGAGTTTTATTCTTTTAGATGAAATAATTTATTAATTGCGAATTAGATTTAACTTTTTTTGGAAGTGTAACCTAATTTAGCTTTTAAAAATAAATTTATCAAATAAATAGTAAATACCAATTAAAGTGGGCTACTGCTTACAAATAAGACCTCATTTAATCTCTTAAATCATATTAAAAACAGCATAAATTAATAGTGGTTTTCAAACAAAGCAGGTCGTAATAGATTGTCAATTACAAAGATGTAAGACCCATGTTAATTTTTCTAATTTAAATTTTTATAGTTAAATAGTAAATTTCAAATTAAATAATACTGTAGTTACCCCTTATTATGGGGTCATTCTCTAGATAAAACATGGTAAGTCTCTTAAATCAAATAAAAAGCCTAACCTAAATGTCTAATATAAATAATTTAAAAAATTGAAATAATTCAGATTAATGGTCCCGTACTTAGTATGGGGGTCATTCCCAGTATGTTATAAAATTTAATTGAGTTTCTAACATTACAGGAGTTTTACAGCTTGATTTGTTAAAGCATACCGTTTTACATATTTCATAGTGGTAATGCTATAAAGTAGACAAGTGTCCACATATCCATGTCATACCAGGTACATACAACATTTGACAGTGGTAAACTAGGCATATCCAGGTACTATAGCTTGGTGGAATGGAATATTGAACATGAAGTTTTGTAGCTGGCCCTATATGGTTGGGTAAATGCTCTGTTGAGTTGAGTTTTGTTGTCTCTAGTTAATGGGTTCTTCCACTATTCTTTTATGTCAGACATTATTTAGGCATTTATTTTTGTTACACTATAACTGTAGCTTAATCATATTTGGTAATAAGTTTCTTTTTGATCAGTAACTTGGGAGTTTTATTGATGATATAAAAAGCAGCAGAAATGTACAATGATGTAATACATTTTCCAGAACAGCATTGATGAAGCTAGCCCCTTGCTACTTCCCCAAATAACCCTGGCATTCTTAGAATGTTACATGATTATTCTAAAGGATATCCCCCAATCCACCAGAACTCATCCTGCAGTCACCCAGCTAAGATTCTTGCTTCCCTTATTGGTGTCTGAAGTTCCGTGGTCCCATCTCCTTATCTCTCAGCCAGCCTATAACAGTTCTGGAAATTTCACATGAGCAGCATTTTCTAAACAGGATTCTTGTAGCTGACCCCATATAATTGGGATAAGGCTTGGATGATGATGTGAACAGCATTTGCTAAACATTCTATACACCCACATACTATTATCACAAATTATTTACATTAGAATTCATGGTTTAAAATCTTGATATATTTGGTGAATATTTCCTGAAACATTAATGTAGAATTTTTGTTTATAGGTGGCACACAATTGTTGGGCATAGAGTGATATACTGTAAAGTTCTTGTCTGGCTTCTGGATATTTTCCAGCCCCTAAGAATGGCGTTCATAGGGATTCCTTTGAGTTTTGGTCAACACTCAGTATTACATGGTTGAAAACTGTTGATATTAAATCTAGTATTGATGACTAAACATAGTTGTCAAGGCGATGCCTAGGCGACAAGGTGCCCTTTGAGGCTCGCCTCGCCCAATCGCCTAACAGTTTTCTACTTCCTACTGTAAAATACTTTTTTATTCATTCTTTTTTGAGATTATAATTATAAAATAGACATTATTAAACTAAAACAATCATTTTGTGTGTTTATATACTAATTTCTTTTTATTATTTTCTTATTTATTAGGGTTTAATCAACACAAACATTGCTAAATGCTGTATTGAACCCTCAAAGATTTAAAAACCTGAACCAATAAGTAAGGAAGAACTAAAAATTTTATCTAATCAGCACATTTTCCTCTTCCATATATTCTTCTTCTTCTTCTTTTACTACTACTACTACTACTACCAATACTTTTTATTTTCTTCTTTTCCTATAACAAAAATATAAAGGGTTCAGCCCCTATATTTTTTGAATTTTATTTTCCTTCTTCCTTTTCTTCTCATGAATATGCTGATTTTCTATACTTTAATATGAAATTTATACTTTTCTTATGAAAACCATGAATAATTATTAAAGAAATATGGTTATGGTACCTAGGGAACTACCCTAGGATCTATTTTTTAACATAAAAAAAATTCATCGCCTAGGTGACGCCTAGGTGCCCGCCTAGGCGACTAGGCGCCCCCCAGTTGCCTAGCCTCGCCTTGGCGCCTTGAAAACTATGTGACTAAAGTGTTACATGGTTGAAGCTGTTGATATTAAATCTAGACTATCTAGTATCGATGACTAAAAAGGAAAAAAAAAAAAAGAAAAGTAGTTGTTGTTAAGACCCTAGCATTGCAGATGCCATCAAAGTCTCCATCACAGTCAGTGTTGGCTAATTACTCCTTTCTCCAAATTTACTGACCTATCTTTAAAGTAATGGTTTCTATTAATTTTTCTTTTAGGGGCTGGGGTTGGGGGGGTTCTGTTGTTCTATAACACCAAAATCATGTTCTGTATTCCCATAACTTGCCATACATTTCAAGTTCTGAGCATTGGGAGCCACCCAGTCAGATGGGTCTGTAGTAGATTAGCTGGACTAAAAATCAGCAGGCATTGTCGATTGTAACCATATACTCTTATAGATTTAATTAGATGGTGGAGAAAGGCTTCTCTAAAAGTTAAGATAAGCTTTATAAATAATGTCCAAATGAAATGGTTAAAGATTATTTAATTATGCTTATTTATTTTTTTCAAAATAGTAAGGTAAATAATTGTTAAAGGTTGTACACAAGCTGTATGCAATAGAAGGGCAATAACAATGCCACCCACGACACTCAGACAAACAAAAGGTGTCAAGTTACGGAGTCCTTACCCATCATCACTCCTCAGGTCCAGTGTCCCCAAACCTAAGAGCTATCTTTTGAGAATCAGGATTACCATTGGATGGATCCCAATTAGATAAGCGAGTGTACCAAAATTTAGTATTTTGAATAACTTTAACCATGCAACTCCAGAGGTTTCTAAGTAAATGAATTGCATAATATAAATCCTAAAGTAACAGAATTGCATATTTGAGAAACTAGAGAATATTATATATATATATATATCCCTGTTAACCCCTTTATTGTTTTTTTTTTTTCTGAAAAGATAATGTAATTTTATTGAACAAGATTGATGATAGTACAACATGTTTCCTGAAGGTTGCTCCCAGTGCAGGAGCCACAACCCACAGACTAAAGATACATAAAATACACCACAGATTTTTATTATGCCATAGTGAACCTAAGGAGTGGAAAGAGCACTCTTTTGATGCCAAGGTCCAGGAACCTATTTTTCCAACAGACAAAGCCATAAGCTCATCATCCTTCCAATTTATGTTGTTGAAGGCCTGCCTATTCCTTTCCAAGGTTTAAAGTACCAAAAACACAAGGTGTTATAAAAAAAAGACAAATTTAAGAGACATATCGAGATACGCTTTGGATATGGACGAAAAATCAAGATACACATAAATATGCTAAGAAACTCAAATAAATCCTAAATAAATATATTAATAACAATAATTACAAGTTTTATATGATTGTAAATATGTTATTTCAATGTAAAAAAACCATAATTTAATAATTTATATAAAGTTCTAAATATTGGGACACAATTAATAATGGTTGCAAAATGATGGGAATCACTAAAATGTGAAAAAAACAAAGAAAAAACTAAAATGTGTATGTATATACATTAATTTTAAAATAATCAATACAATTTGTCTCTATTTATTAATATATAAATTTTAATAATTAATTCTAACATCCATTTATTAATATATGTTTTAATAATTAATTCTAACATTTATTGAGAAGCATCCACTAAGAAAAAGAGACAATTTGCTTAAAAATAAAAAAATGCATATAACCATAGCAAACAATTGGGTGTGGCCTAGTGGTGAACTTATGGTCATTAATACCTAATGACCAAGTTTCAAATCTTACTATTGTTAACTTTCATAGTTTTTATACTAACAAAAGAAGTTAATGAAAGAGAGAATCATTAATTAACAACTTTTTTCTTTGATAAATTCATTAATTAACAAAATTAATGAGAGAAAATTCCACTTAAGCGCTAAAATTCAAATTCAAATTTAAAATTATGCCTTAAATTATAGGAGTAGTTAACTAATTAATGAGAGAGAAACTACACTTAAATATAGGAGTGATTAATGAAATTAATGAGAGAGAATTTGGCCTTAAATATAGTTTAACGAGAGAAGGGGACCCAAAACGAATTTAGTGTATTGGGGCTGTATCAGACTGTTTCGGGCCCGTATTGGCTGATACAGTCCTGAAACAGTCCGATACAGGCCCGTATCTGTTCAATACATACGAAAAGGAATGAAACAGATGATTTCTACACATTTCATGTATTGGACATGTGCTGGAATGACACGTATCATCTGATACGGCCCAATATGTTGTGAAATTTTGAACCTTGTTCCTTTCTGACCATAAGGTCCATACAGTTGTTGCAGGAGCCATCTCCCAAATCAACTTACCTTTGGCACTCAGATGGTCAGACCCTGGAGAGGTCAGGCTAACAACAACTCACGCAGGGACCTAAGCATAGCCCACTTCAGGTTTGCAGCTGTCACATAATGCAGCCAAAGGCCATTTTCTTCCTGGCAGTAAACAAAAAGATGACCAACCCTCTCCATATCCTGCCCACTAAAACCACAAAAATAGTCCTGCAACTGCAAGCCTCTCCTGAGCAGATTGCCCTTAGCTAGGCACTTCCCAAGAGAAGTAGACCACAGCAGAAAACCAACCTTAGATGAAACCAGCCACATCCAAATCAACTTTCTGGGAAAAATTGTGCTTCTTGGGGTTCTTAGGTTCCTTTCAATAGATCTCACTTAGAAACTCCCACTACTTTCCCATTTCTAGGCTCCAACTCACTTCACTGCAGATGCCTCTATGTTCTCAGTCCCCTTGCAAGCCACTACAGCCCCTCATAGCAAGCTTCTTGACTTCCCTCAAGGTGTGTCTATGCTGCTATGTTCCACTATAATCCTTCTTTAGCCACCTAACTACTGTTTCTGAGTCTCCTTTGACCACTGTATTCTGCATGTTATCTCTTGCCAATCTTCAATCCTTGGAGGACTGCTAGCAGTTCTGCCCTTGTGGAATCACCCTCTTCTATGGGGCCTGAGTAGATTGCAGTAATGGAGCCTGAACTGCCTCTAAACATTCCTCCTATTTCCAATGACCCTGGGTTTCCAATTATGGTGGGCTGACAAGTTTGAGAATGTGGGTTAGAGTATGAGAGTGGTCACTTTGTCAAATGCTGAAGGTTAGATCTGTATCCAGTCTACCTCTCCCACTGGATAGCTGGGGCTAACATTGGGTAATGGCTCTTTATCAAAGTTTAACATGGGTTTTGATTACCAGACTCCAGAGTGCTATTCCAGGTTTTATGGGCTGCTTTGACTAAGACCTCAAATATCTTTAGTGTTGAAATGTATATTATGTTCATCTCTAGTTGCATGGTATTCCTTTATAAATTCTCTTGTAACATTAAGTTTGGAAACTTTCTACATGGATATTCTTAATGGTGTGACATATTTGTTTCTCTTAGCCTTTGAGGCTTGTCACAACTGTAGATTGACCATGTTTTATGGGTTTAATGTTTGTGGTTCCTTATACATGCCTTAACCTTTGTTGGTTTTCATTGGCATGGTAAGTCTAAGATTGTTTAACCCTTTGCATATTCCATATTCTATTTTGTACTTTCGTGGAATTTGAACTATATTTTTCCTAAGCTGTGAACAGTTTGCTCGCATATTTAATTTTTCTATATATGGTGCATGCCTCTGGGTACTCCATGTTGGATATTTTTGCAAGTCTAACTGTTGTAAAAAGCAATTTCGGCAAGTCAGTCTAACTTTTGTCCTATATCTTTATTTCTTACCATCTGAGCAGGGCCAAATTCATATCAGCAGAGGAAACCACTGGTGTCACGTTTGATGATTTTGCTGGACAGGAATACATAAAAAGGGAATTACAGGAGATTGTGCGAATATTAAAGAATGATGAAGAGTTTCAAAACAAAGGCATCTATTGCCCAAAAGGTGTTCTTCTCCATGGGCCTCCTGGGACTGGTAAAACACTGCTGGCTAAAGCTATTGCTGGAGAATCAGGACTTCCTTTCTTTGCAGCTAGTGGCACTGATTTTGTAGAGGTGAGAACAGATTTTCATGTAATGATGGGTTCTATAATGATGAGATGAGTGAGGGAGGATAAGCACACAGAGAAGTAATGTCCTGTATGAAGAAGCAAGGAAGTATAGTGGTGCCTCTATGTACAGATAAGAATCTGGTATAAACTGCCTTCATGGGTTTGCCCTTACAATATCATCTAAGGAGATGTAAGACCTATAGATGATTTTTATTTATAGTACATTGCAAGTATTAATGCCCCCAAATAGCTTCCCAAATAAAGAAGGAAATCCTAGGCAGGACATAGGAGTGCTACAATCTTTTCTTTGGGAAAGACCCATAAACAATCTTTTCTTTGGCAAGGTTCCATAAAATAAAAATTGCTTCTTTGGGAAAGCACTTTCATTCAGATTAGCTGCAAATGGTGTGGACAAAGGGGTTGGCTGTTAAAAAATGGGAGGGAAGGTGACCAAATTGGTTGTCTGGTAAAGCAGGGGAGATAAAAATGTCCTTGAGGTGTAAAAGGAGGGAACTGATCTCCTCTGGCTTGGATCCATGAAGGTCTCTATGAAAGTTCAGATTCCAGGCTCATACAAATCAAGGGATAAAAGGTGGAGTCTAGGGTATAAAATGCTTATCTTGTTAATACTCCACCAAGAGTTGGACCAAAATTTAAGTAGATTCTGATTTCTGATGCTGTATTGAATATGTGGAATGGAATGAAGTTCAAATTTCGATGATAACCTTTCCAGACACACCAAATAAAAAACTACAATTGTCTTGGCACATTGGTGCTCCAATAGAACTATCTTCTCATCATTCCCCTCTTGTTGAGCTGTAAGCTATTGAATTGATAGATCGGAACCCATCCAAACAAGGGGTTGCTTGCATTAAAGCTTCAAACTTTCTGATATGATAAATAGGTTTCCAATTAAGGTTCAAAATTTCATTATGTATTGGCCGATATGTATTGCCCCCCACCCCCAACCAAAAAACTAAAAAAAAAGTTAAGAAGCCCAAGGTTCAAAATCCTGATACACCCCTTCCACCATATTGGGGCATATCGAAATTTTGAACTTTGCTTCCAATACCTTTTCACTTTCTCTCTTTCTGACCCAGTCAATGTCAATCTGGGAGTCTCCTTTTAATGATGAGTCCCTTGTAGCCCTGATAGCTGGAGTAAGGAAACCACACCATCTGATTGATCATCTCCATTCCTCCCCCCCCCCCCCCAAAAAAAAAAAAAAAGAAAAGAAAAGAAAAAAGAAAAGACAAAGGACTAGGTTTACTCAATGAATATCCATCAAAACTGAGTTTCATGGCATTTATGGCCGTATTTATCAAAATAAAACCTCATCTTTATTTGAGTTTTGACTGCAATTTCTTTCTGTATTCTTTGCCCTTATATATTGCCTTAAAGCCATTGGATTTTTTAGTCAAACTTATTTACTTTTGCAGATGTTTGTGGGTGTTGCAGCAGCTCGTGTCAAAGATCTTTTTGCTAGTGCAAGATCATTTGCACCATCTATTATTTTTATTGATGAGATTGATGCAATTGGTAGCAAACGAGGAGGTCCTGATATTGGTGGGGTAAGATGGGACAGTTTTTTTCCCATTCTTATTGTCTGTAATGGTGCCATTCCCTTTGTAGTTTGTAGAAAAGAAAGAGGAGGTTTTAAATGCCTTTAGTTTGTTTTATATAGGGGTGTCAATTTGACTGGATTTGGTCCAATCTGATCCAGTCCAATGTGAGTTCATTACAAATGGCCCAGGTCCAATCCAATCGAATAAATATATTGGACCATTTTGGACCGGTCCAATTCAATGTCTGGACCATCCAATCTGTTCAAATTTGTTTTAATTTAGATTGGTTTTAACCCAAACTCGGTCCATTGATACCTATATTCTTATCTTATATCGATGGACCAGATATTGGCTTAATTCAGCTCAGTCCAATATAAATTTATTATGGAAAGACCAGGTCCAATCCAATCTAATAAATATTTTGGACTGGATTGGTCCAATTCAATGTCTTGTTGGTCCGTCCAATCTATCCAAATTGATTTTCGACTGGACGGGGTCCAATCCAAAACCGGTCCATTGACACTCTTAGTTTTATATATGTAAGGAGGCTTCTCATGAAAGAATTTTCTATAACAACAACAGTCTCTATAATCTGACAAAAAATGTGACAAGCCCATTTGTTCTTCTAGTGAGCAAGATGAGATTTCCAACTTACTATGCCCTCTCTCTCTTTCTCTCTCACGCACACAGACACACAAACATTTAAAATACCCATTCACCCCCATCTACTCTATTTGAAGTTTTTCATTCTGCAGAAGCAAAAAATAGGATTGAATATAATGCAAATTGGATCTGTTTAAAAGAAACTATTTCCACCGATGCCAGGTTGGGCTTTATACTTGTAGTCTCCTACTCACCACAAAATCAAACCTTAAATAGTATAATAATGTTATACTGCATGACACCAATAGTTTTTCTTTTTTGATCAGTAACAACATGAACAGCCATAGTTATGAGTCCAGGACTTGTTCTTATGAAACAAACTAGTTGTACATTCTCTCCTTTGAATCTCTGACAACTAAGGCAGCATACATGTAATTTTTGATTGTAGGGTGGTGCTGAAAGGGAGCAGGGGCTGCTTCAGATACTAACTGAAATGGATGGGTTTAAAGTTTCAACATCACAGGTATTCTTTGAATTTTTCTGTTAAGTGGGGAAGATATTTTGAAATTTTATTGTTAAAGTTGAACTTGTCAGGTACTAGTTATAGGTGCAACAAATAGATTGGATATTCTTGATCCTGCTCTTTTGAGGAAAGGCCGTTTTGACAAGATTATTAGGGTTGGTTTGCCATCTAAGGATGGAAGATTGGCCATATTAAAGGTATGAATATGATGTATTGAAGTTTTATCCATTTGACAAAATTTGAACTTTCAGTTGTGATTTTTTTTATTAAGATTGTTATTATGTGCCCATGACAGGTGCATGCTAGGAATAAATTCTTTCGCTCTGAAGAGGAAAAAGAGACTCTCCTCCAGGAAATAGCAGAGCTTACAGTAGATTTTACTGGAGCAGAACTGCAAAACATATTGTAATTGTTAACTAATCCTTCAATTAAACTATATACCAGAATAAGTAGTCTTGACATTTTTTAATTGTATGGCAGGAACGAAGCTGGAATTTTGACTGCCAGAAAGGATTTAGATTACATTGGAAGGGAGGAACTTTTAGAGGCTTTGAAGAGGGTATGTTCTCTGTTGCTTTTTCTGTGAACATGGACATTGACTGATATTCTTTATTTAAGTTTAGCTCTTCTCATACTTGTTTCTCATGTTTCCTGACATATTCTTTTCAGCAAAAAGGCACATTTGAAACAGGCCAAGAAGATAGCACTGAAGTTCCAGAAGAATTAAAGCTGAGGTTGGCATACCGAGAGGCAGCTGTGGCTGTTCTTGCATGTTACTATCCAGATCCTTACCGCCCTT
Source organism: Nelumbo nucifera (assembly GCF_055504915.1). Classification (NCBI taxonomy): domain Eukaryota; kingdom Viridiplantae; phylum Streptophyta; class Magnoliopsida; order Proteales; family Nelumbonaceae; genus Nelumbo; species Nelumbo nucifera. The sequence continues at coordinate 36,403,050 of NC_142653.1, read as the reverse complement.
TCATAGAGGTGAATGGAGTAATGTTTCATCTGTACGAATTTTTATTTCTATTCTTAGCCTTGAGTTTTATTTTTGTCTTTAATTTTGGTTTTCACTCCAAATTATAGTCATATAGGAGGTAAGCTCAAGTATTAGTTTTATCTATTACAGACAGATATTCATTCCATCCGTAGACAACCAAATATGTGCTATGCTGAAACTTCAGGAAGGGTTTTCTCAAGGAGATCAGATTACGTAAATGCTATTGTGCGTGCATGTGCACGTAAGTCAACAAGTGCTTTAGTATTTCATCTTATGGAAAAATTTTCAGTTAATCATTTTACTATTATCTATGTATGAAATTATTGTCATAGGTATAAGCTTGGCATTTTTTCCATGGTTACAAATGTATATATAATTTGAATACAAGACAATCTTGGTCCTAGCCCTTTTATTAGTGAATCAGTTCAAATATATTGGAAATTCAAATGCTAAAAGCCCAGTACTAGTCTAATTGGGTGAATTTTGTTGTGTGATAAATTCTTCCATTTTTTTCACCAACAGTACTACATTCTTTTTCACATCTAATAAAATTGATTATCTATGATCTATGTGATGATGTGAATTTTGGACCAGAAATTAATCTTAAATGTGCAAAATGTGCAAAATAGTGACCAGAAATTAATCTTAAATGTGCAATATACCTTTATGTACTAATTCATTTTTAATGTGTATCCTTTCTTTATTGAACAGTGTTTTTAATTCTTTATTTGTTAGTGACTAGTGAAATATACTTTTTTGTTATATCATTTATTTGTGATTCAGTAATGCTGAAACATCCCCTGTTTTTAATACTCTCTTATGGTTTACTAATAGCTTCTGTCTTCAGCTAGAGTAATTGAGGAGGAGATGTTTGGGGTTGATAACTTGTGTTGGATTTCTGCAACGGCTACATCAGAAGCTTCAAGGCGTGCAGAATTTTTGATTCTGCAGACAGGGATGACAGCACTTGGGAAAGGATTTTATAGGAACCAAAGTGATCTTGTACCAAATGTAGGTTGTTGGTATTTGGAGCCCAACAGTTTAATTAAACTATACTTCATATTTGCAGGCAGGTCTGTTTTCAACTGATATATTGCTAACTTAGGTTCCTTGGCTGATTATTTGCAGCTTGCACCCAAAGTGGAAGCACTCCGAGATGAGTACATGCGTTTTGCTGTGGAAAAATGTGCGTCTGTGCTGAGGGAATACCATTCAGCTGTGGAGACAATCACAGGTCCCTTTCTATCTCTTTGTTATTATTTTTATTTTTTTGATCAGCAACTCAAGAAAATTTTATTAAGATTAAGGAACAAAAATGTACAAGAAGTTGTTAGGTCAAAGACCCTTTATAACAAAGATCCCCCCACACATTTTAACATTGAGCCCAAAACAAATGCTGTCTATGAGTTCCTTACTTAGCCAAACCATCTGCCAATCCATTTGCAGACTTCCTAACCCATTTTACATGGATTTGCACATTTCTTGAGATCATCTTGTATCTTCTGAAATCATTTCTGAATTTCCATATAATCCCTTCTCCTTTTTTCAACCGGCCAAAAACTACTTATGAGTCCCCTTCAAGAATCAACTTAGTAATTCCCATATCCTTGGCTTTTTGCACCCCAAGAATAGCAGCCAGAAGTTCAGCTCTAACTGAGTCACCTTGGTCAATAGGACCGAATACAAGCCACATATATTCCCATTCTCATCTCTAAACACTCCACCAATACAGGAAGGCCCAGGATTGCCAAAGCTACTTCCATCAAGTTCAGCTTCATCCACCCACAACTTGGGGGGCTCCAGGTCTCCAAGACCTTTTGTTTCCTAGAAGAGGAGAGGGCAATCGACCTCCAGTTCCGGAAGATATCATCCATTGAGAAGTCTGAGAAAGCTTTCAGAGTTTTCACCCAATGTGCAGCTCTTACTGTAACAATCTCCACTAGTGCCTTCTTATTTCTTTCTCTCTCTTCAAAGATTCTTAGGTTCCTTTCCTCCCAAACTGACCACACCACCGCTGCCCTTGCACACTTCCAAAGGACTTTGCCTCTTCTCATCTTGCTCCTCAGAGGAGATGGACTAAAGAGACCTTCCAAGCTACCAGGGGACTCGACCTGCAAGCAAAATGAGAGAAAAACCATTCCCAAATACAACAAGCAAAGGGACATGAAATTAAAAAATGGAAAGCATTTTCATTGTTCACCTTACACAAGATGCACCAATTAGGAGACAAGCCCCAATTCAGCCTTTTCTTTTTGTAGCATACTGCATGTGTTGATGCACCATGATAAACTTCCCAACAAATGGCACTGACTTTCAAGGGGATAGGGGAACTCCAAATTTCTTTGACAGGAAAGGAAAGGGGAATGTGAGTGGACACAAGAGAAGAAAAAAAGATTTACAATTAAAAGACCTAGAGGGATTGAGAGACCACACCCTACTATCTTCTCCTAAACCATCAAGGACAAGGCCATCCAAAATATTTAAAAGGTTTGAAACAGATGGAATTTTTGACTCTCAATGGTTTCTCACAAGCCCCAAATTCCAGCCCCTCGCCCCTTAGAGGAGGAGGGAGACCCAAAGAAATCACACGGGTTTCTCCTTTAGATTAGAGAGAGCATACAATGAAAGAAACAAATCTTTCAAGGCAACATCCCCAACCCACACATCTTCCCAAAATCTTATCCTATTACCAGAAGCCAAGTTATACTTGACGTGCTCAAGAAATTGGGGCAATAAACCTTGCACTGCTTTCCACGGTGTAACAAGGTTAGCTCTTTGCAAAATGCCAACATCCCATCCATTCCTAGCCAGCCCATGAGTACTTGAGACCACTTTATGCCACGATCTGTCATTCTCTAAAGGGAAACACCACAATCACATACTTAGAAGAGCGAGTTTTTTCCTACTAATGTTACCTATGCCCAATCCTCCCTTCCTTTTAACCACTGTTGAGTTGGGCCTAGTTGTTTTTTTATTCTTATTTTAAGCTATTTAGTTAGGAAGTTGTTGGGCTTTAGGCCCATTAGTTTATTTTTTAAGTTGTGACTGTTCAACTACATTAGTAGCCGCCCTACTAAGGGCATCCTTGTAATATCTCATCCTTTAAGTTAAGTATAAATATAATGAGGGGTTGGCGGCTAGGGTTAATTCAAGAATCCTGGTTGATTTCCTACTCTCTTCTCCCTCTCTTTTCTTCTCTACTACTGAAATCTTTATCTTCCTCCCCTTTCCTTTCACAAGAAATTCAACTAAATCTACAATCAGTGATTTCTACTTGGTATCAGAGTAGGCCGAAGGTTCCTTGAGTTGCTTCCTCATGCAGCCCTAGATCGGTCGATTGCATGGTGATTTAAGAGGCTGATCAAAGTTATCAGGTAAGCCCAGTTTTTGGATTTTTTGGTGGATCTTTGTGCCTTGTAGATGGTCTAGGGTTTCTCATCAAAATCAGGAAAAACTGGAGAAAGGGGAAGAGTCATGTTTCTGTTGGACTCTTCAATTTTGACCTAGGAAGTGGTGCCTTAATTTTTTAGGGTTCCTTGGAGTTTTTCTGTAAGGGGCGGTTCAAGTCTTGCCTGATTTGGAGGCTTCTAGAGAGAGTGGCTGCCTCTTCTCTATCTCTTCTCCCGTCCCACAGAAAAGGAATCTTTTGTGGAAAGATAGTCTAGGACACCAGAAATGTGTTGTTGGTTCCAAAAGTGTTTCGTTTTATCTTGTTACATATTTCAGTTATTTTCTTTACATTTTTTGAGAAGCATGGAGGGTCATGGAGTTGAAAATAAGCCCGGGAGTGAAATGAGACCAGTGAGAGGAGGTGTTAGAGACCTTTTCGGGACTGAGACCATTACTACAGTTAGGTTGGATGGTGCAAATTACTTAGAATGGTCACAATCTGCAAAGATGGCCATTGGTGTTCGTGGGAAATTAGGGTGTATCACTAGTGAGGAAGTGAAACCCGAAACTAGCAACTCCCGGTGGGTACAGGAGAATTATATGGTGATGACTTGGTTGTGTAATTCCATGTTGCCCCATATAAGTAAAAATTTTTTATGGCAAATACAACTAAGGAAATATGGGATGGGGTTGCAGAAACCTATTCACAAAGGGAGAATGTTGCTAGGGCTTATCAGTTGAGAAATCTGATTATTTCTACAAGGCAGGGAGATAGATCTGTTATAGCCTATTTTTCAGCCCTTAAAACCCTGTGGTAGGAGATTGACCATTTAGAGACATTTGCTTGGGAAACCACTAAGGATGCAACTACCTATCAGAAACATCTAGAGAAGTATAGGGTGTTTGAATTTCTTGCTGCCCTTAATCCTAAGTATGATATTACAAAACAACATCTCCTTTCTAGGGACAATGTTACCCTCTCCCAAGCATATGCCTTTGTGTCAGGGGAGGAGAGCAGGAGAGATGTGATGATGAAAAATCCTGTTTCTGATTAGTCTACCATGGTGAGTATTGTGAAACCTAAACAAAGTGGAGATCGGGGTGGCAGTGAAATCAACAAGGAAGATAAAAGAGATTTGATCTGTGACTACTATAAGAAGCCTAAACACACAAGAGATACTTGCTGGAATCTTCACTCACATCTTGTGCCGACTAGACTGAAAAATAAGAAGGGAAATGCACACATGGCAGTTACTGGTGACATTCCGGCCCATCCTACTACAACTGCTGCAGTAAGGGCCGAACTTGAGAGGTATGGGCAACTTTTGAACCAGTGGGATACAACCAGTTCCAGTTCAGTAGCCAGCGGGATACAACCACCAGTACAGGTGACACTGGTGGAGTCCACTCTACTTCTTTTGCTCACACAAGTAGTTCACACGTCACTGCAAATTATGTTTCTACTTCAGGTAAGGAGGGACCTCCTTGGATTATAGATTCTAGAGCCTCAGAGCACATGATCCATAGCTCTACTATTTTTTCTTCTTACCAGCTTTGTTCTGGCAGAGATAGGGTCTCCATAGCTGATGGATCCCATGTTCCTATTGCTGGGAAGGGATATGTCAATATTAGTGATGCTATTTCTCTACCCTCAGTCCTTCATGTTCCTAGATTGAGCACTAATTTGTTATCTGTTAGTAGTTTGATTAAGAACCTGAACTGCTCAGTAATTTTTTCTCCTGGTCATTGCATTTTGTAGGATCTGGATTCAAAGAGGACGATTGTGAGTGGTCATGAAGTGAATGGGATCTACCTCCTAGATGTTCTTCCTTCTCATTCGAGTCATTATGTCAGCAGGGATTGTGAGTCAGGGTTTGTGGGTCAAATTATGCTTTGGCATAATCTTTTGGGCCATTTACCTTTTTCTTCTTTAGTCTTTTGTTTCCAAAACTTTTTGAGTCTGTTAGTTTGTCAAGTCTGGAGTGTGAAGGTTGTCAACTTGGAAAGCATTGTAGACATTCATTTAAACCTAGTAATAAAAGGTGTTATTCTTCTTTTGATGTTATTCATTTGGATGTGTGGGGACCTTACCATGTTCCTTCTATGGGAGGCTATCGATATTTTCTCTTATTTGTGGATGATTTTTCACGATACTCTTGGATTTACCTAATGAGATCCTGCGATGAGTACCATCCTTGGTGAGGCAATTTCATCAAATGGTGTTAACACAGTTTGGAACAAGAATAAAGGTGTTTAGATCAGACAATGCCAGGGAATATTTTGAAAAACACCTTTCCTCATATCTGTTAGAATATGGTGTTGTCCATCAGAGCAGTTGTCCCTATAGTCCACAGCAGAATGGTGTTGCAGAAAGGAAGAACAGACACATTGTTGAGATTGCAAGAAGCATGATGATCACATCTACAGTTCCAGTTCGGTTTTGGGGTGATGCAGTTCTCACAGCAGTATATCTGATTAACAGGGTGCCCTCTCGTATACTTGGATTCAACACCCCATTCAGTCTCCTTTTTCCTAAGGGGGAGATGTTTCATATTCCTCTCAGGGTGTTTGGGTGTGTCTACTTTACACATATCCTTGGTCATCACCGCTCGAAGCTTGATCCCAAGGCAAAGAAGTGTGTTCTCCTTGGATATGCAGAAAATTAGAAAAGGTACTGCTGCTATGATCCAGTCTTTGGGAATCAGTATGTTACCATGGATGCCACTTTTTTTGAATCCACATACTTCTTTTCAAAGAATCCTTCTCAAGGGGAGTGTTTTGGGGAAGTGAGTCAGCAGTCTATTCCTCTCCCAGTTCCAATCCCTACGTCTACTCCTGTGCTTGACCATCATGTGTCACCTACCTTACCACCTCCTTTGCGTCCTACTTCTCAGCATTACTTACGACAGAGACTTCATAAGGAGGTTGATTCCACGGCAACAGAACTTACATCACTTCCTGTCGATTCCTTGGAGACTCCAGATTCGGCTGACATGGATTCAGTTTTTCCTCTTGGTCTCGCTACTGTTTCAGTTCCCATTGATTCTACTAACCCTATTATAGATAACCTTGATCTTCCTATTGCTCTCAGAAAAGGGAAGATAAAGTGTACTGCTCATTGTATTTCACAGTACTTATCCTACAGTGGACTTTCTCCTTCTTACCGTGCTTTTCTTTCCTCCCTTGACTCAGTGTCTATACCCAAGGGTGTTAGTGAGGCTCTCTCCAAACCTAAGTGGAAGACAACTATGCAGGAAGAGATGACAACTTTGATTAAGAATCAGACATGGGACATTGTGGATCTACCAGAAGGCAAGGAGACAATTGGATTCAAATGGGTTTACACAGTAAAATATAAGGCAGATGGAAGTATAGAAAGGTACAAGGCAAGACTTGTTGCAAAAGGGTACACACAAACCTATGGTATTGATTACTTAGAGACCTTTTCACCAGTTACAAAGATGACCTCTGTTCGGATACTTTTTTCTCTTGCTGCCTCATACTCTTGGCCCTTGTTTCAACTTGATGTGAAGAATGCTTTCCTAAATGGGGATCTGCAAGAGGAAGTGTATATGAATCTCCCTGCTGGCTTTTATAGTGATACTGAAAAGGGAAAGGTATAGAAGTTACTTTATGGCTTGAAACAATCTCCTAGAGCATGGTTTGACAGATTCGGAAAGGCCTTGATTGCTTTTGGCTACACTCAGACTCAATCCGATCATACCTTGTTTGTGAAGCAAGGGGGATCTTTGGTGTCAGTCCTAATTGTTTATGTGGATTATATTGTTGTCACGGGGAATGACCTAAGTGAGATTGATTGTCTGAAAATGAATCTACATAAAGAATTTGAAACTAAGGATCTTGGAGAACTGAGATACTTCATAGGCATTGAAGTTGCAAGATCAAAACATGAAATTTTTATCTCTCAAAGGAAGTATGTCTTGGATCTTCTTCAAGAGACAGGGAAGCTTGTAATGAAGACAATCAATACCCTATTGATTAGAACCATAGAATCAATGCATCAAAAGGTGAACTAGTAAAGGACATTGGGAGATATCAGAGACTTGTTGGTCGATTGCTATACTTGTGTATGACAAGAATAGACATTTCCTATGCAATAAGTGTGGTAAGTCAATACATGCATGCTCCACGAGTCTAGCATTGGGAGGCAGTCGATAGGATTCTTGCTTATCTGAAGGGACACCCGGGCAGAGGCATATTGTTTACTGATCATGGATAGTTGAAACTAGAGGCTTATACAGATGCAGATTGGGCAGGATGCCTTGATGACAGGAGATCAATTTCAGGAGTGCACCCTTGTTGGGGGTAACCTTGTCTCGTGGAAGAGTAAGAAATAAACATTGGTGGCAAGATCAAGTGTTGAAGCTAAATATAGGGCCATGACACATGGAGTTTCAGAACTTCTCTGGATCCGTTCCCTATTAGAAGAAATTGGTGTACAGGCAGAAGAACCTATGATGTTATACTGTGATAACCAGGCAACAATTAACATTGCCCATAACTCAGTCCAGCATGACCAAACTAAGCACATTGAAGTGGATAGACATATTATCAGAGAAAGTAATTTCTGGAGAAGTTTGTCTTCCATACATTGCTTTTGATCTGCAACTCGCGGATGTTCTCACAAAAGGTGTTGCGAAGAACAAGTTGGAGCATGATCTACGCAAGTTGGGAGTGTGTGACATTTACTCCCAACTTGAGGGGGAGTGTTGAGTTGGGCCTAGTTTTTTTTTTTTTTATTCTTATTTTAAGCTATTTAGTTAGGAAGTTGTTGGGCTTTAGGCCCATTAGTTTATGTTTTTAAGTTGTGACTGTTCAGCTATATTAGTAGCCGCCCTACTAAGGGCATCCTTGTAATATCTCATCCTTTAAGTTAAGTATAAATATAATGAGGGGTTGGCAGCTAGGGTTAATTCAAGAATCCTGGTTGACTTCCTACTCTCTTATCCCTCTCTTTTCTTCTCTACTACTGAAATCTTTATCTTCCTCTCCTTTCCTTTCACAAGAAATTCAACTAAATCTACAATCAGTGATTTCTACTACCACCTTTTCCCATTTCACCAGGTGGTCCTTTTTACTATCTCCTGGTTCCCATAGAAAGTCTCTCATTAGCTTTTTCCACCCTTTACACAACTACTTGAGGCATCCTAGAGACAAACATGAAATAGTTAGGGAGGTTGGCCAATGTTGATTTTATCAAAGTGATTCTCCCTCTTGGAGAAATGTACTTCCTTTTCCACCTAGCTAATCTTTTCTAAGTCTCTCAACAACTGGAGTCCAGAAGCTTATAGACCTTGAATTGCCACCGAGGGGTAAGCCTGAATAATTCAAAGGCCAGACCCCTTCTTCACACCCAAGTATCTCCGCAAATGAGTTAAGCTCCTCTTCCCCAACATTTAAACCAACCACTCCACTCTTATTCCAATTGATCTTTAGGTTAGACATTAGCTTCAGATTTTCCACTCCATTCTTAACTTCCCCATCACAGAAAATCAAAATGTCATCTGCAAACTAGAGGTGTGAGACCATCACTCTATCTCTACCCACTTCCATCCTTTAATAAACTGCAATTGGTTGGCTATAGTAATCAGCTTACTTAGAACTTCAGCCACCAAGATGAAGAGGAAGGTGGAAGGGGATCTCCTTGTCTAAGCTCTTTAATTGCTTAAAAAAAAATCCACCACCGACCCATTCATAATCACCGAGAGTTTTGCAGGCAACCTTTAATCCACTTGCACCACAAAACCCCAAAACCACAAGATGATTTCTATCTCTTTGTTATTTCAAACTCAATTCAGCTTTAACCCCAAATATTTGGGGTCGGCTACATGAATAGTATCCCACTATTATACTTCATCAAGAGCCATATTTTCTGGACATGTTTCTTGATTCCCAACATTCTGTCCTATATAACAATGCTGCTCATATATGTATTATGAGAGTTCCTTTCAGTCTCATTGGTATGCATGGATCACATAGCACGCAAGATGCACCTCTCAACTTCCCTTCTCTAATTCTAAGGTTAACATCCTCTTCAGTTTCTCCCCAATTATTGATGATTTGATCCAATGTACTAGAAGTGGTCAGTTTGGGGTATCTCTTGTTCATCAATATTGTTGCATAACCACTCTCATTGCCATCTTTACTAAAACTGTAGTACATCTATTCTGTTTTAGTCTGACTTATCTTGAAACTTTTTTATTCTTTTTTTATTTTGATCAATAACACCAGCTTCATTAAATTAAGAGAAAAGAGGGAGTATGTATACAAGAGGGGAGATAAAATATCTTAGCTCCCCAAATACAGAATACAAAGAGAATACAGAGAGAAAAAAATTAAAAACTAGCCCAAAATACAGATTCCCTATTCACCCCTTGCTTGGCCAACCCATCCGCAAATGAGTTGGCACTCCTCTTCGCCCAGCTATATTGGATCTCAATGTCCCTACACATCCATAAGAACTGTTTCTTTTCATTGTTAAAGTTCCACAAACCACTGTCATCTTTCTTCAACCAGTTAACCACCACCTTCGAATCACCTTCCAGGATCAATTGGATGACATTTAATTCATTTGCTCTTCGAATTCCTTCAAGCGCTGCAAGGATCTCAGCCCTAAGAGAGTCACCTTCTCCAATAGGGCCAGAAAATAGAACAATAACAACCCCTTCCTCATTCCTGAAAACTCCTCCAATCCCAGAGGGTCCTGGATTCCTTACACTGTTGCCATCAAAGTTCAACTTAATGAAACCCGAGGGGGGAGGGGACCAAGAGGGACAAAGAGTCCTCTTACATCTAGTAGTGGAAGTAGTTTCTTTCCAGTTTCTTAGCAAGTCATCCACAGGAAAGTCTGAAAACAACTCCAAAGATTTCAGCCAGTGGGCAGCCTTTAAAGGGATTAGGTCTAACAGTTCTTCCAGGGTTCTTTCCTTGTCTAAAAAAATACGTGAATTTCTTTTTTTCCACAATGACCAGCACACTGCTGCCTAATACTCCTCCACATAGTCTTCCCTCGCTTCTTAGTCCATCTGAAAAAAGGAAAGAACAACCTTTGGACACTCTCCGGAGGAAACCAAGAACAGCCAAAGCGGGAGAAAACCCACTCCCAAACAGTTTTAGCAACCTTACAAGAGACCATGAGGTTGTAGCCGGACTCCCCATCGGCTTTACAAAGACTGCATCTATTAGGAAGTAGACAATAGTTGGAGTAGAAATCACTGATTGCAGATTTAGTCGAATTTCTTGTGAAGGGAAAGAGGAGGAAGATAAAGATTTCGGCAGTAGAGAAGAAAAGAGAAGGAGAAAAGAGTAGGAAGTCAACTAGGATTCTAAGAGACATCACTTTAGCAATAATTTTGTACAAGCTAGTAACCCATCCAATGAAACTTTTTTATTCTTAATCATCTCTCTATTGTTCTAGCCTGGTATTCTGCACATATTTCTTTAGTCTTATAAATCAGTACTATATCATTCACCATGCAATGTCCTTGTATAAATATCTAGTTGGTTCACCCATTATTAATGCCAAAATATGTGGTCTTAGTTCTGACTCTTGGGGTAAACCCGTCCAATGATTTAAAAGGCATGCCTCAGGTGTGCCTAGGTGCACAAGTGAGGCACATTTTAGTGTATGTGCCTTGTCTAGGTCCCAAGTGCAGCACTTTCGAAAGGCACATGCCTGGTGTGCCTTGCTCTACAGCCCACAGGGGCACCTTTTGAAAGTTTGCACATGTTTTTTCTGTTTTTTTATGCCTAGCAGCTGGGCCAGGGGCTCTGCCCCCAGACCCCCAACCAAGCCCCTCGGGGCAAGCCTGAACAAGTCCATTTAGGGGTTTAAATTCTTAATCCCTATGAAAAAGATTTTACAATTTTAATTGTCTTTTAAAAATATCTTTTATTAGGATAAATGAATGAACAACATTAGCAAATAAGGGGGTTCTCTCCACTCCGGTTTACTCACTCATAGAAGCTATGAAAATTCCCTATTTGCTAATGTTGCTCATTCATTCATCCTAATAAAAGATATTTTTAAAAGACAATTAAAATTGTAATTTTTTTTAGGGATTAAGAATGCTTAATGTTTAACATCACATTAGCTATTTGAAATAAGGCAATTGGAGAAAAAATAAAGAGATCGAGAGTTTTACATGCTTGAATATGTTTTCTATGTTATCCTTGATTTCATTTTTAAAATTTGATTTTAAATATGCTTTACATGTTCTGTTTATGTATTTTAATTTTAGATAGTAAGTTTTTTAAAGCATTTATTTTAAAAGTTAAGTTTATATTTTTAATCAATGTTATGTTTAATATTTTTAATTTTTTTTTGCACTGCTTTTTGATTTTTTGCGCCTTGTTTCGAAAATACGCACACCTTGCACCTCAGGTGCAAAAGGCCCAATAATGAATATTTTGCACCTTGTGCTTTTAAAACACTGAACTCGTAATAATTGAAAACCCTCCTGTCTTCCGTTCTGAGTTCTTACACTGGTTACTGCTCCCTCATGCATTTTAGTCTATTTATTGGCTAGGTTCATATATATTATGTTGTACCGCTTCATTTATTAAGATTCTCTAATGATGCAATGATGTAGTTAGCCTAAACTTGTGATGCAGAAACATAGGCAGCTGATGTATTTATCAAAACTTTGTCTTAATTGGCTGATAATGGGTGTAGATATTCTAATTGAAAAAGGAGAGATTAAGGCTGAGGAAATCTGGGACATATACAACAAAGCTCCTCGAATACCTCAGGTACTTATTTTTTCTCTTTTGTTTTTTTTGTTGATATCAACATTATACGGAAAAATGTAATTAGAGTACAAGGATGTGAAGGCCATTGAGTTATGGGAGCCTGCGAGCTTTCCCAGTGAAGTCTTGGAGTTGGTTTTATGATCTGTGTATTCACATGTAAATCCCTCTTTTCTTCTTTTAGTTGATATAATTCTCAGCTTTCCTCTTCCAAAAAGAGAAAAAAAAGAAAGATGTGAGGGCCATCAACCATTCCCCAAGTGTAGAATGAGAAGTAGCCCTGCTGCTATTCTCTGTCAACTAACAAATCAACCCCAAATGACAACCATTCAGCTACCACCAATCTGGGGTGTATGATCTCCATACCTTAGTTACTGTTAGACCTGGTACCAAAATAATTTCTTCTGCATCAGTGTGCTGTATGGAATACATATTTTCCATTGGTTTTTGAAAAGCATGGTAGGAAGTCCCAGGATGGTGGAATTTTTCATGAATGGCAGTGTTTAGACTTTTTTTTGACCTTTTATTTTCGTCATATATGTTGATTGTTGATGCATAAATTTGCAACTCCTGATGCTGGTTTTCCTATGGCTTTGAGGAAAGGAGAATGTCATTTTCTTGTCTGCAATGTTTGACAAATTCTTGTAGTGGAAAATGAAAATACAATAATACTTACTGGACAATCCTTCCGTTAAAAGTATCTTTGTTAAGTGGAATTCTACTTTTATGTTCTGAATAGTTTCCTGGCTTAAATACATGGTTTGTTAAACATTCTGATACATGCGTTTCCTGATAAGTAAAGGGATTACTAAAGGTAATCAGGTGAAATAGTTTAATTTTTGCTTGACAAACTTTTAGTGGAGGGAGCTGGTAAAAAGGAGTTTTGATCCCAGGTCAGTGGGAACTACATCTTCTAGCTTTACGAGCTGGTATCAGGTGAAATAATTGTAAAATAGTAAGATAACTATATTCACTTATTTATGGCTAGAAGTATTTTTTCTTGTCACTTGATGCTGCTTTTAAATTGACTTGAGCATCAGAATGTTGCTTGAGACTTGTTTGAGACACAAGTCCACCTCATTGGTATGTTCACTTGAGAATTAGAGGCCTTGGACCTATCTTTCTGATATTTTAACATTGCAACTATTGCAGCCTCCTGTGCGTCCTGTTGATGAGTACGGAGCACTCATTTATGCTGGGCGATGGGGAATTCATGGGAATTCACTTCCTGGAAGGGTCACTTTTGCACCAGGAAATGTTGGATTTTCCACCTTTGGTGCACCACGGCCACTGGAGGTAAGTATAGTTAATTTTGATATACTTTGTCATGGTCAAGGTTCAAAATATTGATGCGCCCGAGACGCCAGTCAATAGCTTTTTTTTTTTCAAATTCGGTTCAGAGGGGCCGGTTTAAGGTCTGGTCCGTCCACCCCCTGAACCAGTTGAAATCCCAAAACACCACTGGAGGGGCGTATCAGGAAGCCCCCGATACAATACGTATCGGCTGATACGGCCCGACACATATCGAAAATTTGAACCTTGGTCATGGTATTTCTCTTTGATGTGCTTTCAATCTTATGCCTACTTTTTTCTGTTCTTATCTGCAGACGCAAATCATTAGTGATGAGACTTGGAAACTTATAGATGGAATTTGGGATAAAAGGATTGAAGAAATTAAGAAGGATGCTACTATGGAGATTGAGGAAGACAGAGAGAAACCACAACTTTTAATGGCTGATCACTTCCTTTGAAAATTCAGTCAACTTTTTTTTGGTATGTTAATCCAATATTGTTCCATATCCTCCATGCAAGGTTTTCTTATTTTCAGGGCAAAATCCGAGTGTATTCTATTATAGTGTTTTACCACCTGTCCTTGAATTTCCTTTCTATTCACCACTTCATTTAATCTAAAGGCCATTGTTACCCAATCCCAATGTTGGTTGCAGCTGTCTGAGGCCTAGGGGGGGGGGGGGGGGGGAACCGGATGATACAGACCTAACCTTTGCCATCTATTTTGCACAAGTGGTCTCTATCCATGGCTAAGGGATACTACTATTGCAGGCCCCTATACAATTTGACATGGTTGTTGCAGATTATGAATCAGAATCCAAGACGGTTAATATCAAAGGATCAAATCTGATGCCAAATATGGGTGCTGCAGATTGGGTTCTGTGGTCATTTTTTCACATAATGCTTACATTCATTCCTTGTGCTTCTGCAACCTGATCCTTTACAATGAGAATTTTACATCTTCCATTCAACAAGCTGATACAGAGCTCCTGATCAATACTCCTGAAGCTAGCCATTAACAAACCACGAATTGAGTTGAACATAATGTGAAAGCAAAGTGGTTTTCCCTTTACCAATTTAATGGCCACTGCTTCCCATGAAATTATGTATATGTATTATTCACGAATTTGGTGTCGGCAACGATTTTTTTTTTTGTCTCCTGAACATGACCAAAAAGCATAGTGTTGCAGCTTGGTGGAGCCTCTGCATGTTTGTAACCCATCTTTAATTAACATCCACTACAATGTTTTTAATAATGAATACTTGTAATATCGCACACAGGACAATTTTGAAGATTTCATGTTTTAGTTAGATGTTAGTAGAGAGCTTCAGTAATATAGTAATATTTAGCAAATTCACCTCATTAGGGGAGTCATTTATGTTTCTACCAAGGCTAAGCAGTCAAGTAAATGTCTATGGGAAAATTATGTGCAACAGCATCAGTTGTTTAAATTTATTGTATGACCTTTATACTTTGTAAAGTAATTAAACATTTGACAGGCACATAATTCAATAGGAACTCTTAAAAATGCAAAAGTAGCTGCTAGTAACGCCATTTTTGCACATAGCAGCAGGAAAAAAAAACCATTTTTGCACATAACTTGTGTGAATAAAATATGCTTTTATGGGATTCCATTTTATAATTTGCAGAATTAAGACTGTGATTGCACTGGATATGTTGAAGAGATATGAGATTCAGAAATAGCCTGTAGCGTGAAGGAAGTATGGAAGCTTGCTTGTAGTTGGCTTGACCATCACCTGGTTTATATCTTTTCTTACATGAAAATGGCCTTACCATATATTTGATGTGACTAACCAACATTTGCAATAACCAGGTTTATTTCAAAATCAAAGCTCAAAAACAGAGGTATTCATCAGAAAAACAGAGGCTCTATCTTCTGAGCTCCTGGTGCAAGATTAGTTGATTGCCTGATAGACTGACTATGTTCAAAATATTGATACAACATGCCTGATTCATGTGTAGCAAAGGTAGAATATTGGAGTATCTGTTCAATTCTACCCGTGCTGCACGGTATCTGGTGGTATCAAATTGTATAGGAATAGGACTATAGCGGTTGATGGTATTGATCAACATTGGCAGGATACAATTTATCTCCATTCAATATCAGTTAGGAAATTAAAACAAATGGCTTCAAAATAAAGAAAAGTAAAATACCACAAGGAGAAAAAAATTAATTGATCAATACAATAAGAATATTGACAAAGATTTATCCCACCCTGAATGTTGGGGATTGTGTAAACTTCTCCTATATCATTTTATGAGACCATTTTGCGAAAAATTGATAAAATCAGAAAATACAACAAAAAGCAGAAAATAAAAACTTGGAAATTGTAGAAAACATAGGAAATACAACAAAAAATGAAGAAAAAGAGAAAAATACAACAAAACACAGAAAAAACGTAATATTATTGAAAATACAACAAAGTAATAGAAAAAGTACAAAATAAAAGAAAAAACTTTGAATTAGCATTTTACCATCAGCTTGTTACAGGGGCAAAATGCTTCTAAAAGTTCAGAGCGGGTCTGTCGTATATGAGAATTATGGAGGCTAAATGGCTAATGTTCACTACCCTCAAAGTGCAGTGTGACAATTTGTAATTTAACCTAAATTTGGTTTCCCTAGTGGTGAGTGCCGTGGTGATCACGGGTCTGCTACCCACATACTACGTGGCGTCGTAGCCGCATATCAAGAATATGTTTCGTACTTTATGTTGTCACGGAAGAAAATAGGTTTTTGGCTCGATTAACCCTTGAATTTTGCCAAAATGCCGATTTTAATCTTAAAGAATAAAAAAGGTTATTTTCAACCCTAGGCTTTGGTGAAAAGGCCATTTGTAGGGAAAAACAGATGACATTTGAAATGGAGCCAATGGATCCGTTAGACAATGTTACGTGGCACCACTAAAGTTTGAAAAAGATCATTTTTGACCTTAAAGTTTGAAAATAAGACACTTTAATAAAGTTAATTAAGTAAATTATTTTAGGGTCTAATTAAATGACCATAAAGTATAATTACGTATTTAGTTTACTTGATTAACCAATAAAGTTAATTACTTAAATAACCTTAAAGTATTTAATTAAGTTAATTAAATAAACTACACTAATTAAGTAAACTAAGTAATTAGATAAGTAAATTAAATTAATTAAGGAAACACAGTTAATTAATTAAATTAAATAAATAAAAAATAAGCGAATTAAGATGTGTGGGAATAGGGACCTCATTGGTTTGCATGTATTCTAAATGCCGCGGTATAGTTGATTCGCACAGGGTATTTGGCGAAATGCCCGATAGGAATGTGGTAACATGGAATGCAATGATAGGAGATTAGGAGGGTATTCAACGAATGGTGACAAGGGTTCTGCATCATTTATTTTTGAACGGATTCCAGAGAAGATGGAAGTTACATGGGCAGAGATGATTGATGGGTTTGCAAGGAATGGGGATATTGTTGCTGCTAGGCGTCTGTTCAACTGCTCTCCACATGAGATGAGGAATGTGGTGACATGAAATGTGATGATTGATGGATATGTGAGGATTGTGGGCAGATGGAGATGGCGAGGCTGCTATTTGAGGAGATGCCACAGCGGAATTGCTATTCTTACTCGCAATGATTGCTGGCTACTACTGCAAGAAGGGTAACGTCAAGGAGGCGAGAGAGATCTTTGATCGCATTCCAGTCAAGAATTTGTTGAACTGGAATTCATAGATTGCTGGATATGCATAGAATGGATATTGCGAAGAAGCTCTAGAGGCCGAGAAGGATTTGATCTTTGATCGCATTCCAGGCCGAGAAGGATTTGAGCCTGATGAAGTTACAACAGCAAGTGCATTATCGACTTGTGCACATTTGATTTGGGTTCTTTGGATTATGGTAAAAAAATCCATAATGTTATAAATTGTAGCAATATCAAAAAATCCATAATACGGTTTGTTTTTAATGCGTTGGTTGACATGTAAGCAAAACGCGGGGATTTGCGTAATGCAAGAATAATTTTTGAAAGGATGCCCCAGAGAAATGATGTTTGTTGGAATGCAATGCATCTCAGGCCTTGTCATTCATGGTTGGAGTGAAGAGGCTCTTGAGCTTTTTGGCCGTATGGAGGAGTCAAGCGAGAAGCCCAATGAGTTCACAATTCTCTCTGTTCTTTTTGCTTGTGCACATGGAGGATTCATGAAAAAAGGATTAGAAATCTTTTCCAAAATGGAGGAGGAATGTGGTTTAGTTGCAGGCATTGAGAATTACGGTTGTTTGGCTGACCTTTTAGGATGGGCAGGAAGATGGGCTTCATTTGGCATTCCTTATTTTAAGGACTTATCTCCTTTTACTGTTAAAATGCTCCTATGAATACTGAGTTTTTAATAACTGCAAAAATGAGATAAGACCTTAAAATAAGGAATGCCAAATGCAGCATAATGAGGCATATAATTTGATCAAGAGTATACCTATGAAACCCAATGGTGTGCTCTGGGGGGGCTTTGCTTGGAGCTTGTAGGATTGTTCATTTCGATACTGTTGGAAGAATGGGGTCACCGTAACTTTGGAGGAAGCTCTGAGGCGCGTCTGAAGATACTATCTTTAGAACGTTATTTGCCCCCATTCAATTTCACTGAGTTTGCTGTTGGGTTACAGGCAAATCCGTTCTTAGGATACAACAGAGCTTTGGGTGAGAAACTGCAACCAGCAAAGTTGAAGAATCTTTAGAGAAACCTTATGTGAAATTGTAGCAAATCGGACTGAGAGAGAGAGTGAATTTCAAAAATGTATGTTTTTGGAGTCTGATTCATGCTCCTTAAATAGTTTATGAAGAAGTATAAAGAAAAAGTAGGTGCTGGTTCAGAGAAGGCACCTTGAATAGTCACAATTTCAAACATTGTGACTGTTTAAAAAGTAGTTAACAGTTAATGACTGTTAACTTTGAATTGTGTCTCTTAATCACACCCGATCGAATCGTGACCGTTGATCTCATCAATAGTGATCAACGGTCAGCATCGCACCAAAATCAAAGCTGCCCTTCACGAGTCACGCGGGTGTGAGCAAAGTGCGCTTCTAAAGTATCTCATTACACCACACACACTCGCACACACACATACACGCATGTGCACGATATCAAACCCCCATACTCTCCTCTACTATTTCTAAGGAGTGTAAATCAACTTCTATTAAAATACTGAAAACAAAGCTTATAATTTTCCAATGTGGGACAAGTTCAAAATTAGGCTTTGTAAGAGAAAAACTAATTTTTCAATCAAGTGTGTAGGTGCAATTTCTCATGTAATTGACCAATCAAACCCATTGGATTTAATCTCTTATGAGATTAAAATCCAATAGATACAAAGATGGTAGAGCGGGTGGCGAAAGAGATTGGATTTTCTAAGTTTGTCAGGTTATGATGCATACACTGTGTTGTTTCAATTATTTATAACTAAGAGAGGATCCTTCATCATTTTCTTACAATGCTGCTTCAATTATTTGTCAATTCTTCATGTGAGCTTCTTCTGAAGGGCTGGCTGACCCAGCAAGAACTTCAAAAAGATGTTCTTGTACACCTGTAAATTCATTCTGTGTATCAAATTCTGTAAATTTTTCAGTATGGAAAGAAACAAGTATTTCATACACCATATTTTTCTACAAAGAATTTTTATAATTTCCACTCATGAGTTTAGACAACACGGAAGGATTCAGCAATCCGTTTCAAATCCTTATAATGCCTCTTCCACTGAAGACCTGCAAGAATACATATAAATAAAATATTTTCAGCACATTGCCATAGCTAATGGTTTTCATTTTCATGTGGAAAGAAATGTTGCAGAAGGATAAACAATTATACCATTGGCAGTCACACTGAACAAGTACAGCCGATTGCCGGCGGCAGTTGCAGTGATGAGAGCATGAGGTGGCTCCAACTCATATTGGTAGTATGTCCTCCCGGAGTGTTCTGCTACTTCCATAGTTAAAACTTTGCCTTCAACATTTTCCCCGATCACTTCTGGTCCAAATGCATTGATCACTTTTTCAGGTGGGCCAATTTGTTCAATTGTAGCATCTCCACCAAGGTCTGTACCAGAGACAGTCCCAAGAATATCATCAACACAAACTAGCAATGAATGGAACGAAGTTCTTGAAAAGATTAGTTGGAAAAATTAACTTGACTATGATCAAGCTGAACAGATTCTTCAAGCTCTTAACAAACTTGTTAACTATGCAAACCATGGAAGTACCTGAACAGGCATCTTTTAATTTTCAGCAAAAAAAAAAGGGAAAATCTTGAACTCATTACCTGCAAATCTGAGAACAGGTGCAACAATGACGAACAAGCGCCCTTCCTGAGTGCTAGCAAATCTCAAATCAATTTCCGTGCCACCAAGATCTGCAATTGAAACAGGAACCTGCAGTTCATAGCAGTTTTGCTACATCAGAGACATCAAGCAAGATCTGTCTCTTCAGGAATTTAAAGGAGGATAACTCAGTCCAATCTAATGGTTTTGAGTATTAGTTCTAAAGATAAGTTTTGAGTCTTCTGTCCAATGAAGCAGTTAATTACCTCTTCCCAGTCTTTTGGGACCGAAAATGCATATGGGATTATTGGACTCCATCCGACACCATGCCCTCCAGACTTTTCATCTGGTCTGCGATATGTCCTCCAACCTGTCTGAGCAATTTCATTTCATATGAAAAATGGTCTAATGCTTTGGAAAATAGAGGAAACAATGTCTTACAAAGAATAGAAAGAAAAAACACAAATGAATTATTTCTTGTAGCCTTTCATCAAGGCAAGTTTATGGCAATAGCTTGGACTTGGATACAAAAAGGAGCAGATTTTCAATTCGTATGGACAAGATACAAATTTCTGTACATGGTTCTTAGGTAGCTCGATTCCTTAGTTTTACTTAAATTATTTGGGTTAAAACTGAGAATCTGAAGACTGGAACTCTGTATTCGTGTTAATATTCATGGCATAGCAGGTGCTAATTTGATAAAGAGCACATTGAGCTCCCTTTTTCTCTCCTCCCTTGTTTTTTATGTTCATTCCCTCAAATTGATCGGTATACTACAACTGCAGCTGCTGTCGGAATCATTTTTTTCCTTCTTTTTACATAACAACCAGAGATTAGCTTCTGTGACTTTTCTATCTATTTATCACAATATTCCATTTTGATATTAGATTCGGACAACCCAAGAAGAGAAAGAGATGAAATTAAAACAAAAAAAGGGAAGCAATTAACTTGAAAAACTAACCTTGTTCATCAGGCTCAGATAATCCAGGGATCCTTCCAGCAAGAAGGTTCTGTTTCACCACTGCTAACCCCTCTCTTGGAAAACCCAAAACTGCAGCCGAAACCAATGAGACCCCAGAAACCATAGCCCACCTTCTTGTCAGAAACCTGGACAGTTTATCAGTATCATCATCATCAAAGCCATTTTCTCTTGAACCTCTGGTAGCTTTTGTTGTTGAGCACCTTTTCTCTAGTGAAGATTGAACAGAAACATGGTGAGACAGAATCTGTCTAGATTGTAGAAATTGGTAAGCCTGGTTGCGACTCCCCAAGGAAAACCAGCAGTTCATAAACAGGGTTGTGCCCATTTCTTAGAATCTATTTCTGCTGTACTAGAATTTTAGAGAATTCGATAACAGATACTACAGCAAAATTGGGTTTTCTATTTCGTTTTAGAAAATCGAGAGCAGAAGTTAATGGCGAAGAAGTAGCTCTGTCTCCAGGATGGTTTGGAATGGTGTAGGGTGTAGCCGTGTGGAATGGAGGTCCCGGAGGATGATCTGTCGATGATGATTCTATGCTTGTGGACGAGGTGCCCACTGCCTGTACCACAGATGAGATAGCAATCTAAGATATGAAATCTGACCACAAATTCTGACTGCAGCTATGGGCCCGGACTGTTCAATCCTGGCATGTGATCCACATATTTCTCTAATTCTCTTTGTGGGAAATGGTGATTCTCAGGTTTTATTAGCGGGCTGTGGAAAAAAGGTTTATTGGTGGCGCACAAGTTCACAACGATTTGGACCCTAATGTTTTTGGGCACACAAAACTTGTTTACAATTGCCACGTGTCCTCTATGAAATGGGAATGAGTTTTCTTCGGCTAATCATCTATAATATCTATGCGAATGGCGAGGTGCTGGCTTCTAGAAATTTTATTGGACAGCTTTAGCCCTATATTTTAAGAAGGCTTTAGAGGCATACATGTAACTATAATTTGATAAAATATTATACACTAATTGACACAATTAAAGAATGAATATAACTGGCTTTCCGTTTTGCCCCAAAACAGTCAATTAATAAATATAACTGACGTTACTTTCTTCTTTATAACTGATATGATCAATTGAGACTGGTTGTTTAGCATATGAAACCTATGAAGAAATACTTAATTCCCCATTGCAATACACATGGAACATAGTTTTGAATTTTGGGTTTCCAAGTGCGTATTTGTATCAACTGGAAATAATAACAAGTGGATATTGAACAGTTTTGGATGCTTTCGAGTCTAAGCCTTTCATAAACGATTGTGGAAATGGGTCATGGGGACAGTTGGTTTACTTATTCTCCTCAGATGATCGACTCCTATAGTCAATGTGATGGAACAAGATACAAGTCATCATCCTCTGAATTTCCATGAAATTGAATCGTCTAGCTTCGAGTTTTCAGATGAAATTTTATGCATTACTGCAAACAATGAATTTTATAGGAAAGTTGGCTTCAACAAGAGGGGTTTGAAGGAAAAAGTAATAAGAGCGGAAGAGAGGTAACACTGAGTTGTTAACCCTTTTCATCATGGCTTGTTTGAGTAGTGATGGCCAATATTTTTAACTCATCTTTGACTAACCGATTAAACTGCTCAAATCGTCATCTAATCAAGATTCAAGGTCCGGTTTGAGTAAAACCTGAAGAGAGGTTAAAAATCATTGATTTGATAAAAAACCATCCAATCCAGACGGTTGGACAATGGACACACTCAACCCAATACGGGTTGCATACTAACCATGTAAGCAAACTTTGGGAGGCCTAACTCTGCATTTGGATGTCCGATTGTTGTGATTTTTTTTTATTTATTTTGGTAACTTTTTAATATCCATGCATCCCAATGTTCAATATCCCATTATTTTTGCCAAATCCCCTTTTTTTGTCTCAAATTGCAATTTTTAATACTTTTTATGAATAAAAATTTAAAACTAAATAAAACATAAATTAGACATGCTATTTTTGTGCCATTCAGTCTTTCAGGAACACTTCGAGTTTCAAGCATGCTTTATCTAACATCTCAACTGACCTAGGGACATTCTTAGAATTTTACAAAAGTTAGAGCCTCATAAATCCAAGACCATAAGTATGTAGAGCCAAAAAATACAAATCCCAAGACACCACGATCACTCCAATCCAACACTATTTACCCTTTCATTCTAAGACCCAAAGTCGGAACTGATTTTGATCGTCTGATTAGAGTCATTTTGATCATAAACCTCATTTCATGTCAAATTAGAAATCTAAAACCATAGGTACGTAGATCCCATAAATCCAAATCCAACGACACAAAGATCACCCTAATCTGACACTGTTTACCCCTTCATCCTAAGACCCGAATTCGAAATTGATTTTGATCATCCAATCAAGATCATTTTGATATTGAACCTCAACTCATGTCAAATCAGAAATCTGACATAGAGCCTAAAAATCCCAAACCAACGACACCTAGATCAATGAAATCCAACACCATTTACCTCCATCTTACGACCTGAAGCTAGAGTCGATTCCGATTGTCCGATTAGAGTCATTTTTATCCTAAACATCATTTCACGTCAAATCAGAAATAAAAACCATAGGTACGTAAATCCAAAAAATCCAAATCCAATGACACCAAGATCACCCGAATCCGATACTGTTTACCCCTTCATCCTAAGACTCGAAGCCAAAATCGATTCCAATCATCCGATTGGAGTCATTTTGATCTTGAACCTCATTTCATGTCAAATCATAAATCTAAGACCATAGGTACATGGAGCCCAAAAATACAAATCCAATGCCACCAAGATACCATAATCCAACACCAATTATCCCTTCATCTTAAGACCCGAAGCCTTAACCGATTTCAATTGTTCGATAAGAGTTATTTTGATCTTGAACATCATTTCACATCAAATGATAAATCTAAAACCATAGCTATGTAGTGTCCAAAAAATCCAAATCTGACACTTTATCCCTTTGTCTTAAGACTTGAAACCAAAACTGATTCTGGTCATCCGATCAGGATCATTTTGATCCTAAACCCCAGATCGGGATCATCAGATTTGGCATCTTAGGTATATAGAGCCCAAAAATCCAAACCCAACAACACCCTGATCACTGAAAACCAACACCCTTTACCTCTTCATCTTAAGACCCGAAGCAGAGTCGATTCCAATCATTTGATCACAGTCAAATATATATATATATATATATATATATATATATATATATATATATATATATATATATAAGTCAAAAAAATGTTATTTTACATATTCATTTAATGTTTTTATACTATTATTAAAAGTGTGAATAATGGTGTGGAACTTTTTACTAGAATGCCCTTATTTTTTAATTTAATTTCTCTCTAATTGTGAGGGTACAAAATGTAATTTGAACTACACTAAATTTCTTCTCATTCAATTACCTTTGATTAAATTGTATTATTAACTCCCATTCCTTTATTGAATCCTATATTTAAGATATTGTTTTCACAAAATAAAAATATAAATTTTATCAATTAGATCTACATCCAATGCTTTTAACGATATAAATACATGTTTTTTAAATTTACACAAAAAATGGAACTATTTTTCCATCGTGGTGGTGAGTAAGCAATTCAACCATCTAAGTAAAGTAGGCTAATCCATGATGTCATAATTAAATAAAAACTTTTAAAATATAGACAAATAACAAATGTAGAAAAATTGGACACACACACATGTGTGTGTGTATGTATATATATGTATGCATATATTATTCATATTGAAACAAAAATAAGTATGACAAATAATAATTATTTTTATTCATGTTGGAAAGCAATCCAAAGGTAAAAATTATTCTTGTGGTGGTGAGTCAACAATTCAATGTTTTTAATTAAATATGCCAACCTTTAATATCATAATTAAATAAAAATGGAAAAATATAAAAAACACAAAATCATTATGTAATGATGCAAAATTTTGTAAATAACATTTAGACACCTATCTAATATTTTATATTAATCATATTAAAAAAAACAAGTGTGATAAATAATAATTGTTTTATTGGTGTTGGAAATAAAATATAAAATTTAAAACCAACCTAAAAATGAAACTGTTTTCTTGGTGACAAGTTAACAATTCAACCTTTTGGATGATATGTGTCAATCATTGACTTCATAATTAAACAATAAAAATACAAAAAAAAGATAAAAATACAAAAAATATAAAAAAATAGAAACTCTATAGAAAAACATTTGGTCACATCTCTAATATTTCATATTAATCATATTAAAACTTAGATACGATAAATAATAATTGTTTTTAACTTTTTATTGATGATATAAATAAAATACTAAATTCAAAATTAATGAAAAAGTGAGATTGTTTTCCTATTTGATGGTAGATCCATACATCATTTTAGGTCAAATGTATCAACTTGTGAAGTTATAATAGATAATAAAGCTTTATTTTAAAAAGATAAAAACATAAAAGTATACAAAAAATATATAAATTATGTAAAAAACATCCAGGTATATTTCTATATTAATGAACTATAATAAGTGTGACAAATAAGAATAATTTTATAGACATAAAAATATAAAAAAATTGTAGAAAAATTTGAAATATACTATCATCATTATAAAATTTGTCACGTGCAAAGCATGTACACAAATACTAATATAGAGAATATGTATGAATATTTTTTCCTACCATCCAACGAATAAAATGATCCCACATCAAAGTTAGAGCAATACAACAAGGTTAGACTTTGAGTTTTGAAGGAACTCAGGGTTGTGTTTTCTTGATGTGAGGTAGAGCACCTTTGATGTGGGACCTGGGACTATCTCATTGGTGGAGATGAGGAAACACTCGTTCAGACAATCAGACGCATAAACTAAAATGATTTCAAAGAAAACTGGGATCAACACTAGGTAATATTAATAACGTATTGGATCTGCTGTGAATACAAGTCTGCAGATTTGGTTATATGACCAATATTCACTGAGTGAATACACTGGTGTAATTTATAAGTGTGGTCCAAATGTGTTACATGTCCATTTGGATGGAATATGGCGTATTCACTTGTGGTTGGTCACTTAACCAAAGTTTACACGCTTGTGTTTGCATTGGATTCAGATTTATGTAAACACTACTTATGGAATTCGGATCTGCTCCCAACATAATTTGTGTCCTCATATCTCACTATAAGATTGAGACTCACCAAAAGATGGAGACCCATCATGTCTAAGATGTGTGAAGTGTGAACACAGATAATGTTGGGACAAATTTTTGTTGGGAGCATATCCGATCTCTTACCAATCAGAGCTTGGATTAGCTACTCACAAAATTACTATCCACATGCACTCACAAGACACTACAGGCTACATCCGCACTGGGATCTTGTGGGTAGTAGATGTGAACTCTACCAATCGAAGTAAAAAAGGGGCAAATTTCTTAAACTTCCCTTATGGTTTAGTTAGTTGATTAAGTATACCCTTATTGTTTGGCTATTGTCTAATGCTACCCCTACCATTACCATCGTCGTTAAATATTGATGAAAGGGATGAAATCTCAATTTTACCCTTCCATTAAATCCCTTTGAAAACAATTCTCTCTCTCTCTCTCTCTGCCAACACACTTTGTTCTCTAACCCTTTCAAATCCTGCTCAAGAGGATCAAAGGTTGCAGAAACAAAAATGGAGAGGTCTAAGGAGGGGAGGCTCTTGAAGAAGAGCCAACACTACCCGGATATGCTTGGAGGGAGATGGTGGTGGAAAAAGCTTCTTAAAGAACCTCCTTGGCGTAGAATTAGAGCTCGGTATCAGAGATTTCTTAGAGAGCAAATAATGAGCAAGACTTGAGCCGTAAAAAGGGAAAAAAGGAGATTTTTTCCTACTTATGCCTTGGCTTTTTGCTATTGCCGTTGTTGTTGGTGGCAATGCTTGCTGCTTTCTACTTTCTACAAATTAGAGCTCTGCTTGCTACTTTTGCCTCTGCTTTATCATTACCCCCATTAACAGACTTCTCAAAAGTCTTGGGTTTTCTTGCAATTGCTCCTCTTCTCTGTTGGCGTAAAGATCAAGTCTTGGGGAGGGTTTTGAAGTGTAGAGTCCCATTTCCCCTACCTAAACCCTAATCTAACACATCTCTCCCCAAATCAAACCAGTTCAATCAAGGACCTCTCTCTCTACTACTCTCAACTTTTTTCTCTTAGAGAGAGAGAGAGAGAGAGATGGTGAGAAAAGAGTAAAATGAACAATGAGGAAGAGATTTAGGGTTTTAAAGATATGGGGTTAAGATCATGGAGAAGAGAAGTGTTCTCATCTAGGGTTTACAAAGATGAAGAAAAGGAAAGAGGGCCGAGAGAATATCTTAGCGAGAGAGGATTTTTCCAACTCGGACATGGTCTTCACGATTTCTTCTCTGTTGTTGACGATCTCTCTGATGACTCCATCCGCTATGGATGCTATGAGAGCTGTTGTTCTTCTATCCTACACAAACAAATAGAGGGAAGAGTGGTCGGAGGATGGTGTCTTGTTTTAGAAGGAGAAGAAGGAGAAAAGGAAAAAAGAGAATGAAAGATGGAAGAGAGAGGTCGGAGGAGGAAGGGGGTGCTGGACCAGCCGGCCGAGAGGAAGGGTATGAGGGTAATATTAGGTTTTTAAAATAAATTTAAATGTCACATAGTGTCACGTGTGTACGGATTTTGGCAGAATATTGAAGGAGTGTCATGTAGTCAATTGTCAGAAACAGTAGGGGTAGTTGATGAAGGAAGATTTGGCCCGACCTCACAATCACGCCACGTGGCAAAAAACAAGTAGCTCGGCACTCAAAGCAGCGTACCTAGGGTGCAAACACCAAAGGGAAGAAACCAGTAGTTCGAACTCCCCTCGAGGAGACCAAACTCCCTTCGAGGGGCCCGAACTCCCTACGAGGAGCCCGACCTCCCTACTAAGAGCTCGAACT
The DNA here is from genome assembly GCF_055504915.1 of Nelumbo nucifera. NCBI lineage: Eukaryota > Viridiplantae > Streptophyta > Magnoliopsida > Proteales > Nelumbonaceae > Nelumbo > Nelumbo nucifera. Next base: position 36,375,366 of record NC_142653.1, on the reverse strand, counting down.
CCCTACTAAGAGCTCGAACTCCCTACGAGGAGCCCGAACTCTCCCTTTGGCCCCGAGCCACACAAAGCAGTGACCCGAACTGGCCCGCCTCATGGCAGTTCGGGATACTCCCCCATCCGAACTCAAGACTTCGCCTCGCACACCGCTCCAGCACTTCGCCTCCAGAACACCAAACTAGACAAACCACACCGTACCTAACACCGAAGGAGTCCGTATCCAGGGGCGGCACACCTGACTGACTTGGGATCTGACGCTTGACAGCCGCACTTCAATGGCCACTTGCCACCATCACCTGCCACCGCCATCTCCAGTTATAGAGACGGCTCCGACAAAAAGAGTAGTGGCGGTTCTGCCCCAGCAGAGGTGATGACACCCGAACTGGTAGAAGCACGGAAGTAATCATACCCGACCTGATAGAAGCCTAGGAGTGAGTGCACGAGGTGGTTATAAAAGGCTATCTACCTCCCGAGAACAGGGTATGCAAACTTCGCGCTATCTGGTTTTATCTTGCCTTTGAAGGATTCTAACTTGAGCTTCAGAGCCTTTACACCGGGTTCCCCCCGGAGCTTCCTCATCTTCTCCGTTTCAGGTTCCCTGCTACTCAGTTCAGAGGCAAGGTCGTTGACAGCTAAGACCGGCCGGATTGTGCATCATCAATTGGCACCGTCTGTGGGAATCGCTTAAAAAAGCCTCCCTCCAAACTCTCATAACCTCTTTTCTTCAAAAAATTCAACACTCATGGCTTCTTCCAGCAACGCCGAACGTGGCATGGAGACAAACACCACCGGGGAACAACTTCAAGTCCCCGCGATGTCTGTTGGACAGTTCACCATCCCCCTTTCGGTGGATGGGATTCCCAGCTTGAATGCGCCACAAGCAGTGGCGCCCATAAACCTTCCTACCATGAGCTTTCCTCCCCCTATTGAGACAACCTTTACTGAACCAACTGTCGTTCCCCTGGCAGCCAGCCAAAACCGGTTGGACGACCTGATGCAGTGCATGCGGGCAATGCAAGCCCAAATGCAACAGTTCCAGCAACACCAGCTTCATCAGCACCAAGTACTGCACAACATCTCCCAATATCACTATCAACAACAGTTCCCCCAATTGCCGCTGAACCAACCACTACTTCCACCTCGGCACCCTGCTCCGAGGCTGGTTAAGGCCTCCCCACAGGATGGACGCCCCCACCAGGGAAAGGCCTCCCGGCCCCAGAACCCCCCTAACAGCCAGGCCTCGTTCCCAGGCCGAAGAGAGAAAAAAATCATCCCCGCCTCGCAGCTCGCAGGCGGGTCAGGAACCTCGCCCGCAAGATCGGCACCTTGGCGCTCCAAGCTCGAGTTCCCGCTCACGGAAAACCGATTCGGTGCCCTGGCAGCAGACTACCAGCATTCCGGGCCCATTGAGCTCGGCAACACGGAGGCTAGCAGCGCCAGTACCAGGCCCACTCAACAATGAAGGTGCCGACGAAGTCGCCTAACTGCCACCTGTGTCCTGTCAGAGCTCAGAGGCAAGGAAGAGACGAGCTTGGATGAGGTAGGAGCTGCCTCGATTCTCTCAGTTCCTTCCCCCCTCGCATCAGAACTCCTGGCGGTCCCCTCGCCCAGAGATTTCAAGCTCCCACCTTTGGACAAGTATGACGGGTCCTTCAACCCCAACAACCACGTTGACGCTTTCCAGTCCCGAATGCACCTCGCTAGGGCCAGTGAATCGTGCATGTGCATGGCCTTCACCACCACCTTCAGGGGGGGTAGCCCGCACTTGGTACAAGAACCTGGCCCCCGGGTCGATAAAGTGCTGGGCCCAGTTCATGAGGACAGAGGAAGAAATCAACCAACGAACTGAAAGCATGAACGAGAAAAGAAAGAGGGAAGGCGAGCCCTCCAACCCAGTCGACAGAAAAAACCCGGCCCGGGAGCCGAAGCCGAACCAGTCGTTCCGAGCTCCCCTAGCAGTTCAGACGGATTACATGCCGTTAAACACGAGGCGGACCGAGATCTTAATGACGATCAAGGGCGCCCCATTCGTAAAGTGACCACCTTGCCTAAAGGGAAATTCGAACGAGAGAAATAAGAAATTGTATTGTAGATTCCATAGAGACCACGGTCATAGTACCGAGCAGTGTAATAATCTCCAAGACGAGATAGATGGACTCATCCATCACGGATACTTAAGAAATTTTGTACAGCATAACAATAATAACAATAAGGCAGGTCAGCAAGGGGAGCACGAAAAGGATGCCCCCGAATCTAGCAGCAGACCTGCCGAACCGTTGCAGCGACAGCCTCCGGAAGAGATGCCAGCTTGGGGAACCATCCATGTAATTGTGGGAGGTTCGGAGGTAGCAGGGTGTACCTCGGCAGCAGCCCGGACTTCAGTTCGCGAAGCGGCCCTCGAGGAACGGAACCCCCCAAAAAGACCGAAGACCGAAGAACCAATCTTCTTCACGGAAGACGACGCGCGAGGGGTCCACTACCCCCACGATGACGCGCTTGTCATTAAACTAAGGATCAACGACTTCGAGGTTAGACGCGTACTCGTAGATTCGGGCAGTTCAGCGGACATCCTCTTCAAATCAGCATTTGACCAGCTACAGTTACAGAGGAGCGAGCTGAACCCCGCGAACACTCCTCTGGTGGGTTTCAGCGGAGAGGAAGTCTGGCCTCTCGGAAAAATAACAGTACCTGTGGAAGTCGGCACATGGCCTTGTGCGGTCAGACTCAACCATGATTTCCTGGTGGTTGCGACCCCCTCCCCATACAATGCTATAATAGGGCGGCCAATCACGCATATCCTGCGGGTGGTGGTCTCCACCTACTATTTGGCCATGAAGTTCCCTACAGACTTCGGTGTGGGGGTAGCGTGGGGCGACCAGCTCGAGTCCCGCAAGTGTTATGTTGCCGCCCTGAAGGGAAAAACCAAGGTGGCCGACGACCTTGAACTGGAGCGGCTTGCGGAGCAAGGTGAGGAACGAGCTTCGCCCACAGAGGAAACAGTCGCAGTCCCGACTTCGGCTACAGACCCAGCTCGCACACTACAGATCGGTGCTTCCGTCGAGGAACCCCTATGAACCGAACTGGTGAGTTTTTTACTTCAAAATTTAGATATTTTTGCCTGGTCTGCTGCCGACATGCCCGGTATTAGCCCCGACCTGATAACTCACAAACTTAATATTGACCCTGTAGTCAGACCCGTTAGACAGAAGAAACGCAACTTAGCCCCAGAGCGCTGGAGGGCGGTTGACAAGGAGGTCGAGAAGCTCCTTGCAGCAGACTTCATAAGGGAAGTCCATTACCCGAGCTGGGTGGCCAACCCAGTGCTGGTGAAAAAGGCAAACGGCAAGTGGCGCATCTGCGTCGACTACACCGACCTGAACCGAGATTGCCCGAAAGATTGCTTCCCCCTCCCCAGAATTGACCGCCTAGTGGACGTGACCTCGGGACATGAGTTGCTAAGCTTCCTGGACGCCTACTCGGGCTACAACCAAATCAGGATGGACCAGTCCGATGAGGAAAAAACTAGCTTCATAACCGAGTTCGGCCTGTACTGCTACAAGGTCATGCCCTTTGGATTAAAAAATGCCGGGGTAACCTTCCAAAGACTTGTAAATAGGCTGTTTCGGCCCTTGATTGGCACAAAGATAGAATGTTATGTAGACGACATGGTCATCAAGACACAGTTTTCACAGGAATTAATACAAGACTTAGATTCTATCTTCCAAATCCTGCGTCAATTTAGCATGAAGTTGAACCCTAACAAATGTGTCTTCGGCGTCACCTCAGACAAGTTCCTAGGGTACATTGTCAACTAGCGCGGTATTGAGGCCAACCCGGACAAGATAAAAGCCATCATAGACATGAGACCACCCCGGAAAGTAAAAGAAGTTCAAAGGCTAAACGGCCGCATAGCCGCTCTAAGCCGCTTCATGTCCAAATCAGCAGACCGCTGCCTACCTTTCTTCAAAGCAATCAAAGGCAAAGGGTTTGAATGGACCCAAGACTGCCAGCTCGCGTTTGATGAGCTAAAAAGTTACCTCGCTAGTGTGCCAACCTTAGCCCGGCCCGAGGAGGGCGAGGTCTTAGAACTGTATCTCTCGGCAAGCGACGAGGTGGTCAGTTACTAATAAAAGAAGCAGACCGGGTCTAGCGACCGATCTACTATGTTAGTAAAATTTTGCAGGGAGTAGAGACAAGGTACCCGCAGATAGAAAAGCTAGCATACACACTGGTGATAGCAGCTCGGAAACTCCGCCCGTACTTCTAGGCTTACACCGTCATCGTCCTGACTGACAAACCTCTGAGGCAAGTTTTACTTAAACCCGAGGTTTCCGGTCGACTAACGAAATGGGTCATCGAACTCAGCGAGTACGACCTCCAGTACAAGCCAAGAACTGCTATTAAGGCCTAAGCCTTGGCAGATTTTATCGCCGAGTGCACGTTTAGCCTCGAAGCCCCTGAGCCGGTCAAGCCCGAGATCCCCAGTTCGGGCGAGCTCGGAGCTCCCAAGCCAATAGAGTCCGAACCCCGTAAAGTAGCAGCCAGTGTAGCATCTCTTCTGGTCAGATCAAACGCAAGCTGGGATGAGGAGCCCTGGATCCTTCACGTAGATGGCTCCTCGAACCACCAGGGCAGTGGGGCTGGAATAGTGCTACGCGGCCCGAGCGGAACAAAATTGGAATACGCACTACGCTTTGAGTTCGCAGCATCCAATAACAAGGCGGAGTACGAGGCACTGTTAGCCGGGCTGAACCTAGCACACAAGGTCGGAGCAAAGCACGTAGTTATCTGCAGTGATTCCCAGCTCGTGGTCAACCAAGTTGCAGGCGAGTACGAAGCACGCGAGCTCACTATGATTGCATACTTGGCAAAAGTAAAGGAGGCTCTGCTCAACTTCCAGTCACACTTCATCAGGCAAATCCCGAGGTCATAGAACATTGAAGCCGACGCCCTATCCCGGCTAGACAGCACGAGTCACAACGCCATGAGAACTGTGTACATAGAGGACTTACCTCGGCCCAGCATTCTCGATGGGGCAGAAGAGGTCGCTCCCGTCCTTGAAGCAGAGCCGAGATGGATCGACCCACTCGCGAGCTTCCTGCTAGATGGAACCCTCCCTGCGGACCGCAATGCAGCTAGGAGGGTGCAGCGCTAGGCAGCCAAATACGTCATAATAGACGAACGGTTGTATCGACGATTCTACACGCTCCCCTACCTGCGTTGGTTGTGACCTGCCGAAGCCGAGCTCGTACTCTGCGACACTCATGAAGGCTTGTGCGGCGGACACCTGGGGGGCAGAGCCCTCGCTCAAAAAGCACTTTGACAAGGATACTACTGGCCAACGATGAAGGCAGAGGCCATCGAGCTCGTCAAAAAATGTGACAAGTGTTAGAAGCATGCCAATATCCACCATCAGCCTGCTGCCGACCTCAAGTACCTCACCAGTCCATGGCCCTTTGCACAATGGGGCATCGACCTTCTGGGCCCATTCCCGCTAGCAACAGGTGGGAGAAAGTTCCTAGTGGTGGCAGTAGATTACTTCACAAAGTGGATAGAAGCTGAACCTCTGGTAACAGTTACAGCCTGAAACATACTGAACTTCTTTTGAAAGAACATAGTATGTCGCTTCGGGCTACCTCGGGTACTGATCTCCGACAACGGCAAACAGTTCGAGGATATCAAATTCCAAGAATGGTGCCAAAGTATGGGAATTCGTCAGAACTTCACGTCGGTCGCACACCCATAGGCAAACGGTCAGACAAAAGTAATGAACAGAGCCATCCTCCGCGGATTGAAAGTACAACTAGATCGAGCTAAAGGGTTGTGGGCGGACGAGCTACCAAGTGTCCTGTGGGCTCACCGAACCATGGAAAAAACCGCTACGGGAGAGACCCCCTTTAACCTCACCTACGACACTGAAGCGGTAATCTCGGCGGAAATCGAAGTTCCTACATTGCGACTAGAAGCATACAACGAGCAGACAAACGGAGACGAGTTACGCACTAACCTCGACCTACTGGATGAGGTAAGAGACCTCGCGCACATCCGAACTGCGGCCTACCGGCAAAAGGTAGCTCGGTACTATAACGCCAGAGTAAAGAAGAGGAGCTTCCGCGTCGGCGACCTGGTTCTCCGTAAGATCATGGTACTCGAACCCGGCGTGGGAAAACTCAGACCAAATTGGGAAGGACCCTACAGAGTAAAGAAAGCACTCGGGGGGGCATACGAGCTCGAAACCTTAGAGGGTAAGCAAGTACCCCGAGCATGGAACATCGTCAACATAAGGCGATACTACCTATAGACCACAAGCAAAGTGGATAAAATCACCACCAAAACAGGCTGCGCGAGTGTGGTAGCCCGGACAGGAAACAGATCGGATGTATGATTAGTTCGACAAATATGCTCAGTTCGGGAGAAAGAACAATCAACACTTAACCAAAAGTCATTCCATTTCAAAAGTAAGGTAGTACATTTAAAAAAAAAAAATTTACAAGCCTGGAGCTATTTCTTCATTATCAGAAGGCACTTCAACAATACCCGAAGGCCCCACCTCGCCCTCGGAGTCTGGCTCACCGTCAGCAGCATTGGCCATCTCCAGAGTTATGCGTGAAGTGGATATGGCGCTAATATCGAGCTCGGGGTACGTATTCCGGATCATCCACCGGCTTAGTTTAAAACCCCTCCTGTATGAATCCACCATCAGATCATCAAAGCCCGGCGAAGCAATGTACTCATCGACAACCTTCTTCTTGGCATCTTCGATACCTTGAGAAAAGATCTGCGTCCTCTCCCTGATGTCCTCCTGAAGGTACTCGACCTGATGCTGCAGATCTAGCCTCAAGTCCGCCATGTGCTTCACCACCACTCCCATGGCCTCGGCATCTCTCTGAGACCTCTCCTGCCTGATCCGTGGAAAATGAGCAGCCTCCTCGGCAGCACGTGCAGCCTCCTCGGCATCGCGACGAGCCTCTTCGGCAGCTCGCGCCTGTTTCGAGCTCCTCTCCACCTGAGCCGCCAAGGCGTGAATAGAAGAATTCACCTACCAAAAGGAACCGAGTGATCAAAAGAACCAACAAAACGAAAGCCAAAGAGCTCTAAAAAAGGGAGAACACTTACCACCATGGCATGGGTAACGGCACGACAGGCCGCTTGATACAGAGGGAGATCAGTCCATGCCGTGACCTCCTCGGGGAAAATAGCCTCCTTACTCTTTTGAAGAGCATGGGTCGGCGACAGCACACTCTTGAAATCCCCTGGGGTCCCCGAGCCCGAGGGCCTAGCTTGCGTATGAGCAAACCTGGAGTAAGCAGGAGCACCGGAGTATGTAGGAGCCCCTGTGTAAGTAGTCTCAGCATAAGGGCCCCCTGCCGGCTCCTGCATTGGAGGAACCATCTCGGGCTCCCTGGGCAGATCTTCTGGCGGATAGTTCGACACCTCGGGCTCCTTATCCCGGGGCATCTCGGTACGAGTTCGCTTGGCAACCCGCTTTCTTCTCTTCATGCCTTGGAACAAGTGCCCACCCCGGGTCCCTCGAGAATCCATCACACTTGCGAAAAGAAGTTCACCATCAGTAAAATGCAAGAAAGACAGCAAAACAGAATCTCTAAGTGAAGAACCTACCCGAGCTCAGGCCGGCTGCAATGAGTTTGGCGTCCGTCAAATACTGTTGACACTTCATCCTAAGCCGCGCCCATTGCCGGAGGCCCTTCGCCGCCTCTTTGTCAAGCGTGACCTCGGAGTCAGGAGCGGCCATCCCCCACCCGGTTTGAAACGGCCACCCCAGCACACTTCGCACCCTGAAATAGTCCCACTTCCATGCTGTGACCTTGTTGGGGAGTTCATGTAAAAGCTTAAAGCCCGGGCGAGGAGACAGGTAGTATGCCTGCCTACGCCCGGGGAGGGGACCCGCTTGCTTCTTAAGCAGCAAGATTGAAGAAAAAATCTCCAAGTCCAAAGGAAAGCTCTCTTCGCAAAATAAGGAGATTGTCCCCACCAAGTTTCGAATGGAGTTCGGGTGAAGCTGGCCGACCGTTACGCCGAAGTGGTTCAAGACTTCGACAAGGAGGGGATGGAAAGGCAATCGCAGCCCCGCGGTGAGCTGCTCCCGGAATATCACAATCTCATCAGGACGGTGTTCCCAAGGTATGAAATAACCGTACTCCCCCGGCAAGTTATAGTAGGTAATGAGGGATTGGAGCCCCTCGGGCGTCATGGTCGAAGGACCAAACTTGTCTAACATCCGACCCCGACAAGAGGTGGACGCCAAACTACCCGAAGCGCCTCGGCCTACGAGTTCGAACTCTTCCTCGAGCTCTACCTCCGGCTCGCTAGGGCTATCAGGGGATGCAACTCGGTTCGTAGAACCTGCATCAGACCCGCTGGAAGGACTATCTGAGCTATCCAAGCTAGACATCGGGGAGTGAGATGGGATCCTGGAAAGTACTCACCCGGAAAAAGGCTGTAGACCACAAGAGCTCGGACGAATAGAAGACCTTGAACGCGAACTGAAAAAACTTGGACGTGAACTGGATGCGAGCTGAAACTCGGACGCGAGCTCGAGAGAAATACAGAAGTGATAGCAACTGGGGTCCCACCCCGCTATTTATACTCATAGTGACCGAAAGGCGACGGCTTAGATCAAAGCCAATCTGATGGCCCACAGCCGCACTAACCACACATCCCCTGAGACCGAGGCGTGATTGGCACACGTCTTTCTGAAACTGACAGAGCGCCGACGCATGTCTTTTTGAAACTGACGGAACGCCAGCGCACGTCTCCTCAATAAAAGCGGCAGCGGCATGTTTTTTCAAATTTGAAAAGACGCCTGGTATAGCACCTCCCAAGTGGCACGCTTTTTTGAAATTTCGAAATAAAGCGCGCACCGCCACATCTATCAGCGTTTAGGCAGGCTGGCAGGCTTCCTGCCTTTTGGACGCTCGAAGAAACCCAAGGAACCCTGACAACGCACCTCGCATCGTCAGAACCAAGATTCAAAGTACAGGGCAAATCTACCTAACACCTTGCGAACTCCCTGCGCTAGGGCAAGACCCTTAGTGCGAGGAGTGGGGGGTAATTGATGAAGGAAGATTTGGCCCGACCTCGCAATCACGCCACATGGCAAAAAACAAGTAGCTCGGCACTTAAAGCAGCGTACCCAGGGTGCAAACACCAAATGGAAGAAACCAGCAGTCCGAACTCCCCTCGAGGAGACCGAACTCCCTTCGAGGAGCCCGAACTCCCTACGAGGAGCCCGACCTCCCTACTAAGAGCTCGAACTCCCTACTAAGAGCTCGAACTCCCTATGAGGAGCCCGAACTCTCCCTTTGGCCCCGAGCCACACAAAGCAGTGACCCGAACTGGCCCGCCTCATGGCAGTTCGAGACACTCCCCCATCCGAACTCAGGACTTCGCCTCGCACACCGCTCCAGCACTTCGCCTCTAGAACACCGAACTAGACAAACCACACCGTACCTGACACCGAAGGAGTCCGTATCCAGGGGCGGTGCACCTGACTGACTTGGGATCTGACGCTTGACAGCCGCACTTCAACGGCCACCTGCCACCGCCATCTCCAGTTACAGAGACGGCTCCGACAAAAAGAGCAGTGGCGGTTCTGCCCCAGCAGAGGTGATGACACCCGAACTGGCAAATGCACGGAAGTAATCATACCCGACCTGACAGAAGCCTAGGAGTGAGTGTGCGAGGTGGTTATAAAAGGCTCTCTACCCCCCGAGAACAGGGTATGCAAACTTCGCGCTATCTAGTTTTATCTTGCCTTTGAAGGATTCTAACTTGAGCTTTGGAGCCTTTACACCGGGTTCCCCCCGGAGCTTCCTCATCTTCTCCGTTTCAGGTTCCCTGCTACTCAGTTCAGAGGCAAGGTCATTGACAGCTAAGACCGGCCGGATTGCGCATCATTAGTAGTGTTATACAATAATCAAACAATAGGGGTATACTTAGTCAATTAGCTAAACCATAAGGGTAGCTTAAGAAATTTGCCCCCAAAAAATATAAAGTTTGTAACTTTTGGATAATTTGCATTACGAATATTTCGTGTACATATATCTTAAATTCATGGAAAGATATTCCAAATGTGTAGCTAATTGTGGATGCATACAGAGTATTCATAGATTTGTTTGACTTTTAAGAGATCCTAATGCAGTGCCTATCCCCTCTTCCTTTTTGTTGCATGCAATCCAATTAAGCCTAATAATGATCAATTTTTTTTGGGTAATGGGATGCACAATAGGGCCTTAATCTTTCTTCCAAACACCTAGACCACCCTAGTGGCCCTGCCAACCCGGGTGGACTCAATCCCAAGTCCCAGGTCTCAACTACAACCAACCAAAGACTTGACCAGCAGGCTAGCTGGAACCTTCAATCAAGGTTTTTAAAATTGGACTGGACAGGGAACTATTTTTGGGTTCGGTTCTTGGGTCGAACGGTTTGATGGTCCAGTTCGAATGGACAACCTGCTCAGATAGAAAAATAAAAAATAAAAAAGGTAAAAAATCGTTATCAGGGTTAACTGTTCGACCGCCTAAATCAGCAGTTCACTGATCAAATCAATAGTTTTTAGCCAAAAAGTGGTTTTAGGATAAACGGAACCAATCAGGTGACCCATTCCTGATTTTTCCGGTCCGACCATATGGTCTGGTCCGGTTTTGAAAATCATGCCTTCAATTATGAATTATGATCATAACCGGTGCAAGAATCCGGAGATTTTGGTTTACCTTCCATGTAATTGTCTTTGGCGTATCCACTCTTCTATTGCTTGTGGCAAAAGAGTGTTATGACTTATGAATGCAATCCGGAATCAGCCTCAATTGTGTCTCCACTCAACTTGCTTTAGTTTCTTCTAATTATTTTGCCCCAGTAAATACAGATGAGGTTGACTTTGGCAAGTTTTTCCTTGAATTGTTTTATCCCCTTAGTAAGTGATCCTGTGCTTCCTTTTGAATTAGAATTATATGCAGAACGTGAACCATGCTATTCTCCTCAAAGTGTGTCCTTAATAATCGTTCACTACTTGACCCATTAGGGTCTTTGAAAAGACTACACTCTTTCTTTTCCACCATGGTATTGGGCCTATTGGCGGCCTGTTGCTACTATATAAACTGTGGGTACCCAAAGCTTTTTATCAATGTGCCCATCCTTCACTTTTTCAGCATAAATCTTGTCCCAATTCCTTCTGTACTCCAAGGAATTTGTTTCCACCACCAAAAGTGATATGACTGTGATTTTGCCTCAAAGATATTCTTTTTGCCCTAATATTTTGTCTTTTATGCTTTTGACCCAAAAGAGTTAGGTTGCCATATTCATCTCCTAACAATGTCTAAAGCCCAGCCTGCCTTCCCCTTTTGGTTTTGAATATTGATGATGCCAAGATGTTGATGCTACCACGAGAAGATCTTTTGCATTTGCTCTATCTTTTGGGTGATTGTTATTGGTATTTGGTGCACCTATCATGTAAATGGGGATTGCCTAAGCCACTGATTTAAATGAAGTAGCCCAGCCAGCCTATGATAGTAGGTTGGCTTTCCATTATTGTTATTCCATCTGATATTAGACCTTATCTAATATCTCATAATGGGTTTCAATATAATTTTACCGATCCATTGCTTGGAGCCTACATATTTGTCGTTATAAAACGTGTGCCATGGTAAATGAGCCTAGCTATTTGTTGTGTGCATATCTCATTCGAACTCATCATATCTTTCTTTAATATTTTTTTCTTTCAAACTGGTTCAGGGGATCGGTTTAACCGTCTATCCCCAAAATAGGTGGGACCCCCGAAACATAAAGTATAGAGGTGTATAGAATACAATACGTATCGATTGATACACCCGTTGCAATATTTTGAGTTAAAACAGTCATAAAACACTTCACATGAGGTATTTCCTGAACACCATGACTGGTATCGCTGATGAAATATTTTTCAAAAGTACCAAGTAAGCACGTGCTTTTAATTTTTTTGAAATACCCCAAACCTACCCTTGAAAAAATTAAAGACAAAATATTTATAAAATGCTCACTGAATGTGAATGTGGTTTATATGTTGTGCTTACTTACCGGATCGGGTCCCTTTTAGTACGTAGGGAAATCTTTCTTCCTTGTTGTATGCCAACAACGATGGATATCATGGCTGTCTTTGCTGCTGTCATTCTGCTATTAGATGTTAATTAATGCCATCTCTTCAAGGCACCCTAATTCTGATTTGTTTCCAATCAATCCCCCTGCACAGTGATTTAACAGTAATCTCCTGAATTGGATCCCACACTATTCTCACATACTCATTAATTTGTACTGTGAATGTACGAGCAAGTTGACTCACTTTCTGCTGTGCTTCTGCATTCCGTTCCGTAGAGATTGTACTTGTGATTTCGTTATCGTTTTTACTTGTTCTCTTCTTTTTAAATACTAATTAATTAAAGTGAGAATTTTGACGTAAAAGTAAAACGGAGAGAACCAGACAATCGAGCAGAGGACGTTCAGCCGTTGAGGACACAGAACACAGTTACAGTGGGCTGATCGATGAGCATGACCCTACTAGTGCTGGCTTGAGAAAGGTGGTAAAAACAGTATTTATAAATATAAGATAACCTCAATTCAATTCTAGCTCTTCTCATCCATTCAGATTCCAGCTAGAATTCCTATTTTTACTGATAAAATGAGTTTGTATTTGTTTTATTGATCAAGTTACAATTATAATCCTCCATGCACATACATTTTAGGCTCATTGATAGTAGTTTTATTCACTCCAACCATGCAGACACATCCACAAAAAAGAAGCCAAGATATAATGACTAAGGACTACAGCTGGGTACGTAGTAAGTAGTGACATGGACTGATCAGAAGCGTTTGATCGATAATGAAAGAAAGCTTAATCAAGGTTGTTAGTTGTGGTATGGAGCACCAGTGCTCTACGGGCTTCAACCACCTCCATCACCATATCCAGATCCGTAGCCATAGCCAGAGCCACTGCCAGAATCACCGCCACCTTTACCACCACCACCTCCTTCTCCTCCACCTCCAACACCACCAGCAAAACCTCCATCATTGAAATCTCCAGAACCATACCCTGAGCCACCACCACTACCAAAACCATAGCCAAAACCGTTGCCGGCTCCCCCTCCCCCTCCACCTCCGCCTCCCCCTCCTCCTATGGCTCCTCCATAGCCATACCCTGACCCACTTCCGCTTCCTGAACCATAACCACTACCACTCCCCGCCCATCCGCCACCTCCACCTCCGCCTCCACCTCCACCACCTCCACCTAAAAATGCTCCGTAACCGTTACCAGAACCACTGCCACTCCCATAACCGTAACCAGAACCACTTCCATCGCCCGAGCCGCCACCACCTCCACCACCACCCCCACCACTTCCATATCCTCCTCCTACTGCCCCACCATAACCAGAACCGCTCCCATACCCATAGCCCGAACAGTAATCGGGGCCATATCTGTAGTTCGCCCCCGAGTCTCCACCATCACCATCTCTTCCTTCTCCTTCATCACGAGAGATCAGAGACCTAGCAGCGAAGGAGAGCCCAACACTAAGCAAAACTATCAATACAACAACTACCAACTTCGTGTTTACCATGTTTCCCTATGCAGCTTTGGCGCTCAGTTGATCAAAGAAACAACACTAATTGATTTACGAATGAACTCAATGCAGTATGAGAATTCCCATGCAAAAATCAAATACTTATAGGCAGCAGGGCAGGGTTGAAGTGCGTGGTTGACACGTTCATACATATCCTACCTGTCACTTCTTTCTGACTTTCGTTTCCAAGCAAAGTCTCCCATCAACTGCAGACTCAGAACTAAGAACAGTTGGACTAGAGGAATTTTGGCCTAATTTATTGGTATATCCAGTCCTCTACTTTTTGACTTTTAGCCCCAAAGCAAAGTCCAAATGGCCCAATCACCTGTAAATGACCTTAGTTGTGGACCAGCTCCACCAGAGCAGCAACCATGAATTCTTGATTTACTGAGTACAAATATGCAAATTGAGGAGAATCAATTGAGTCACATCATCAACGTACTTCATTGTGTTTAGGAGTCTATTTTATACAACTGGGCTTTACCATCAATGTGAATATGTGATTAATGATTTAGACAACTAACAACCCTTTTGGGAAAACCAAAGCCTACAGCTGAAACCAATGTAATTAACCCCAGAATGTCATTCTGCTTGACTGGCCTTCGATGTTGTTAGTGTAGTGATACCCTGGCCAGAATCTGTTGTGGTGGGACCGAGTTATGTAGATCTTATTACTTAGTTTGCTGCTATATATTCTTAAGGAAAAGAGTCCTGCTCACTTAACCATTTTGATCATTAATTAGTTTAAGCAGTTGAGGTAGAGCTTTTGAATGACTTTTTGGTGAATTATTTTATTTCAGGAGCCAAGGTATAAATTCTTATTATTTCCTTCTTTTCTTTTTTCTTTTTTTTTTGTTTGTTTTTCATTTCTAAATACAGGGCAGCAGTAGGCATAGAGAATAAGCCGATCAAAGCAGTGGGGTAGAAGAGACTTTGTGTTCGGTGAAGAAAAAAAGAAGAGTTGGTAGTGGTGTAATGAAGCCTGTACCATCGAATATTGATTAGTGGGTTCACAAATATATAGTTTTTAATATATTGAAGAGAAAGATTTCCTAACGTGATCTACTATTTTCTACTGTTGGTGGTTGGTTGGTCCATGTTCCACTTTGGTGTCAATATTGCTTGAATGTGCTTTGGTATATATTAGTACCAACGGGAACTGGGTTTGGGTTGAAACCAATCTAAATCAAAACGAAATTGAACAGATTGGACAGTCACAGACACTGAATTGGACCGATCCAAATTGATTCAAAATATTCATTGGATTAGATTGGACCTGATCCATTTATAATAGGCTCACATTGGACTAGATCGGATTGGACCAAATCCAGTCCAATTGACAACCCTACCCCTGAGATGCACGGAATAACCTAATGTCCAATTTGTGCCAAAAAAGAATGAAAAGCATATATTAAGAGTTAGAGACATGGAAAATTTGTTTCAAGGGTATACATTGAAGAGAGAGGGGCAACCATGGCAAATATATACATAAATGTTGCAATTTTTCTAAAATCTACGGTAATATATCTTCCATTTTATAATTTAATGAAATTAAATGAATATTTTCAGAAAATACATAAACAATTTTTTTTGGTAATTACCAAAAACTGTAATAATTTTCAATATTTTTAACTGAAATTTTCAAAGATGAAAGACAATAATTTATTAATAATTATTATCAATAAAAAAGTAATGAATAATTATCTAAAATTGTAATAAATATTTTCAGGAAATACATAAATGAAAATTTCAGAAATTATATGAAACTGTGATAAATAATTATCTGATATTGTAATAAATATTTTTAAGAAAATACATAAATGAAAATTTCAAAAATTACATGAAATTTTAATAAATTTCAATATTTTTAACTGAAATCAATTACTTAAATTCAGGAACTAATGATAATAATTTCTTAATAATTATTACAGCAATTTATTAATAATTAATTATTGTACAAAAAATAAATTTCTTGTAATAATTTCCTGTTAATTACTAAACAAAAAAAACTAATTTTAAATAATTTACAATGGAAATTGTACAAATTTTCAATAATATTCCAAAAATACATAAATGTCATAACATTTCCATTATTATTCTTCAAATAAAATTAATAAATAGTTTTCTGAAAATGTAATTTTTTAAATAAAAAGTAATAACTAATGATCTGAAATTGTAATAAATATTTTTTTTGGAAAATACATAAATGAAATTATTGAAAAATCATATGAAATAATTATCTGAAATTGTAATGATTTCCCTTATTTTTTACTGAAAGAATTATTTTTTGAATTTTCAGAAATTATATGAATTAATTATCTAAAACTTTCAGAATTTAATTACTGAAAACTTTAAATATTTTTCAACTGAAATAAATTAATGAAATTTTCAGAAATTAAAGATAATCATTTATTAATGAGATAATTTAAGAAATTAAAGATAATAATTTTCAGAATTTTTCAAAAATAAATTACTGAAATTTCCATTATGGAGAATTAATAAATCATCATAAATTATTGAGAGTTAATATTAATATTATTTTTTTACTAATTATTAAAAATTAATTTCATTAAACAATTATAATTTGTTTTAATTTACTGAAAAACGATATTTTCTAAATAATAATAATAATTACAATTTAAAATTAAAAAAAGAGGAAATTTTGCACATCCCTATAGAGAAAGAGGAGGATTTTAGGTAAAACATATATTTAGCTAATTAAGGAGAGAAAGAAAAAAAAAAGAGAACATTTCACATCCCTCTAGAGAAAGAGGAAGATTTTAGGGTAAAACATATATTTAGCTAATTAAGGAGAGAATAAATAAGCCAAAGTGGGTGGGGGGATAAATATGAATTAGACATTACTTAGAAGAGACATTTTAAGGTAAAGCATATATTGAGCAAATTAACTAGAGAAGTTATGTGGATATAGAGAGTGAGAGATGTGGTTGTGGAGAGAGAGAGAGATTTTTAGGAAGATCTTAGGTAATTAGGAAATGGGGATTAATAGGAGCAAGGAGAGGCTTGCTTATGTGGCCTAATGAGAGGGCTAATAAGGAGAGAGAGAGAGAGAATGCAGGAAAGGGGGGTTTGGGGAAAGGAGGGGCCATGTAACGTGGACAACCTTTCTTTATAGTATAGATGTACGTGAGTCAATGATAAACGTACATCTTGGGCTGTACACAAATTTTTTATGTCATTCTGGTTGAATTTGGCGAATTCACAAGGGCGCCCCACAGAGTGTGACTCATACTCGCCCCACAACACAATCAAACCATGTATTAGGAACATAGATGTTCAAAATGCAAGCTGAGATGTGCATGTGGGGCACGTGCAGGGTGCCAATCTGAACTCAAATAAGAAACAATTAGCATCCCTTTAGTTCCTAGTCAGAATTGGAAATTGAATCCGAATGATCTATTCTCCTTGTGTAATTGGTCCAAACAGATCGGTATCAAAACAAGAATGGCTGGAATGGGATTTCATTCCCAAGGGAGGGGAGGGAATGATAATTCCCTCAAATATTGGGGAATGATATTCCATCATGAATGGGGATCATATTCCAATTCTATCCAACCAAACTCTTGGAATTGAAATGGACCATTCTCAGATTCTAGACCCCTTTTCTCGTATATCTAACGGACCCTTAAAACCTATGTGGAGATAAAAGGACTTACCGATGATGAACAAGAAGCATCCAAGCTCTATGGTCGGATTGGTATCTAGGGTTTATCAAATGGAATGGTAGGTATTGTTTTTTTTTTCTTTTTTTATTGTAAGAAGTAGGTGGGTTTTTGCTTTATGTTTTTGTTAATTTATCATGGATCCAATGTATGCCAAAAAAAGAGCTAATTGGAGGGTCATCAGATTGCTGCGTTAGGTACAACATCCACCAGCTTAGCCCTATCTTGGTGAATACACAGCTGTTCATTTCCTACCACCATAAAAATTACGGAGAAGTACGGATACACACGATGCCAAATTCTGAATTCCGGCCTCCCCTTACTACTAGCCTCTCTCCCCCCTATAAACTACATCCTGCCCTTGAATTTGGCATCAATTCACGGCCAGGATGCTTTCCCCCCCTGTACATTGGGGCTATAAAATTCTGATCCGGGCTGATTGGTCATTCTACCTAAAAATTATATGGAAAGGATCTAACTACTGTTGGCTAAGCGAAACCCAAGACTACCATCTTAGGGTTTCGATTTGTGGCACTATGTTTGAGGGGACATTGCAGCAAAACCTTCATCACAATGTTTTAAAAACCTATTTGGAGGCTGACCCACTTTTGCCTCCGAATCACAGGTCACTGGTTCAATCATCCGGGTTGAATGGGTCAGACCGTGCCACATCATCATATATGTGTGTGTATAAGCATGTATTTTATCATTAAAAATGTATAATTATTTTTGAGATATAATATATGTATATATAAATATTATTTTATATTTAATTTATACTTTTGATTGAGCTTTTAAATTTTTTTTATTTGTAAAAACTGTTAAAAATTGCAATTTGGGGCTCAGAAAAAAGGGTTTTTTCAATGAAAGTAGTAGGGCAAGTTGGCATTTTGGGACACATAGATCTCAAAAAAGTTATCCAATATAAAAAGAACGATCATACAAATCAGACACCAGAATGCAAAGTTATGGCCTCCAAAAGTTTGCACATGCATTGCGTGACCAACCTTTGACTAATCGAGTTGAAGGGGTCAACAGTTCAATTAGCGAGATCAACAGTGGATTGAAAACATTTTCCACCATGTAAATATCAAACTGGTAATCCTATTATCACACTCCTACATGAAATTCTAGGTTTGTTTGGCATTTTTACGTATCAATTTTAATGAGAATGTGAATCATCCAACCCAAACATCCTACCAATAATCATTTATAACCTTACATTAGGGTTGCCAATGGATTCAAAACTTGGATATACCTAGATACAAATTTGATTTGTTAACATTTGGATCTGAATCAAATCTTACCCTTTCGGTCAATTTTCATTTTACTCAAATTAATAATCAGATTTGATTATTGCATATGAACTAAGACTTTGTTTGGTTTGAAGTAAAAAGCAGGGAAAGGAAAGGAAAGGTGGGGAAACCTTTACAAATCTTGCATGGATTTCCCTACCGTTCCCTTCCCTCTTGATCTTTTCCTTCAAAATAAACATAGCATAAACTAAAAATTATCAATCCGAGGTAGTGCATGAACCGAGGTTGTACTCAGATAGTCCTTGCCAACAGGGCGGAGCCGCGCTTCAAGACCTGTGATCAAGAAAGGATGTCAGAGGCCCAAGGAGTTATCCCCGGGTAGGCACTCCGATGCTCAAGTCTGTAGGAGGTGGTGGATGGTCGGGCCGAGCAATAAGGGTGCTAGTCCAAGCAAAATAACAATATGGGTGTCAGAAGTTAGAATCCCTTACCTTGAGCGGGGAATACCTCTTTATAGCCAAAGGTCCATATCCTGGTCAGATTGGGCTTCCGGGATTTCCGGGATGAGATTAACTGCCAATGTCTATGGGATAGAGTCCTATTCCCCAACGGAGTTGTCCTCCTTTCTCCTTCTATCTGTAATTGTGCTTATCCGCATAACGCATAGCTGACGTGACTGAGAGGATAAGATGGGGGGATACAATAATAGCGTTGCACAGTCGGGGCCGTGGAGTTGATGTATGCCACGGAGCTGGCCGGACCATACCAACGTGGCCAGATTGATCGGGTGATGACTAAACGGCCACGTGTCTCTTAAATCCAACTCAGCCTTGACCTGAATAATTAATAAATTGAACTAGATATGAATATGATATTGCACTTCAAGAATAATTAAATGTTATCAATAAAATTAACTACTACTTAGGGTCTTGGGAGGGATTAACTGTATATCGACCTAACGTTTAACTTTTTTCTTTTTTTGTAAAAAGCATTTTTTTTTTTCAAAGTAAACTCTCTCATACAAATTAAAACCAACTTTTTCACACTTGTCATCCCAATATTTTATTTACCATCGTAACAAGCAATGACCCCAACACTCTTTTAATAAACATACAAAATTCAAACCGACTTTATTATAATTAGATATGCATATAAGCAAATTGATGAATTGGGATCATTGTATCAAGAACAAAACGATCCGATACTATTCATTCAGCCCTACATTGTATTCGTTATAATGTTGTCAGGCTCAAACCAGACCAAACAAGCTGATCGACCACCCAAACTACAAATTGGCAGCCGAAGTAGTATTTTGGTATCTAATTCGTAGAATTTGACATGGCCAAACTCACTCTATTTACACATGTTTCAACGTGTTATATGCTCTAGAATTCATCCTTTTGAGCTTATTTCGATACAAGTTAGTTTTATAGGATAATTCATAATCAATTTTAATTTTTCTTTTCTATAATTTTCGTTTGAATGAAATGAATGGTTGAAGCATTGAACTCTTGATCCGGTCATCAATATGGTTTTTGGGTAGTAAAATTTTGATGAGGTTGGGACTGCCAAACATGTTAGTTAAGGAGGTGTTTGGTATAACTTTACATTGCTGTTGCAGTTTGGGTTGATCGATACAAATTTGAGAGTGATATATTTTTTTTATTTGAAATGTTTTAAAAGTGTTTCTCACATTCATACATTTTTCTAATTGATCGAAATTACACTCGCATACACGATGTCGTAATACATATTTACAAATATGTGTTAATTAATCCAAAAAGCAACACAAACATCATTGTATCAAACACCCCCTATGTGGGTTGAGGAAGAGACTGAAATTAGTTTTTTTTTTTAACGTGAAGAATTGAGCCAACTCACGCATTCAGATCGACCTTGAGATATGAGAGACCATTATTCAGTGATCGAACAATGTTCGATTTGTTTTATTGACGTTACAATTACAGTCTACGTTCACACGCGCGTACATTTTACGTTCATGTTTTGGATGACGATGGTTTTATTAAGTTCACGCAGACTCATACAAAGAGAAGTAGTGACTACTGGCTACTGCAGTGACACAGACAGACTGAGAAACATTTCTGAGAATCAGAAACACTTTAGAACTTTAGGAGTTTGTTCCTATCAGAAATAATATTAGTGGGACGTAGCCTTGTTGCTGTGGCCGGTGGGTATGAAATGGAATTACACCACCGCTTTACGGGCTTCGTCCCCCTCCGCCACCATATCCAGAGCCATAGCCCGACCCATAGCCAGAGCCACTGCCAGAACCACCGCCGCCGCCACCACCACCGCCTCCTCCTCCGCCTCCTCCACCGCTGGAACCTCCATCACCATACCCTGACCCACCACCGCTACCAAAACCATAGCCGAAACCATTGCCGGATCCACCTCCACCACCTCCACCACCTCCACCACCTCCACCACCTCCACCACCTCCACCTCTTCCATAAGAGCTTCCACCTATGGTTCCTCCATTACCATACCCTGAGCCGCTCCCACTTCCTGCACCATAACCACTGCCAGTCCCCGAACCTCCTCCTCCTCCACCTCCACCTCCACCTCCGCCTCCGCCCCCACCACCCCCACCCCCACCCCCAGAACCACTGCCGCTCCCATAACCATAACCTGAACCACCTCCCCCTCCGCCTCCACCACCCCCACCCCCACCCCCACCACTTCCATATCCACCACCTAATGCCCCACCATAACCAGCGCCGCTCCCATACCCAGAACCCGAACCATATCCAGCGCCACCACCCGATCCTCCACCACCACCACTCCCTCCCCCCCTCCCCCCCCTCCCTCACCGGAAATCAGAGACCTAGCAGAGGAGGAGAGTCCAACACTAAGTAAAACAAAAAATACAACAGCTACCAACTTTACGTTCACCATGTTTACTCAAGCAGGATTGGTTGATTCACGAATGTACTCAAATGCAGAGTGAGAAATCTCATGAAACTGCAACTGCTTATAAATAGTCAGGGTGTAGGTTTGTTGAAGCTGGTTGCCTCCACACACTCAGACTGTCCCCTCCTTGGTGTCCTAGAAATGATTATAAAATATTCAAACCTCAGTGCATTTTTTCCGAACTACTGACAGCTATCCCGTGATCCCATCTATCACTTATTTTTGACCTTTGATTCAGTCCAACCAAAGTCTCCCATCAACTGCAGAGTAAGAAATGAGAACAGTTGGATTGGTACCAAACCTAGGGTAATTGTGGGCCCAATAACCAAAAACTTTTTGACTTTTAGGCCCAAACAAAGACCCAAATGGCTCAGTCACTTGTAAATGAGATCTCAATTGTGGGCCAGTGAACCCTGAATTCTTGATTAACAGTGTACGGCGGCTATACAAATTGAGGTGAATCAATCGACGAATAGGGTTCATAACTATTTGTCTTTTCCATCAATGTGATTAGTGATTAGTGATATAGACTAAGTATGGATTAGGAAGAGGCTTAAAGGCGTGGCCACTTTGCTAGTAGGTAATTAAGTATTTGGTTTCTAGAAGGCAATCTTCAGTGCATGTCACTTTATTGGAGTTAGGTTTCTGATTGCGTTTTAGAACATGTGACCTCTTAATTAACTTAGGAGGTCAAAGAATTAAAGCAAAGACCACCTTCCAAATATAAGACGCGTGGTGATGATTTTTGGGAGTAATATAATATGATATTTGCCAAAATTTAAACTATTAACAACTTTATATAAATTGCCTACGACCTATCTCTTCAATAATTCTAGAGAAGCAATTAATGAAAAATGTACGTTTATTGACAATTGTTATTTTATAATGTTGGGAAAATCTTCAATAATTATTATTTTGTACTTTGGTTCGAGTGATAATTTTGTCGTCAAATACGGTTATTCAATACTTAAACTTTTAAAATGTGACAATTCAGTATCCAAGTTTTCAAAATGTGATAATCTAGTACTTGTCGTTAATTAATCTGTTAATAAACTGTTAAGTGACAAAAATACATTTTAAATGTCATCTAATTGTCTTTATCAACCATCCAAACATTGACAAAAAACTGAATAGTCCCAAATCCTAGCTTCTTCTATTCAAAAATGTTTGTGACTATTTAGAAGAATCTAGAATTTGGGATTGTTCATTTTATTGTCAATGTTTGGATGGTTGATAAAAAGTTCTAGATGGCATTCTTAGGGCATTTTTGACTTTTCAAATGTCACTTAATGGCTGATTAACGAACAGGTTAACAGAAGGTATTGGATTATCACATTTTGAAAGTTTGGGTTCTAAATTATCGCATTTTAAAGTTTGGGAACCAAATTGTCACTCAAACCAAAGTACAGGGTACTGATAGAGAATTTTCTCTATAATTTATACTCACTCATTTAAGGGGTATTCTCCATTGTGAATTATTTTTGTTGTGAGTTTCAGAAACAAAAGAAAACCAACTTTTTTGAAAGCAAATTGATTCTTAATACAAAAACATTAAAAATATGTTCTTGGTCATTCAGGACCGAATTGGTTTGCCTAATGCAAGGATCGGATCTAGTTTTAGGTTTGTTTTCTCTTGGCTTGTATGAGCGTGGGTTGAGAATGCGATGGAGAGTTTTTATTATTTTTTTGATAATGGTTAATTAAAATTAAGGTGGTTACCCCTCCACCCAGAGTAAATTTTGGGACTACAAAGAATGTTCTTTGTTATATATGTGTTTCTTTTTTTTTCTTCAAAACTGAAGGGGGTTCGACAATATGGTTTTGTCGAACACCCCAAAATAAATATGTTCTTAAACTTTTAGTTTAAAGAACATATTTTCATCTGATTTAAGAATTTTCATACTACAAAATTTGATTTTGTTTTCTGAACTATTATTTTAATGGTTAAATTAGTTTTTTTTTCTTATTTTTAAAAACAAAAACATAATTCAAGAATATATTTTTATTTTTTTTTTCTGATTTAACAGTTTTATAAACAAATGGAAACAAAACCATTCATGTTGTAGAACACTCCTTGATTGAACCTATATGGTTGGAACAAAATTTATAAGTCGAATAGTGGTGGGGTAATGAAAATTGTTTATAAAGTAAAAATACAAAGAGAGTTCAAATTACACCCTTAGTCATTTAGTTCTTTCTATTTGCATTAATGTGATAATGTGGTTTGTGAAAATGTAATTTCCATTTACAATTGGAAAATTTCAAACATTTTTGGGTACATTGGAGCCTTATTCAATATGTGGCTAATTGACGGAAGTTTCATCCTGTGATCTGTATAATATGGAAAAGAAAAAATTACATTTATAACTTCTTTTAATTGTGTATGGAATGAAAAAGAAATTTCTTTAACTTTCTTTGAGAATTAAAATTTGAAATAATTAGACTATGGTTTTGTGTTTAAGGTTTTTCTTGTACATTTAAATTCGTATTACTGAGATTTTTTTATTATGGATTTTAGTCTCTCTAGATCTCTCAGCTTTTCCTTTTGTATGCTATTTCCACATCGTCCTTATTACAACTTGCATAATGCAGGTACCTTTCCACTAATATTATAACTACCCATCTCCTGATATAATAACAAACAGAACTTATAAATTTAACAACTAGGCAGTTAGCTTAGGCTTAGAGTCTGTTTGGAGGGCTTCTGCGTTGACTGCTTTGGAGATGCAAGTCAATTTCATGGTTCATGTAAATTTATTTTTAACTTGGGATTATAACAGATAAGGGCAACTTTAGGGCCTATATCAACAAAAATAATACTTTTAAAATAATTTTAAAAATAAGTTAACTTTTTAAAAATAATATCAATTAAGGGCAAAAATACTATTCATCTTCTTCCTTTTGCAATCCATTCTTCAGCGCTGCCGTCCGCCGCCACCTCCGGCAACGCTTTCGCCTATCTTCGCCCACCTCTGCCTCCGCCTCCGACAACGTTGCCGGAGGTGAGTGGAGGCAGAGGCGGTGGCGGCGCTAGTGGTCATTCCTTTGACCAACGCCACCACCTTTGCTCACTAGTGCCGCTGCCTCTGCTTTGCCTCGGCCCACCTCCGGCAACGTTGCTGGAGGCGACGACAGAGGTGGCGGCATTGGGCAGAGGAATGACCACCAGCACCGCCGCCGCCGCCTCTGCCTCCGCCCACCTCTGGAGGTGGAGGCGGAGGTGGACGGAGATAGGCGAAGGCGTTGCCGGAGGCAGAGGCAAGCGGCGACAGACGGCGACGCTGAAGAATGGATTGCAAGAGGAAGAATATGAATAGTGTTTTTGCCCTTAATTGATATTGTTTTAAAAAAGTTAACTTATTTTTGAATTTTTTTAGAAATATTACTTTTATTGATATTAGGGCCCAAAAGTTGCCCTTATTTGTTATAATCCCTTTTAACTTTCCAGATTTTTACTAAGGCTGCGTTTGTAGAGTGTAAAACGGTTCATATAAATTGCAAAGTTGGGTTAATTTTGTAATGACAAATTTATCTTCTTACCAAACAGACTTTTAGATGTAATGGATGCAAACATGAATTCCAATAAAGCATATACATTTTTTTTAATCAAAAGCCCACTTGAATGCAAATTTACTTCTTTTTTATTGATGTACTTTTACATCTTATTATCAATGTAAATATGCATTAGTCTGTCATTTGTCAATGCATAAATGTAATATTGTTAAACACACGCAAAAGTGAACCAGAATGCAAATTTACCCTGAACCAGGATTTACACTCTATTTGCATCGTTTCCAAACACAGCCTAAATACTTCATGGCGTTCTTGGTTTCTCAGCTCACATAATGTGTTGCGTAAAACTCTTCTCAAATGGGCGTCAATCCAAACACAGCCTAAGAAAGTTGGTATTGGGATTCAAACACCAAAAAAATATCGAACAATAGGCCTTTCAATTAACTATGGCAAATATTGGGTGTTGTGGGAAGTTGATTCTAATGAAGAGATGACCCATTTTTCTACATGGGTCCACTTGAGCCTGAGGAAGGGGTGTTTTTAATTCATTTTCAGAATGTATCATCTAATCCATTTTTACAAGGAGATTAAAAAGATGTATTAATCAGACCTTTTGGATCAACCGTACATGCACTCCTGTAATACAAAATCAAGGTCCATTCATCCATTGCTACCAGAGAATTCGAGAATTAGATGATGAACATGGAAAGCTTCCAGCCATCCACTGGATTAAGGGCAATTCCTCATTCATGGGATTCCGCCAAACAAACACCACCTTCTTAACAATAAAGGGATAATTATTGTTTCTACCATGGAAAGAATGGAATGCCCTTGACAACACATATATGGGCCTACGTTATTGGTTGGGGATGGCCCCTCAGAACTATATCTAGGTCTCTTCTGGTATTATTTCTCTATCACTCCCCTTCGAAGGTCAAAGGCCCAGTTTGATATGGAAGATGAGCCAACGGCTTGGTAAGTTGGTACAATGTCAGCCTGCAGACTGCAATCGTTGCTTAGAAAAGATGATGAGTAAACAGAGCGCCGGCTGGCCGTGAACCAATTTCCACCGTGCACGGTGAAGTCCAACCGTACATACAGTACATCAGTGTAGTCCGGACTTATTAATGGAAGGTGAGGGGCTTTTGCTCTTGTAAAATAACACTGATGTTACGTAACTGGATGATGACATTGAGTGATGATACCCTTTCAGTCTCTCCCATTCGATCGTTCACCTGTGTTTTATTTCTTTGCACTCCAACAAAAGAAGATATGATGGATTATTACTATCCAGGAAGCTACAGAACTCAATAGCGGATGATCGGTAGGTGGGTAGTCAGTCCGATCTGCCTCCAAGAAGGCAAATAAATCCAAACTATTTTAGGAAAGAATGTTGATTTTCATGTCTAGCTATGGTGCCTTTAAGGTAGTGAAGTATAGGTTTAACCACTGTATATGAATTGACAAATAAAGTTAACAGTACTATAGGATAAATCGAGCTGCATAAGATAGAATAAAATATTGAAGAACACAACAACGTTCAATGTGGAGTTAGGTCTGAAAATGGTTAACCATTTTTTGGAGATACTGAGAAAACTGTCCATCCTTAGAGGAATGAAACTTCATTGCTGAGGAAATAGTGTAGCATTTTTAATGGCAAACTCATAGCTCAAATTTTCAATGAATCATTCCAAATAAGATGGGTTAACTCCACAAAGGACTATCTTATCGATGATATACACAAGAAAATTAGTACCTTGTTAAAGTGATAGATGATGTGGAATGATGGGTTGACTGTGATATAGAAGGCCCAATGCCAAGAAGAAACATTTTAAAGCAATCAAACCAAGCCTGTGGGAGTGGGATTTTTCTTTTATGAGTTGAAATTTCCTTTCTTGAGAATCTTGTCCAAAAGCATTCCATACATCAGCAGCAATTTCAAGTCTGACTATGATTCCTAACACTGGTGACAAGGTTGCAATAATCCAACCTCACAATCATGGGATTCGAATTCTCTGTTTTAATTTGCCCACATTGAGAGTAATGGGGTACTTTGGATTCAGCTGATGGTAGACGTAGAAGCCACTGTAAATAGTTCAAAAGTGCTCTGATACCAAAAGAACTATAGGTAGAAAGACTGAATGGAATTCTCTGTTTTAATGTGGGAATACATGCAGAGTCTCAATTTATTGTATTTACATACAGTTTAAGCAAACAAGAATTTGCAAGATATAAATAACTCCTGAATCATGGGTTTTGTCAAACATATAACAAGTTTTTCTCAATAAGGTATCTTGGATGGAGGTGGGCACCTAACAATTAGAAGTTTTTGTTGTATCGAATGGTTGAGCAGAGGCCACCCCTAAGGTTGTTTCTAGAAAAGAACCTAAATAGGATGTGGCAATATGGCTACAGGGGCCAAATTGTTAACCAATTGCACAAGCATCAGTCCATCACAAATGATGTTAATGCAGCTAACTGGAGGAGGAGACTTAACTTGAATAGCCAAACAGACCACTATCACAATATATGTAGTTATTAATGCACCCTGTGTAGCTCTACTTCATCAACTATGGTTTGGATGTAATCAGCCATCATTTGTAATCCCATTGACAATGGTCCAAGTCCAAATTTACCCTATCAGTTATGGTTTCAGAGAAGAAAGCGGAAGGTCTAAAATCATAAAATAAATTGTTATATTAGAGGTTCCATTGGTGAAAATGGTGGTAAAAAAAAAAAAAAAAAACATGGTGGCATGAACAGAATAAGACCACCATTTTCACCGATGGAACCTCTAATATAACAATAGAGTAAGGTTCAAAATATCATACGTCCGATACACCACTACTGACATATTGGGTAGCATTGATAGTTTATTTTTTTATTTTTTTTATTTTTTTGAATCTGGTTCATAAGGACCGGTTTAAGGTCCATCCACCCTCTGAACCGGTCAGAGACTCCAAAACACCCCTGTAGGACATATCGGGAAACCCGCGATATGTATTGATACTTTAAACCTTGCATGAGAGAAGCTAGTTTGACTAATTTGCTAGGCAAAGAATACGGTTGGCTTCGACAGACAGACTCCACTTCGTACATGAGTCCAAACCCGATTTAGAGACCCACCCGAGGGTGCGACTTAGGTGGATTAGGCCAGCTTTAGGGCCAAACCCTGCCCAAGCCTAAGAGATAAAGCTTGGGGCCTGGCATAACCTGAAGTCAAAGCTCAAGTTTCCCAACCTATTCTAAACCGTATGAGTTTTGGCATTGTTGGACTTGGTAGGGCCTCAATTGAAAGCCCAATCTGGAGTTTAGGTCAATTCTAGACCTGCCTGTAGATCAAGAATCATAGCCAACTTATGCAAATACCTGGGCTGGGCTAGGTTGGAGCAGGGTTGGATTTGGCCCATTTAAGTTACAAAGACAACTGCTGCTGCCTGCTGGTAGCCTGCTATAGCCAGTTCCACCACCTACTTAAGTGGTCCGAATAAGTTGAGTGATCTTAATCAGACCAGGCTTAAGACTGGGCTAATAGAAACGTTTATGCTGAGGCTGGGCCCACTTGCTACAGAATTGAGAAATAACAGTCTCTTGGATCACATATTCTAATTCAATTCATCACGATCACCTTTTATTTTATTCATGTTAATTACATCTTAACAACCACCATAAATGTTACATACGCGGTACATAATACGCTTATTGCTTAGACATGGTGGGTCTTTTATTCATTCCACGCATACAATGCTGCACACACGCACAGAGAGAGAGAGAGAGAGAGAGGAGGTTCCAATTTAGTGGCTTATGACCATGCGGATGTGGGACGTGAATGTCTACGGGCTATGGCCAACTCCACCACCGTATCCGGATCCAGAACCTGAACCATAGCCAGAGCCAGAGCCACTGCCTGAACCACCTCCACCTCCACCTCCACCTCCACCTCCTCCACCACTGGCATAGCCTCCACCATTGGCACCTCCGGCTCCATATCCTGAGCCACTACCAGAACCGTATCCGGAACCACTCCCATGTCCATTACCAGATCCTCCTCCACCTCCACCTCCATTTCCACCTCCACCACCTCCACCACTTGCATATGAACCTCCACCTACGGCTCCTCCAGCACCATACCCTGAACCACTTCCACCTCCGGAACCATAACCACTGCCATTCCCAGACTCTCCACCACCTCCTCCTCCGCCTCCGCCTCCACCTCCACCACCTCCGCCACTTGCATATCCTTTCCCTTTTGCCCCACCATAACCAATGCCCTCCCCTGAACCATATCCCTCTCCGTAACCTGAGCCATATCCGGACCCAGTTCCTGTACCTCCACCACCTCCTCCACCACTACCTCCCCCTCCTCCTCCACCAACGGCAAGCAAGGACCTAGCAGCGGAGGAGAGTCCAACACAAAGTAAAACCAAGAATGCAACAGAAACTAACTTCGAGTTCACCATTTTCTGTTCAATCAATCAATGAATTAATGTTTGATCGATTTGAGAATGTAGTGTGATAAGTCCCATGCAAACACTACGTATTTATAGCGATCCTAGTAGAGTTAACGCGGGCTATTGCACATAGACTGAGTAAACCATTGTTTGTGCATGGAGATGAATCTCCATGCATTTTGACCTAACTTGCATATCCAGTAGGGGAAGATATTTCGCTCTTTTTTGACTTTTGGAACCAAACAAGACTCCACTTGCTACCGCTTGACTCTTCAGAAAGGAAAGTCACTAAAATCATAAGCCCATGTAAATAGGACTCGCCTGATATTAATAATTTTCCATCGTTGGCCTAACTACTTTTTCTTTCCGCTTTTTGGCTTATGTCTTGCGAGCTGCTTCTCAGCTCGGGTCTGAACTGGGCCTAACTCATTGACACATTAAGTCCATCACCCCGTCAGCTCCTTTTTTTTGACTTTCTGGGCCAAAAGGACACCCCTACGCTACGGAGAAGAAGCGCAAAAATACCAGAGTACCGTGTAAGACTAAATTCTACTGATGAAAAAGCTTGTAACACTGATCCTAAAGATGGCAAATAACCATTATTTTAATGGAGAGATACATGCTCCAGTACAAGTAAATGTAGCAAAGAGTTCAACGTTCTTTGATTGATTATAGTTTTGTTACATACAGCATTTCCTCTTGTAACATTACATGTTCAAAACCCATCAAATTGTTGATGCTGATTTTGACAAATTGTTCATGGGTTTGGCTTTGAGGAACAATTGGCGTCAGTAGATGATGTATTTGCAGAAATAACATCATCTTGTTGAATAAGAATCGTTAAATAATCAAGACAAGTGCTGGTATGACCCCACGTGTTCTTGTACACAAATTAAACCCATACTTCATTAGGCTCAGATAATATTGCCCAAGACATAAGACATGGTATGGTTTGGTTCAACATCATGGGCTTGGGCTCTTGGACCAATTGGCCCAAGCCTAATGAAGAAGGTGGCCACTTGAAAATGTCTTTGTTAAGTAATTCATAAGGCTGTGTTTGATTGCAATGCAAATAAATTTGTATTTATGCAAAAACATGGCAGTGCAAATGATTTGAGTGTAAATTCTCACCCATTTTTGTTTCAAACTTTAGCTTGTTTTGTTTGATTGCAGTACAAATGAAGTAAATTAAGACATGAAACAAAATAAAGTAAAACCCAGAACAAAATTAAACGAGAATTTAGATTTTCTTCATTTATACTCCTATACATTTATACTAGTGTAAATAAAATTGCACTGCAACCAAACACTGCCTAAACGGTGGAGGGTAATGCACTGCGAGCTCCTGTTATGCTGCAATGGAGTACCCACTGGGGGAGGGGGGTTGAAATGATTGAAAATGAAGAGATTTGATGGTGGCCGAACCCTTTGATAACTGTGATCCATTATGTGCCAATAGCATTCTGGTTTTTGATGTATGGTTCTTTTTCTTTTTCTTGTTGATAACAATAGCATTCTAAAGGTTGATATTAGTAATGTTTCACTGACATCTAATGAGATTACTGTAACTAAATTCGATTATGACAAGTGAGCCGTGTTAGCACTTGATAGAAAAGTAGTAAGGAATGTCGGTGTTTACTATACGGTTTAGACCATCAGACCAAATTGAAATTCACAGTTTGGTTTGGTCTGGACATAAAAACAGTTTGATTCGGTTTTGGATTCTTTGAAAGTTATATAAAATAAACTTTCGAAACCATATATTTGGTGATTAATGGAATTGACTATGGGTGTTCCTTATATCGTCTAAGTCACCAAACCAAACTGAACCG
The DNA here is from genome assembly GCF_055504915.1 of Nelumbo nucifera. Taxonomy (NCBI): domain Eukaryota; kingdom Viridiplantae; phylum Streptophyta; class Magnoliopsida; order Proteales; family Nelumbonaceae; genus Nelumbo; species Nelumbo nucifera. The sequence continues at coordinate 36,344,097 of NC_142653.1, read as the reverse complement.
AACCAAACTGAAATTAATTGGCAGTCTGATCTGGTCTGGCCTTAAAAATGGTTTGTTTTGGTTTATAAATTTCTCATACCACAATTTTTTTTTTTTTTGTTCGGTTTGACTAATTGAATTTCCGAAACAAGACCAAACCATAAACCGGTAAATTGAAGTATTAACAATAGACCCATCACATACACACAATATAAGTATTCATTTAACATTTAAAAATATTACATAACTCTTAATTATATAAGTATTTTATACATTGTTGTTGTTTATTTCAATTTTTATCATGTAATTTCATGCGCAATGTGACTTGTTTATGTTACAATGTAAATGTAATTTATATGACTTTTAATAGGTGGCATTTATCAACAGTCAATCTGATATTTGAAGTTATTTGTTATTTATGCAGGAGTATATATTATTTGGGCATTCAAATTGGGTTAAACCCAATAGAATGGCCCAAACCATATTAGAAACTGGATAGTTTGGTCTGAAGTTTTCTTAACTCTAATTTTTTTCTTTGGTCTGATATTTTTCCTAAATTGAACAAAACCAGACCACGAACACCCCAAGGTATAATGCCACCTAGACTTAGGCAACACTAACAATATTGGCCATGCTATAGAAGAAAAGAAGCTTTATCCATAGATAGTTCTCATATGTGGTCAGTGATGCCCGATTTTCTTTCTTCTATGCAGTAGAAAGTTGAACGAAACAGCCTAAGGGCTTTATTTCCAAAAACAAAAAAAAACAAAAAATTAAACAAAGGACCTTTATTCATTCATAGAGTTGAACTTGAAGTTGAACTAGAACCCATAACATAAACAATGATATCAAATATGCAGAGTAATAAAACTCAACTCTTCATTCATAGAGTCACAATAGTAACCTTTCTTCTGCTTTTATTAAAGTGAATTACAACTTAATACGCTTATTGAAGTGTTACATAAGCGCGCACATAATATGCTTATTGCTTAGACATAATGGACCTTTATTCATTCCACGCAGGCAATACCCAATTACACACAACACGCAAGAGAAAGAGGGTGGTTTTGTGACCATGTGAATGTGGGACGTGAATGTCTATGGTCTATGGCCAACTCCACCACCGTATCCGGATCCAGAACCTGAACCATAGCCAGAGCCAGAGCCAGAGCCACTGCCTGAACCACCACCACCACCACGTCCACCTCCACCTCCTCCACCACTGGCATAGCCTCCACCATTGGCACCTCCTGCTCCATATCCTGAGCCACTACCAGAACCGTATCCGGAACCACTTCCATTTCCATTACCAGATCCTCCTCCACCTCCGCCTCCACTTCCACCTCCACCACCTCCACCACTTGCATATGAACCTCTACCTACGGCTTCTCCAGCACCATACCCAGAACCACTTCCACCTCCGGAACCATAACCACTGCCATTCCCAGACCCTCCACCACCTCCACCTCCGCCTCCGCCTCCACCTCCGCCATTTGCATATCCTTTCCCTTTTGCCCCACCATAACCAATGCCCTCCCCTGAACCATATCCCTCTCCGTAACCTGAGCCATATCCGGACCCAGTTCCTGTACCTCCACCACCACCACCTCCTTCACCACTACCTCCCCCTCCTCCTCCACCAGCGGCAAGCAAGGACCTAGCAGCGGAGGAGAGTCCAACACAAAGTAAAACCAAGAATGCAACAGAAACCAACTTCGAGTTCACCATTTTCTGCTCAATCAATCAATGAATTAATGTTTGATCGATTTGAGAAAGTAGTGTGATAAGCCCCATGCAAACATTACGTATTTATAGCGATCCTAGTAGAGTTAACGCGGGCTATTGCACATAGACCGAGTAAACCATTGTTTGTGCTTGGAGATGAATCTCCATGCATTTTGACCTAACTTGCATATCCAGTAGGGGAAGATATTTCGCTCTTTTTTGACTTTTGGAACCAAACAAGACTCCACTTGCTACCGCTTGACTCTTCAGAAAGGAAAGTCACTAAAATCATAAGCCCATGTAGATAGGACTCGCCTGATATTAATAATTTTCCATCGTTGGCCTAACTACTTTTTCTTTCCGCTTTTTGGCTTATGTCTTGCGAGCTGCTTCTCAGCTCGGGTCTGAACTGGGCCTAACTCATTGACACATTAAGTCCATCACCCCATCAGCTCCTTTTTTTTGACTTTCTGGGCCAAAAGGACACCCCTACGCTACGGAGAAGAAGCGCAAAAATACCAGAGTACCGTGTAAGACTAAATTCTACTGATGAAAAAGCTTGTAACACTGATCCTAAAGATGGCAAATAACCATTATTTTAATGGAGAGATACATGCTCCAGTACAAGTAAATGTAGTAAAGAGTTCAACGTTCTTTGATTGATTATAGTTTTGTTACATACAACATTTCCTCTTGTAACATTACATGTCTAAAACCCATCAAACTGTTGATGCTGATTTTGACAAATTGTTCATGGGTTTGGCTTTGAGGAACAATTGGCGTCAGTAGATGGTATACTTGCAGAAATAACATCATCTTGTTGAATAAGAATCGTTAAATAATCAAGACAAGTGCTTAGTATAACAGTAGTGGGCGCCACGGTGTGGCAGTGCTAGTATGACCCCGTGTTCTTGTACACAAATTAAACCCATACTTCATTAGGTTGGGCTCTTGGACGAATTGGCCCAAGCCTAATGAAGAAGGTGGCCCCTTGAAAATGTCTTTGTTAAGTAATCCATAAGGTTGTGTTTGGTTGCAATGCAAATGAATTTGTACTAATGCAAAACTATGACAGTGCAAATGATTTGAGTGTAAATTCTCACTTATTTTTGTTTTATTTGATTACAGTGCAAATGAAGTAAATTAAGACATGAAGCAAAATAAAGTAAAACCCAGAATAAAATTTTTTCATTTGTACTCCCATGCATTTGTACTAGTGCAAATAAAATTGTGCTGCAACCAAATACAGCCTAAACGGTGGAGGGTAATGCACAGCGAGCTCCTGTTATGCTGCAATGGAGTACCCATTGGGGGTGAAATAAATTGAAAATGAAGAGATTTGATGGTGGCCGAACCCTTTGATAACTGTGATCCATTATGTGCCAATAGCATTCTGATTTTTGATATATGGTTCTTTTAATTTCTTTTTCTTTTTGATGACAATAGCATTCTAAAGGTTGATACTAGTAATGTTTCACTGACATCTAATGAGATTACTGTAACTAAATTTGATTATGACAAGTGAGCATGTTGGTACTTGGTAGAGAAGTAGCAAGGATTATCGGTGTTTATTATACGGTTTAGACCATCAAACCAAATTGACCAAATTGAAATTCACAGTTTGGTTTGGCCTGGGCATAAAAACAGTTTGATTCGGTTTTGGATTCTTTGAAAGTTACATAAAATAAACTCTCGGAACCATATATTTGGTGATTAATGGAATTGACTCTGGGTGTTCCTTATATCGTCTAAGTCACCAAACTGAAATTAATTGGTAATCTGATCTGGTCTGGCCTTAAAAATGGTTTGTTTTGGTATACAAATTTCTCATACCACAATTTTTTTTTGTTCGGTTTAGCTATTTGAATTTCCGAAACAAGACCAAACCATAAACCGGTAAATTGAAGTATTAACAATAGACCAATCACATACACACAATATAAGTATTCATTTAACATTTAAACATATTACATAACTCTTAATTATATAAGTATTTTATACATTGTTGTTTATTTCAATTTTTATCATGTAATTTCATGCCCAATGTGACTTGTTTATGTTACAATGTAAATGTAATTTATATGATTTTTAATAGGTGGCATTTAGTAACAGTCAATCTGATATTTGAAGTTATTTGTTATTTATGCGGGAGTATATATTATTTGGTTATTCTAATTGGGTTAAACCCAATATAGAATGGCCCAAACAAAAAAAAAAGGCACGTTAAAATAATCCCGTCTCTTCTTTCCCCCATCTCACTTTTGTTCATCGTCCGCCGTATGGGGTCACCCCCTCCTCTCTCTGTTTCCAGAGAGGTTTACTCTCGAGGTTTTCTTTTTCTTTCGGTGTTTTGTTTGTTTCTCTATTTGTTTCTCTGTTTTTTTTCTTTGTCCTTCTGTTCTCCTTGTTTCCCTTGTTCCCATATATTAATTTGTTCTCTATTTTTATGCTTCATTTGTTTTATTTTTTTCCCTTTTCTATTCTCTATCTCTATGTTCTTTTGTTTTTTTTTTCGTTTTCTGTTCTTTTGTTCTCCTTTTCTCCCTTTCACCATCTATTCCTTTGTTCCTTTGTCTCTCCTAGTTATTTATGTTTCTCCCTTCTTCCCTGTTTTCTATGTTTGCTTTCTTTCTACAGGCATTTTTGATATGGAGTCCCTACTTTAGTGTCCTTTTTGCAAAAATCACCTATGGAAGTTGCCACTTGTTTTGTCATCTCCAGCGTCTTGGAAGGTAGTTACATTTATCCGGCGTCCTGGATGGCAGTTACAGTTTTCCGGAGTTTTGGATGGACATTGAAGTTCTCCGGCGTTCTTTGGATGGCAGCTCGGAGTCGAAAATTCTCTGCTGTGCTGGGTGGTAGTTATAGATGATGCTATCTTTTGCGGTTTGATTTGGAGTGGTTGAAAATTACAGATCATGGCTTTTGGCTTTGTAACCCCCTCTGTCAGTTTTCTTTTAAGTTGAAAACTGCTTTTATCAGTTTGGTTGCCAGTTATGGTGGTTTGAAGATGTACTTATCCCATTTTGTTGGTGAGGTTAAGTCACATTACTTTGGTTGTAGAATTTATTCCAATTCTTCTACATCCATATCTTTGTTTTGTTTTTCTTGAGAATTTGTCTCTGAACTTTATTTGGTCTTGTTGGCATTTGTTTGTGTCAATCTCTTGAATAAATGAAACATGATTGAAGCCTTAAAAAAATAAAAAAATAAAATGGCCCAAACCATATTAGAAACTGGATGGTTTGGTCTGAAGTTTTCTTGGACTATGATTTTTTGCTTAGGTCTGAGATCTAAATTGAACAAACCAGACCACGAACATCCCAAGGTCCAATGCCACCTAGGCAACACTAACAACATTGGCCATGCTATAGAAATTGTGAGTTCACTTTCGCTAATTCAAGGACGGACGTTAGAGTTGCTTGTCCCAACGTTTAAATGAGAAACTATTGGTTACGGTAACTTTCAACTTTTACGGTTTGCATCTATTAGGGTTTGAGTTTTTTTTCCCCAAAATCAAAAAGCAAAGAAAAAAGGGAGACCGACCTCACTCTTCCCAATCACCATTGTAGAGCACATGAAAAGTACAACCATTTTCGTAATACAAACTCGTTTATGTTACGCTAATATCTCCTTTTGTCTCACCATTGCAATGAAAAAAAAAGGAAGTGATGAGAGCGGATTTGACCCTCCAATGACATTGTGACACATGACACCTCAGAATAAATAGGTGACACCCGGAATCACTCAGGCAACAACTTGCCAAGTTGATAGTGTCTAACCAGGCGGCCTGGCCCAGCGCGACCTGGCAGCATGGCCCAGGTACCTCATAGGCAGCTCACAGGCAGCTCGGCACCTGGTCAGCCCGGTACTTTACAGGCAACTCGGCACCTGGTCAACCCGGTACCTCATAGGCAGCTCAACACCTGGTCAGTCCGATACCTCACAGGCAATTCAACACCTGGTCAGTTTGGCACCTCCCAGGCAGCTCGGCACCTTGTCAGCCCGACACTTCACAGGCAACTCGCCACTTGGTAAGCTCGGCACCTCATAGGCAGCTCTGAGCTGACTATAGTGCCGAGCAGCCTATGAGGTGCAGAGCTCGACTCAGCTCGATAGCCAAAGTTCTCCACTTCGGCATGAGTCATTGGCCACTTGAAAGCAGACCAAATGACGAGGTACTTAGTACAAAAAATTCACACTCCACCAAAAATTGGTTCATCAGGAAGTACAACCATTTCCATAGTACGAATTGATTAGCTTTTATTTTTTTTGTTTTATTTTTTTATTGTCTATTTTTTCATTCTGATTTCTGTTACGCCAATAACTTTGTCTCAACATTCTGAAAACTATGTAATATCAAAAGATGAAATCTAGTTTTAGATCTAATACGTTAACAACTCCCAAACACATTAACCTAAGGTTAACAAGCCAAATATTACCCTTGTCTTTTTCTTTATATATTGGTGAGATACAAACAAATAGTTTCATGCATTAAAAACAAAGTTGTTTTCTGTAAGTTATAGATGAAGTTATCGGCAGACGAACAATTCAGGTTAAAGATTAAACCTAGTCATTGATGAAGTTATCGGCAGAACAAAGAAGATTTTTTGTTAAAAGGCTTAAAGCTAATTTGTTCTAATAATAGAAAACAAAGGGGTTATTGGCGGAAATGAAAAGGTTTATTGGCGTAACAGAAACGAGCGAAAGTGAACTCGAAAACAAGGCTTATCCATAGATAGTTCTCATATGTGGTCAATGATGCCTGATTTTCTTTCTTCTATGCAGTAGAAAGTTGAACGAAACAGCCTAAGGGCTTTATTTCAAAAATAAATAAATAAATAAAAAATTAAACAAAGGCATCTGATGTTTCACTATTTGGTGATGTACAATTTTTTGTGTTTAGTACTTCGTCATTCGGTCTGCATCTAAGTGACCGATGACTCAGAGGCCGAAGTGAACTTTTGTCGAACGAGGACATGGATGCCGAGCGCCAAATGATGTAGCGCAATCCGACTGCTCCTAGATGGAGGTGACTTGGCTCCTGGTAGACGGCGGACCTGGTGACCTGCAAGAGATGAACCAGAGAGCCCGGGGTTGTTTACCCGGTGGGGTCGCTCCGATGCTTAAGTTAGCACTTAGTTGTGAGCTGAAAATGATATTGGATTGTGAGAGAGCTAAAGAGCAGAGATCACCCATCCTTTCTTCTTCTCCTTTGCACCTGGAGGGTGAAGTCTTTATATACTGGAGTTATCACTGATTTGGTGGAGTAGTTCCTGGATCCCCGCTGTGATGGGATCCGTTTCTATGTTAGTTGGGGATCACGCCACCAACCGGTAAGGTTGCCGATTCCCGCCTGAATCGGTGAGTGGTTGAGATAATACTAGCCGTTACAAGACATGATCCCGTAAGACGTGGGGTACGATGGTGAGATCCTTGAAATTACCATGCGGTGGTCGGTCTGACTAGGAGGCGAGCTGCCTGTGAAGTGCCGAGCTGCTTGGTGGCGAGCTGCCTAGTGGCGAGCTGTCTGGGAAGTGTCGGGCTGCTTGTTGGCGAGCTGCCTGTGAAGTGCCGGGCTGCACCTAGTTGTCATGAGGTGCCATGTGTCACAATATCATTGGAGGGCCCAATCCACCCTCATCATTTGCCCCCCACTACTGAGCTGAAAGTAACTCAGTGAAGGGAGTAGATTGATCCTTTTGGCATGAAATGACTAATTCGATGAGCTCGTAAGCATCGATTCAATTCCTTAGGCTCTGGGAGCGACTCGCAGTCCACTCTCCTTACCCCTGATTTTTCCCATGCCGAAGAGACGACTGGGTCTTATGTGGTGCCGAAGTCGTTGCCAGATCGGCACTTTAGCCCTTAGGCTTTGAGAGTGACTTGTAGTCCACTCTCCTTATTCTTTGATTTTGTCCATGCCGAAGAGGCGACTGGGTCTTATGTGGTGTCGAAGTCTTTGCCAGTTCAGTACTTTATCACTTAGGCTCTGGGAGCGACTCGTAGTCCACTTTCATTGATCTTTGATTTTGCCCATGCCGAAGAGGCGATTGGGTCTTATGTGGTGCCAAATTCTTTGCCAGTTCAGTAATTTAGCCCTTAGGCTTTGGGAGCGACTCATAGTCCACTCTCCTTGATCTTTGATTTTGCCCATGCCGAAGAGGCGACTGGGTCTTAGGTGGTGAGAAAGTCTTTTATTAGTTCGCCAGTTCGCGCCTAGGCCAGGCCGCCAAACCGCGCGCACGCCATCGGGCTGCACGTAGGCCGCCAGGCCGCGTGTAGGTCGTCAGGCCGCTGGGTGGGCGCCTTAGAGCTATGATTGTGTTGCATCAGCCTCGTGATGCCGGTCACCCACTCCTACAAGAAGCTACTAGGAGCTCGACCAACGGGGGTAGCACTACTGACTTTAGGTCGCCAGCTCGCATAGGAGCCTTGGAAGGCTTGACCAGCAAGGGCGTCCATGCAGTCTGTTGGCCGTCAACTCCCGTGGAAGCCACGAAGAGCTCATCTTTGTAGAGGGGACCTCGCGAAGAGGACTGATGAGGCTTTATTCGAGTTGAAATAAAGTTGGTAGAACTGCTTAGTCTGTTAGCTATCAACTTCCTGCATAGTCTTTGAGTTCATAAAAAATGGAAACTAGAAAGCTAGAGCTTTAGTTTCTAAAAAGTGAGAACTTAGCGTTCTGGAAGAGGAGGACTTAGCCCTTCAAAGGACGAGAACTTAGCTTTCTGGAAGAAGAGGACTTAGCCTTTTGGAGGATGAGAACTTAGCTCTTTGTAGCGTTTCCCACAGATGGCAGCAAATGATGTTTCACTTTTTGGTGATGTCCAATTTTTTGTGCTAAGTACCTCATCATTTGGTCTGCTTCCAAGTGACCGATGACTTAGAGGCCGAAGTGAACTTTTGTCAAATGAGGACCTGGATGTCGAGCGCCAAATGATGTAGCGCAATCCGACTGCTCCTAGATGGAGGTGACCTGGCTCCCGGTAGACGGCGGACCTGGTGACCTGCAAGAGATGAACCAAAGAACCCGGGGTTGTTTACCCTACGGGGTCGCTCCGATGCTTAAGTTAGCTCTTAGTTGTGAGCTGAAAATGATATTGGATTGTGAGAGAGCTAGAGAGCAGAGATCACCCATCATTTCTTCTTCTCCTTCGCCCCTGGGGGGTGAAGTCTTTATATACTGGAGTCCTCGTTGGTTTGGTGGAGTAGTTCCTGGATCCCCACTATGATGGGATATGTTTCCATGTTAGTTGGGGATAATGCCACCAACCGGTAAGGTTGCCCATTCCCGCCTGAATCGGGGAGTGGGTGAGCTAATACTAGCCGTTACAAGGCATTATCCCGTGAGACTTGGGGTACGATGGTGAGATCATTGAAATTACCATGCGGTGGTCGGTCTGACTAGGAGGCGAGCTGCCTGTGAAGTGTCGGGCTGCACCTAGTTGTCATGAGGTGCCATGTGTCACAATATCATTGGAGGGCCCAATCCGCCCTCATCATTTGCCCCCCACTACCGAGCTGAAAGTAACTTGGCGAAGGGAGTAGATTGCTCCTTTTGGCATTAAATGACTAATTCGATGAGCTCGTAAGCATCAATTCAATTCCTTAGGCTCTGGGAGTGACTCGTAGTCCACTCTCCTTGATCTTTGATTTTGCCCATGCCGAAGAGGCGACTGGGTCTTATGTGGTGCCGAAGTCTTTGCCAGTTCGGTACTTTAGCCCTTAGGCTCTGGGAGCGACTCGTAGTCCACTCTCCTTGATCTTTGATTTTGCCCATGCCGAAGAGGCGACTAGGTCTTATGTGGTGCCGAATTCGTTGCTAGTTCGGTACTTTAGCCCTTAGGCTCTGGGAGCGATTCGTAGTCCACTCTCCTTGATCTTTGATTTTGCCCATGCTGAAGAGGCGACTGGGTCTTATGTGGTGCCGAAATCTTTGCCAGTTCGGTACTTTAGCCCTTAGGCTCTTGGAGCGACTCGTAGTCCACTCTCCTTGATCTTTGGTTTTGCCCATGCCGAAGAGGTGACTGGGTCTTAGGTGGTGAGAAAGTCTTTTATCAATTCACCAGTTCGCGCCTGGGCCAGGCCGCCAAACCGCGTGCATGCCGTCGGGCTGCACATAGGCCGCCAGGCCGCGCGCAGGTCGTCAGGCCGCTGGGTGGGCGCCTTAGAGCTATGATTGTGCTGCATCAGCCTCGTGATGCCGGTCACCCACTCTTACATGAAGCTACTAGGAGCTCGACCAACGGGGGCATCACTACTGACTTTGGGTCGCCAGCTCGCACAGGAGCCTTGGAAGGCTTGATCAGCAAGGGCGTCCATGCAGTCTGTTGGCCGTCAACTCCTGTGGAAGCCATGAAGAGCTCATCTTTGTAGAGGGGACCTCGCGAAGAGGACTGATGAGGCTTTATTCGAGTTGAAATAAAATTGGTAGAGCTGCTTAGTCTGTTAGCTATCAACTTCCTGCATAGTCTTTGAGTTCATAAAAAATGGAAACTAGAAAGCGAGAGCTTTAGTTTCTAAAAAGTGAGAACTTAGCTTTCTGGAAGAGGAGGACTTAGCCCTTCAAAGGACGAGAACTTAGCTTTCTGGAAGAAGAGGACTTAGCCTTTCAGAGGATGAGAACTTAGCTCTTTGTAGCGTTTCCCACAGATGGCACCAAATGATGTTTCACTTTTTGGTGATGTCCAATTTTTTGTGCTAAGTACCTCGTCATTCGGTCTGCTTCCAAGTGGCCGATGACTCAGAGGCTGAAGTGAACTTTTGCCGGATGAGGACCTGGATGCCGAGCGCCAAATGATGTAGCACAATCCGGCTGCTCCTAGATGGAGGTGACCTGGCTCCCGGTAGACGGCGGACCTGGTGACCTGCAAGAGATGAACCAAAGAACCCGGGGTTGTTTACCCTGCGGGGTGGCTCCGATGCTTAAGTTAGCTCTTAGTTGTGAGCTGAAAATGATATTGGATTGTGAGAGAGCTAGAGATTAGAGATCACCCATCATTTCTTCTTCTCCTTCGCCCCTGGGGGGTGAAGTCTTTATATACTGGAGTCCTCGCTGGTTTGGTGGAGTAGTTCCTGGATCCCCACTATGATGGGATATGTTTCCCTTTTAGTTGGGGATAACGCCACTAACCGGTAAGGTTGCCCATTCCCGCCTGAATCGGGGAGTGGGTGAGCTAATACTAGCCGTTACAAGGCATTATCCCGTAAGACGCGGGGTACGATGGTGAGATCATTGAAATTACCATGCGGTGGTCGGTCTGATTAGGAGGCGAGCTGCCTGTGAAGTGTCGGGCTGCTTGGTGGCGAGTTGCCTGTGAAGTGTCGGGCTGCTTGGTGGCGAGTTGCCTAGTGGCGAGCCGCCTGTGAAGTGTTGGGCTGCTTGATGGCGAGCTGCCTGTGAAGTGTCGGGCTGCTTGGTGGCGAGCTGCCTGTAAAGTGCTGGGCTGTACCTAGTTGTCATGAGGTGCCATGTGTTACAATATCATTGGAGGGCCATATCCACCCTCATCAGCATCTGAAGTAGGAATTCTCAAATATATGCTTATTTTTCTAAGCATAAGATAACCTGATATCAGGTACATTATTTATTTGGAAGAAGGTTGCTTCTTAAGGTCACTTTAGTCATTCAAAAACGAGGAGACACTTGGGAAATGGGAACTACTTGAAAATGAAATTCAGGAAAAATCTGACCCAAACCCATTAACCCGATCCAAAAACTGTTTAAGGCCTCATATTTAGCCTTCCAAATCTGTGACCCGATCTGACCCGAAAATTGAGTTGGGTCAGGTTCATTCACAGATCAATCTGCTGACCTGATTGTCAATTTTAATTGGGACTATTTATAAATTATTAGAAGTTTTCACGTATTCAGTCTTTATTCTTTATTGTTTAATGGATAAATTTCTTAAACTACCCTTATGATTTAGCTAATTGACTAAGTGTACCCTTACTGTTTGAAAATTGACTAACACTACCCTTATTGTTTTTGACAATTGACTAACTCTTCCCTTACCATTAACGTTTGTTAACATAAAAGTGAAAAAGACTATTTTACCCTTTCTTCTTCTTCAAATTTTCAAAATAAAACAGAGAAAGGGGAGAGAAACACTTACTCTCTAAAATTGATAGTCTAATTCCGATCCACAAAGAGTGAAAAAAAGAACAAATAATAAGAGAGAGAATGGCGATTCCTCAATTTGTACCTTTCCCATCTTCAACTCTCACTTACAGATGGAGAGAGATTTCCCAGCTCGGTCCTCTTTCTTACGAAAAAACCAATCATTACGGGTTTTTCTAGAGCTGATATTTGGAAGGTTAGGGGGTGTGGTGTTTCGTGAGATTAACCGGAGGCTGCCGCTGTGCTCACGGCTGGACAGAGAGGATCTGCCCCAACTCAATGCATGTGCTCAGATTAAACTAGAATTTCCTATCGCTACTTAGGCATGAGCAACTTGATTCGTCCTTCTCCATTTATCCTTTCTCTTCTCTTCCTTATTTTCCTCATCTCCACTTTTGCAATCTCTCTCTACTCATTTTTACTTCTACTACATTTCTACTCTGGGTTTGAGATCAGAAAGTTGTTTTTTCAGGTTTTGCTACCGCTTCTAAGATCTCTACTACTGTTAACATCTCCGGTGGCTCTCATCGGTGTTATCTCAGATTTGGGTTCCGATACAAGACAACCGTTTTTTTCTATCAGATCTCCATTGCCGTCGATCTCTCCGATGACTCTCATCGAGGTTATCTCAGATCTAGGTTTCTCCGAAAAACACTACGTTGGTTCACCCAAATCCAACTAAGGGAGAGAGAGAGAGATGAAAGGTCAATATGATTTGATGATTTCAATTGAAATCCACTGAAATCTACTGAAAGTGTCTACATGAACCTGACCCACCCAATCGATTGTTAGGTGGATAGACATATGAATATAAGTGAAAGAATTTTTGGGCCGAAAGAAATAAGATCAACACCAAACAAGCACTATATATATATATATATATATATATATATATATATATATATTAATGAGTCAATAATGGGTAAAATACTTGAACCTCCCCTAAAGTTTTCATAAATACTGAAGCATCCCCTCTTTTTTCAAATTGGACTAAGACCTCCCATATTAAGTCATATCATGGGACAATAACCTCCCATCATTAGTAATTCATCAAAATCTGTTAAAATGTGGCAGCATATGTGGGTTTATTTTTTTGGAAAAATCCAATTTTGCTCTTTAGGCTCTGTTTGGAAGGAATATAAATGCAAATATGTAGAATGCAAAACCTTGTAATTGTATTATTTTGTATGTATTTGCAGTGTACATATTTTTATTTGTACGCTTTGCAAACTGAACTTTATGAACCCTTTTAACAATTCAAATCATACTCCTGTCATTTTCTATGGTGCTGTTTAACTCCACAACAAGCACAAATTTCATTTCTAAGATTTCTGCTATAAATTGGAGAAGCCAATTGAGGCCACCATGCTCAAAGCTGTTCTTTGCAACATTGAATTCAAAGTTCTGGCCACTTGGGTTTGTTTTCTTAGTTGGGTTAGTGGTGGAGAAGCCAATTAAGGTTAGGGCCTTAAAGTTAGGATTGGGGTTCCATTTGACAAATGATTTTAAGTTAAAAGCTTGCAAAGGGGTATCCAATGGAAAGTTGGTTGTGTTAGGTGAGAAGAATAAACAGGAATTGACGTGTGGAGGTCTCAATGATATCAGGTGCCATAAAGGGACTACAATGTGGTTAATTAAGTTCAATGAAATGACGTGTTTGAATCAATTTAGGATTTTTGTTTTGATTTGAATAATTATTTATAATATTCGAGTAAGGATTAAACACCAGAAAATGATCTCCCTATATTAATTCCTATGTAAATAAATCAAGTCCCTTCTAACTTTCTAATTTAAGGCTCAGTTTGGAAGGAATATAAATATAAATATGTAGGGTGCAAAACTTTGTATTTTGTATTGTTTTCTATGTATTTATACTGTATATATTTGTATTTATACTCTTTTCAAATTAAGCCTAAATATCTGTTTTTTAACTCTATTTTCAATTGCAAATGACTTCTTCTGGATCAATACTAAGCAACGCCCTCAGAAATCTTTTTTATTTTTATTTTTATTTTATGGCTCAATTTGAAAGGAGTACAAATACAAATATGTACAGTGCAAATACATACAAGATAATACAAAATACAAGGTTTTGCACTCTACAAACTTGTATTTATACTCTTTCCAAACTGAGCCTATATGAATAGAGTAGTAAGTATAAAAAGAGATTCTTCGCTTGTTCAGCCTATATGAATATGTACAGTGCAAATTTTGCAAAAGAGATTCTTCTGCTTTGAAAATATAAAGTAGTAAGTATAAAAAAGAGATTTTAATGATTCTGTTAGATATAACTCTCACACGGGAGGTCTTAGTCCAATTTAAAAAAAGAGAGAATATTTCAGTATATTTATAAGAAAACTCAGGGGAGTTTAGTCTTTTACCCGTTAATAACTGGTCACTTCTACATTAGTTTAGAGCTGAAAGGAGCCTTGTGTGTCAAATAGGGCTACAATATAGGTCAAATTAGATACAAATCAATTATTTTAGGCTTCTTGGTTTGTTCTACCTTACGGGCTCAGTCTCTTCGGCCTCAACGAAGAAGCCACTGCCTGAACCTTGGGTCGTGAATGTCTACGGGCTATGGCCAACTCAACCACCATATCCGGATCCAGAACCTGAACCATAGCCAGAGCTACTGCCTGAACCACCACCACCGCCTCCACCACCACCACCTCCACCTCCACCTCCTCCACCATTGGCACCTCCTGCTCCATATCCTGAGCCACTACCAGAATCGTATCCGGAACCACTCCCATGTCCATTGCCTGATTTAGGGCTGTTTACAGGTCGGGTTGGGTTGGTTTATTGAGTTTTTTCCAACCGACCCAACCTGGTCGGGTTACCTGAGATGGAAACCGAAACCAACCCAGTGTTAAGCAAAATCGACCTGGTCAGTTTGAGTCGGGTTGGGTCGGTTTGGGTCAGTTTCGGCTTTAAGTTCATTCATGCCCCCCATGGCCACCTAGTTTTCTGGAAATATATTTAAAATTGAAATATGTATTTTAGAAATATATATATAAACAAAAATATACATACAAATATATTGGAATATATATTTTTCTGGAAATATATATCTGACATATTTCATAATATATATATATATTTTAGATATAGATATTGGAATATATATTTTCAGATATTTCAGTTTTTAGTTAAGTAGGAACTAAGTAAGAAAACCAAAACCGACACGAACCATCGGTTTATGAATTTGTACAACCCGAAACCGACCGGTGCTGATGAAAAGCCAGCCGACTCGGGTTGGGTTGGTCTGGGTTGGTCGGTTTGGCCGGGTTGGGCCTTCTTATGAACGGCCCTAGCCTGATCCACCTCCACCTCCACCTCCACTCACCTCCACCTCCACTGAGCCACTACTAGAACCGTACAATGATTAAGTTGAGCCATTGCCTTTGCCACTATGTAGTCGGAACCACTCCCAGCTCGACACTTTATCTCTTAAGTTTTGGGAGCGACTCGCGGTCCACTCTCCTTATCCTTATTTAGTCGACGTGTGGCTTGACCTATTTGCCTAAGCAGGTGGTCATTCTCTAGTTACTTCTCATATGGATGCTTCTACATCATCCCGTGGGATTATCTTCTTGGATGACTGTTTGTAAGACCACAACATACATGTTCTGCCCCCCCTTGCGATGGCATAATGTTGTTGCCGGTGTGAGTCGGAAGTTCGGGGCCATGGCTGCGTTGCATCATCCTCGTAATGATGCCGATCATCCACTCCTACGAGAAGCCACAGGGACCTCGACCTCTAGGAGCAGCCCTACTAACTGTAGGTCGACGACTCGCTCAGGAGCCTTGAGGAGCTCGACCCGCAAGGGCGTTCGCATAGTTCGTAGGCCACTAACTCTCGCGGGAGCCGCGAAGGGTTCGATTTGTAAGGGAGACGTCACGAAGATGATTGATGAGGCTTATCCGAGTTGAAATAAAGTCAGCAGAGCTACTTAGTCTATTGGATCCGAGCTGAAATAAAGTCAGCAGAGCTACTTAGTCTATTGGCCATCAACTTCATGCGGGAACCATGACTGGCTTGACATGTAGGGACAACCTTATAGTCAATCAAACAACCCTTATAGTGACACATAGTGACAAAGGCCATGCTCTCACTTTACCATTGAACTGAGATTCAGATTTACTATTTCTTTGAAGAAACTGAGTTCTACAATGTTTACTTAACTGACACGTTTGACAAGAAAAATCAGAAACAAACATTGACTTAAACAGTTATGGGAATATAACTTTCAAAGATTGAAAAGACAAATGACTTAGACGACAATGCCATAAATAGACTCTCTTCTTGCAGGGTTGACTCATAGACTCTGTAACATGAAGACCAATTTTATTCTCCATCATGTAAAGTCCATCAACCATACGTCCCCTACAAATCGTCATCCCCGAGGCCAGATCCTGAATCACACAATGAGAAGGGAAAAATGTCACTGAGCAATTCAAGGAATTAGTAACACTACTAACAGAGAACAAATTAATGGGAAATTTTGGAACATGAAGGACATCAGAAAGGGTAAGACCAAGAGGAAGAGATAGGTTTCCTTGACCAGCTATGGAAGTATATGATCCATCAGCTAGTCTCACCGTGTCTCTTCTAGAAAGAAGGTGATAGGTTTGAAAGTAAAATGACGTACCAGTCATGTGTTTTGACGCTCCAAAATCAATGATCCATGGAGAGTCAAAGGTGTGAGAAGTAACATGGAAAGCTGTGGTAGGGTTACCTGACGTAGATGCAAATGAGGTTGAGGGAGGAGCATCCATCTGACGAAATGCTCTACCATAGAGCTCTAAATGATCACGGAAGGAATTTATAAAATCCTCCCTCGGGTCAGATCCAGTGAGATGTGTCTGAGTCACAGTAGAAGTGGAGGGCTGATTCTCCCGAGTAACCATGTTGGCCATGTGATGTTTATTTGTACCTTTCTGTCTGGGCCTCTTATTCACCTCTGAACCTTGCTTCTTAGTTAGATCTTGAGCCCATTTTGGTTTTCCATGAAGATCCCAACAGGTATCTTTGGTGTGTCGGGATTTCTGACAAGGAATGCACCACAATTTATCCTTATATTCTGTTTTTTTCTGGAGATCTCCTTTCCTAGAAGAAGATCCCACACTAGTAGAAACACCCCCTTTTGCTACCAACACAACTGCATCCCCATAGTGGTCCAGGTAATGCTGGCTGCTGGCTGCATCTCAGATTAGATAAAAAGTTGGGTTTGATCAATATAGTTGTCGTTTCATTGTTTGGTATTTGGCCACCCCAAACCTGAAGAATATAGATATAGGACTGCGCTTGATTGAAGGAAACAAGAATTTTTTTATTTTACCATTTTCATCATTTTCATAGCAAGGCATAAATGGGACCAAAATTTAATTTCAGACAACCAAAAGTAACATTAATATTTTACTCTTAATATAATGCTCAAGGGAGAAAAAGAATACAAGCCATGCCATCACTCTCTATGCACAAAATGTGCCTAGATTTTGTGGACTTGAATTCAACATAGGACAATAAAAACAAAACAAAGTTATGTTATTGTCATCTTCTTTTGGACTTGAAACCAGTATATGTAGATTGTGATGAATAACTCAACTCCATTATTTTAACCTTCCATGCGGATGATGCACCGGAGGCCTTCACCCTTTAGCATATAATCAAAAGCTTTGTTGATATCTGAGAATGCCACTTCATGGGTAATAAACTTTTCCACCTCAAGTTCCTGCTCAATGATCACAAGATTTGAAGTTTATCAACTTCTTACTCTGAATAACATCTACATGTATGAATCATCAATACAAGATTTTTCATTTTTCTAGCATGGGATCATCAGGAAGGTAATTGTTAATGAAATCTGCAAATTTACCTTATTCATGTATTTTTCTACAACGGAAGGAAGACCACTGCGTGGTTTGTAGTTTCCAAAGAAGGTGCCCTTGAGAGTTCTCTCATTCAATAGATTCACAGGGTGCGTCTTGAAAACAGCATCTTTGGTAGGTACACCCACAAGAACAGCAACACCCCAACCCTGAAAGAATATTTTATATTTTTCATTGAGATTCAGTGGAACGGTGTGTTGAGACACTTTAATTCGGAGAGGAGGAACAATTCAGGGAAAGCATTTAAATGATGACAACTTACATCATGAACACATTCAAAAGCAGAGATCATGGCATCAATGTTTCCAGTACATTCAACACTCCTGTCAACTCCTCCATCAGTCATTTCAGCAATCACCTACACAAGATGGGTGCAAGAAAATTGGTTCAATCTATGAGATAATACAAGAAGGTTTAGCATCATTGAAATGCCAGAATTTGATAACAAGGGTTCCAGTATCAAACCTCTTGAACTGGTTTATTGTGGTCTTTTGGATTAACAAACTCAGTACAGCCAAACTTCTTAGCTGTTCAGAAGAAATAAAAGAAAACTCATTTGCTTTTTCACCTTCAATTTTATGATATAAAGATGATTAAGTGCTGGTAGGGCTGAATCATTTACCTTCCTCAAACCTCTTGGTGTTCACATCGACACCAATAATTCTAGAAGCCCCAGAAATTCTGGCCCCTTCTGCAGCCTATTCCCATGGTGCCAGCACAAATAAATCTGTCAGTAGGTGAATTGGAATGAACTGACAAGAACAACATTGATGTATATGACAAGAAATAGAAACTCACAGCAAGTCCTACGGCTCCCAGACCAAAGACGGCCACTGATGAGCCCTTGGGAGGTTTTGCAACATTCAAGGTAGCACCAAGACCTTGAAGAGAAAAATCAAAGTTTATTGATCAATGGAGAACATAATTAAACTGCAATTTGAATATAATTAAGTTGGGATTGGGTTAATATTTATGCACCTGTGGAGATGCCACAACTGAGGACACAAACTTTGTCTAAAGGGGCTGAAGGGTTGATCTTGGCGACAGAGCCAACATGCATGACACTGTATTCACTGAAGGTGGAGGTGCCCAAAAAATGGTAAATAGGCTGGCCTTTTGCAGTAAACCTGGATTGGCCATCGCTAAGCATCACACCTCTATCGGTGTTGATCCTGAGGAGGCTGCACATGTTGCTCTCCGCTGACTTGCAGTGGGCACATTCCTTGCATTCTCCAGTGAACACTGGAAGGACTTTATCTCCTGGGGCAAGATCTGCTACGCCCTCTCCAACACTCTCAACAATCCTAGATATCCATCAAACAATTCGTTACATTCACTGATCAATCATCAAGGATTAGCGTTAGCAAACAATTATTTCATGAGATTGGGATTTGCATACCCTGCTGCCTCATGGCCATAGATTCGAGGAAACAAGGGATTTTGTCCCTGAAATTTTGAAAAAACCATTTTAGTTTGATCAGAAACTTTAGAAACATCACCACCATAAATCCAATTCAAACAGATACCTTTGTTTTAGCTTGTACCCAGCTACATTGTTTATTCTGATCAAATTGTTGATTTGAAAATGCAATAAGCAATTGAATAGTATATGAAAGTAGTGTATTTACCTTGGCTTCCCAGAAGTAGACGTCGGTGTGGCAGAGGGAGGTGAAGAGGATCTTCACACGAACCTCATTTGCCTGTGGAGGCGCCACCTCCACCTCTTCGATTGATAATGGCCTCCCAGCTTCCCATGCTATAGCAGCTGCATTGACAAAAAGAAAAAACAAGTGAATCTACAAGTAAAACACCCGATTCCTGCCATTGGAGCTAGGAGTCTGTTTGGTTTGTAGGAGTAGGGGTTTGGAATCGGAATGGAACTATTCCAATTTCAACTATAATTAAAATCCCATTCCCATTCTTGGTGGAATGACATCCTCCCTCTCTCTTGTCCAGATTACTATTCCGATTGCTATTTGGACCAAACAGACTATGGTAATAGACTTTTCAGTTCTGATTGAAGGGTTCTGATTCTGGTTGTGGTCTTAATTTTTTGTTTTGTTTTGAAGAACAAACCCCAGAAAAATCGAAATCAACTGAGAAACCAACTCCCAAATGACCCAAGAAACAAATAAACTAGAATAACTATTTATATTACTAACAGAAAACTAGACAAGAAGATGGGTTAAAACGAGTAGAAATTATAAACCAAACAAGCAATAAATAAAACTAAACAGCGGATCCCAAGATTGATAAACAGCGAATCCAGAAGAGAGGTGAAGGTCAGAATCAAAACAGGTAGGGATGAAAGAGCTATTGAAGTACCTTTGCAACGAATCACCTGACCAGCAGTACTCGACATTCTTTCTTTCTGGAGTTGGATTTTAGAAGGGTGGAGTGATAGACGGTGTTTATGGGGCAATTAAGGAGGTACGTACAGATGTATTTATAGGGAGAAAGAAATTAAAAAGCCTTTGTTCCTCCAAACAAAATCACTGTCCGGTGCGGTACAAAATAGCTATATTGGCGACGTAAGAGGATCTTTAGTTCCTTATTCTTGGGACGTCCCTGATTTCCATAACTGCTTTTGTCCTTTGAATTTTCGTTTCTCAAAGAAGAAAAAGAAGAAAATGTTGAATTTTTAAATCCGATCAACCAGGATTTAAGTGGTAATCTTGGGACATTTTCAACCATCCAATACATTTTACGTTGCAACTTTCCAATTAAAAGGCCAAAAACAAGAAAAAAAAGCAACTCAAAGGACACAACAAACCACAACAGAAAACACTCGAAAAATAGGAATCGAATTAGAGCTTCAAGTCAGACTGGAGCAAATTAATCTTCAAGCCAAACAGGGCACCCAAAAAGAAACTTGCCACGCTCATTAAAACCTTTCTATGCAAGAAGATGACATGCTACACCGTTACAGGACCGACCAATGTAAGAGAGCACAATTAGGGTCCATTTGTTTTATAGCTTGAATGGGAATAGTCTATTCCCATAGTTCTATTTGGTTTAGACAGAAACGATCGAAATTTCATTTCCAACAGTCTGTTTGGTTCGGCACTAATGTCTACCAAACCAAATACGCATTTCAATTTAATAGAATTTTTGGTAAGAAAATATCATGGTTTTCAAAACCGGACTGGACCGAACAATCGGACTGAAAAAACCGGTAACCGGTCAGGCCCCCGGGTCCGGTTACATTAAAAACCAGAAATCTTTAAAAAACATTGAAAAAGTTAAAAAACCGCTAACCCGGGCGGTCAGACCGCTAAACCGTTCAACGGGCAGCAGTTTGTGGGTTCTCTTTTTTATTTTCAATGTTTTAAATAAAATAAAAAAGCAAAAAATAAAATTACTTTAATATCCCCATCCCAAATAAATTAATCGAATGTAGGGTTAGAACCCCATTTTCGTTCTAACCCTTCGTTCTTCTCTCCTCTCAGCCCTCACACCCAACCGACCACCCGCTGCTACCAGCAACTCTGGCATTCGACGGTGATACACACTGACCGACGGTGATTAACGGCGACCAGCAACGGCTAGTTTGCAGCGGCGGCCATCGTTTTTTTGCGATATGCAGCACTTCCAGGCTTTGCGGCAGGCAAGTTTGCAGCAGCGGCCATCCCTCACACCCAACCGACCACCTGCGGCGGCCAGCATCTTCAGCGTTCGACGGCGACGCAAACCGACCGACTGCAACTAATGTCGACGGGCGATGGCGAGTTTGTAGCGGCGGCCAGTGTTTTTTACGATTTGCATCACTTCCGGGCTTTGCGGCAGGCAAGTTCTATCAATTGAACGATATTGGTTCAATTCAACCTAATCCAATATAATTCCATTAGGGGTGGGTCTGATCCAATCCAATCCAATAAATAATGTGGACCATTACGTCTGAGCTAAATCAATTCAATATATCTTATTTGTCCATTTATCAGTCCAAATTTATTTTGATTTCGACGGTTCCAACCCAAAAATTGGTCCATTGACACCTACATTAGAGCTCTAACCCGATTGACTCTTGCTGTGGATTATAACTGAGTTGAGCTTATACAGAGTTCCATAAAACGCTTGCTGTGTTTGAGAAGAGTTATTGCCCCTAAAGGTTATCATAGGAGTGTTTTCAATTTGCCATTGACCTAACTTGTTGAATCGTTCAAACCATCACCAAGCTTTGATTTTCGGTCCGGTTATGTTGAAACCCACTAATTGGTAAAAATGTTGACTTCGTCAAAAAACATCTGATATGGGCGGTTCAATTGTTGATCCATTCGACCTGGTCATCGGGTTGTGGGTTACACACTCAATGTATGTATATACTTTCGGAGGCCAAAATTTAAATGCATTCTGATGTTCAATTGGGGTGATCTTTTTTTTTTATTTTAGGTAACTTTTTGAGATCTATGCATCTCAAAATCAATGGGCCAAAGGTGCATTGCCCCTCTAATTTTGCCAAAAAACCCTTTTCTAGACCTCAAAAACAATTATACATGACCCATGACCTGAAGGCAAAGGTGAGTCCGCCTCTAGATAGGTTTTTAAAACATTGATCATAGGTAGTCATATATTTATATTCACTTCCATTAACTAGACATCTGAGAATGTCTTAATTTGAAGAGATCAACCAAATGGTGATCGATGCCAGGATCTGTGATTGTAGTCTAGAGTATTTTTGTGTGTTCAAGATGGGTAGTTGGAAATCTATATTACTCATGTAGCATCATAATATAGCATTCTGGTCCAACCCAAGTGATATGATTTAGGGTTATTAGATCGATCTGGCCAAGATATTTGTTGGAATTATTGGGCTGATTTAAGGTCCAATACATGGTGGCTGAATACGATGCTCATGGACCTAAGGAATGATCAGATTGCCAATCCAGAGGCTTCCTTAGTTCCTTTTGTAATCGGTGTTTTGAACACACTGTGTAGCTTTGTAGGTTAATAACAAAGGCAAATATGAGTACAATGAAGAATCGTCATACAACTTGTTTTGAGACTGAAGAAAAAAACGAGAGAGATTGTGTTCATTTCTTCACTCTCTATTCATCATATATCTAGGTTTCAGTTTAGAAAATGGCATTTTTCAGATTAAAGAATTGAAAGTTTGGACTACTGTTATCATCATATTCATAGAGAATTTTGATTAAGTTGGAATTAAGGGAAAGTATAAAACAAGAACATTGAACAAATGGTCTATGTATATAGTTCTTGAATCTTGAGCACCCTATCCTAAAACCCAGTCCAATATAAGGTAAGTCCAAACACAGACTGATCTAAATCCCAAAACAACTCAGATTGAGTTGTGTCTGCAAGGAGAGTGGACAAGGGGCAGGGGTTCCAAAAATTTTAATAAATGGATTATGATAAAGAATGTGGACCAAGTAGAGATGTAAACTGTAAATGTTCCTTTTACTTGCTTACATTATAAATAGGTGTCTGGCTGGGCACCTGTGAGCTCACTACTCAACCTAAGACCAACCTAATATAGAATTAAGCTTAAGTTTTAAGCCTAAGCAGCCCAGTTCATAGCCGAAAAAAAAAACCCAGTCCAACCTGAGCAAAAGCTAGTAGAGTTGAGTTGGCCCACCTAAGTTGCATTTTCCACCAATTCGAAATTCTGCTATTTGATGAATTGTCCACATTGGCCACTGTGGAGAAATAGTTCAGACAGTCCAGTTAGTTTCTCAAATAATTGATCTAGTTACAACCCTTTAGTTTCTAGTTAAAAGATGTGTTTGTTGGTACTACTGTTACTATTCCATACATGTAAGGTCTTTTCTCTGATCAATATGTTTTGTCACCAACTTGCCCTAGCCCGACTATGCCCACTCATGCCTGAACCTGGAAGAGTTGTGCTTGGATTTAGCTTGAACGACTTCACCTCAGGTGACGACCATATTATAATTAATCAAATTAAATTCTTGTATGGTTTCTCATCTCATTTCAGTTGTTTAAAAAGTGACAGTAGGATGAGGAGGAGTTTTGGCGAATCATATAAGTGCAATAGCTGGTCGTTCTTTGTTGACTTTAAGGATCCTTACATATCTATGTGATCGGTTTGCTGATGATCTTTTGATTTTTGGCAAATTAATGCTCAATTTCTGAAATTTATATCATTCATGAACAACTCAATATACCCATTCATTCTGCCATTAATCACCATGCAAAAATTAATTCTCAAAGAAATCCTCTGCTTCCGTCATTTATTGTTAATTTCAGAGATATTGGAGAGAGAGAGAGAGCAAGAGAGAGAGCAAGAGAGAGAGGGAGTTTTATTTATTTACCATAAAAAAATACTTAATAACTTATTTTATTGCCTTCAAAAAAAAAAAAAAACCACATGGATGGATGAACTGCACATCCAAGTCATCGTTCAATCTATGCCATGAGCATGGTGATTGACGAATTTATTTCAAAGTTGCGCAGTAGAGCAAACATCTAAATACACCCAACAGTCATTAAACGAGAGCACAGAGAGGAGAGAGAGAGAGCTAGAGAGGGAGAGAGAGAGAAAGAAGAGATGATTGATTCAATATGAAACGAGATCACAGAGAGCATAGTGTATAAGTCATCGTTCAATCTATGCCATGAGCATGGTGATTGACGAATTTATTTCAAAGTTGCGCAGTAGAGCAAACATCTAAATACACCCAACAGTCATTAAACGAGAGCACAGAGAGGAGAGAGAGAGAGAGCTAGAGAGGGAGAGAGAGAGAAAGAAGAGATGATTGATTCAATATGAAACGAGATCACAGAGAGCATAGTGTATATTCATTATGTATTTATATATACAATAATTAATATTTATTTTATTTTCAGTAATTATTTATTGTTTTTTTATAAATATGCTTTCAATAATTATTTATAAATGTATTTTTATCTTTGTTATTTCATAGAAAACTATCAATAATTATTCGAGATTAAACAACTATTATTTAACTTTTGAAATTTAATTTATCGTATTTATTGTATTTTTGTTATAAATTTATTTTTAGTAATTATATATTTTTTATAATTTATAGATTAATACTTATTAGAGATTAAACTATTATTTAATATTACACTATTTATTTACTAATTTAGTATATTTTCAGTATTTATTGTATTTTTGTAATTGTTGTATTTTTATTATATATCTATTATATTTTCATTATAAACTTTTTTTCAATGATCGTGTGCGTTTGATATAAATTTTCAATAGTTTTTGGAGATTAAACTATTGTTATTTATTAGAGATTAAACTATAAATTTAGTTGAAATTAGGAGCATTCAATGATTGGTTTAGTTTAGTTGCAGGCTATTTCGCCAACCAAATCAATCTAGTCAAGTCTGTAGTTTTTCACTTGAAACTGATTGACCATTAGTGAAAACCCACCAACTTGGTTTGTTTCGATTTGGGTCTATTTTCAGTTTAGTTTGTTTGTTTAAAAGATTTAAACTTGAAAATTAACTTTAAATTTCCTAAATTACAATGACATTAAAAAATAAATTACAAAAATTAAATCTAGGATAAAAAATATTTTAGACTAGCAAATATGGGAATTTTCCTACTTTCTTGTATTAAAAATTTAAATTTAAAATATAAAATATCAATATATTTTTATTAAACCAAAGTCGATTTGAAATACTAGAAAACCAACCAACTCGGGTTGAGTTTGATTGGATTGTTTATTAAAAAGTTAAAATATAAAACAATTATATACTCTTATGTATTTCTATTGTTTAACTTTTGCTTAACAAAGCACGGGTCCCCGTCACCATGCCTCGCTCCATTATCTGCACCCTGCATTCTCTTTGACTTTCTCTCCTCTCCCCTTCCCACCACTCGGGGTGTTCATGGTTCAGTTGATCAAACCGTGGAGTTTTATTTAGGACTGAACTGGTCCTATCGGTTTTTGGAAAATTGGTAATCGTAACCAAACCGAAACCAGTCGGTTAACCGGTTGACCGGTTTGGTTAATCGTTGGTTCGATTCGTCGGTTTTTTGGTTTTTCAATTTTTATAATATATATATATATAATAAAAAATTTATAAATAAATATATTATCTTTTAATTAATAAATAATATATCATATATTATATATATAATGCATATTTATTAATTTATAATATATAAAAAATATAAATATATATATATATAATATACATAAATATATAAAATATATAGAATATATGTATACCGGTCGGTTCGGCTAACCACTAGTTTTTTATATTGGTTAATCGAAACCAAATCGGTACCTTTGGTTTTTTAAAAATACTGAACCAAAATCGAACCGATTGGTTCGGTTAACCGATTTTTTGGTTAAGTTTCGGTCAGTTCTTTTGTTGGTTCGGTTTTTCAGTTTTTTTTTTTTGCTCACCCCTACCCACCACTCCCATTAAGCCATGTCACCCAACTACCTAAAAATATTCCTATAATCTCTCTCCTAAGGTATCTCATTTAAACCAATAGGAAAGTATCATGTTGCCAAACTCCTTAATCAATTCCTAAAATGCATCCCCCCAATCTATATCCACTCTCCCTCATTTAAAATATTAATATTAATTAATAATTATTTAAATATGGTTAATATTTAATCCCACCCAGATTCAATGAGTATTATATAGTGTTATTACCAAAAGTTAATAAATACAGTTAATAAATTACCAAAAATTAAATATTCTTATTAGTACGGTTAGTAAATTACCAAAAATTAATAAATATTGTTATTAATTAGCTCATTAACAACATTTTATAGAAATTGAAAACTCTTTAACTAATTTCTATAAGATTGAGAATTATATTTAACAATTATCAAAATGTATAAAATTTTAGTTATTGTTATTATTATAATTAATAACCAAATACAAATGGGGGAACAAAATATTATAATGTTAGAAAATGAAATTATTAATTAATTTATATTGAAAAATAAAAGATAAATTAACGTTATTTTGTTAGTAAATTATTAAATAAAAAATATATTTAAAAGTAATTTAAAAAAAAATTCAATAAATCCCCATAGTTACACAAATGTAATAAAATTTTCATAAAACTACATTTTCATAAAATAACATTTTTGAAATTAAAAGATATAAAGTATTTGAAAGTTTATTTAAAATGCGTTAAATAATTATTGAAAATTATTAGAATAGTTTGGAAATTTTAGGAAAATTTATTACATTTGATAGATTTTGGAAAATCATTGAAAAATTTTGTAATTTGCATTGCAAATTATTGAAGATTATTAAAGAATAATGACCATGTGAAATGGAAAACTATAATTTGAACAAATAATTAAGATAAATTAGTATAATATTGGAAAAAGGAAATTATTGGTTAGTTTATATTAAAAATTATAAGATAAATTAGTATAACTCTGTAAGTAAACCATTTAAAAAGAAAATAAATTATTTAATAAAAATTTAAATAAATTTGAATAAATTTTCAAAATTACACAAGTACAATACATTTTCCAAAATTTTCATAAAATTACCTTTTTGAATATTAAAGACAATTTAGTGTACTTTTAGAAATTTACTATGTTGTTCATACTCAATATATCATTTTGATCATTTCAATCAGGGTTGACAGGGACAATGTTTTCAAAACTGAATCAAACTAGATGGTTAAACCGGAAAAATTGGGAACCGGACACCGTTTCACCTCAAAATCACTTTTTGTCCAAAGACTGTTTATTTGGTTAGCAAACCGCAGACCTGGGCGGTCAAATTGTCAACCCGGACAACAGCTTTTGGCCTTTTTTTGTTTTTCTATTTTTTTTTGTGAGAGCGTGTCATCCATTCGGATTGAACAGTCAGACTGTTCGACCCCAAAACAATTCCATATCCGGTCCAATTTTAAAAACCTTGGATGGGGAGTGTGTGCCTTGCCTTGAACTTGGCTTGGTGTACGGCATGGCCTGGCCCAAGGCTCAGTCCATGGACCAACCTGACCGGCGGTACGCCCCGTGAGCCATGCCAAACCGACCCCCAAATTATCCTAAAGGAGGGAGGCATAGCCCGGGACGCCTTGTGGGCCAGCATGGCACGACTCGCACTTTGTGCGGGCCACATGCGGGTCATGTCGTGTCGACCCAGCATGACCCAATTTACTCCTCTACTTGAACCTGCCCAACATTGGGGACGGGACAGGGAAATTCGAGGATTCTTCGTCCTTGATAAGAAGTGGGGTGTCTTGCCCCTAAACTTGCCCGACATTGATGAGTGGTTACCTTGCCCTGAACCCGCGTGATACTAGGGACGGGACGGGAATGGGGTACCCTGCCCTGAACCCACCCAGTTGTCATTCTTATATAATTGTTAATTATTATTGAAATTAATAAAAATATTATCTTTTATAATTATTTTTATATATTTAAATTAATCAAAATTTCAATTAAAAATAATAAAAAGTAAAAATTATTAAAATGAAAAATAAATTTATTAAATCTTTCAAAATTTCCCATACATCACGCGTGTCTCTTCTAGTATTTATAAGAAAACTCAGGCGAGTTTAAGTCTTTTACCCATCAATAATTGGTCACTTCCACATTAGTTTAGAGCTGAAAGGAACCTTGTGTGTCAAATAGGGTTACAATAGGTCAAATTTGATACAAATCAATTATTCCAAGTTTCAAGGCTTGTTCAACCTGACGGGCTCGGTCTCTTGGGCCTCAACGAAGAAAAACTGTGCCCCTTTTTAATACATGAAAGCTTTCTTTATCTTCCACTAGAAATGAGAAAAAACAGAGTGGGTTTATTAGGTCATGCCAGACTTGAGGCTGGACCATGGGAGATCGCATTCTATGCACCCGTGGGTGCACTGGACGAGTGCATCCGTGAATGGGTGATCAACATGTGTTAACCACGAATTAATGGAAGTTTTCTCCATTAACTGGTTGAACCGGCTATTGTTGACTCTTCTCCACCGAATGTACTTGGCAACGACGAGCGGAAGTTGTTTGGAAACCGATAGGTCGACCACCTGGGTCTAAGAACAAACCCAAGCCACCAATCGTTATTACCAGAGACAACGACTGCACCATGTTTGGAGGGATTTTTGTAGGAGGTCACCGTTTCACAATCTTCCTCTGTTTACTATCTCTCTTGCAGGAGGTCACAGGTAGGTATTTGGAGGGACTGTTGCAGGGTCACTCGTCGTTGGGAGCACCATAGTTCTAGTTACAGCATCTTTTATTAACCCTACTTTCCATTGTCTTCCTGGTGAAGATGAAGAAAGCGAGGACGTTAAAGCTGGTAAAATGATGGGTGGAAGCGATTCTTGCACGAGTAGAATGTCCATGTCGGTTTACAGTGTTGCAGTTCTGAGCCCTTTGAATTGCCAGATCCCTCCTAAAGTCTTGCCGTGGCCTCCCATCTCACGTCCTCCATACTGAGAACTGTGAATACCAGAAAGGAAAACAACAGAAAAAGAGAGGAATGAAAGGTGGTTGCAACCCTGTTCGTCCTTTAGATCAGACTTACCACTGGAGAAGACAAAGAAGAAGAATAATGGAGAGTCATTTTAGAAGAGAAGAAGGATACATCGCCACTGCCGGAGCTCTGTCGCCATCGAATCGCCGTCGGTTCGCCGCCAGAGCTCTATAGCTGCCGGTGGACAAGGGTTACTCTGTTGTATGGGTAGGGTTCGGTGGAGAGAAATGGAAGAAAGAACTGAAAGGAGAAGAATCAAAAGAAAAAGGGGATTTTTTATGGGTACTTGACTGGTTCGTGTTCTCGCGAACCAATTCATTTTTGCATGAACCGGACCAGACCATGTTAATGCTCAAACGCACATTAACGCTGGCCTGGTCGACGTGTCGATCACCCATGCACGGGTTTACTCGTCCGGTGCACCCACGGGTGCACAGAATGCGAGCTCGGACTATGGATACGTCTGTGCTAACTGCTAAGACAGTGAGGATCTGACTTATGAATTTTGTCACGTGTTAGATTTGACAAATAATACTTAAAATATTGATCTAAATAAAGGAGGAATTTATGATGAATATGTGATTAATGATTTAGATGAATACCATTTGGTTGGAAGAGCTTTAACGAATCAAAGCATTTCATGAATTTGGTGATGATTCTTCACCTCTTCTATGATACTAGTTGATTATAAGGGTTGTTTGATTCATAGTCGAAATCAAAATTAAAATATTCGAGAATCAGAATTATAATAAGAATGGTTTACTCCTATACTATGTTTGATTCAAATATGAATGAGAATAGGAATTGAAATTAATAGGAATGAGATTTTATTCTCAAAGGAAAAATAGGGAATGACCATTTTTTCAAATAGAGAAATGCTATTTCAGAAGAGATGAAAATGAGATTTTGATTCCACTCAACCAAAAATTCTGATTCCGATTCCAAACTATCAAACGGGATCTAAGTGTTTCGATATCATGTCTTTTCAATGTTATAGTTGAACCCATAAAAAAACAAATAATACTAAATATGCGGAGCAATAAAAATCAACTCTTCGTTCATAGACTCACCATGGTAACCTTTCTTTTGCTTTTATTCAAGTGAATTACAACTTATGAATCAAAAAGAAGTGAATTACAACTTAATATTCACCATTGAAGTGTTACATACGCGCGCACATAATACCCTTATTACTTAGACATAATGGACCTTTATTCATTACACACAACACGCAGGAGAAAGAGGGGGATGGGGGAGGAGGGGTCCTACTTTCTATCTACGTGCTATGGCCAACTCCACCACCGTATCCGGATCCAGAACCTGAACCATAGCCAGAGCCAGAGCCACTGCCTGAACCGCCACCACCGCCTCCACCACCACCACCGCCACCTCCACCTCCACCACCACTGGCATAGCCTCCACCATTGGCACCTCCTGCTCCATATCCTGAGCCACTACCAGAACCGTATCCGGAGCCACTCCCATGTCCATTGCCTGATCCACCTCCACCTCCACCTCCACCTCCACTTCCACCTCCACCTCCTCCACCACTTGCATAAGAACCTCCACCTACGGCTCCTCCAGCACCATACCCTGAACCACTCCCACCCCCGGAACCATAACCGCTGCCATTTCCAGACCCTCCACCACCTCCACCTCCGCCTCCACCTCCACCTCCGCCACCTCCACCACTTGCATATCCTTTCCCTTTTGCCCCACTATAACCAATGCCTTCGCCGGAACCATATCCCTCCCCGTAACCCGAGCCATATCCAGACCCAGTTCCTTTACCTCCACCACCACCACCTCCCTCACCACTACCTCCCCCTCCTCCTCCACCAACGGCAAGCAGGGACCTAGCAGCCGAGGAGAGCCCAACGCAAAGTAAAACAAAAAATGCAACAGAAACCAACTTCGAGTTCACCATTTTCTCACTCAATCAATGAATTAATGTTTGATCGATTTGAGATTGCAGTATGGTAAGTCCAGTGCAAACACAACCTATTTATAGCGATCCTTAGTAAATTTAACGTGGACTACTGCACATAGACCGAGTAAATCATTGTTTATGCTTGGAGGTGAATCTCCCATTCTCCATGCATTTTGACCTAACTTACACATTCAGCAGTGGAAAAATTTTCGCTCTTTTTGACCTATGCAGCCAAACAAGTCGCCACTTGCTACTCGTTAAGAAGGGAAGTCATCAAATCATAGTGCCTAGTGGAATGTGGATGGGACTCGCCTGACATTAAATTATTATTGTTGATTTTTGACCTAGCTAACTTCTTTTTCCTTCTGCTTTTTGGCTAATGTGTGTTGAGTTGCTTCTCAGCCCGGGTCTAAATCGGGCCTGACTCATTGACACATCAAGTCCATCACCCCATCAGCTCCTTTTTGACTTTCTCGGCCAAAAGTCCATTACTCCTTTTCATATATAATCCCTACTTTTAAATTTAAGATTATTTACTAAAAGACCACTTATAGTTCCATTAATTTATCAAAATCTACTTGTGTTTTACTAAATCACCCCTTACGGTGGAAAGTGACAGTTTTTATCTTAGCATCCATTTGAATAAATTTACTCAAAAGAAAATAAAAATGAAAATGCTAATTTTGCCCTAACACATGCAATTATTCTATTTTTTTTTCTATTTGGTCAATTTTGTTTTTTGTACCAATAAATGTTAAGGATAATTTTAGGATAATCAATCATAGGCCCAACCTTTGAATATTTCCCGTTCAATTTAAATGATCATGTTATTATTTTCAAATAGCAAAATAAACAATTCTTAGTGAAAAGTTGGTTAAGTAAATAGGTTGCAAACTTTAGGATTGTTTTAGTATAATGAAAAATACACGGTAGGTTTAAGTAATTCCATAAAACTATAGAAACATTCTAGTAGAAGTATTTTTGTTTCAATTTCTAGACAAGCCAATTTGATATTTGAATTTTATTGGTTATCTGTGCAGGAATGTATATTATTTGGCCTTTTTAATTGAGTAAAGCTTGATGAGGGCGGATTTGGCCCTCCAATGACATTGTGACACATGGCATCCCGAAACAGTTGAACGACACCTAGGCGATGATTTGAAGTTCCAGATCGTAGTTTGTCGTCGCCCCGATTTGGTGACCTGCCTTTACCGCCAACCTAGCGTCTTTGACCACAACTTAGGTCGTCTAGGAACACCTTGTCTAGGGCTGACTTGTAGCACCTCGTCACTGGTCGATGTGACATCGACACGAGGAGCGACCTCCCTCGAGGGCTTGCCGACCTGACTGAAAATTCGGTATGCATATCCTAGGACTCCCAAGTTTCTCGGAAGTTGGCCTACGTATCGAGTGTTCCAGAGGATGGCCAACGTGCATAACGGTTAACTCCGGGGATCTCAGATCGGTTAGGGGACCTCTCGGAAATCTCGGATGCAGTGCATGAACCCCACGCCAAACAAAGCCTATATAAAGGCACCAACCCCAATGACATGAAAAGGTACGTGCGATTTAGTGCATTCTAACTCTCCTTATTCTCAAACTCTCAGCTCATATATACTATTACTGACTTAAGCATTGGAGTGACCTCACTGGGTTAGCCACCCCGGGTCTCTGATACATCCCTTTCTTTGCAATTCGAGCGGCCTACTTGGCAATAGGTGTCCAAACTGCCTTACAACTAGGAGCATTCAGATCGCGCACCATCAAAGTCCAATAGAAATTGAACAGTTTGGTTTGAGAATTTTTTAGATTAAAATTTACTGGATGTCTAAAGTCTTCTCTGAACTGAATCAAACCAAACAGTGACCACCCCTCAGGTCAAATACCACTTGGACAGCACTAACAAGATTGTGCATACCATAGCAATAAAGATGCTATATCCTTATATAGTTCTCATATGTGGTTAGTGATGCCTGATTTTCTTTTTTTTATTTGTGTAAGGCACATTCCAGTGGGCAGGTAACCAACATAAAAGCTAAAATGCAAAATTTAAGGCTGAGTTTGGAAGGAGTAAAAATGCAAATATATAAAGTATAAAACTTTATATTTTGTATTATTTTGTATGTATTTACGGTGTGCATTTGTACTCTTTACAAACTGAGTCTAAGAGACAGACTTTAACTGGCATGCTCCATGGTTATAGCCAACCTCCTCATCTATTTGAATAATTTTACTTTCACAAACATGGTTCAGGGTTCCTCTACGTAGCCGTGGACTCTTTGGTATGATTTTATAGCCATCATGAATTTGTTAATGCAGGTGAACTTTACTATTATCCACCGCTAACGAGAAGCAAATTCAGTGGTCGATTCTCTTGCTAATGAGGGGTGTGACACAGCTCGTGATATTGCGTATTTCTCTCGCTACAGTTTATCCCTGAGGCTCTAACAGCATTCCGAATTGATTGTCTGGGCCTTCCCTATCTCTGGAGTATTTAGTTTTGTGTTCTATGGATGGATTTATGAGCGAATACCTGTATGAATTTTTAAAGGGGTAAGGCTTTTATGTCTCCCACCCCTCATAGGATATTTTTTGTATATATTAATAAAATTTAACAGTGGCCACCCCTCCACTGGGATGTTTGTGGTTAATAGAAAGGCATCTTTTTACTGAGTTAAGTGTTGAATGCAATTGCTTATGGATTTATTTCAAAAAAATCAAACAAAGACGTTTAAGACTTTAAGTCCTTAACACATTTATGAATAGGGTGGCAAATGGGTGGGTGGGTTGGGTTGAGTGTGGGTTAAGTACCAACCCACCCATATTGATGTGCTAACACATTTGCCACCCATTAGGGGTGAGTAAATGGGTAGGTCTGATCTGGGACCGAATGAAATCAACCTTGAATCAGCCTTGAATTAATTCTATCTGATCTGTTATAGGGTAGGGTTTGGTTCCAAATTCTTGGAACCAACCCTTACCTAGGCCGATTCTAGGGTCTAAGAGTTTACCCAACCCAAACCGACCTGATGAACTGGCCTTGGTGGAACCTCTCTTAGAATTGAACTCGCCTTGAAATAAACCCTAAAATACTTTTGGGGATGTGAAGATTTGAAACCAAACACATAGTGACAAAGGCCATGATCTCACTTGACCATTGAGCTACTTTTAAGTGATTTGATCATTTGCTTTTATGTTAATATTTGAATACATATAATAAGTAATCTAGAAGGTCATATTTACAAAATTTAAATTTAAATTATAAGTTTTGAACCATATAATGATAGTTTACATATTAACTTACTCAACTTAATCAATAATGATAATATAAGTTTTAAACTATATATAATATATATATATATCACTTTTATTGAAAGTCAAGTTTTTAAAGAGCATGTTTTTTTTCAAGGGGGAGAGTAAACAAAGAACAGGTTCCACAAGTAGACCTTGGAACTGACCCCAAAACCACCAACCAGTTCTAAAAACCTGGAACCGATCCCTATAGGGTAGATTCCAGGTTCTGCCATGGAACCAAACCGAACCAACCCTTTCTTACCCTTACCACCCATGGTAGTGGATCAAAGTGTTGTGGGTCCTAATCCACCCTAACCCATCCATTTGACCATCTAATTCAACTTAGTTTTTGTTTTTTTCTCTATTCTAATTGCATAAAAACACAAAACAAAGTATTTAAACTAAAAGAACATAAAAATTTTCAATTTTTAAATAAAAATAAAAGAGCATAAAACACAATGGTAAAAAAGGTATATTTCATGTAAAATGCCAGAAATTGCAAATTTAAAAAAACAGAAAATATAAAAATTTGTACAAAATTATAGAAAAATGTAAAACACACACATTTCAACTAAAAAGACAATGAAACAGATAAAAGGTTCAAAAAATATTTTCAAATATAAAATACATGAAAATCTTGGAAAAATACAAATATTCGGTAAAGAGCAGAAATTGCAAAAGTACATAAAATGATAAAAATTCAAAAAAATTATATATTATAGCAAAAAAGCAGAAAATGCAATAAAAGGAAATTGATAAAATTTTCAAAAAAAATTGGATAAAATTAAAAACTACAAAAAATACATACATACATATATAAAACAAAAAATCACAGAAATTTTGGAAAAAGAAATTATAACATTTTTAAAAGTA
This sequence comes from Nelumbo nucifera, assembly GCF_055504915.1. Taxonomy (NCBI): domain Eukaryota; kingdom Viridiplantae; phylum Streptophyta; class Magnoliopsida; order Proteales; family Nelumbonaceae; genus Nelumbo; species Nelumbo nucifera. The sequence continues at coordinate 36,308,857 of NC_142653.1, read as the reverse complement.
TATATTTTAGAAAACTAAAAAATTGCAGACAAACTAATAACATGATAAAATTAAAAAAAAAAATCAAACATTGCATCAAACAATCAGATAAAAATTTACAAAAATATTTTTGCATAAATTGTAAAACCGTCATGGGGATGTAAAATATACATTTCATATTCAAATTACAAGAACTTACAAAACATTGCAAATATTTCAAAGTCACTTAAATTTCTAATCGTAGTCTTTATTCATTCAAATCTTCAAACCGAAGATCTGAATAAGAGAGAGTGGTGGTGCGGTAGCCATATTCAAATTGGATATTTGAGCAATAGGGAAAGAGGGTGGTGGTGGTGGTGGTGCGGCACCAACTTCAAGATTTGTGTGAGAGAGGGGTGATGCGGTGTTGACCTTCCATGGATCTAAGTGAAAGAAGAGAGTCGGTGCACATCCCACCTTTCCTAGCAAGGTTTTGAAGATCGACCCAAAACAAAATCGATTGGGAGATTATTTTCTAGTTTGACGGTTCAATTGTTCGGGTCAAATGATTAACTTGTGGCATCATAAACTAATTAAAAATAAAATAATATTTATATATAATAAAAACAGCATAAAATTAAACAAAATACAGAAAAACCCATATATAGAAAAAAATAAAACTATCTAAATATAAAAATAATAAAATACAGAATACATAGAAAATACAAAAAAATATAAAAAAAATCTAAATAATAAAAAAATCACAAAAAATTTAAAAAATATAAAAATTAAGATGTATTTAATCATACTTAATTACTTATATATGTGCAGAAAATACAAAAAAGTCCAAAAAGTACAGAAAAAAACATAGAAAATTGTAAAAAAACAAAACATTGAAATTTGTAAACAAATACAGAAAAAATATAAAAAAAAAACAGAAAGCTAGAAACTGTCATTTGTAGATTGTAGTTTGGTCGGTGGATTGTAGTTCGGGCTCACAGAGAGAGGAAAATCTTCGTCGGTGGACAATAGTTTGGTTGCCGGTGATTGCCGCGGCAACTCCAAGCCAAAGGTTGTTCCTTTCCATTGTTATCTTATGATATATATATACAAACTCGATGGAGTTTCTTGCTCCCAAAACTTTCTAAAACCCTACGTCCTAAACGCAATGCAACTTCTATCTCCAAAAGACTTCCTAATCCAGAAAGAATATTTTCCTAAAAACAAGGCTACTAAAAACAAAACTTCTAAAACACAAAGCTTCCTAACTGTACAAAAAATATTCAGATCCGGGATCTCCTAGGACTCTCGCGAATTTTGTCCAATACTCCCCCTCATGGTGGTGCATGAGGATTGCGAATGCCCTACTTGGGAAGGAAAAAATCAAACTGTTTTTGTCCGAGAGCCTTTGTGAAAATGTCGGCAAGTTGTTCACCGGTACGCACATAGGAAGGCGCAATGGTGCCGGCTTGGAGCTCATTGCGAATGAAATGACAATCAACTTCAATATGTTTGGTTCACTCATGGAAGACAGGGTTCGCAGCAATGTGCAGAGCAGTTTGATTGTCACAAAACAAGCGTATAGGTTGAGGATGAGATATACCCAAAGACGATTGCAGACCTTTTAGCCACTTCAACTCACAACTGACAGTAGCCATTGACCAGTATTCAGCCTCGGTAGAAGAACGGGAGACAGTATGTTGTTTCTTAGTCTTCCAAGAGATGGGGGAATGTCCTAACATGAAAAAATACCCAGTAAGAGGGTGACGAGTTAGAGGACAACTCGCCCAGTCGAAATCACAGTAGGCATACAATTGCAAATCATTACCATAGCGCATAAATATCCCTTGACTAGGATGTCCTTTCAGATAACGAACCACACGTAATGCCGCATCCCAATGATCAACACGAGGACACTGCATAAATTGAGCTAGGACATGGATGCAATAACTGAGCTCCGGCCGTGTAATGGTTAAATAAATCAAATGGCTCACAAGACGTTGATATCGTTAAGGGTCATCCGGGAGTGCTCCGTCAGCAAGGGCAAGTTTATGATTCTGAGCAATGGGAAAGTGAGCAGGTTTTGACCCCAATAAGCCAGTTTCTGTAATAATATCAAGCGCATATTTTCTTTGGCAAAGAAATATCCCCGATGATCTGCGAGTCACTTCGATGCCCAAAAAATATTTAAGAACACACAAGTCCTTCATGTGAAAACACCGGTTCATATACTGTTTAAATTTGTGTATGAATTTCGGGTTATTCCCACCAACGGTTAAGTCATCAATATAAGCCAGGACGTGTAAGACAAGCCCATTCTTGCGATATGTAAATAAGGAATAATCGAAATAGGACTGATCAAACCCAAAAGTTTTCAAGGCAACACATAATTTAGAGAACCAATTCCGGGGGGCTTTCCGTAGACCATACAAAGATTTCCGGAGTTTGCATACCTTTCTAGTCCCGGAGACCGAAAAACCTGGAGGAGGTTTCATATAGACCTCCTCATGGAGATCACCGTGCAGAAAAGCATTGTGGACATCCATTTGATGCAATTCCCAATGTTGGGCCGCAGTAACTGCTAAGAAGGTTCGAGCTGTGACCATTTTAGCCACAGGGGCAAAGGTTTCGTTGTAATCAAGACCTTCAACTTGAGTGTTGCCCAAGACTACCAACCGTGCTTTAAATCTTTCAATGGATCCACCAGAGTTGTACTTGATTTTGCAGACCCATTTACACCCGATTGCCTTTTTTCCAGGTGGGAGATCTTCCAAGGTCCATGTTCCATTGTCTTCCAAAGCCTGTATTTCTTGGCGCATAGCATCGCGCCACCGAGCATCAGCCATTGCCTTAGAGAAACAAGTAGGTTCTCAACCTGCAGTAACAGCTACCAAGAAATGTCTGTGTTTCACAGAAAAATTATCATACATCACATAATGAGTTATGGGATAAGGAGTACCTGAGGACTGAGATGATGCAGGAGAAATAACGGAGGTGTCTAAACGATGAGCAGAGTGTGACAAAGTCCTGTAAATAGGTGGGGGTCCGCTTTTCTCGATGTCCGCGGTCTAATAACTCTGTGGTAGGCTGAGGAGCAGTTGGAGTTTCATTATTCCTACAATCTGTATGGCTCCTTGTCTCATCAAGAGGACCTGCCTCCTCATCATTACCCGTGTTCTGATGTCCTTCTTCATCGATCGTGTTGCTCCCCCTGACTTCTATATGAGGTGAATCAGAAACCATGTCAGGAGGAGTAGTCGTAGAGTTCGGTGGTTGGACAGTCCAAGGCAACCCAACATTTTCCTTGGCTAAGGGAGGACTGGTTACTGAGGGTTGATGTTCCGGAGTGGCAAAAGGAAACTCAGCCTCACTAAACACCACGTCTCGTGAGACGAAGTAATCACCAGACTCAAAATCGTATAATTTCCACCCCTTTTTCCCAAAAGGGTACCCAACAAAGACATATTTCCTACTCCTAGCAAAAAATTTGTCACGGTCCCGAGTATGTGAAAAACACAAGCAACCAAAAATTCTGAGATGTTTATAAGAAGGACTTTGTCCAAATAGCATCTCGTAACGTGTTTTACCACCAAGAAGGGTCGAAGGTGTCCAGTTAATCAAGTACCCTGCAGTCAAAACACACTCACCCCAGAAATTGATTGGAAGATGAGCTTGAAACCTGAGTGCTCTGGCCGCATTCAAAATATGATGATGCTTTCTCTCCACATGACCATTTTGTTGTGGTGTTCCAATACAGGAAGTTTGAAATAAAATTCCTTGCTCGTGAAAATATGGTTTCAAGGATTTAAACTCTGTTCCATTATCACTTCTCACCAGTTTAACCTTCTTATTAAATTGTCGTTCAACCATTGCACATAAATTTTTGAGTGATTGACCAACTTCACTTTTTTCAACCAGCAAATAAATCCAAACTACTCGAGAATAATCATTAACAATTGTCAAAAAGTATACAATACCACAAGATGCAGGTACTCTATAAGCACCCCATAAGTCACAATGAATCAATGCAAAACAATCAGTCACTTTGTTGCCGCTTTGAATGAAAATATCTCTAGTTTTCTTTGCCTTTAAACAAACATCATAGGTTTTGTTCTTACTATTACTGATATTAAGATGCAAGCTAACCGTTTGATAAGAAGGGTGTCCCAATCTCCGATGCCACAAATCGCATGACCCAATTCCATCTGTCTTGTAAGCACGAACCGGCTTCACACCCTTGAAGACATAGACCCCATCAAGCTGTTCACCCGCACCAATCAGAGTCCTCGAGATGCGGTCCTGTATCACACAACTTATTAGTAAACGTCACAATACAATCTGTGTCACGGAGTAACCGACCTACTGACAATATTTTATAATTGAGTTTTGGGACATATAATACGTGCAACAATTTAAAATTATTTCCAAGTTCAATAGTGCCTTCTTTCACGGCATCGGTGTGCGCACCATTGGGTAACCTAACAGGACAAGGTGCAACATCATAGGTGTCGACAAGCACATTTAAATTCCCTGTCATGTGATGTGACACCCCAGAGTCAATAATTCATTCAGTGGAGTAATTCTTACCAGAGAGTTTTTCATTAGTCCTGGTTTTGTAAGCATTAAGCATGCTTACAAGAATCTGCCATTTCTTGTCATTAAGCCCGCTTAGTCCGGTCCGGTCTCCGTCAATCACAGCTGCATTAACATCCACCTCATTCCCCGCTGATGACTGAGCAGCATGAGCTTTTGCCATGCCTCGGCCACGTCCGCCAGAGGGTTCACCCCCTTTTCCTCGTCCTGCTCCACGCCCGGTCGACGTACCACGGGGTCTGTCTCCCCACCATTCAGGGTATCCAATTAACTAGAAACAATTCTTTGCTTCATGGCCAAATCGACCCCAATTGTTTTGTCTTTTGAAGCAACTCTACTGTCTCGTGATGTCTGCGAGGCTTGTGCTGCAAAACTAACCGCATCTGCCTGTTCCTCCTTACCTCGTGCCAACGATCGATGTCGATCTTCTTGTATGATCATTGAGTAAACTTTGTCCATATTTGGAATTGGCTCCATACTCAATATGTTGGAACGCACAGTTCCAAATATATCATCGTCCAAACTCATCATAAATTGGTGGATTTTCTCTTCTTCTCTTTCTTTAACCAATTCGGTTGCTGCTCCACACCTGCACCCGCATGTACAAACAGGTACCTTAGAGTAGCTTCCTAATTCGTCCCACATTGCCTTCAATTTTCCGTAATATGCAACAATTGTCTGTTCATATTGCTTGCAGTTAGCAAGATCGAATTTAATCTGATAAATCTGGGGTTCGTTGCCCATCAAGAATCGTTCCTTCAAATCATCCCAAAGCTCCTTGACCGTCTCCATATACATGATAGTTGAACGCAGTGATGGATCGACAGTATTGAAAACCTAAGCCACCAACATCGAGTTCACAATCCACCAGAGATCGATCTCTGGAGCATCGTCCTACGGCCTTGCGACCTTGCCTTCGATGAAACCAATTTTGTTTTTGGCACGAAAAGCAGTTCTCATCGCCTTTGCCCATTCGTCGTAGTTATCTCCTCTCAAGACCACCAGACTGATAATAATTCTGGGATTATCTGATGGATGCAAATAGAAAGGAGAAGACGGTTCAACAAACTTACTCGAGCTCTCATCGTTCCTGTCGTTGTTGGCAGCCATGGTGACCGATCAGCAAGACTCGTCTGAGATGTTCAAGCAAAAGGTCGAAGATGGTTTTGGTGTTGGTGTGATTCTGTTGCTCAACGTCAGCAGTAATATCTTACCCAAGGTGATTGATTATTGCAGGAAACACGTTGAGTTTGATTCCAAGAAGAATATGGACGATCCTATTGAGGCTCATGAAGAAATCAAGAACTGGGACTCAGAGTACATCAACGTCGGTGTCAATGAGCTTTACCATCTTATAATGGCTGCTAACTACCTTCATATCAAAGGGTTGCTGGATTTGACTTGCTAGAAAGTGGCTCTGATACCATGAAAAATATCGGAAGCCAAAAGTTGTTCCTTTCCATTGTTATCTTATGATATATATATATACAAACTCGATGGAGTTTCTTGCCCCCAAAACTTTCTAAAAACCCTACATCCTAAATGTAAGAGAGCACCCAAAAATAAACTTGCCACGCTCATTGAAACCTTTCTATGCAAGAAGATGACATGCTACACCGTTACAGAACCGACCAATGTAAGAGAGCACAATTAGGGTCATTTGTTTTATAGCTTGAATGGGAATAGTCTATTCCCATAGTTCTATTTGGTTTAGACAGAAACGATCGAAATTTCATTTCCAACAGTCTGATTGGTTCGGCACTAATGTCAAACTCGCCCATCACTAACCACTTGCACTATAAGCCAAGTATTAAAATCAGCTAATAATCCAATCTCGTAAGAATTTATTAACAACCTATAAAATCAGCTAATAATCCAATCTCGTAAGAATTTATTTACAACCTATAGAAGTGCTCCACCATTCTTCTATCAAACCAAATAGGCATTTCAATTTAATAGAATTTTTGGTAAGAAAATATCGTGGTTTTCAAAACTGGACTGGATCGGACAGTCCGACCAGAAAAACCGGTAACCGGTCAGGCCCCCGAGTCCGGTTACATTAAAAACCGGAAATCTTTAAAAAACATTGAAAAAGTCAAAAAACCGCTAACCGGGGCGGTCAGACCGCTAAACTGTTCAACTCGGGCAGCAGTTCGTTCTTTTTTATTTTCAATGTTTTAAATAAAATAAAAAAATAAAAAATAAAATTACTTTAATATCCCCATCCCAAATCAATTAATCGAATGTAGGGTTAGAACCCCATTTTCGTTCTAACCCTTTGTTCTTCCCTCCTCTCAGCCCTCACACCCAACCGACCACCTGCGACTTCTAGCACCTCCGGCATTCGACGGTGATACACAGCGACCAACAACGGCGAGTTTGCAGCAACGGCCATCCCTCACACCCAACCAACCACCTACGGCGGCCAACACCTCCAGCGTTTGACGGTGATGCACACCTACCGACTGCGACCAATGTCGACGGGCGATGGCGAGTTTGTAGCGGCGACCAGTGTTTTTTGCGATTTGCATCACTTCCCGGCTTTGCGGCAGGCGAGTTTGTAGTGGCAGCCATCCCTCACTCCCAACCGACCACCTGCAGCAGCAGCACCTTCGGCGTTCAACGGCGACACACACAGATTGATCGCGATTAACGTTAATCGGTGACGGCAATCATTTTTTGCAATTTGCAGCATTTCCTGGCTTTACGATAGGCGAGTTTGCAGCACTTCCAGGTAAAAATTAGTGCAATTTTTTGATCAATTTGGTAAAATTAATGTGTATTGAAGTCTTTTACATATCAATCTTGGTTGCATAGCAATCTAACATTCTTGAGTGAATTCTCATATTTCTCCCCTTTTATTTTTCTGTATTTTTTGCAAATTTTTGTTTTATTTTTCTGTTTCTTCTGAATTTTTTGAATTTTTTTTGTGTTTTTTCTGTATTTTTTAGAATTGTTTTGTATTTTATTTTTATATTTTTTATGTATTTTGTACTGTATTATTTTTTATTTAGATAGTTTTATTTTCTGTATTTTTTTGTTTTTTATTTAATTTTATGCTATTTTTTATTATTTATAAATATTATTTATTTTTAATTTATTTATGACATCACGGGTCAAACCGTTCGACCCGAATGGTTGAACCGTTCGACCCAAATGGTTGAACCATTCGACCCAAATGGTTGAACCATTTAACCGAAAACTAGTCCCCTGACTAGTTCTGTTTCCGGTTCATTTTTAAAAACCATGGAAAATATTGAAAGATGATACACAAATGTCGTGGGGTTTATAGATACAAAGTTCCATGAAAGGTTTGCCACAGAATAGGGATGTCAATTGTACCGGATTTGGTCCAATCCAATCTAGTTAAATATGAATTCATTACGGATGGAGCAGGTCCAAACCACTCCAATTTTGGTCCATTGACACGCGTATTCTTATCTTCTATCAATAGACCCGATATTGGTTCAATTCAACCTAATCCAATATAAATCCATTAGGGGTCGATCAGATCCAATCCAATCCAATAAATCATTTGGACCATTATGTCTGAACTAAATCAATTCAATATATCTTATTTGTCCATTTATCCGTCCAAATATGTTTTGATTTTGACGGTTCCAACCCAAAAATCAGTCCATTGACACACCTACATTAGAGATCTAACCAGATTGACTCTTGCTGTGATTCAGATTGTATCTGAACTGAGCTTATACAGAGTTCCATAAAACGCTTGTTGTGTTTGAGAAGAGTTCTTGTCCCTAAAGGTTATCATAGGAGTGTTTTCAATTTTCCATTGACCCAGCTCGTTGAATCAATTGGTCAAAAACCAGTTGATCCGGGCGGTTCAATTGTTGATCCATTCGACCTTGTCATCGGGTCGTGGGTTGTAGGCTCAATGTATGTACATACTTTTAGAGGCCATAACTTTAAATGCATTCTAATGTCCAATTGGGGTGATCTTTTTTTTTTTTTTTGGGTAACTTTTCGAGATCTATGCATCTCAAGGCCAAGGGGCCAAAGGTGCATTGCCCCGCTATTTTTGCCAAAAAACCCTTTTTTGGGGCTAAAAAACAATTATACATGACCCATGACCTGAAGGAAAAAGTGGGTCCACCTCCGGATAGGTTTTTAAAACATTGATCATAGGCAGTCATATATTTATATTCACTTCCATTAACTAAACATTTGAGAATATCTTAATTTGAACAGATCAACCAAATGGTGATCGATGCCAGGGTTTGTGATTGTAGTCTAGAGTTTTATTATGTGTTCAAGATGGGTATTTGGAAATATATATTACTCCATGTATGGCACAATACGGAAACAAAACACATTGAGAAAAGTTTCAAAGAAAAGAGCAGAAGTCAAACTGTGAGGAAGAAGAATTCTTTACTGAATAATTAAGAGAAAATTCAATATCAAAAACTCTCTTAGCCTTCCCTTAACTACTCTTTATGTAGACAAACACCCTTATAGCTTCTATTCCTAATCTGAAAACATTCCATAATAGAATCCTCCTAAAACTCCTCAAAAAGAAAATCTTAATTGAGCAATCATAATCTAAGAAAACACTCTATAATAGAATCTTACTTAAACCCTTCAAAAGGAAAGTCCTAATTAAATATAAATTCAGAAATTATAATCTAATACTAATTTGGTAATTATGAACTAGAATAGAAATCCTGCGATGACACTAAGGTTCAAAGTATCAACACGTATCGGCCTGTATCGGCTGATACGTATCGTTCTGGAACCTCTCCGATACGCCCCTACAGTGGGTGTATTGGGGGTCTGACCAGTTCAGGGGGTGGAGGAGCCCTAAACCGGCCCCCTAAACCAGTTGCAAAAAAAATAAAAATAAAAAAAAATAAAAAACAATATTGATTTGCCCGATATATGCCTCTACTGGCGTATCGACATTTTGAACCTTGGCTAATATTATCTTGGTAAATTCAAACTAAGATAGAAATTCTGTGCTGATGCTATCTTAGTAAATTCGAATCGGAATGGAAATTCCATGATGGCACTATCTCGATAAATTTGAACTAAGATGGAAATTTCGTGTTGGTACTAGATTGGTAAATTCAAATCAAAATAGAAGTTCTGCACTAGTGCTAACTTAGTAACTAATTACTCGGTTAGGTCAATAATGTCATTCAAGCTTTTTATATGTCTTGGAGTGGTCCCAACTTACATAGAACTTATTGGCCTTCTCTTATACTACATCATTGTAGCATTATAATATAACATTCTGGTCCAACCCAAATGATATGATTTAGGGTTATTAGATATGGCCAAGATATTTGTTGGAATTATTGGACTGATTTAAGGTCCAATACATGGTGGCTGAATACGATGCTCATGGACCTAAGGAGTGATCAGGTTGCCAATCCAGAGGCTTTCTTAGTTCCTTTTGTAATCGGTGTTCTGAACACACTTGCGTATCTTTGTAGGTCAATAACAAAGGCAAATATGAGTACAGGTCTGCCAGTCCGGTTGTACAATGAAGAGTCGTCATACAACTTGTTTTGAGACTGAAAAAAAAAGCGAGCGTTGTGTTCATTTCTTCATTCTCTATTCATCATATAGCTAGGTTTCAGTTTAGAAAAGGGCATTTTTCAGATTAAAGAATTGAAAGTTTGGACTACTGTTATCATCATATTCATAGAGAATTTTGATTAAGTTAGGATTAAGGGAAAGTATAAAACAAGAATATTGAACTAATGGTCTATTTATATAGTTCGTGAATCTTGAGCACCCTATCCTAAAACCCAGTCCAATTTAAGGCAAGTTCAGGCATAGACTGATCTAAATCCCAAAATAACTCAGATTGAGTTATGTTGTATCTGTAAGGAGAGTAGACAAGGGCAGGGGTTCCAAAATTTTTTAAAAATGGCTTATGATAAAGAAGTAAACTGTAAATGTTCCTTTTACTTACTTACATAATAAACAGTGTCTGGCTGGGCACCTATGAGCTCATTACTCAACCTAAGACCAACCTAATATAGAATTAAGCTTAAGTTTACTAGCCTAAGAAGCCTAGTTCATAGCCGAAAAAAAACCCAGTTCAACCTGAGAAAAAGCTAGTAGAGTTGAGTTGGCCCACCTAAGTTGCATTTTCCACCAATTCGAAACTCTGCTATTTGATGAGTTGTCCACATTGGCCACTGGAGAAATAGTTCAGACAGTCCAGTTAGTTCCTCAAATAATTGATCTAGTTACAACCCTTTAATTTCTAGTTAAAAGATGTGTTTGTTGGTACTACTGTTACTATTCCATGCATGTAAGGTCTTTTCTCTGATCAATATGTTTTGTCACCAACTTGCCCTAGCCCGACTATTGCCCACTCATGCCTGAACCTGGAAGAGTTGTGCTTGGATTTAGCTTGAACGACTTCACCTCAGGTGGCGACCATATTATAATTAATCAAATTAAATTCTTGTATGGTTTCTCATCTCATTTCAGTTGTTTAAAAAGTGACAGTAGGATGAGTTTTGGCGAATCATATAAGTGCAATAGCTGGTCGTTCTTTGTGGGCTTTAAGGATCCTTACATATCTATGTGATCGGTTTGTTGATGATCTTTTGATTTTTGGCAAATTAATGCTCAATGGCTGAAATTTATATCTTTCATGAACAACTCAACCCTTTCTAGCGAAGGGAAAGAAATCAATTATCACAAGTTTTCAATCTACTTTGTGCTAATTAACATTCTTTGTCATAGAGGAGTTTCCTAAGATATATACCCATTTAGTCTGCCATTAATCACCATGCAAAAATTAGTTCTCAAAGAAATCCTCTGCTTTCGTCATTTATTGTTAATTTCAAATATATTGGAGAGAGAGAGAGTTTTTTTTATTTACCATAAAAAAATACTTAATAACTTATTTTATTGCCTTAAAAAAAAAAAAAAAACCGCACGGATGATGAACTGCACATCCAAGTCATCGTTCAATCTATGCCATGAGCATGGTGATTGACGAATTTATTCCAAAGTTGCACAGTAGAGCAAACATCTAAATACACCCAACAGTCATTAAACGAGAGCACGGAGAGGAGAGAGAAAGAGCTAGAGAGGGAGAGATGATTGATTCAAGATTTGTTAATTAGTCCATACTTCTAGGATGTTTCCAATTGCTTCAAGGTATATGCCCACTTGTCACGGGGCTAGTCGTTGGGGCCCCGTGTGGCACTCGAATACGACAGGTAAGCCTAAGTGACAAGCAACATCACAAGAAAATGCAATAAAGATGGTGCACAAATTAGACAAAAGGGAACTTGTATTGCATTAATGGACGACAAGCTTAAGAATACAGATCAATGTCAAAGGGATCTCATGCTTAACCTTTACATGCTCTTGATTCACTCGACTACCTACCTCCCTTCAAAGACTACGTTTAGATTTTGGGGGAATGACATAAAGATACATCAAAAGAATAAAAAATCATACTAGATAATTACAAGAATGCCATTGACAATCCCCCATACAAAATACATACATAACCCACCCATGACACACACTTGGATACTGGAGTGGCGGCTGTAGGCATTATGGATGACACTTGATGGCGTGGTAAAGTGACACACCTCCACCTCCACCTCCACCTCCTTTGCCATAGGAACCTCCACCTGAGGCTCCCCCTGCACCATAACCTGATCCATTGCCACTCCCTGAACCATATCCAGATCCGCTCCCACTTCCATTGCCTCCACCCCCACCTCCGCTTCCACCTCCACCTCCACCACCTCTCCCATATGAACCACCACCTGGGGATCCCCCTGAACCATAACCTGACCCACTGCCACTCTCAGAACCATACCCACTACCACTCCTTGAGCCTTGACCTCCTCTACCACCTCCGCCATGGCCACCCCCACCACCTCCTCCAAGGCCAATTCCTATACCAACTCCCACTCCTATTCCACCACCATGGCCATAGCCACTTCCACCACCAGAGCCATATCCAAACCCAATGCCTTCACCACCACCACCCATACCTCCACTGCCGTAGTACAGAGTAAGAAAAGCACCAAAAATTGAGTCCAATTGGTCGGCAGCTGAGTTTTCCCTAGTCCACTCTGTTGACTGAGAGGTCGTTGTGAATAGCAACTTAAGGTCTTCCGGTCCGATTGATCATATAGATTTAAGTATAGATTTAAGTCAAGTGAGAATGGCTGAGTTTTCACATGGTTAATCCACTCACTCAAATAATCCAGTGTTCACTAAAACCGGAATAAGGGACAAGTACTGATCGGCCACTTGATCAACTTCTCAAAATAGTAGCAAAATTTTCATCCAGAGTCAAGGAGTGGACCTTAAATTAATCTCATTATTATAAACAAGCTAAAGTTAGAAGCGATATCTAGAGAAAAAGATAGGGCCTTATCAAATATAATAAGTGGAGCCTGTACTTAGCTCAAATTCTTAATAGTCTTGTGTAGGGGTGGATTCGAGTCAAGTCGAGCCGAATAGAACCAGGCTCGAGTTTGACTCGAGACTGTTCTATAAGGCTCGAACTCGATTATTAGAAAAAATATTTTATAAAAATGAAAAATTATAGATACAAATATTTTTTATTTGATATTTAAAAAATTAAGAATTATAATAATTAATAATTATAATATTTTTATTATATATATATATATATATATATTCGAGCCGGCTCGTGACCCTCACGAGCTGAGTTCTAGTAGGATCAAGCTCGGCTCGTTTAATAATCGAGCTAGTGAATTGGGCCTGAGCTCGGTTGAAACAGAGCCGAGCCGAGCTTTTCACTAGCTACTCGGTTGAAACTGAGCTCGGCTCGTTGCCATCCCTAGTCTTGTGAATATGTTGTCCGTGGCCAGGCAGGTTGATCAATCCAGCCTATCTATTTTCTAATTAACTTGACCTTAGAACATTCAGTTTCCTTCTATGACATTTACATCTCCACTCCGTATCTTCTACTCAGAATCTTCCCACACTCCTATGACTAGGGGTTAACCGAACCGTGGGTTTTTTTTTTTTTTAAACCGAACTTATTTGATTGATTTTTTAAAAATCTGAATCGAAACTGAACTGATGTAACTGGTTAACCAGTCCACCGGTTAACCGCGGCTCGGTTTTTTGATTTTTTACACTCAAAAATAAGAAAAAAAAGGGAAAAAATACCTAAACAAGCATGACAAAGGGGTGAGCTAGCGAGGGCAAAGTGGTGGTCGATGATTTGTAAGTGTCGGACTGGTTGGTGGTTGTTGTCGCCTAAAGTGAAAGCCTAAGAGGTGGCGGAGCTGCGAAGATGAGAGATGAGAGAGACAGAGACAGAGCCTAGGAGGTGGCGGTCCTAGCAGAGTCGAGACGGCGACCGGCGTTGTTGCATTGTTGATGCATGCTTGTCTGCTTGATGGTTGGCGCAGTAGAGAAGAAGATGATAGGAAACAGAGAGTAAGAGAGAGAAAGAGACAGGGAACTGGAGAAGCACTGAAGCAAGGAAAACTGGCCATTAGGTGAGAGGCTGTTGGTTGGAGGACGACCGATGCCAGAGGAAAAATTGGGGATTGGGTCCGGTTATAAGTTTGCAAAACCTTAAGGAGATCAACTTTGATCCTGATTGACCTGGATTTATCTGAGGAAACAATACTATTGTAGCAAAACACATAACACCCCAACAGTGGGTATGGTTTGTTTCGCCAATGATTGGAACTACAATTCCAAGGGTGCTTGATTCAAAAAAGAGGGTATGATTTCCTCATGATCATGCCCATGATTAGTGACTGGCATCTTTCTTCTTTTTCCTAGTTTCTATTCAATTTATCCAATCGTAAAGCCCTTGTTTGTTTCTCTGAATTCGTATTAATTTATGATCATCTCTGGTCTGTAAGGATATGATTGCCCACAACAACAGTGAAGGAGAATTTTCTTCTCCTGCAATGTTTAAACAAGTGTATGATAAATAACTTCACTCCAAATTTACACCTTGAAAATTTAAAAACTCATACCTTTGTCACTTCTATTTGTTGGCTTTCTTTCCTAGCTTTTAGCTCTACATGTGAATTACATGGTATTCCTGTTTGGTTTGTTTGGAGGTTGAATGTGCACCTTCTAATTAGATGCTCTCAATTACCTGCACTGAATATTTGAGAATGGATTGTGTTTACTTTAATCATTTTTCCATGCAAATACAGATATCACCCTTTCAAACAGGTTGATCTCTGTAGTGTAAACCTAAACTATCAGGGCAAAATCTGTAAAACAGCTATTGCAATGTCTCTTTTGTGTTGAGGCGACAATAAGCTCCAATTGTGATCAATGTTGGGTTATATTTCTATGCAGGTAAAGAAGGAAAGAGCAGAAAGGGAGGCATTGGGAGCATTACCTCTTTACCAATGCACCATTCCCTGATTTTATTGTTGCATCAGTCCTGGATCTTGCTCATCATGTTTTCTGATAGATTCTTTTGAGTGGTGGACCATGATAACTGAGATGTTTGCTTTCTATTCGTCTCAGGAAATGGTATTGTATTTTGTTGACGAATTTCTTTTGGCATCGTTGGGTATGATTTATTCATCATTTTTGCCATATCTAAGCATGCCGTTAACTTGCTAACAAGTAATAATTCCTATCCAAAACTGGATGAATTTCTGTTGTTGAATTAACTTGAGTAGTTGTATTTATTGCACCATCAGAAACTCCCTCTACTTCTTCTACTTGATTGGGATGCAGTAACTATATCTCAGAACCGGTTTGACAGAGAGAGGGCAGAAGGGGAAATATTGTCTTCTTCACGGGAAAGTGGGGTTGCAACTATTTTCTTATTTATGTTCAGTAGATAAAAAACATTGACAGGCTTTCCAAAAGTTACTAGTATAATTCTTCATTCACGAACGATAATGTATCAATAACACATCTTACAAACATATAACTTTATTTCATTGAAAAAAAGATGATCAAATACTTGTGCAAAGTGGCAATGAAAAGACAATATGAAACAGGAGTAAGCGGATATGAAACAGGTGCAAATTAAAAATCTAGAAAGACAAAATTTTTGAACTTTCGTTTTCTTTCTACCGAAAACACCATATTTGTTTCATTAATCAAATATGAAACAGGAGTTCTTTTCATACTTACAGACAGCTCGGTGTAGTGCTGTTTGGAGTTGCAGTGGTGAGTGATGAAGCAAGACGCGGTGGTTGGAGTTGAAGCAGCAAACAGTGAAGCAGTGGTAGAGGCAGTACTCTGTAACAGATTACAGTGCTGGTCGGAGTTGTTTCATTAATCAAATATGAAACATGGGTTCTTTTCATACTTATAGATAGTTCGGTGCAGTGCTGGTTGGAGTTGCAACGGTGAGTGTTGAAGCAAGACGCGGTGGTCGGAGTTGCAGCAGCAAATGGTGAAGCAGTGGTAGCGGCAGTGCTCTGTGACAGATTGCAATGCTGGTCGGGGTTGTATCATTAATCAAATATGAAACAGGGGTTCTTTTTATACTTACAAACAGTTCGGTGCAGTTCTGGTTGGAGTTGCAACGGTGAGTGTTGAAGCAAGATGTGGTGGTCGGAGTTGCAGCGGCAAACGGTGAAGCAATGGTAGCGGCAGTGCTCTGTGAGAGATTGCAATGCTGGTCGGAGTTCTTTCATTAATCAAATATG
Source organism: Nelumbo nucifera (assembly GCF_055504915.1). Taxonomy (NCBI): domain Eukaryota; kingdom Viridiplantae; phylum Streptophyta; class Magnoliopsida; order Proteales; family Nelumbonaceae; genus Nelumbo; species Nelumbo nucifera. The sequence continues at coordinate 36,292,676 of NC_142653.1, read as the reverse complement.
AAACGAGTTCTCTTTATACTTACAGACAATTCGGTGTAGTGCTAGTCGGAGTTGCAATGATGAGTGTTGAAGCAAGATGCGATGGTTGGAATTGCAGCGGCAAACGGTGAAGCAATGGTAGCGGCGGTGCTCTGTGATAGATTGCAACGGTAAAAATAAAGTTGGATTATTGTAAGGTAAATATTAGATGGGAAGTATGGGATAACCCCTCATTCCATACAACACGGTAGCGTGGTCAAATCCACGAAATAAAGGCGTACACAATAAATTGGCCCGTGATGTGGATCAATCGACGAGATAGCATGGATTAGTCCACGTCACCAACCAACTGAATTCAAAGTTCTGGCCTCTTAGGTTTATTTTCTTAGTTGGGGTAGTGGTGGAGAAGCCAATTGAGGTTCGGGCCTTAAAGTTAGGTTTGGGGTTCCATTTGACAAATGATTTTAAGTTAAAACTTGCAAAGGAGTATCCAATGGAAAGTTGGTTGTGTTAGGTGAGAAGAATAAACAGGAATTGACGTGTGGAGGTCTCAATGATATCAGGTGCGATAAAAGGACTACAATGTGCTTAATTAAGTTCAATGAATTGACGTGTGGAGGTCTCTTCGGCCTCAACGAAGAAAAACTGGGTCCCTTTTCAACACATGAAAGTTTTCTTTATCTTCCATTTGAAATGAGAAAAAAACAGAGTGGGGTTTATTAGGTTATGCACGCTTGAGGCTGGACCATGGATTCGTCTATGCTAAGACAGTGAGGATCTGAGTTGTGAATTTTGTCACGTGTTAGATTTGACAAATAATACTTAAAAATTGATTTAAACAAAGGAAGAATTTATGATGAATATGTGATTAATGATTTAGATGAATACCATTTGGTTGGAAGAGATTTAACCAATCAAAGCATTACAAGAATTTTGATGTTTGGTAATCTCTTTTATGATACTAGTTGATTGATTATAAGGGTTGTCTAGTTTGCAGTAGGAATTAAAATCAAAATCCTTCAAAATTAAAATTGAAATGATCTATTTCTGTAGTCTTTGTTCGGTTCAAATAAGAATAAAAATAGGAATTATAACCAATAGAAATAAAATTTCATTCACGAGGGACAGGGAATGGCTGTTCCCTCAAATGAGAATGACATTTCTAAAAAAATGAGAATGAGATTTTAATTTCATCCATTAAAACAATTGGATTCAGAATAGCCCATTCAGATTCGGATTCCAAACCACTATTACATGTTCAAAACCCATCAAACTGTTGATGCTGATTTTGACAAATTGTTCATGGGTTTGGCTTTGAGGAACAATTGGCGTCAGTAGATGATGTATTTGCAGAAATAACATCATCTTGTTGAATAAGAATCGTTAAATAATCAAGACAAGTGCTGGTATGACCCCACGTGTTCTTGTACACAAATTAAACCCATACTTCATTAGGCTCAGATAATATTGCCCAAGACATAAGACATGGTATGGTTTGGTTCAACATCATGGGCTTGGGCTCTTGGACCAATTGGCCCAAGCCTAATGAAGAAGGTGGCCACTTGAAAATGTCTTTGTTAAGTAATTCATAAGGCTGTGTTTGATTGCAATGCAAATAAATTTGTATTTATGCAAAAACATGGCAGTGCAAATGATTTGAGTGTAAATTCTCACCCATTTTTGTTTCAAACTTTAGCTTGTTTTGTTTGATTGCAGTACAAATGAAGTAAATTAAGACATGAAACAAAATAAAGTAAAACCCAGAACAAAATTAAACGAGAATTTAGATTTTCTTCATTTATACTCCTATACATTTATACTAGTGTAAATAAAATTGCACTGCAACCAAACACTGCCTAAACGGTGGAGGGTAATGCACTGCGAGCTCCTGTTATGCTGCAATGGAGTACCCACTGGGGGAGGGGGGTTGAAATGATTGAAAATGAAGAGATTTGATGGTGGCCGAACCCTTTGATAACTGTGATCCATTATGTGCCAATAGCATTCTGGTTTTTGATGTATGGTTCTTTTTCTTTTTCTTGTTGATAACAATAGCATTCTAAAGGTTGATATTAGTAATGTTTCACTGACATCTAATGAGATTACTGTAACTAAATTCGATTATGACAAGTGAGCCGTGTTAGCACTTGATAGAAAAGTAGTAAGGAATGTCGGTGTTTACTATACGGTTTAGACCATCAGACCAAATTGAAATTCACAGTTTGGTTTGGTCTGGACATAAAAACAGTTTGATTCGGTTTTGGATTCTTTGAAAGTTATATAAAATAAACTTTCGAAACCATATATTTGGTGATTAATGGAATTGACTATGGGTGTTCCTTATATCGTCTAAGTCACCAAACCAAACTGAACCGAACCAAACTGAAATTAATTGGCAGTCTGATCTGGTCTGGCCTTAAAAATGGTTTGTTTTGGTTTATAAATTTCTCATACCACAATTTTTTTTTTTTTTGTTCGGTTTGACTAATTGAATTTCCGAAACAAGACCAAACCATAAACCGGTAAATTGAAGTATTAACAATAGACCCATCACATACACACAATATAAGTATTCATTTAACATTTAAAAATATTACATAACTCTTAATTATATAAGTATTTTATACATTGTTGTTGTTTATTTCAATTTTTATCATGTAATTTCATGCGCAATGTGACTTGTTTATGTTACAATGTAAATGTAATTTATATGACTTTTAATAGGTGGCATTTATCAACAGTCAATCTGATATTTGAAGTTATTTGTTATTTATGCAGGAGTATATATTATTTGGGCATTCAAATTGGGTTAAACCCAATAGAATGGCCCAAACCATATTAGAAACTGGATAGTTTGGTCTGAAGTTTTCTTAACTCTAATTTTTTTCTTTGGTCTGATATTTTTCCTAAATTGAACAAAACCAGACCACGAACACCCCAAGGTATAATGCCACCTAGACTTAGGCAACACTAACAATATTGGCCATGCTATAGAAGAAAAGAAGCTTTATCCATAGATAGTTCTCATATGTGGTCAGTGATGCCCGATTTTCTTTCTTCTATGCAGTAGAAAGTTGAACGAAACAGCCTAAGGGCTTTATTTCCAAAAACAAAAAAAAACAAAAAATTAAACAAAGGACCTTTATTCATTCATAGAGTTGAACTTGAAGTTGAACTAGAACCCATAACATAAACAATGATATCAAATATGCAGAGTAATAAAACTCAACTCTTCATTCATAGAGTCACAATAGTAACCTTTCTTCTGCTTTTATTAAAGTGAATTACAACTTAATACGCTTATTGAAGTGTTACATAAGCGCGCACATAATATGCTTATTGCTTAGACATAATGGACCTTTATTCATTCCACGCAGGCAATACCCAATTACACACAACACGCAAGAGAAAGAGGGTGGTTTTGTGACCATGTGAATGTGGGACGTGAATGTCTATGGTCTATGGCCAACTCCACCACCGTATCCGGATCCAGAACCTGAACCATAGCCAGAGCCAGAGCCAGAGCCACTGCCTGAACCACCACCACCACCACGTCCACCTCCACCTCCTCCACCACTGGCATAGCCTCCACCATTGGCACCTCCTGCTCCATATCCTGAGCCACTACCAGAACCGTATCCGGAACCACTTCCATTTCCATTACCAGATCCTCCTCCACCTCCGCCTCCACTTCCACCTCCACCACCTCCACCACTTGCATATGAACCTCTACCTACGGCTTCTCCAGCACCATACCCAGAACCACTTCCACCTCCGGAACCATAACCACTGCCATTCCCAGACCCTCCACCACCTCCACCTCCGCCTCCGCCTCCACCTCCGCCATTTGCATATCCTTTCCCTTTTGCCCCACCATAACCAATGCCCTCCCCTGAACCATATCCCTCTCCGTAACCTGAGCCATATCCGGACCCAGTTCCTGTACCTCCACCACCACCACCTCCTTCACCACTACCTCCCCCTCCTCCTCCACCAGCGGCAAGCAAGGACCTAGCAGCGGAGGAGAGTCCAACACAAAGTAAAACCAAGAATGCAACAGAAACCAACTTCGAGTTCACCATTTTCTGCTCAATCAATCAATGAATTAATGTTTGATCGATTTGAGAAAGTAGTGTGATAAGCCCCATGCAAACATTACGTATTTATAGCGATCCTAGTAGAGTTAACGCGGGCTATTGCACATAGACCGAGTAAACCATTGTTTGTGCTTGGAGATGAATCTCCATGCATTTTGACCTAACTTGCATATCCAGTAGGGGAAGATATTTCGCTCTTTTTTGACTTTTGGAACCAAACAAGACTCCACTTGCTACCGCTTGACTCTTCAGAAAGGAAAGTCACTAAAATCATAAGCCCATGTAGATAGGACTCGCCTGATATTAATAATTTTCCATCGTTGGCCTAACTACTTTTTCTTTCCGCTTTTTGGCTTATGTCTTGCGAGCTGCTTCTCAGCTCGGGTCTGAACTGGGCCTAACTCATTGACACATTAAGTCCATCACCCCATCAGCTCCTTTTTTTTGACTTTCTGGGCCAAAAGGACACCCCTACGCTACGGAGAAGAAGCGCAAAAATACCAGAGTACCGTGTAAGACTAAATTCTACTGATGAAAAAGCTTGTAACACTGATCCTAAAGATGGCAAATAACCATTATTTTAATGGAGAGATACATGCTCCAGTACAAGTAAATGTAGTAAAGAGTTCAACGTTCTTTGATTGATTATAGTTTTGTTACATACAACATTTCCTCTTGTAACATTACATGTCTAAAACCCATCAAACTGTTGATGCTGATTTTGACAAATTGTTCATGGGTTTGGCTTTGAGGAACAATTGGCGTCAGTAGATGGTATACTTGCAGAAATAACATCATCTTGTTGAATAAGAATCGTTAAATAATCAAGACAAGTGCTTAGTACACCTATTTGTCATGAGGTGCCATGTGTCACAATATCATTGGAGGGCCAAATCTGCCCTAATCATTTGCCCCCCACTACTGAGCTGAAAGTAACTCGGTGAAGGGAGTAGATTGCTCCTTTTGGCATGAAATGACTAATTCGATGAGCTCGTAAGCATCGATTCAATTCCTTAGGCTCTGGGAGCGACTCGCAGTCCACTCTCCTTACCCTTGATTTTGCCCATGCTGAAGAGGCAACTGAGTCTAATGTGGTGCCGAAGTCTTTGCCAGTTCGGAACTTTAGCCCTTCCACTCTCCTTGATCTTTGATTTTGCCCATGCCGAAGAGGCGACTGGGTCTTATGTGGTGTTGAAGTCTTTGCCAGTTCGGTACTTTATCCCTTAGGCTCTGAAAGTGACTCGTAGTCCACTCTACTTGATCGCCCATGCCGAAGAGGCGACTGGGTCTTAGGTGGTGAGAAAGTCTTTTATCAGTTCGCTAGTTCGTGATTGGGCCAGACCGCCAGATCGCGCGCACGCCGTCGGGCTGCACGTAGGCCGCCAGGCTGCGCGCAGGTCGCCAGGCCACGCCAGGCCGCCGGGTGGGCACCTTAGAGCTATGATTGCATTGCATCAGCCTCGTGATGCCGGTCACCCACTCCTACAAGAAGCTACTAGGAGCCCGACCAACGGGGGCAACACTACTAACTTTAGGTCGCCAGCTCGCACGAGAGCCTTGGAAGGATCGACCAGCAAGGGCATCCATGCAGTCTGTTGGTCCCGTGGAAGCCACGAAGAGCTCATCTTTGTAGAGGGGACCTCGCAAAGAGGACTGATGAGGCTTTATTCGAGTTGAAATAAAATTGGTAGAACTACTTAGTCTATTAGCTATCAACTTCCTGCATAGTCTTTGAGTTCATAAAAAATGGAAACTAGAAAGCGAGAGCTTTAGTTTCCAAAAATTGAGAACTTAGCTTTCTGGAAGAAGAGGACTTAACCCTTTAGAGGACGAGAGCTTATCTTTCTGGAAGAAGAGGACTTAGCCCTTCAGAGGATGAGAACTTAGCTCTTTGTAGTGTTTCCCACAGACGGCGCCAAATGATGTTTCACTTTTTGGTGATGTCCAATTTTTTGTGCTAAGTACCTCGTCATTTGATCTGCTTCCAAGTGGCCGATGACTCAGAGGCTGAAGTGAACTTTTGCCAAATGAGGACCTAGGTGCCAAGAGCCAAATGATGTAGCACAATCCGGCTGCTCCTAGATGGAGGTGACTTGGCTCCCAGTAGACGACGGACCTAGTGACCTGCAAGTGATGAACCAGAGAGCCCGGGGTTGTTTACCCTGCGGGGTCGCTCTGATGCTTAAGTTAGCACTTAGTTGTGAGCTAAAAATGATATTGGATTGTGAGAGAGCTAGAGAGCAGAGATCACCCATCCTTTCTTCTTCTCCTTCGCCCCTGGGGGGTAAAGTCTTTATATACTGGAGTCCTCGCTGGTTTGGTGGAGTAGTTCCTAGATCCCCGTTGTGATGGGATCTGTTTCCGTGTTAGTTGGGGATAATGCCACCAACCGGTAAGGTTGCCCATTTCCACCTGAATCGGGGAGTGGGTGAGCTAATACTAGCCGTTACAAGGCATGATCCCGTAAGGCGCGGGGTACGATGGTGAGATCATTGAAATTACCATGCGGTGGTTGGTCTGACTAGGAGGTGAGCTGCTTGTGAAGTGTCGGGCTGCTTGGTGGTGGCGAGCTGCCTATGAAGTGCTAGGCTGCTTGGTGGCGAGCTGCCTATGAAGTGTTGGGCTGCTTGGTGCTGAGCTACCTAGTGGCAAACTGCCTGTGAAGTGTTGAGCTGCTTGGTGGCGAGCTGCCTAGTGGCGAGCTGTCTGGGATGTGTCGGGCTGCTTGGTGGCGAGTTGCCTTGTGGCGAGTTGCCTTGTGGCGATCTGCTTGTGAAGTGTCGGGCTGCTTGGTGGCCAGCTGCCTGTGAAGTGCCGAGCTGTACCTAGTTGTCATGAGGTGCCATGTGTCACAATATCATTGGAGGGCCAAATCCGCCCTCATCAGCATCTAATACAAGTATGAAGTAGGAATTCTCAAATATATGTTTATTTTTCTAAGCATAAGATAACCTTATCAGGTACATTATTTATTTGGAAGAAGGTTGCTTCTTAAGGTCACTTTGGTCATTCAAAAACGAGGACACACTTGGGAAATGGGAACTACTTGAAAATGAAATTCAAGAAAAATCTGACCCAAACCCATGAACCCGATCCAAAAACAGTTTAGGGCCTCATATTTAGCCTTCCAAATCTGTGACTCGATCTGACCCGAAAATTGAGTTGGGTCAGGTTCATTCACAGATCAATCTGCTGACCTGATTGTCAATTTTAATTGAAACTATTTATAAATTATTAGAAGTTTTCACGTATTCAGCCTTTATTCTTTATTGTTTAATGGGTAAATTTCTTAAACTACCCTTATGATTTAGCTAATTGACTAAGTGTACCCTTACTGTTTGAAAATTGACTAACACTACCCTTATTGTTTTTGACAATTGACTAACTCTTCCCTTACCGTTAATGTCCGCTGACATAAAAGTGAAAAAGACTATTTTATCCTTTCTTCTTCAAATTTTCAAAATAAAACAGAGAAAGGGAAGAGAAACACTTACTCTCTGAAATTGATAGTCTGATTCCGATCCAAAAAGAGTGAAAAAAAGAACAAATAATAAGAGAGAGAATGGCAATTCCTCAATTTGTACCTTCCCCATCTTCAACTCTCACTTACATATGGAGAGAGATTCCCCAGCTCGGTCCTCTTTCTTACGAAAAAACTGATCATTACAAGTTTTTTTAGAGCTGATCTTTGGAAGGTTAGGGGGTGTGGTGTTTTGTGAGATTAGCCGGAGGCTGCCGCTGTGCTCGCGGTTGGACAGAGAGGATCTGCTCCAACTCTATGCATGTGCTCAGATTAAACTAGAATTTCCTATCGCTACTTAGGCATGAGCAACCTGATTCGTCCTTCTCCATTTATCCCTTCTCTTCTCTTCTTTATTTTCCTCCTCTCCACTTTTGCAATCTCTCTCTACTCATCTTTACTTCTACTACATTTCTACTCTGGGTTTGAGATCAGAAAGTTGTTTTTTCAGGTTTTGCTACCGCTTCTAAGATCTCTACTACTGTTAACATCTCCGGTGGCTCTCATCGGGGTTATCTCAGATTTGGGTTCCGATACAAGACAATCATTTTTTTCTATCAGATCTCCACTGTCGTCGATCTCTCCGATGGCTCTCATCGGGGTTATCTCAGATCTAGGTTTCTCCGAAAAACATTACACGGGTTCACCCAAATCCAACTAAGGGAGAGAGAGAGAGAGAGATTAAAAGTCAATATGATTTGATGATTTCAATTGTCTGATTAAGTTTGAACGGTATATTAAATTAGCGTATAATCTTTTCTACTATGAAAAGTAACCAATAATTTAATAACTAGTTGGTTGCACACAAGCTCTCGAAGGTGAAGAACGCAGACCAAATCGCAGTGGTCAATGGAGGTTCCATTATTGAAATTGGATCTCACAATGAGCTCATTAACAAAACAAATGGTCATTATGCAGGGCTGGAAGTTCAGCTGCAATGATACTGAACAAACATCTAAATTATGTCGTATGTCTTCATCGGTTGCAAGAAGTAGTGCTGGCCGGTTAAGTATAAACAAGAGCCCCGCTTCATTCGTGTCACCGTTTCCTATCGAGAATCCGTTACCCGTGTCTTATCCCCCTTCATCTTTCACTCAGCTTCTACTATTGAATTCTCATGAATGAAAGAACAGTGTCATAGGAAGCCTCTTTACGATTATCTTCGACGCAGTCCAACCCGTTTATGCCATAACCATCGGTGCATGATCTCTACCTTTTTCGTCCAGAGCCACAAAGAGATGCGCGCACGGATCCGAACATACTCCTTAGTCTTCTCCTCCCTCTCCCTCATCTCCATACTCCATAGCAATCGAGGTTTTGAGGTAAGAAATTCTAAAAGAGTGGATCTTTAGTTACTCTGTTTCGTTGTTTTCTTTTGAATTTTCTTCTTTTTTTTGTCTATTTGTCCTATTAAAGCTTTTTCAAATGTTGAGTTTGTCAAAGAAGAAACAGGTAGAGAAAATTTTCTTTGTCATATGATTTATGGCAGAACTGCTATGATGAGAAAGGGAAGACTCGTCGTTAACTAGCGGTCAATGTGCGGGCGAGAGATAGAAAGTGGGGGGAGTTTTGAGAATGGAGAGAGAGACAGAGTTAGGGGGAGAGGTCTTAGAAGAGAGAGAGAGAGAGTGTGGGGGGGGGGCTCAGGGTACGAGGGTAATATTGGGTTTTAAAAAAATTGTATTGGTCACATGCGGTCACATGTGCATAGATATTGACGGAGCATTAACGGATGCTAACGACAGGGGTAGAGTTAGTCAATTGTCAAAAACAGTAAGGGTATTGTTAGTCAATTTTCAAACAATAAAGGTACACTTAGTCAATTAACTAAACCATAAAGGTAATTTGAAATTTTAAGATTAATTTCTTTAATTTAGAATTTTTCATTTTTTTTTGAAATTTCAGTTATTTTTTGAATTGACCCATGGGTCAACTCTAACCCAAAGGTTTAAGGTGCCCAACCCAAAATTTGACCTGACCTGAAATCAACTAAAAGTGTCTACATGAACCTGACCTACAATGTGGTTGTGTTAGGTGAGAGGAATAAACAGGAATTGACGTGTGGAGGTCTCAATGATATCCGATGCGATAAAGGGACTACAATGTGCTTAATTAAGTTCAATGAAATGATGGTGTTGAGGGCGGATTTGGCCCTCCAATTATATCGTGACACCTACCACTTACAGACAGCCTGGCACTTACAGGCAGCTCGCCATCATGTAGCCCGACACTTTACATGCAGCACTTACAGGCAGCTCGCCACTAGGCAGTTCGCCACCATGCAGCCTGGCACCTTACAGACAGCTCGCTTCCAAGTCAGACTGATCACCGCATGACAACCCCGAGGAGTTCACCACCGTACCTCGCATTTCACGGGATTATGACTTGTAGCGGCTGTGGTGGCATCATTCCCACCTAACACGAAAACAGGTCCCATCACAGCGGGAATCCAAGAACTGCTCCACCAAACCCGCGAGGACTCTAGTATATAAAGACCTCATCCCCTAGGGGCGAAGGTAGGCAAAATGAGGATGAGAAAAATTGAGAAAAATGAGGAGAGAGGAGGAAAAAGAAAAGGGTGCTCTCTAGCTCTCTATCTCTCTCATTCTCTAATATCATTTTCAGCTCACTACTGTGTGCTAACTTAGCCATCGGAGTGTCCCCGTCAGGTAAACACCCCTGGGTTCTCTGATTCAGTTCCTGCAGGTTCCTCAACTCCCGTCGTTGCTAGTAGTCAGATCATCTCCTATAGGGAGGATGAGTTCCTTAGTTCTCACCGTCTACAAAGATGAGCAGATCATCTCCAGCTCGGGAGCAGCCAGGTTGCACTATGACAGGGAGATCCGCTTCAGCCCCTGAGTCATCGGCCAAAAAATGATACGTGACCAGAAGCGGTTACATCAGACGGGTTTGAATCAATTTAGGATTTTTGTTTTGATTTGAATAATTATTTATATTATTCGAGTAAGGATTAAAAACCAAAAAATGATCTCCCCTAAAGCTGCAGAAATGTGTATATTAATTCCTATGTAAATAAATCAAGTCCCTTCTAACTTTATAATTTAAGGCTCAGTTTGGAAGGAATACAAATACAAATATGTAGGGTGCAAAACTTTGTATTTTGTATTATTTTCTATGTATTTGTACTGTATATATTTGTATTTATACTCTTTCCAAACTAAGCCTAAATATCTGTTTTATAACTCTATTTTCAGTTGAAAATGGCTTCTTCTAGATCAATACTAAGCAACGCCCCCAGAAATCTTTTTTTTTTTTATTCTATGGCTCAATTAAAAGGAGTACAAATACAAATATGTACAATGCAAATACATACAAGATAATACAAAATACAAGGTTTTGCACTCTACAAACTTGTAATTGTACTCTTTCCAAACTGAGCCTATATAAATCTTTTATTTTAATCTTCTTTTTATTCCAACCTCTTTGAAATACTGGTTGGGAAAGTTTTTGGATGGGTCAAGACAAAACAACCAAAAAATAAAAATTTTTTGCAAAAGAGATTTTTCTGCTTTGAAAATATATAGTAAGTATAAAAAAGAGTTTTTAATGATTCTATTAGATATAACTCTCACGGGAGGTCTTAGTCAAATTTAAAAAAAGAGAGAATATTTCAGTATATTTAAAAGAAAACTCAGGGGAGTTAAGTCTTTTACCCGTCAATAACTGGTCGCTTCCACATTAGTTTAGAGCTGAAAGGAGCCTTGTGTCAAATAGGGCTACAATATAGGTCAAATTAGATAAAATTAATTATTTCAAGCTTCATGGCTTGTTCAACCTTACGGGCTCGGTCTCTTCGGCCTCAACGAAGAAAAACTGGGCCCCTTTTCAATACATGAAAGCTTTCTTTATCTTCCACTAGAAATGAGAAAAAAACAGTGGGTTTATTAGTAGGTCATGCACGACCTGAGGCTGGACCATGGATACGTCTATGCTAAGACAGTGAGGATCTGACTTATGTATTTTGTCACGTGTTAGATTTGACAAATAATACTTAAAAATTGATCTAAAGCATTTCATGAATTTTGATGATTGATCAACTCTTTTATGATACTAGTTGATTGATTACAAGGGTTGTTGGATTTGTAGTCGGAATTAAAATTAAAATCATTCAGAATTAGAATTGAAATGGTCTATTCCCATAATCTCTATTTGGTTTAAATAGGAATGAAAATAAGAATTAAAATCAAAAGGAATAAGATTTCATTCTCAAAGGAGGGACAGGGAATGACTGTTCATTCAAATGGAGAAATGCCATTTCGAGAAAAGTGAGAATAAGATTTTGATTTCATCAAATGAAACAATTAAAATCAGAATAACCCATTCCAATTCGGATTCCTAAACACTATTCCTGCAAACCAAACGGAGTCTAAATTTTTTAGATGTCATGTCATAGTTGAACCCATAAAAAAAACAATAAATATCAAATTTGCAAAGCAATAAAACTCAACTCTTCATTTATAGACTACTCACCATAGTAACCTTTCTTGTGCTTTTATTCAAGTGAATTACAACTTAATATTCACCATTGAAGTGTTACATATGTGCGCACGTAATACGCTTTGATGTGCGCGATCCAGACACTCCTACCTAGCGAAAACCTGGCTCCTATTTGGCAACGGACGGTATCTGAGAAGAAGAGGAAAGTAAAGAATTCTCGGGGAGGTCGCCCGGCGGGAACACTTCGACGGTTAAGTTAGAACTCTGAGAGAACTGTAGAAAATGTAAAGAGAGAGCTAAGAGTGTGGATGGCACAAGTTCAATACATGTGCTCCTTGGGGATCGGGGTCCTTTTATATTGGAGTTCTGTCAAATCAGGCGTAACCGCCTCTGCCGCAGTTGTTACTACCAGAGCTGAGGTGGCGGGTGCAGGCAACTGTTGTAGGGTACGGACCTTCCAAGCATGCCACATCTTTTAGAAATGGCAGGCACGACGCCGCCTGACGAGGGACGTGGGTGCAGCCTCCAGATTCGGTAGGTACTATTGTCAGGCAGATCTTTCCTGCAGGTTGCCGAGCTACTTTGCACCGAGCTACCTTACATTGAGGTGTTGGGGGTGCGCCGAGGTGCTTATGCTTGAAGCAGGCCTTAGGCAAGTATGGAAAGGAGTGTTAATGGTGCTGACCTGAAGTGTTTCCACTTCGGGATACCTAGCCGCAGGTCAGGGTGTTCCCTTCTCAGGAAGGAAGAGCTCGGGGCTCATTGGGAGGAGCTCAGGACTCCTTGCTTGGAAGGGCTCAAGGAGCTCCACCCTTAGAGAGAATTCGGGGTAAGCTGGGTGTCACTTCCCGGCGAGTTGCCACATCCACCGAGTTGTCCGACTGAGCTCCGGCGAGTTCGTTACGCCGAGTAATGGTCAGGCTGTCACACTGAGTTGTCACTTGTGCCAGGTCATGTCCACATGTCCCCGTGCTACAAGGTTGGGCCAAATCACACCCCATCAATTGCCCCCCACTCCCCATGCTGGGGGTTCTGACCCAGCGCGAGGAGTCCACGATGTGTCGGGTGGATTTGGCTCGGAGCTCAGGTCTTCTTGTCAGGCAGCTCATTGGTCGGACCAGTTCATTGCTCGGCTCAATCAAGAGCAACCCGGGTCGCGTATAGTTCACGCGCGGACGTCACGCAATCTATGGACTCTGCAGACATCAAAAAATGCGCTAAACCGATTTTGCCTTGGGGGTCGTGTAGCCAGTTTTCTTGAAAGTCATCAAATCATATTGATCTTGACCATTGATGCCCGAGTATGGTGGTTATAAATAGTGGGGGTCCTAGTCATCTTTCCCTCGCCATAAGTTCTCAACATTCGTCTAGAACTCGGGTCAATTCTCCCTAGTTTGGTTGCTTTTCCTTGGTGAGTCCCCTTAGCTTTTCTTTCAGTTTCCTTATTTCTTCCAGTTCGTTTCTTTCTTTCATTATGTCTAGTTTCGATAGTCAACTGGATGAGCCCGAGGTGGGTACCTTGGCTTAGGGTTACCCTACCGAAGTCCAGTCCCACGAGGCACGGGAGGCCTCGGGTAATCTAGTGTCCACCTCTCACCGAGGTCAGATGCCGGATAGGTTCGGTCCTTCCACCATGACCCTGGAGAGACTCCAACACCTTATCCGACAGTACAACTTACCTAGGGAGTATACCTACAGTTTGCCTGCGGGTAACTTCCCATGGGAGCACGGTCCTGACAAGATCGTGATCTTCCGGGAGCAGCTCATAGTCGGGCTCCGTCTTCCTTTCCACCCCCTTATCATAGAGGTTCTGAATCACTTCAACGTCACAATGGACCAGCTTCACCCGAACTCCATTCGTTATGTGGTCGAGACCATTTCCCTCTGCTTTGAGTACGTCCTCCCTTTAGACTTAGATATTTTTTGCTCAATTCTCTTAATAAAGAAGAGTGCTTCAAGAGTTCTCCCCGAGCATAGGCGAGCCTACTACCTGTCCCCTCGCCCAGGTTTCAAGTTACTGCACAAGCTTCCCAGCAAAGTCCCGGCTTGGAAGCAGGACTACTTTGTAGTCCAGAACACCGCAGGGTGGCCCTTCCCCACTCATTGGAGGACGGCTGTTCAAGACCCCGCCGTCATACTGGACAAGAAGACAAGGGAGACGCTCCAGTCATGGGTTGAGCTCGGGTTTAATTACAAGGATTATATTGCCAAGAGCAAGCTCATATAGGCCGGCTTGATCCCGGGTAAGTCGTCTTACCTAGAGTTAAACATTTTACCTTAGTAGCTTGTACCTTTGAGTTGTTGACGCTGAGCCTTGTTGCATGGAGGAAGAGAAGCTCAAGGGGGAGAGGCTTTTCAGCCATATGAAGGGGAGGAAGAAGCGAGCTGCCAAGAAAGCTTGCGTCGAGTCCCCGTAGACCCCCACCTCTGAGCCCGAGCTTCTGCAAGCCCCTACCTCTGAGCCTGAGCTCCTTGATGTACTTCCGATCATCAATTTGGAGGAGATCTTACCACCTCAGGAGCCCGAGACATCGGCAGAGCCTGTTCCAAAGGCAGCTGTAGAGCCTGAGGTCACCACCGAGGTCGCTGATGCAGCGGCTGAAGCTTCCGCCTATCCCCTTTGCACAGCCGAGACGGCAATTTCCAGCTCGAGGAGTCAAGAGGGAGCCCGGAGTATCCTGATCCGACACTGCAGCTTCGGAAGAGCAAGAGGGTTGTCTACGCCGAAGAGGTAAGATCTAAAGACTTCTTTTCTCCCTTTTTCTTTTTTTTTTCGTTACCTCTTCGGTGCTAACTGACCTCCTCTTGTCAGGTGAACTCTGCCGTGCACGCCTTGACCCTTCAGTCCGAGAGGCACCTGAAGCGGGCTCTGGCTGCCGAGGACTCGGCTCACGCAGCCCATACCGATCTAAGGGCAGCTCACGACCAAATCCATCGGCTGGAGAGCGATGCTTTAGCTCAGAAAAACGTCATCGAAGCACTGATGGCGGAGAAAGAAGAGTTGGCACGCGAGAGGGATGGGCTAAGGAGCGAGGTGAACGCCCTCAAGGAAGACAAGGGGGCCTTAGAGCTCGAGGTGAAAGGCCTCAAGGAAGATAAGGGAACCCTAGAGCACGAGGTGGAGTTCTTCAAGGCTAATATTGAGGAGAAAGCCGAGATCTTCACCCAGGCCATAGAGGAGACAAAGGTCAAGGCCGTCATGGACTATGTCAAGTCAGACAGGTTCAATGCTGTGCTAGGGGAAGCCTATCGTAAGGGCTTCAAGCTTAGCAGGTGGTTGATAAGGCACATGTACCCCGAGCTCGACACAAGCGCCATCACCACTTCACGGATCACAAATGACATAGCCCAACAAGCTACAGAGTACCCGGATTCCGAAGAGGAGGGTGGCGACGAAGAGGTAGATGTCACCGACCTGGCTGTAGCTCCCAAGGAGGTCCCGAGTAGAAACGATGAGCCCCCAAAATACCTGTCCTTGTACTATGAGCCTGCGAACTCAACTTTAGTTTCTTCTTTTTTTTTTTTATCGGACTCATTGTATAGAACTCTCCATCAATGAAATTTGTTTTTTTTTTTTTTTTGCTAAGTGTTGTCACTTTATTCTTTTTCCGAAATGATTGTTTTATTCGAGCTATTAGAGTTAAGTGTCCGAAGTAGGGTTTCTCAACTGTCGTCACCCCGAACTATCTCCCAATCCCAACCTATCTACTCCTAGGTTACTTGATAGCTGTCCTTAGCGGGTCCAACCTGTTGTATACCGAGGTGGGCTATGCACTGTAGGGTTCACACCCAAGCTACCTGCGTCCTTGGCATACTAAGCCTACGCTGATGAGGCGATTAGGTCATATACAGTGTCAAGGCCCTTAGTTAGCTCGGCGTTTTAGCCCTTAGGCTGGGAGAGTGACATAGTCACACTCTCCTAGAATTTGCCCATGCCGAAGAGGCGACTGGGTCTTATAGTGTCGAGGTCATCGTTAGCTCGGCGTTTTAGCCCTTAGGCTCTGGGAGCGACTACGGTCTACCCCCACTTGGAGTTTGCCCATGCGGAAGAGGCAGCTGGGTCTTATAGTGTTGAGGTCTTTTTGTTAGCTCAGCATTTTGGCCCTTAGGCTCAGAGAGCGACTTGTAGTCTACTCAGTTCGGTAATTCATAGGTAATATCGCCTTAAGTTGACGGTATTCCATGCCCGAGGTACTTGTTTCCCTTCTAGGGTCTCGAGCTCGTATGTACCTTCCTCGAGCACCATAACTTTTCGAAGGACCAGGTCTCCAACGCGAAAGTTCCCCTTTTTGACCCAAGCATTATAGTACCGAGCTACTCTCTGCTGGTAGGCCGCGGTCCTAATGTATGCGAGGTCCCGTACCTCGTTAAGTAGATCGAGGTTGGTGCGTAGCTCATCTTCGTTTGCTTTGTCGTCGTGCGCTTCTAGACGTAGCGTGGGAAGCTCGATTTCTACTGGGATAACTACCTCGGTGCCATAGGTGAGGTTGAAGGGAGTCTCTCCTGTAGCAGTCTTCACCATAGTCCAATAAGCCCATAAAACACTGGGTAACTCGTTCGCCCATAGTCCTTTAGCTCGGTCCAGTCATGCCTTAAGTCCGCGGAGAATGGCTCTATTTGTGAATTCCGCTTGGCCATTTGCTTGAGGGTGCGCTACCGAGGTAAAGTTTTGTTGTATCCCCATGTCCTTGCACCAGTTCTGGAATTTGATGTCCTCGAACTGTTTACCATTATCGAAGATCAGTACTCAAGGTAGTCCGAAGCGACATACTATACTCTTCCAGAAGAAGTTCTGTACATTCTGAGTTGTGATCGTTGTGAGGGGTTCAGCCTTAACCCACTTAGTAAAATAATTGACCGCCACCACTAGGAACCTACTTTTCCATATTGCTGGTGGGAATGGGCTGAGTATGTCGATACCCCACTATGCGAATGGCCATGGGCTGGTAAGATATTTTAGGTCGACGGTAGGCTGGTGGTGAATGTTGGCGTGCTACTGACACTTGTCGCATTTTTTGATAAGCTCGGTCACATCTGCCTTCATCGTTGGCCAGTAATATCCCTGTCACAGTGCTTTCTGGGCGAGAGCCCTGCCCCCCAAGTGTCCGCCGCACAGGCCCTCATGAGTATCGTGAAGGACGAGCTCAGCCTTAGAGGGTCGCAAGCAGCGCAGATAGGGGAGCATGTAGGATCTTTGGTACAACCGTTCATCTATCATGACGTATTTGGTTGTCTGATGTTCTACCCTTCTGGCGGCATTACGATATGCACGGAGGGTTCCATGTACCAGGAAGCTCGCGAGCGGATCGATCCAGCTCGGCTTTGCTTGAACGATGGGAGCGACCTCCTCTGCCCCCCCTTCGAGAATGCTAGGCCGAGGTAAGTTTTCTATATACATGGTTCTCATGGTGTTATCATTGGTGCTGACTAACCGGGATAGGGCATTGGCCTCAGCGTTCTCTGATCTTGGGATCTACTGGATGAAGTGTGACTGGAAGTTGAATAGAGCCTCTCTTACTTTGGCTAAGTAAGCGATCATGGTTGGCTCGCGAGCTTTGTACTCACCCGTAACCTAGTTGACCACGAGCTGAGAATCACTGTAGATGACAATGTGTTTGGCTCTCACTTCGTTTTCTAGAGCCAACCCGGCTAGTAACTCCTCATACTCTGCTTCATTGTTAGATGTCACGAACTCGATGCATAGTGCATATTCCAGTTTCACACCGCTTGGCCCGTACAAAACGATCCCAGCTCTGCTGCCCTGCTGGTTTGACGAGCCATCTACGTGAAGGATCCAGGGCTCCTCATCCCAGTTCGCGCTTGGTCTCACTAGGAGAGATGTCGCGCTGGTTGCTACTTCACGGTTCTCGAGCTCAACCGGCCTAGGAACCTCAGGCTCGCCCGAGCTAGGGGCCTCGTGTTCGACCGGCCTGGGAACTTCACAGCTAAAGATGCATTCTGCAACAAAATCTGCTAAGGCTTGGGGCTTAATAGCAGTTCGCGGCTTGTATTGAAGATCATACTCGCTGAGCTCAATGGCCCACTTTGTCAACCTACTGGAGACCTCGGGCTTGAGTAGAACTCGCCTCAGAGGTTTATTGGTCAAGACGATGACAGTGTGAGCTTGGAAGTATGGACGGAGCTTCCAGGCTGCTATAACTAGTGCGTAGGCCAGCTTTTCTATCTCTGGATACCTCGTCTCTGCTCCCTACAACACTATACTAACATAGTAGACGGGTCGTTGGACCCGATCTACTTCTCTTATTAGTACCGAGCTGACCACCTCATCACTTGCCAAGAGGTACAGCTCTAAAACATCGCCCTCTTTGGGTCAGGTTAAGACTGGGATGTTGGCGAGGTACCTTTTGAGCTCATCGAACACGAGCTGACACTCTTCGATCCATTCAAAGTCTTTGCTTTTTATTGCCTTAAAGAAAGGCAGGCAGCAATCTACCGATTTGGACATGAAACGGCTTAGAGCGGCTATATGGCCATTCAATTTCTGAACCTCGTTCAATTTCCGGGGTGGTCTCATGTCTAGGATAGCCTTAATTTTATCTGGGTTAGCCTCAATGCCACGCCGGTTAACGATGTACCCTAGGAATTTACCCGAGGTGACACCGAACACACACTTATTCGGGTTCAGTTTCATGTTAAATTTACGCAGAATTTCAAAAACTGAATGCAAATCTTGTATTAAATCATGTGAAATTTGAGTTTTGACGACCATGTCGTCTACATAACGTTCTATTTTTCTGTTAATCAATGGCTCAAATAATTTATTTACAAGTCTCTGAAAGGTTGCCCCATCATTTTTTAACCCAAAGGGCATGGCCTTGTAACAGTACAGGCCGAGCTCGGTTATGAAGGCAGTCTTTTCTTCGTCTGCTGGGTTCATCCTGATCTGGTTGTAGCCTGAATAGGCGTCTAAGAAACTCAGCAACTCATGCCCTGAGGTCGCGTCCACCAGACGGTCGATCCTGGGGAGTGGGAAGCAGTTCTTTGGGCAAGCTCAGTTCAGGTCGGTATAATCAACGCACATGCGCCATTTACCGTTAGCCTTTTTTACTAGAACGGGGTTGGCCACATAGCTCGGGTAATGGACTTCTCTTATAAAGTCGGTTGCGAGGAGCTTCCCGACCTCCTCGTCAACTGCTCTCCATCGCTTTGGGGCTAAGTTGCGTTTCTTCTGTCTAACGGGCATAACTACAGGATCAGTATTAAGCTTGTGAGTTAGGATGCTAGGGTCTATGCCGGGCATCTCTGCTGCGGACCATGCAAAAACATCTAATTTTTCAAGTAAGAAACTTACCAGTTGGGATGGTAGAGGATCCTCAATAGAAGCACCGACCTGAAGTGTCTGAGCTGGGTCCTCTGTCGATGCCAGGACGGAGACAGTCTCTTCTTGCTGGAGGAAGCCATGGATGTTGAGTTCTGAGATTTGCAGAGATTGGAGAAAGGCTTCTTGAAGCATTTCCCACAAACGACGCCAAATGATGGTGCGCTATCCGAACACTCCTAGCTGGCGGAAACCTGGCTCCTAGCTGGCGACGGACGGTACCTGAGAAGAAGAAGAGAGTGAAGAATTCCCGGGGAGGTCGCCCGGCGGGAACACTCCGACGGTTAAGTTAGAACTCTGAGAGAACTGAGAGAACTGTAGAAAATGCAAAGAGAGAGCTAAGAGTGCGGATGATGCAAGTTCAATACCTGTGCTCCTTGGGGATTGGGGTCCGTTTAAATTGGAGTTCTGTCAAATCAGGCGTAACCGCCACTGCTGCAGCCATTACTGCCAGAGCTGAGGTGGCGGGTGCAAGCAGCCGTTGCAAGGTACGGATTCGGTAGGTACTGTTGTTAGGCAGATCTTTCCTGTAGGTTGCCGAACTACCTTGCACCGAGCAACCTTACACCGAGGTGCTGGGGGTGCGCCGAGGTGCTTATGCTTGAAGTGGGCCTTAGGCAAGTATGGATAGGAGTGTTAATGGTGCTGACCTGAAGTGTTTCCACTTCGGGATACCTAGCCACAGGTCGGGGTGTTCCCTTCTCAGGAAGGAAGAGCTCGGGGCTCATTAAGAGGAGCTCGGGTCTTAAGAGGAGCTCGGGACTCCTTGCTTGGAGGGAGCTCGGGGAGCTCCACCCTTAGAGAGAATTCGGGGTAAGCTGGGTGTCACTTCCCGACGAGTTGCCACATCCACCGAGTTGTCCGGTCGGGGTCCGACGAGTTCGTTACGCCGAGTTATGGCCAGGCTGTCACGCTGAGTTGTCACTTGTGCCAGGTCTTGTCCACGTGTCCCCGTGCTACGAGATCGGGCCAAATCACCCTCCCTCACGCTTATTGCTTAGACACAATGTACCTTTATTCATTCCACGTAGGCAATACTCAACTACACACAACATGCAAGAGAAAGGGGGGTGGAGGGATCCTACTTTCTATCTAGTAGTGGTTTTGTGACCATGTGGATGTGGGTCGTGAATGTCTACAGGCTATGGCCAACTCCACCACCATATCCGGATCCAGAACTTGAACCATAGCCAGAGCGCCAGAACCACCACCACTGCCTCCACCACCACCACCTCCACCTCCTCCACCACTGGCATAGCCTCCACCATTGGCACCTCCTGCTCCATATCTTGATCCACTACCAGAATCATATCCAGAACCACTCCCATGTCCATTGCCTGATCCACCTCCACCTCCACTGAGCCACTACTAGAACCGTGCAATGATTAAGTTGAGCCATTGCCTTTGTCACTATGTAGTTGGAACCACTCCCAGTTCGGCACTTTAGCCCTTAAGTTCTGGGAGCGACTTGCGGTCCATTCTCCTTATCCTTATTTAGTCGACGTGCGGCCTGACCTTTTTGCCTAAACAGGTGCTCATTCTCTAATAATTTCTCATATGGCTGCTTCTACATCATCCCGTGGGATTATCTTCTTGGATGACTACTTGCAAGACCACGGCATACATGTTATGCCCCCCCTTGTGAGGGCATAATGTTGTTGTCGGTGTGAGTCGGAAGTTTGGGGCCATGGCTGCGCTGCATCATCCTCGTAATGATGTCGATCGTCCACTCCTACAAGAAGCCACAGGGACCTCGACCTCCGGGGGCAACCCTACTAACTGTAGGTCGCCAACTCGCTCAGGAGCCTTGAGGGGTTCGACCCGCAAGGGCGTTCGCATATTTCGTAGGCCGCTAACTCTCGCGGGAGCCGCGAAGGGTTCAATCTGTAGGGGAGACCTCATGAAGAGGACTGATGAGGTTTATCCGAGCTGAAATAAAGTCGACAGAGCAGCTTAGTCTATTAGCCATCAACTTCCTCCAGGAACCAAGACTGGCTTGACATGCCAGGACAGCCTTATAGTCAAACAAACAACCCTTATAGTGACACATAGTGACAAAGGCCATGGTCTCACTTGACCATTGAACTACTTTTAAGTGATTTGATCATTTGTTTTCATGTTAATATTTGAATACATATAATAAGTAATCTAAAAGGTCATATTTACAAAATTTAAATTTAAATTATAAGTTTTGAACCATATAATGATAGTTTACATATTAACTTACCAACTTAATCAATAATGATAATATAAGTTTTAAACTATATATATATATATATATATATATATATATCATTTTTATTGAAAGTCAAGTTTTTAAAGAGCATTTTTTTTCAAGGGGGAGAGTAAACAAAGAACATGTTCCACAAGTAGACCTTGGAACCGACCCCAAAACCACCAATCAATTCTGCCATGGAACCAAACCGAACCAACCCATTCTTACCCCTACCACCCATGTTAGTGGATGAAAGTGTTGTGGGTCCTAATCCACCCTAACCCATCCATTTGACCCTCTAATTCAACTTAGTTTTTTTTTTTTCTCCATTCTAATTGCATAAAAACACAACAAAGTATTTAAACTAAAAATACATAAAAATTTGCAATTTTTAAATAAAAATAAAAGAGCATAAAACACAATGGTAAAAAATGTATATTTCATGTAAAATGCCAGAAAATGCAATTGTAAAAAAACAGAAAATATAAAAATTTGTACAAAATTATAGAAAAATGTAAAACACACACGTTTCAACTAAAAAGACAATGAAAAAGATAAAAGGTTGAAAAAATATTTTCAAATATAAAATACATGAAAATCTTGGAAAAATACAAATATTCGGTAAAGAGCAGAAATTGCAAAAGTACATAAAATGATAAAAATTAAAAAAAAATTATATATTATAGCAAAAAAGCAGAAAATGCAAAAAAAAAAGAAAACTGATAAAATTTTCAAAAAAAATTGGATAAAATTAAAAACTACAAAAAATACATACATACATATATAAAACAAAAAATCACAGAAATTTTGGAAAAAGAAATTATAACATTTTTAAAAGTATATATTTTAGAAAACTAAAAAATTGCAGACAAACTAATAACATGATAAAATTAAAAAAAAAATCAAACAAAAATTAAACATTGCATCAAACAATCAGATAAAAATTTACAAAAATACTTTTGCATAAATTGTAAAACCGTCATGTAGATGTAAAATATACATTATTTCATATTCAAATTACAAGAACTTACAAAACATTGCAAATATTTCAAAATCACTTAAATTTCTAATCGTAGTCTTTATTCATTCAAATCTTCAAACCGAAGATCTGAATAAGAGAGAGTGGTGGTGCGGTAGCCATATTCAAATTGGATATTTGTGCAATAGGGAATGAGGGTGGTGCTGATGGTGGTGCGGCACCAACTTCAAGATTTGTGTGAGAGGGGTGATGCGGTGTTGACCTTCTATTCGGTGCACATCCGCCTTCCCTAGCAAGGTTTTGAAAATCGACCCAGAAACAGAATCGATTGGGAGACTATTTTCTACTTTGACGGATCAATCGTTCGGATCAAATGGTTCAACTTGTGCCATCATAAATTAATTAAAAATAAAATAATATTTATAAATAATAAAAACAGCATAAAATTAAACAAAATACAGAAAAACCCATCATATAGAAAAAAATAAAACTATCTAAATATAAAAATAATAAAATACAGAACACATAGAAAATACAAAAAATATAAAAAAGTCTAAAAAATAAAAAAAAAACACAAAAATTTTAAAAAATAAAAAATTAAGATGTATTTAATCATACTTAATTACTTATACATGTGCAGAAAATACAAAAAAATCCAAAAAGTACAGAAAAAAAAACATAGAAAATTGTAAAAAAACAAAACATTGAAATTTGTAAACAAATACAGAAAAAATATAGAAAAAAACAGAAAGCTAGAAACTGCCGTTGGTAGACTGTAGTTTGGTCGGTGAACTGTAGTTTGGGCTCACAGAGAGAGGAAAATCGCCGTCGGTGGACAATAGTTTAGTTGCCGGTGATTGCCGCGGTAACTCCGGATGATGAGCAAAAAGCTAGAAACTGCCGCTGCAAACTCCTATAGATCAGTGATGAAACTGATTAAACCACCGGTCGCTGCAAATTTTGGTCTTTAAACGACGGTTGCCGCTGCAAAACCGTCGGTTGCCACTGCAAATCCTTGAGAAATATAAAATCTTGTCGCCGTAGGTCGTTGTCGATGAAGCCTCAACCACCACCTCCGGTTGCCGTGAGTCGCCGTACTTCACTGTAGGTCGTGGCCTCCACAGGTCGTCGGTGGTTACTGAGCGGCAGAGAGATGGGAAGGGAAGAACGAAAATTACTATTGTTCGAATCCTAGCCCAGTAGCCCTTACAAATTGACTGGGAGTTGGGACACGGGAAGAATTTTATTTTTTAGTTTATATTTTTCTTAATACAGGAAAAATAAAAAATAGAATCCGCAAACCGCTGCCGGGTTGAACGATTTAGCGGTTCGACCACCCGGATCAGCGGTTCTCTACCTTTTCAATGGGTTTTTGAATATTATCGGTTTACAGTAAAATCAGAATCGAAGACCTGAACGTTTCTTGGTTTATTTGGTGCGACTGTCCGGTCCAGTCCAGTTTTGAAAACATTGTTCCGTAGATCTAAACAAAGTGAAAGAGAGAGTCTGGTTCGGTGGTAAGAAGATGAATTGTGAGGGAGTGGTAAGAGAGAGGGTGTTTTCTTTTGGAGTAATTGTCATTTAAATGAAAAATGTTAGGATGAAGGTCCAGATCATGGTTTTTAAAAACGAACTGGTGACTGAACCGGTCAGGGGTCTGGTTACCAGTTCGAACGGTCTGATTGTTCGACCCGAACGGCCGGCCCGTTCTGACAAAAAAATTAAAAAACGGTCAAAATCGTTCAAACGGTTTTAACTTGAGCTAGAAACCCAGGGGGTTGAATCATGTAAACTTCCTCTTCAAGGTCACCTTTCAGGAAAGCATTCTTGATGTCAAGCTGATGTAAATCCTAGTCCAAATTAGCAGCAAGGGAGAAAAAGACTAATGAGTTCATCTTGGCAACAGGAGCAAAAGTTTCAACATAATCAACTCCATACACTTGAGTAAACCCCTTTGCCACTAAGCGAGCTTTGTACTTCTCCACTGTTCCATCAGCCATATGTTTGACAGTGAACACCCATTTACATCCAATTGGAACATTTCCCTTAGGAAAATCAACAAGATCCCATGTGCCATTCTTATGAAGGGCATTAATTTCTTCCTTCATGGCATTTGTCCATTTAGGAACTGAAAGAGCTTCTACCACATTCTTAGGGATAGGAACATTGTCAATGGAAGTAAGAAAAGCACGGAATAAGGGTGAAATGTTTTCATAGGAAACAAATTTGGAAATGGGATGTTTAGTGGTGCACAATCTAGCACCCTTCCTGTTAGCAATATGATGATCAAGGTCATTAGCAGCAGAGGGATCATTTTCAATAGATTCAAGGAAGTCATTGGGAGCCAAAATACTTGAGTGAGTATGATCCTCCCCCGAGGAATCTGGTGGCACTGGAGGTACAACTTCCGGATTTTCCACAGCTCTTGAATTTGGTTGGCCTTTGCGACGACGAGAAAAAACATGAAAAGGCGGAGGGTCAGGAAGAGAAGGGGAAGAAGGATTAGGAAGAGGAGACTGAGCCAATGGCGAAGAATTAGGAAGAGGAGGAAGCTGAACCAGTTTCTCCTCATGTCTACACTCCCCCTGAAGAGAAACATGAAAGATAGGCTCATCTTCAAAAAAAGAAACATCCATGGATACATAGAATTTCCGAGAAACAGGATCAAAACAATGGTATCCCTTCTGAGATAATACTCGAGGTATTACAGGAGCACATACTCGAGGTAATCCTTCCAACCCTCCTAAACCTAGTAACCCTTATGCAAGGCCTGCTCCTATTAAATGTTTTAAATGTAATGAGGTTGGACATAGATCCAGTGACTGTCCCAGGAGGAAGGCAGTTAATATGGTAGAAAGGGAGGAGGAAGAAGATATTGAGGAGGAAGTATATTGTGGACCTGATGGGGAGGATGAAGAGGGTCCATATGAATATGAGGAGTATACTTGTGTGGTAAGAAAATTAATGTTGTTCCAGAAAAATAAGGATACTTCTCAAAGGCACAGATTATTTCGTACCAGATGTATTGTCAAGGGAAAATTATTTAATTTAATTATTGACAGTGGTAGTCAGGAAAATATTATTTGTAGGGATGTCATCCAACAATTACAGCTGATTCCTGAAAAACATCCCAACCCATACACAATTGGGTGGATCAAGGAAGGAGGCGGTGTACAAGTGGAAGAACGCTGCAAGGTACCTTTTTCAATTGGTAAGTACCATGATGAAACATCTTGTAATATTGTAGATATGGATGCTTGCCATATTTTGTTAGGGAGGCCTTGGCAATTTGATACAAATGCAAGGCACATGGGTAGGAAGAATACCTACCAACTTGAAAAAGAAGGTGCACGTTATACTTTGTTACCCATAGCAGAAAAAAAATATTACAAATACTCCAAAGGCACATGAGAAAAATTTCCTTACCATCACCCATCATCATGCTGAATTTGTTAAAGAATGTAAGGATACTCATGAGATACATTTGTTAGTAGTAAAAGGAGAAGATGTTAATGGAGAAAATACAATTCCAGCTGAAATACAGGGACTACTGGATGAATTTAATGATGTAGTTCCAGAGGAGTTACCAAATGAACTCCCTCCCATGAGAGATATACAACACCATATTGATTTTGTTCCAGGTGCTAGTCTACCTAACCTCCCACATTATAGGATGAGTCCTAAGGAGAATGAAATTTTACGAGAAAAGGTAGCAGAATTATTGAAAAAGTGACACATTCAAGTCAGCATGAGTCCTTGTGCAGTACCTGCCTTATTAACACCTAAGAATGATGGCAGTTGGAGAATGTGTGTCGATAGCAGGGCCATTAACAAGATCACCATTGGGTACAAATTTTCCATTCCTAGGCTGGATGACATGCTGGATCAACTAAGCGGAGCTGTAGTTTTCTCAAAAGTAGATCTCAGGAGTGGATATCATCAAATCAGGATCCGTCCTGGAGATGAATGGAAGATAGCCTTCAAGACTAGAGATGGCTTGTTTGAGTGGTTGGTCATGCCCTTTGGACTAACCAACGCACTCAGCACTTTCATGAGGCTGATGAACCAGGTATTGCGCCCCTTCATTGGTAAATTTGTGGTAGTCTATTTTGATGATATTTTGATATACAGCAAGTCTATCACTAAGCATGTGGGACATATTAGGGAGGTCTTGAAAACATTGAGGGAAAATAAATTATATGCTAATTTGAAGAAATGCATCTTTATGAATGATAATTTATTATTCCTGGGATTTATTATAAGCAAGGATAGTGTGAAAGTAGATGAAGAAAAGGTGAAAGCCATTAGGGAGTGGCCGACCCCATCCACTGTCACAAACGTCAGGCGATTTCATGGGTTGGCAACCTTCTATAGGTGTTTTATTAAGAATTTTAGTAGTATCATGGCTCCCATTACTGAATGCTTGAAAAGGGGGAAATTTCAATGGGAAGAAGAACAAGAACAAAGTTTTGCTCTCATAAAAGAAAAGTTATGTATTGCTCCTGTTCTTGCCTTACCAGATTTCAATAAATTATTTGAAGTTGAATGTGACGCCAGTGGAGTTGGCATAGGGGCTGTATTGTCCCAAGAGAAAAGACCCATTGCTTTCTTTAGTGAAAAATTATGTGAAGCCAAGAGAAAGTGGTCTACTTATGACAAGGAATTTTATGCTGTGATAAGAGCCTTGAAAACATGGGAACACTATTTAATTGCAAAAGAATTTGTTCTCTATACTGACCACCAGGCCCTAAAATATCTTAGTAGGCAAAGGCAATTAAGGAGTGATTTACATGCCAGATGGTCTGCTTTCCTAGACAAGTTCCCATATAAAATTGTGTATAAGACAGGATAGCAAAATAAAGTGGCTGATGCACTTAGTAGGCGTGTAGCTCTCATCAAGACCCTCAGCGTTGAGATTGTGGGTTTTGAGTGCATAAAAGACTTATATGCCCAAGATGAAGACTTCCAACAGGTATGGGAGAAATGTGTGAATAAGCAGTCAGCAGAAGACTTCTTTATTTATGACGGGTTCCTCATGAAAGGGGAGCAGCTGTGTATCCCTTGCACCTCCCTCCGCGAAAAGATCATCAGGGATTTGCACGGGGGTGGACTAGCAGGACACTTGGGAAGGGACAAAACAATAGAAGCTGTTAAGGGGCGATATTACTGGCCGAAATTGAGAAGGGACGTGTCTACCATCGTAAGAAGGTGCTATGTTTGTCAGACAATGAAGGGACAAACCCAGAACACAGGTCTCTACATGCCCCTACCCGTTCCTACTGCTATATGGGAAGACTTGTCCATGGATTTTGTGCTAGGCTTGCCAAAGACCCAGAGGAACATGGACTCCGTCTTCGTGGTGGTTGATAGGTTCTCAAAAATGGCTCACTTCCTCCCATGCAAGAAAACAGCAGATGCATCCGCAACAGCCAAATTATTTTTCAGAGAGATTGTTCGCTTACATGGGGTACCCAAGACCATCACTTCAGATCGTGACACACGGTTCCTCAGTCACTTTTGGATGACCCTGTGGAGATTGTTTGATTCATCACTTAATTTCAGCAGTACAGCCCATCCGCAGACAGATGGACAAACAGAAGTGGTAAATCGAACCTTAGGGAATTTAATTCGTAGCATATGCCGGGAACGGCCGAAACAGTGGAACTTCGCCAAAGCCCAGGCTGAGTTCGCCTATAACAATGCAGTGCATAGTTCTACAAGCAGATCCCCATTCTCCATCGTGTACATGAAGGTCCCTAACCATGCACTGGATTTAGTGAAACTACCCAAGATACCCAGTGCCAGTATCTCAGCAGAACAGATGGCAGAACAAATCCGGTCCGTCCAAGACGCCGTGAAGCAGAAGCTAGAACAATCCAACGCCAAGTACAAGATGGCCGCAGACAAACACCGCCGACCTCAAGTGTTTGATGTAGGTGATGAGGTTATGGTCTTCTTAAGGAAGGAAAGAATTCCCGTAGGTACCTACAACAAGTTGAAGCCTCGGAAATATGGTCCATACAAGATCGTGAAGAAGATTAATGATAATGCCTATATAGTGGACCTACCATATCATATGGGTATATCCAAGACCTCCAACGTTGCTGACCTTCACCGGCACCTGCCAGAGATAACACTTGCCTATCCTCGTCACGACTCGGGGTCGAGTTCTCTCCAAGTGGGGGAGAATGATGGAAGCCCATCCCAAGGCCCATCTCACCCCTAGGGGCGGCAACTCCTAGGATAAGGTCAAGAGTCCAAGATAAGTCAAAAAAGGATAATAGGATAATTCAAGACCCATTAAGACTCTTCCAAGACTCCAAGATTATCAAGACTCTTCCAAGATTAGCAAGAATTCAATACTCCAATCAAGATCCAACAAAGACTCCAAGAAACATCAAGAAATCCAAGACTCCTAGATTCATGCATAAAGAGAGCTAGGGAGATCGGACGGTGGAAGATCAAGCCCAAGAATTCCAAGAGGGTTCGACCTTATCAAGACAGCCCAAGAGGATCAAGATCAAGATCAAGACTCATGTTCTTTCCTAGTTCTTTTACAATTCCCAAATGTATTATAAATACTGCTATTTTCCCAAAGTTATTCATCAATTCATACTTCAGATTTTCAGAATTTCTTCAAGTTCTCTTCTTCCTATTTTCGCCACCTTTTCTCTCTCCTAGAGAAATCGGTGTTTTTCGCTAGGTGCTAGTGAACGCCCGATGTTTGCTTCGCCAGCTCCGGTTCTCTTTGCTTCCACGCTGCGTCAAAAGAGCTAATGAAGTACCTTTGCAACGAATCACCTGACCAGCAGTACTCGACATTCTTTCTTTCTGGAGTTAGATTTTAGAAGGGTGGAGTGATAGACGGTGTTCATGGGGCAATGAAGGAGGTACATACAGATATATTTATAGGGAAAAAGAAATTAAAAAGCCTTTGTTCCTCCAAACAAAATCACTGTCCGGTGCGGTACAAAATAGCTATAGCGGCGACGTAAGAGGATCTTTAGTTCCTTATTCTTGGGATGTCCCTGATTTCCATAACTTCTTTTGTCCTTTGAATTCTCGTTTCTCAAAGAAGAAAAACAAGAAAATGTTGAATTTTTAAATCCGATCAACCAGGATTTAAGTGGTAATCTTGGGACATTTTCAACCACCCAATACATTTTACGTTGCAACTTTCCAATTAAAAGGCCAAAAACAAGAAACAAAAGCAACTCAAAGGACACAACAAACCACAATAGAAAACACTCGAAAAATAGGAATCGAATTAGAGCTTCAAGTCAGACTGGAGCAAATTAATCATCAAGCCAAACAGGGCAACCAAAAATAAACTTGCCACGCTCATTGAAACCTTTCTATGCAAGAAGATGACATGCTACACCGTTACAGGACCGACCAATGTAAGAGAGCACAATTAGGGTCCATTTGTTTTATAGCTTGAATGGGAATAGTCTATTCCCATAGTTCTATTTGGTTTAGAAAGAAACGATCGAAATTTCATTTCCAACAGTCTGTTTGGTTCGGCACTAATGTCAACTCGCCCATCACTAACCACTTGCACTATAAGCCAAGTATTAAAATCAGCTAATAATCCAATCTCGTAAGAATTTATTTACAACCTACTCCACCATTCTACTATCAAACCAAATACGCATTTCAATTTAATAGAAGTTTTGGTAAGAAAATATCATGGTTTTCAAAACCGGATTGGACCGGACAGTTGGACCGGAAAAACCGGTAACCAGTCAGGCCCTAGGGTTCGGTTACATTAAAAACCAAAAATCTTTAAAAAACATTGAAAAAGTTAAAAAACCGCTAACTCGGGCGGTCAGACCGCTAAATCGTTCAACGGGCAGCAATTCGAGGGTTCGTTTTTTTTTATTTTCAATGTTTTAAATAAAATTAAAAAAAAACAAAAAATAAAATTACTTTAATATCCCCATCCCAAATCAATTAATCGAATGTAGGGTTAGAACCCCATTTTCGTGGAAGCAACCGAGGGTGACCTGGCAGGAGCAACAGCTCGGCACGGCAGTGCGCTTAAGGCGCGAGCTCCGAGAGGAGGAACCAGCGGTCCGAGCTCCCCAAAAGGAGCCCGAACTCTCCCTTTGACCCTGAGCCTTACAAGGAGCACAAAGGGCAACAACCCGAACTGGCCCACCCCAGGGCAGTTCCCACACCACTCCGGCACTTCGTCTCCAAGTCGCCGAACTGAACAACCGTACCTGACACCAAAGGAGTCCGTATCCTGAGGTGGCGCACCTAACTGACTTAGGATCTGACGCTTGACAGCCGCACTTCAACGGCCACCTACCACCGCCACCTCCAGTTACAAAGACGGCTCCGACAAAGAAAGCAGTGGCGGTTGTCTACCCCAGCAGAGGTGATGACACCCGAACTGGCAGAAGTGCAGAGGTAATGATACCCGACCTGACAGGAGCTTGAGAGTGAGTGCGCGAAGTGGTTATAAAAGGCCCTCTTCCCCCCAAGAATAAAGGTACGTGATAACTTTGCGTCATCTGGTTTTTATCTTGCCTTTGAGAAAATACTAACTTGAGCTTCGGAGCACTCTCACCGGGTTCCTCCCCGGAGACTACTCACTTTCTTCCCCGTTTCAGGCACCTTTTGCTCCAGTCAGAGGCAAGATCGTTGACAGCTAGGACCGACCGGATTGCGCTCCATCAATTGGCGTCGTCTGTGGGAAACGCTTCTAAAAGCCTCCCTCCAAAACTTTCATAACACCATTTTTCCAAGAAACCCCAACACCCATGGCTTCTTCCAGCAATGTCGGACGTAGCACGGAGATGAACGCCACCGGGGAATAACTTCAAGTCCCCGTGGTGTGCATTGGACAGTTCACCATCCCCCTTCCGGTGGATGGGACCCCCAGCCTGAATGCGCCACGAACAGTGGCGCCCGTGAATCTTCCCGCCATGAACGTCCCCCTTCCTCCCTCTGTTGGAACCACCTTTGCTGAACCAACCATTGTTCCCTCGGCAACTAGCCAGAACCAGCTTGATGACCTGGTGCATGGCTTGCGGGCCATCCAAGCCCAAATGCAACAGCTTCAACAACATCAAATCTACCAGCAGCAGATGCTGCACCATGTATCCCAATACCACTACCAGCAGCAGTTCCCCCAACTGCCTCAAAGTCAGCCGCAGCTCCCACCTCGGCACCTCGCCGTTAGGCGAGCCAAGCCCTCCCCTCAAGGCGGGCACCCCAACCAGGAGGCTTCCCAAGCTCGGGCCTTCCCCCCTGTCATCATAAATCCTTGTAGTTCCTATGCCCAGAGACTTCAAACTCCCCCCACTCGACAAGTATAATGGGTCCTTTGACCCCAGCGACCATGTCGATGCCTTCCAGTCCCAGATGCACTTGGCTAGGGCCAGCGAGTCCTGTATGTGCATAGCCTTCACTACAACCTTCAGAGGAGTGGCTTGCACCTGGTACAGGAACCTGGCCCCCGGGTCAATAAGGAGCTGGGCCCAGTTCGTGCAGGTCTTCACCACGCACTTCGTCACCAGCAAGCGGTGCCCCCGAACCGAGGAGAGCCTTCTCGGCATGGTCTAGAAGGAAGGGGAGCCCATCCGCAACTACATCAAGCGGTTTAACGACGCATGCCTACAGATCCCACGCTTGGACCCCGCAGTTCAGCTCGCGGCGGCCAAGATGGGGCTGACACACAAGGAGTTCAAGTGGCACATAGTGGCCAACCAGCCCGCGACCATTGCTGAGTTCCTTAAGCTCGCGGACAAGTTCATGCGAACGGAGGAGGAGATCAACCAAAGGACTGGGGGTGGGTTTGAAAAAAGAAAGAGAGAAGAACTCCACAATCAAGGAGACAGCCGGAAGGATCCATGTCGAGCGCCGAAACCAAGCCAGCCGTTCTGAGCTCCCATGGTAGGTCGAACAGACTACACGCCCTTGAACACGAAGCGGGCTGAGATCTTGATGACGATCAAAGACACCCTGTACGTAAAGTGGCCACCTCGCCTAAAAGGGAACCCAAACGAGAGGAACAAAAACTTGTACTGCAGTTTCCATAGATACCACAGTCATAGTACCGAACATTGTCGCGGGTACTTAAGAATTTTTGTACAGCATAATAATAATAATAATAATAATAATAATAATAATAATAATAATAATAATAATAATAATAATAATAATAATAATAAGATAGGTCGGCAAGGGGAGCATGGTAAGGATGCTCCCGAGTCCAGTAGCAGGCCGGCCGAATAGTTGTAGAGACAGCCTCCAGAAGAGAGGCCAGTTCGGAGAACCATCCACGTGATAGTGGGAGGTTCGGTAGTAGTGGGTTGTACTTCGGCAGCGGCCCGGGCGTCAGTTCGCGAAGCTGCCCAAGAAGAGCAAAACCCTCCGAAGAGGCCGAAGACGGAGGAACTGATTTTCTTCACGGAAGATGATGCGCGAGGGGTCCACTACCCCCACGATGATGCGCTTGTCATAAAACTAAGGATCAGCAACTTCGAAGTCAGGCGCGTGCTTGTTGATTCAGGCAGCTCGGCGGACATTCTCTTCAAATCGGCGTTTGATCAGCTTCAGTTGCAGAGAAGCGAGTTGAAGCCCGCAAACACTCCTCTGGTGGGCTTCAGCGGAGAGGAAGTCAGGCCCCTCGGGAAAATAACAGTATCTGTGGAAGTCGGCACATAGCCCTGTGTGGTTAGACTCAACCACGATTTCCTGGTGGTCACGACCCCCTCCCCATACAATGCCATAATAGGGCAGCCAATCACTCATGTCCTACGGGCAGTGGTCTCCACCTACTACTTGGCAATGAAGTTTCCTACAGACTTCAGTGTGGGAGTAGCGCGGGGCGACCAGCTCAAGTCCCGCAAGTGCTATGTTGCCGCCCTGAAGGGAAAAACCAAGGTAGCCAACGACCTTGAACTGGAGTGACCTACAGAGCAAGGCGAAGAACGAGCTGCGCCCACAGAAGAAATGGTCGCAATCCCAACTTCAGCTGCGAACCCAAGTCGGACACTACAGATCGGTGCTTCCGTCCAGGAACCTCTACGATCTGAACTGGTAAGTTTCTTACTTCAAAATTTAGATATTTTTGCATGGTCCGCGGATGATATGCCCGGTATTACCCCAGCCTTATAACTCACAAATTTAATATAGACCCTGTAGTCAGACCCATTAGATAGAAGAAACGCAACTTAGCCCCAGAACGCTGGAGGGTGGTCGATGAGGAGGTCGAGAAGCTCCTCGCAACAGACTTCATAAGGGAAGTTCATTACCTGAGCTGGGTAAACAACCCAGTTCTGGTAAAAAAGGCAAACGGCAAGTGTTGCATGTGCGTCAACTACACCGACCTGAACCGAGCTTGCCCGAAAGATTGCTTTCCCCTCCCCAGAATTGACCGCCTAGTGGACGCGACCTCGGGACATGAGTTGCTAAGCTTCTTGGACGCCTACTCGGGCTACAACCAAATCAGGATGGACCAGTCCGACGAGGAAAAAACCACCTTCATAACCGAGTTCGGCCTGTACTGCTACAAGGTCATGCCCTTCGAACTGAAAAATGCTGGGGCAACCTTCCAAAGACTCGTGAATAAGCTGTTTCAGCCCTTAATTGGCACGAAGATAGAATGTTATGTAGACAACATGGTCGTCAAGACAGTTTTCGCATGAATTAATACAAGACTTGCACTCTGTCTTCCAAATTCTGCGTCAATTTAGCATGAAACTAAACCCAAACAAGTGTGTCTTCGGTGTCACCTCGGGTAAGTTCCTAGGGTACATCGCCAACCGGCGTGGCATTGAGGTCAACCCAGACAAAATAAAGGCCATCCTAGACATGAGACCACCTTGAAAAGTAAAAGAGGCTCAGATGCTAAATGGCCGCATAGCCGCCCTGGGCCGCTTTATGTCCAAGTCAGCAGACCGCTGCCTGCCTTTCTTCAAGGCAATTAAAGGCAAAGGGTTCGAATGGACCCCAGACTGCCAGCTCGCGTTTGGTGAGCTCAAGAAATACCTCGCCAGTGTGCTAGTCTTAACCAGGCCCGAGGAGGGCGATGTCCTAGAACTGTACCACTCAGCAAATGACGAGGTGGTCAGTTCGGTACAAATAAAAGAAGTAGATCGGGTCCAACGACCCATCTATTATGTTAGTAAAATTTTGCAGGGAGCAGAGACAAGATACCCGTAGATAGAAAAGTTGGCATACGCACTGATAATTGCAGCTCGGAAACTCCGCCCATATTTCCAGGCTCACACAGTCGTCGTCTTGACTGGCAAACCTCTGAGGCAAGTCTTACTCAAGCCTGAGGTTTCCGGTCGGCTGACGAAGTGGGCCATCGAGCTCAGCGAGTACGACCTCTAGTATAAGCCACGAACTGCTATTAAGGCCTAAACCTTGGCAGATTTCATCGTCGAGTGCACGTTCAACTCCAAAGTCCTCAGGCCGGTTGAGCCCGGAGCTCCCAGGCCAATAGAGTTTGAACCCCGTGAGGTAGCAGCCAGGATGGTCTCTCCTAGTTAGGCCAAACGCGAACTGGGATGAGGAGCCCTAGATCCTTCACGTAGATGGCTCCTCGAATCAACAGGGCAGCGGGGCTGGAATAGTCCTACGTGGCCCGGGTGACACGAAATTGGAATACGCGCTACGCTTTGAGTTCGCGGCATCCAACAACGAGGCGGAGTATGAGGCATTGATAGCCGGGCTGGCCCTAGCGCAAGAGGTAAGAGCGAAACACATAGTTATCTACAACGATTCCCAGCTTGTGGTCAACCAGGTTACGGACGAATACGAAGCACGCGAGCTAACTATGATCGCCTACTTGGCAAAGGTAAAGGAGGCTCTGCTCAACTTCCAGTCACACTTCATCAAGCAAATCCCGAGGTCAGAGAACACTGAGGCCGATGCCTTGTCCCGGTTAGCCAGCACCAGTCACAACGCCATGAGAACCGTGTACATAGAGGACTTACCTCGGCCTAGCATTCTCGGGGGGGCAGAGGAGGTCGCTCCCGTCCTTGAAGTATAGCCGAGCTGGATCGACTCACTCGTGAGCTTCTTGCTTGACGAGACCTTCCTTGTAGATTGCAATGCAGCCAGAAGGGTGCAGCGCCAGGCAGCCAAATATATCATAATAGACGAACGGTTGTACCGACGATCCAACACGCTCCCCTACCTGCGTTGCTTGCGACCAGCCGAAGTCGTGCTCGTACTCCGCGACACTCATGAAGGTCTATGCAGCGGACATTTTGGGGGGCAGGGCCCTCGCCCAGAAGGCACTTCGATAAGGGTACTACTGGCCAACGATGAAGGCAGAGGCCATCGAGCTCGTCAGAAAATGCGACAAGTGTTAGAAGCATGCCAATATCTACCATCAGCCTGCTGCCGACCTCAAGTATCTCACTAGTCCATGGCCCTTTGCGCA
Source organism: Nelumbo nucifera (assembly GCF_055504915.1). Classification (NCBI taxonomy): domain Eukaryota; kingdom Viridiplantae; phylum Streptophyta; class Magnoliopsida; order Proteales; family Nelumbonaceae; genus Nelumbo; species Nelumbo nucifera. The sequence continues at coordinate 36,256,681 of NC_142653.1, read as the reverse complement.
ATGGGGCATCGACCTCCGGGGGCCATCCCCGCCAGCAACAGGTGGGAGGAAGTTCCAAGTGGTGGCGGTAGATTACTTCACAAAGTGGGTAGAAGTTGAACCTCTCGCAACAGTCACAGCTCGAAACATACAGAACTTCTTATGGAACAACATAGTATGTCGCTTCGGGTTACCTCGGGTACTGATCTTCGACAATGGCAAGCAGTTCGACATCAAATTTCAGGAATGGTGCCAAGATATGGGGATTCGGCAGAACTTCACATTGGTCGCGCACCCGCAAGCAAACGGACAAGCAAAAGTTATGAATAGAGCTATCCTCCGCGGGCTGAAAGCGCGACTAGATCGAGCTAAAGGGTTGTGGACGGACGAACTACCAAGAGTTCTATGGGCTCACCGAACTACAGAAAAAACCGCCACGGGAGAGACCCCCTTTAACCTCACCTACGGCACTGAAGCGAAAATCCCGATGGAGATCGAAGTACCTACACTACGACTAGAAGCATACGACGATCAGACAAACGGAGATGAGCTACGTACCAACCTCGATCTACTCGACGAGGTAAGAGACCTCGTGTACATCCAAACTGCAACTTACCAGCAAAGAGTAGCTCGGTACTACAATGCCAGAGTAAAAAAGTGGAACTTCCACGTCGGTGACCTGGTTCTCCATAAGATCATGGCACCGGAGCCCGGCGTGGGCAAACTTGGACCGAATTGGGAAGGGCCCTACCGAGTAAAGAGAGCGCTCGGGGGAGCATACGAGCTTGAAACCTTAGAGGGCAAACAAGTACCCCGAGCGTGGAATGTGATTAACTTGAGACGATACTACCTATAAATCACCGAGCGAGGTGGACTAAGTCGCTACCAAGGACCTCGGCATGGGCAAGCAAAGGCAAAATGCTAGCACCAAGCTGACGAGGCAAAGCGCTAATAGCGAGCTGATAAGGACCTCGGTATCTCATCATCAGGGGCCAGTGTTGATGCCGAAAGCGGCCGCACGAGTATGGTTCTCGACAGAACAATATAGTCAGTTCGGGCATATAGCCTTATTATGCTAATTTGCCCTAGGCCCTAATTATAGTAGTTCGACAATATAATCAGTTCGGCAAAGAAGGAGAAGACAACACTTAACCAAAAAGACATTTTATTGCATAATACTCTATGTACATTCCAAAAAAAAAAAAGAAGCGAGCTCACAGGCCCGGTGGTACATCTTCCTCGCCCTTGGAAGGCACTTCAACGATACCCGAAGGCCCTGCCTCATCCTCAAAATCCGGTTCACCATCAGCCGCGTTGGCCATCTCCTGAGTAATGCACGAAGTAGTTATGGCATTGATGTCGAGCTCGGGGTACGTGTTCCTGATCATCCACCGGCTCAGTTTAAAACCCCTTCTATACGAGCCCATCATCAGGTCGTCAAAGCGCGGCGAGGCAATATAGTCATCGACGGCCTTCTTCTTGGCATCCTCGATGCCCTGAGAAAAGATCTCAGCCCTCTCCCTAATATCCTCTTGAAGGTATTCGACCTGATGCTGCAAGTCCAGCCTCAGGTCCGCCATGTGCTTCACCACCACTCCCATGGCCTCTTCGGCAGCTCGTGCTCGCCTCGAACTCCTTTTCGCTTGGGCTGCTAAAGCATGAATGGAGGAGTTCACCTACCAAAAGGAAAAATAACGACAAAGTTAAAAAGAGTAATAGCGAGAAAGGTAATAACGGGGAGCCCGACAAGAAGTCGCTGACTTACCACCATGGCATAAGAGGCAGCACTCCCGGCTTCGTGGTTCAAAGGAAGCTCAGCCCACACCGCGACTTCCTCAGGATAAACGGCCTCCCTACATTTTTGAAGAGCGTGGTTCGGCGACAGCACGCTCCTGAACTCGCCTTGGCCTCCCAAGCCTGAAGGCCCAGCCTGGGTATAAGCAGTCTCAGGGTAAGGGGCCCCTACCGCTTCTTGTACCGGAATATCACGATCTCGTCAGGACCGTGTTCCCAAGGGAAGTCGCCCGAGGGTATAAAGTAAGTATACTCCCCGGGCAAGTTGAACTGGGTGATAAGGGAGTAAAGCCCCTCAGGCGTCATGGTTGAGGACCCAAACTTGTCTAACGTCCGACCTCAACAGGAGGAGGACGCCAAACTACCCGAGACGACTCGGCCTACGGGTTTGAACTCTTCCTCGAGCTCTCCCTCGAGCTCTACCTCGGGCTCACTAAGGCTGTCGGGGGATGCAGCTCAATTCGTGGAACCTGCATCTGACCCCCTCAAGAGTTGTCTAAGCTGTCCGAGCTAGACATCAGGAGGAAAGGAAAACTAGGAAGAAAGTACTAATTCACCCGGAAAAAGCTAACAGACTATGGAAGGTTGACACGAGCTAAAACATGGATGCGAACTCAAGAAGCGAACGCAGGAGAACGACGATGGAAAGCGACTAGGGGTCCCCCACTATTTATACCCACAGGGATCGAAAACCGACGGCTCTGATTGAGGAAAACCCAACGGCCCACGATCAAGCTAACCGCACGCCTCCGAAGACCGAGACGTGACTGGCCGCACGTCTTTGGAAACTGAAGCAGTGCCAGTGCACGTCTCCCAACATTGAAGGCAGTAGTGGCACATTTTTCAAATTTGAAATAACGCCCGCTGTCACGTCTCCCAGCATTGAAGGCAACAGTGGCACATTTTCTGAATTTGAAATAACGCCCGTTGTCACATCTCCCAGCATTTAAAGACGACTTGGCGCGTTTTCTGATTTTTTGGTGCTCGAGGAATCCGGAAATCTCCTGATGCGCGTACACTTCGCGCCATCAGTCAACCGGTTTGAAGTACGGGTCAAATCCACCCATCACCTCGCGAACTCCCTGCGCCAGAGCAAGACCCTTAGCGCAAGGAGTGGGGGGCAATTGATGGAGGAAGATTTGGCCCGACCTCTTGGCCACCCAACACGTGGAAGCAACCGAGGGTGACCTGGTAGGAGCAACAGCTCAGCACGGCAGTGCGCTCAAGGCGCGAGCTCCGAGAGGAGGAACCAGCGGTCCGAGCTCCCCAAAAGGAGCCCAAACTCTCCCTTTGACCCCGAGCCTTACAAGGAGCGCAATGGGCAACAACCCGAACTGGCCCACCCCAGGGCAGTTCGGGCCACACTTCTATCCGAACTCAAGACTTCACCTCGCACACCACTCCGGCACTTCGTCTCCAAGTCGCCAAACTGAACAACCGTACCTGACACCAAAGGAGTCCGTATCCTGTGGCGGCACACCTGACTGACTTAGGATCTGACACTTGACAGCCGCACTTCAACGGCCACCTGCCACCGCCACCTTCAGTTACAGAGACGGCTCCGACAAAGAGAGGAGTGGCGGTTGTCTGCCCCAGCAGAGGTGATGACACCCGAACTGGCAGAAGTGCAGAGGTAATGATACCCGACCTGATAGGAGCTTGGGAGTGAGTGCGCGAAGTGGTTATAAAAGGCCCTCTTCCCCTCAAGAATAAAGGTACGTGATAACTTTGCGTCATATGGTTTTTTATCTTACCTTTGAGAAAATACTAACTTGAGCTTCGGGGCACTCTCACCGGGTTCCTCCCCGGAGACTACTCGCTTTCTTCCCCGTTTCAGGCACCTTTTGCTCCAGTCAGAGGCAAGATCGTTGACAGCTATGACCGACCGGATTGCGCTCCATCAAGTTTAGACAGAAACGATCGAAATTTCATTTCCAATAGTCTATTTGGTTCGGCACTAATGTCAACTCACCCATCACTAACCACTTGCACTATAAGCCAACTATTAAAATCAGCTAATAATCCAATCTCGTAAGAATTTAGTTACAACCTGTAGAAGTGCTCCATCATGGTTTTCAAAACCGGACTGGATTGGACAGTCGGACCGGAAAAACCGGTAATCGGTCAGGCCCCCGGGTCGGTTACATTAAAAACCAAAAATCTTTAAAAAACATTGAAAAAGTTAAATAACCACTAACCCGGGCGTCAACCCGCTAAACCGTTCAACGGGCAGTAGTTCGTGGGTTCTCTTTTTTATTTTCAATGTTTTAAATAAAATAAAATAAAAAACAAAAAATAAAATTACTTTAATATCCCCATCCCAAATCAATTAATCGAACGTAGGGTTAGAACCCCATTTTCGTTCTAACCCTTCATTCTTCCCTCCTCTCAGCCCTCACCCAACCGACCACCTGCAGCTGCCAGCACCTCCGGCATTCGACGGTGATACACACCGACCAACGATGATTAACGGCGACCAGCAATGGCTAGTTTGCAGCGGCGGCCATCCCTCACACCCAACCGACCACCTGCGGCGGCCAGCATCTTCAGCGTTCGACGGCGACGCACACCGACCGACTGCGACTAATGTCGACGGGCGATGGCGAGTTTGTAGCGGCGGCCAGTGTTTTTTGCGATTTGCATCACTTCGGGCTTTGCGGCAGGCAAGTTCTATCAATTGAACGATATTGGTTCAATTCAACCTAATCCAATATAAATCCATTAGGGGTGGGTCTGATCCAATCCAATCCAATAAATAATGTGGACCATTACGTCTGAGCTAAATCAATTCAATATATCTTATTTGTCCATTTATCCGTCCAAATTTATTTTGATTTCGACGGTTCCAACCCAAAAATTGGTCCATTGACACACCTACATTAGAGCTCTAACCAGATTTGACTCTTGTTGTGGATTGTAACTGAGTTGAGCTTATACAGAGTTCCATAAAATGCTTGTTGTGTTTGAGAAGAGTTATTGCCCCTAAAGGTTATCATAGGAGTGTTTTCAATTTGCCATTGACCCAGCTTGTTGAATCGTTCAAACCATCACCTAGCTTTGATTTTGGATCCCGTTATGTTGAAACCCACTAATTGGTAAAAATGTTGACTTGGTCAAAAAACATCTGATATGGGCGGTTCAATTGTTGATCCATTCGATCTGGTCATCGGGTTGTGGGTTACACACTCAATGTATGTACATACTTTCGGAGGCCAAAATTTAAATGCATTCTGATGTTCAATTGGAATGATCTTTTTTTTATTTTAGGCAACTTTTTGAGATCTATGCATCTCAAAATCAAGGGGCCAAAGGTGCATTACCCCTCTAATTTTGCCAAAAAACCCTTTTCTAGACCTCAAAAACAATTATACATGACCCATGACCTGAAGGAAAAAGTGGGTCCGCCTCTAAAAGGGTTTTTAAAACATTGATCATAGGTAGTCATATATTTATATTCACTTCCATTAACTAGACATCCGAGAATGTCTTAATTTGAAGAGATCAACCAAATGGTGATCGATGCCAGGATCTGTGATTGTAGTCTAGAGTATTTTTGTGTGTTCAAGATGGGTAGTTGGAAATCTATATTACTCATGTAGCATCATAATATAGCATTCTGGTCCAACCCAAGTGATATGATTTAGGGTTATTAGATCGATCTGGCCAAGATATTTGTTGGAATTATTGGGCTGATTTAAGGTCCAATACATGGTGGCTGAATACGATGCTCATGGACCTAAGGAGTGATCAGATTGCCAATCCAGAGGCTTCCTTAGTTCCTTTTGTAATCGGTGTTTTGAACACACTGTGTAGCTTTGTAGGTTAATAACAAAGGCAAATATGAGTACAATGAAGAATCGTCATACAACTTGTTTTGAGACTGAAGAAAAAAACGAGAGAGATTGTGTTCATTTCTTCACTCTCTATTCATCATATATCTAGGTTTCAGTTTAGAAAAGGGCATTTTTCAGATTAAAGAATTGAAAGTTTGGACTACTGTTATCATCATATTCATAGAGAATTTTGATTAAGTTGGAATTAAGGGAAAGTATAAAACAAGAACATTGAACAAATGGTCTATGTATATAGTTCTTGAATCTTGAGCACCCTATCCTAAAACCCAGTCCAATATAAGGTAAGTCCAAACACAGACTGATCTAAATCCCAAAACAACTCAGATTGAGTTGTGTCTGCAAGGAGAGTGGACAAGGGGCAGGGGTTCCAAAAATTTTAATAAATGGATTATGATAAAGAATGTGGACCAAGTAGAGATGTAAACTGTAAATGTTCCTTTTACTTGCTTACATTATAAATAAGTGTCTGGCTGGGCACCTGTGAGCTCACTACTCAACCTAAGACCAACCTAGTATAGAATTAAGCTTAAGTTTTAAGCCTAAGCAGCCCAATTCATCGCCGAAAAAAAACCCAGTCCAACCTGAGCAAAAGCTAGTAGAGTTGAGTTGGCCCACCTAAGTTGCATTTTCCACCAATTCGAAATTCTGCTATTTGATGAATTGTCCACATTGGCCACTGTGGAGAAATAGTTCAGACAGTCCAGTTAGTTTCTCAAATAATTGATCTAGTTACAACCCTTTAGTTTCTAGTTAAAAGATGTGTTTGTTGGTACTACTGTTACTATTCCATACATGTAAGGTCTTTTCTCTGATCAATATGTTTTGTCACCAACTTGCCCTAGCCCGACTATGCCCACTCATGCCTGAACCTGGAAGAGTTGTGCTTGGATTTCGCTTGAACGACTTCACCTCAGGTGACGACCATATTATAATTAATCAAATTAAATTCTTGTATGGTTTCTCATCTCATTTCAGTTGTTTAAAAAGTGACAGTAGGATGAGGAGTTGTTTTGGCGAATCATATAAGTGCAATAGCTGGTCGTTCTTTGTTGACTTTAAGGATCCTTACATATCTATGTGATCGGTTTGCTGATGATCTTTTGATTTTTGGCAAATTAATGCTCAATTTCTGAAATTTATATCATTCATGAACAACTCAACCCTTTCTAGCGAAGCGAAAGAAATTAATTATCACAAGTTTTCAATCTACTTTGTGCTAATTAACATTCTTTGTCATAGAGGAGTTTCCTAAGATATATATACCCATTCATTCTGCCATTAATCACCATGCAAAAATTAATTCTCAAAGAAATCCTCTGCTTCCGTCATTTATTGTTAATTTCAGAGATATTGGAGAGAGAGAGAGATTTATTTATTTACCATAAAAAATACTTAATATAGCTTATTTTATTACTTACAACTCAACCACATGCATGGATGAACTGCACATCCAAGTCATCGTTCAATCTATGCCTTGGGCATGGTGATTGACGAATTTATTCCAAAGTTGCACAGTAGAGCAAACATCTAAATACACCCAACAGTCATTAAACGAGAGCACAGAGAGGAGAGAGAGAGAGCTAGAGAGGGAGAGAGAGAGAAGAGATGATTGATTCAAGATTTGTTAATTAGTCCATACTTCTGGGACGTTTCCAATTGCTTCAAGGTATATGGCCACCTCCACCTCCAGATCCATAGCCTGAACCAGACCCAGACCCATAGCCAGACCCTGAACCATTGCCAGCACCACCTCCATCACCACCGCCACCGCCGCCACCACCACCTCCGCCCCCACCAGAGCCACCACCACTGCCACCTACTCCACCACCATAGCCTGAGCCACTACCACTCCCATACCCTGATCCACTTCCACTTCCATTGCCACCTCCACCCCCACCTCCACTTCCACCTCCACCTCCACCTCCTTTGCCATAAGAACCTCCACCTGAGTTTCCCCCTGCGCCATAACCTGATCCACTGCCACTCCCTGAACCATATCCAGATCCACTCCCACTTCCATTGCCTCCTCCACCCCCACCTCCACTTCCACCTCCACCTCCACCACCTCTCCCATATGAACCACCACCTGGGGCTCCCCCTGAACCATAACCTGACCCACTGCCACTCCCAGAACCATACCCACTACCACTCCCTGAGCCTTGACCTCTTCCACCACCTCCGCCATGGCCACCCCCACCACCTCCTCCAAGACCAATTCCTATACCAACTCCCACTCCTATTCCACCACCATGGCCGTAGCCACTTCCACCACCAGAGCCATATCCAGACCCAGTGCCTTCACCACCACCACCCCCACCTCCTTGACCACCACCTCCCCCTCCACTACCGTAGGACAGAGTCCTAGCTGCAGAGGAGCATCCCACGATAAGAAAAACCAAAATCCCAACAAATGTAACCATTCGCAAAGAAGCCATGAATGCGTTCTTTGTAAGGTGATTACTTGCTTGATTCACTGAAATGATTGAGAAAAAAACGAAGGAGAATTCAATGCAAGGATTTCAGAGAACGGAGGTGCGGTATTTATAGAGTTGCATCTACAAGGCATGTGAGGAATAGAGAAGCCATACGGTAAGACAATTTTCAAGTTGACGTATGAAACGAAGCATCGCCCTCCACCTACTCCGTTGCGTATGAGTTAGAATATCCTACTGCTTTACTGGTAACAATGGGCAAGTCATGATACACCAAGCTGGACCATTATCAGGATGGCGTGGCATGCCATGATTTGCCCAGTATCCTCCGGTTCCCGTGGGCCGTGGCAAATCTGACAATGCTATAAAACTCTTATTCCGACAGATCATCTTTATCAACAATCCGTGCTGCTTAGTCTGAAAATAGTCAAATATATTTCTCTTGTGCCGACTCTTTTCGCTTCAGTATTTGGTTGTTGGCTCCCCACCTTCAAGAATATAATATAGAAGTATTCTGTGTCCAGAGCTACAAGTTGAATGTTTGGTAGTGACGGAATTTCGGAAAAAGTTTCCGTCCATGAGCTACAAGTTGGTGAGGGATGGAACATGGAAGCACATTGTTTTGGGTGTATCCCTGTCGTTTGTGCTTGGAGATAAGTTTTGTCTCCGACATCCACATTTTGACGAACACATTACATATGACTCCAGTGGGAGGGGCTACAACATTATGTAGAATAATGGGTTAGAAGGATGTTAACAGACATCACGGCTCCCTTTTTCAACACGTTTATGAGCTTCACCAAGCTACTTGGAATAAATAAATTAAAAAACGAAATCATGGATAATTATGAAATAATGTATAAAGGCAAATTGAAGTTGGTTTACAGGAGTAAGAAAAGCACCAAAAATTGAATTCAATTGGTCGGCAGCTGAGTTTTCCCTACTCCACTCTGTTGACTGAGAGGTCGTTGTGAATAGCAACTTAAGGTCTTTCGGTCTGATTGATCATATAGATTTAGGTCAAGTGAGAATGGCTGAGTTTTCACATGGTTCATCCACTCACTCAAATAATCCAGTGTTCTCTAAAGCCGGAATAAGGGACCAGTACTGATCGACCACTTGATCGACATCTCAAAATAGTACCAAAATTTTCATCCAGCGTAAAGGAGTGGACCTTAAGGCTGAGTTTGGAAGGAGTACAAATGCAAATATGTAGAGCGTAAAATCTTATATTTTGTGTATTTAATCCGTACATATTTACATTTATACTCTTTTCAAACTGAGCCTAAATTAATTTCATTATTATAAACAAGCTAAAGTTAGAAGCGATATCTAGAGAAAGAGACAGGGCCTTATCAAATATAACATGTAAACAAAGAAAGCAAAAGTGGTACATATTGTCCATGAATAGAGTCATTCATCTCTCCCTGTAAGGCTGTAATTGGATATATCCTGTACTTAGCTCAAATTCTTAATAGCCTTGTGAATATGTTGTACCCGGCCAGGCAGGTTGATCAATCCAGCCTCTCTATTTTCTAACTTGACCTTAGAACATTCAGTTTCCTTCTATGACATTTGCATCTCCACTCCATATCTTCTACTCAGAATCTTCCCACATTCCTATGACACGGCGCAGTGCATTAGGAACATCTACCCATGAATGACCATGAGAGAGATCTTTCAATGTGTGAAGAATTTGTGGATAAGAAATTTGAGTTCTTAACTCTGAGCCGGTGGTTCTAATATACCACCGCTTTAGGAATGATTGAACCGCAACAGGTCGGTCCTCATAGGCAGCGGTTGTATTTTGACCGTTTTTCTTAGTGTTAATCTACTTTAAAAATAGTTTTTTTGAAGGAGAATGTAACCTAGGCTGTTTTTGATTTAACAGAAAATAAGAGAAAAACACAAAGTTGATGGAAAGTTCTTAATTAATAGACGAGAGTCCAGCTACAAACTGACCCAAGCTATCACGTGGACATTGAGTTTGCACCAGCCTGAATATCTGAATATAGACATTTACCACCCAATTAGACGAGAGTGTTGGTGTAGACTTTGATCCAGATCAAATATCTATGAGGGTACAGGATGCAGTTTTCAAAAACCTATTTGTTATGGGTTTTTCAAAGGTAAATTATCTAAAATTCATCATGAATTTTCAGTTGTAATGTTTAAAACTCAACATATCACTAACTTAATGTTAAACAGACTAACGGGTGTTAAAATATTACCATTTTAACCTTCATAAAAAACATAAAATATATACAAAATAAATTAATGGGTGTTAATATATTATCATTTTGATATTTAGACATGAGAAAAAGTTCAAAAAAATATTTTAAAATATAAAATACATAAAAACATAGAAATTACAAAAAATATAAAAAATTATAGATATTGCAAACAAACTAAAAAATTATTTTCAAATTATAGAAACTATAGAAATTGAGAAACAAAATCAGAAAATAAAAATTGTAGAAAAAACAACAAAAATTTTAGAAAAACACATAAATTGCAAATAAATAACAAAAAAAATACAAGAAAATTTATAGATTGTAGAAAATAGAAAAATGTAAAAAAAAAAACAGAAATTATAAAAAACATTGGAAATTATAACAAAACACTAAAAATGCAAAAAAAATAAGAAAATTGAAAATTGAAAAAGACCAATTTTCCTCTAACTCACCATTCAAGGGTAATTTGGCCATGAAAATTGTTATTTATACTGACCTGGACACCTCTGTTAAGAAGCATTAACGGTGCACTAACGGAAGGTGAGTTTTGGAAATAAAAATTTACTGACATGGTGAGTTTTAGACATTTTGAAAAGTTGTGGTGAGTTTAAGAGAAATGTTGAAACTCATGGTGAGTTTTAGACAATTTCCCTTTTTCAAATACACCACATAATAGCAACAACATCAACAAGATGATTGTTGGTGGTGTTCTCATATTACCTTCGAATAATTTAGAAATACAATGTGATAAAGGAAGTGAATAGGACTGGTCAAGGTTCAAAGTAAATGTGTTGTTTTAATTTTAATGGTTAAGTAATAAATTAACATCAAAAGGGGCATGTTCTAAAATTCTGAAAATAAAATAAAACAATACGACGAGCGAGGTTCAAAGTATTCATATATGGTTGTATTAGGATACTAGCAAGGACCTATGCGGTGTACGTGAAAATCTGAAAGATTGAATAATTTTATTTATTATAAATTAATAATCGAAATTTTTTGTTAATTAACTAAAAGTATTCAAAGCTATTGTTAATATTTAAATTTTTAATAATTTAATTTTTCATTTAATGTTGATTTACAAAAAATAATTATTGTTAATTTAATATGAACAAATATTTAAATTAATAATTATTAATTTTATTAATCATTTGTAGTAATTTTAATACTTGTTATAATTTTCATTATTTTTAAAAGAAATGTTTGTTGACTTTAAATAAATAGAAATAATTATAGAAGCTAACATTTTTATTAATTTTACTAATAATTAGGTGGGTTCAGGGGAAGGCACCCACTCCTCATCAAGGATGAAGAATCCTAGAATTTTCCCTGTCCCGTCCCTAGTGTTAGGTACGTTCAAGGCAAGTCAGCCACTCCCCGTCAACCCAATATTCAATTTGATGACAAAAATTATCAAAACGATATACTATGTATATCAACACCATGGTAAATTTCTAAAAGTACACAAATTTTCTTTAATTTTCAAAAATGTAATTTTATTAAAATTTTGGAAAATTTATTACATTTGTGTAATTTTGAAAATTTATTGAAATTTATTTTTAAATTGTTATTAAATAATTTATTTTCTTTTTAAATGGTTTACTTATAGAATTACACTATTTTATCTTTTATTTTCTAATATAAACTAATCTATAATTTCCTTTTTCCAATATTATACTAATTTATCTTAATAATTTGAGTAATTATTGGTTCAAATTACAGTTTTCCCTTTCTCATACTCATTTATCTTTAATAATTTACAATGAAAATTACATAATTTTTCAATAGTTTTCGGAAATATATTAAAAGTAATAAATTTTCCTAAAATTTCTAAAAGATTCCAATAATTTTCAATAATCATTTAATACATTTTAAATAAACTTTAAAAAATTAATATCTTTTAATTTCCAAAATGTTATTTTATGAAAATGTAGTTTTATGAAAACTTTTGAAAAATTTATTACATTTGTGTAATTATGGAAATTTTACTAACAAAATTACAATAGTTTATATTTTATTTTCCAATATAAATTAATTAATAATTTCATTTTCGAACATTATAATATTTTATCCCCCCATCTGTATTCGGTTATTAACTACAATAATAGTAATAACTAAAATTTTATACTTTTTGGTAATTGTTAAATATAATTCTCAATTTTATAGGAATTAGTTACATAGTTTTCAATCTCTACAAAATGTTGTTAATTAATATGAATATAACAATATTTCCCCAGAATACTTTAAAAAGTCATGATGAGTTAATTAATAACATTATTTATTAATTGTTGGTAATTTACTAACTGTAATTATTAACTTTTGGTAATAACACTATTTAATGCTCATTGAATAAGGGTTGGATTAAATATTAATCATATTTAACTATTTATTAAATAATATGAATATTTTAAATGAGATAGAGTGGATATAGATTGAGGGCAGAGATTTTAGAAATTGATTGAGATAGAGTGGATATAGATTGAGGGCAGAGATTTTAGAAATTGATTGGGGAGTGGGGTAATGTGATACATTACTAATAACTTAGAGGAGATACCTTAGGAGAGAGATTTTAGGAATATTTTTAAGTAGTTGGGTTGGGAATGGTTGTTAGACAATGTATGCCCTTAGTTCCAATGAAATTGATGTACAGACAAATTTACTATAAATGAATAAAAGTACATTATTGTTTCATTTTAGTACTGACATGTTTCTGTGTATTCACCCCTCAAACTGGACACTTATGAGATTCATGTTAGTTTAGAATGTTCTCAGTCGTTGGATAGACTTGGGGAGTTTATCATGCCAAGGCTGACACTGATGCGTTGTCAAAGAAGTCATGGCATCTTGTCTCAGTTGCTAGGGTTAGACCTGAAACACATGCAGTGTGTGTTTGGATGAAACACTGAATGCAAACCATTTTCCACTTATGCCCTGAACCTTGGAGATTGATGAGCAGAACTGGAAAGTTACACATAACCCTGGACTTGATTATGGTACTGCATTAGGTGTTGGATTGGACTGTCTTTTATATGCCAATTAGTGAGATCCATCAAGGGTCAAGACTTGGGTATGTTAGGGTTGTTTGAGAATTCACCTGAGTGGGTGATCATAGTTATAGGATCGGCCCCTTTGTCGGAGGACTACGTGAATGATAGGGTTCACACTCTCTCTAATGAAAACTTAGCGTCTCTTTGGCATTGATGTCGTTGCTCTAGAAAATGGCGACACATCAATGCCATGTCGGAAAAAAATGGTGCTCTAGGAAACACTTGTTTGTTTGGAACCGTTTTTCCATAAAAAGTGGTGCTCTAAGCCATGACTTGGAAATTGGGAAGGTGTGGCTTGGAGCAACACCGAATTTGGTGTTTCCTGGAGATACAACTTATTGCTGCTAACAAGGACATGAGGTGGTAATGACAGGGACATGACGTGGCACTAGATAATAGGTACCAATACTGAAAACGTTTCCTAGAGCATTGGTACCAAAAAGAAAATATTGTTGTTGCTCCAGGAAACGTCCTACCTGATAGCAACGTTCCCAAACAAAAAAAAAAATAGATACTATTTTTTGAGAAAACAATGCTTTCATCCCACACATCAGCAGAAGAAAATGGTATTGTATATGCAGTATCGATGCCAAACATATACTTAAACTACCGGTAGTGAATTTCAACTGTGTTTGAAATTTGATTTTGCAAAATATATTTATGATATATTTATATATATTAATGTTTTATGAAAAATGTTTGCAAAATGTTTTAATTCTTGAGATTCATCCAAGAAGAAAGTGTGACACTTAGGGATGGCAATTTTACCCATTTCCCCGATCCCCATGGGGATCTACCCCGAATGGGGCAAGGATGGGGATGATTTTCCCCTCGCGAAGATGGGGATGGGTAAATTTTCATCCCTGTTAGCGGAAACGGGGCGGGGACGGGGAGAGAACTCCCCGCCCCGTGGGGACCCCAATCCCTGCTTCGTGGGATCCCTACTAATATATATGTATATATGTATGCATACGTTATATATGTAAATATGTAAACATACATCTATATGTTAATATTTTTAAAAATATGGTTGAATATGTTTGAATATTTTCTAATACGATTGTAAATGTTAATTATTTTATTTTTATATTTTTAAATAAAATAAAAAACAAAAACAAAATGGTTAGCATTATAAAGAATCACGGGGAATGGGGATCCCCATGGGGATGGGGATGGGGATGGGAATAACCTTGTCCCCATTAGTGGGGACGGGGATGGGGATGGGGAGAGACTCCCCGTCCCCACCCCGCCCCGCCCCATTGCCATTCCTAGTGATAATATACCTTGCAACCAGGGAGAGGTCATTCCCTATCGGGCAATGTTGTAATCATTATGGGCCGAGAGGTTAAGTATAAGAGAACAAGGTTGATTACCTTATGGGCTTTATCTTACTTAATATCCTTAGGTCTTTATAGGATAGTTGAATTCAATGATCATTTAGGTATAAATCTTGGGCCTATATTTAACCCATAGTGATGTGATTAGGGGTTTACTACGTTTAGTAGTGAATTCGACCAAGCCTTTTCATAAAGGCTGGGCCGAACCCATATGGACTTATAGAGGTCATTGTAGGGTCCCACGCCATACAAATCATGCCTAAATTGGCCATGTAACATATTAGGTCATGAACCTTTGAAGTAATGGGCCTAAGGCCCATAATTAATAAGATTAAGTAATCTGTCACATGACAAGCTAAATTGTCATGTGCTCTGGGTCAAATCTTGGTTTGGAAATGGGTATGGAGCACCCATCATCTTAAGAGGATAAGCCTTATTTCTTAATAGAGTCCAGATCCAAAGTAGATCTGGATAATCTCCTAATTTGATTAGGAGAGTGCTTTATAAGGAGATAAAAGAAGAAGATGGCAAACCAAACTAGAACTCCACTCTCTCTTGTTCTCTCTTCTTCTCTCTTCTTCTCTTTTGTCTTCCAAGAAACCCTATCACGACCTAGCTTTTAAGAACTGATTAAGATCGGTTTTCTTCTTTGTTTTTGCATGAAAAACTCTGAAGAAAATCCAACTCATTTACCTCATTCGATTCAAATAAGTTGGATCATAGTTTTACTGAAAATAGTATTGTTGAACTGGCTTACCTACACATTGTGCCATTTTTAGTGGAGGCTGGTTTTATGAATGATTTGGGTGTAAACTTTCACATTGGGATCTACATATATGGAATCTGTATCAGGTATACATCTCCCTCTTTGTTTGGTTTCAATTCTGGTGCGGTTCAATCCAAGATCGATCTAGAAAATTCAATTTTCAAATTCACCGGGAAATCGGTTCCCATAAGGGTTAGAAAAATTTTTGAAATTTCGCCAAACCATCTAGCATGGTTTCTAAACCCTTCCAACAATGGTGGCATGGTTTAATGGGAGTGGTGGGAAGGGAAGAGGAGAGAGAGTCAAGGAGAATGCAAGGTGGGGGTAATGGAGCAAGGAGAGGCATTCTGACATGAACCGTCTTTCTATATATATAGAGATAGATATTTATACTTCCAACCTTGGGCTTGGTTGTATTTGCGTATCTTGATACAACCAGTTCATTGTATGCTTTTCATGAACAAAGGTTTTAAAGGAGAGTACAATGAAGGATTAAAGTATTGGTCTTGGATATTGTATTTGACAATTCAAATACAAATATAGATATATACAAATACTCTTTCGAAATATATGGATACAAATGAAAAATGTGGATACAAATACGAATTCCATAAATACATTAACAGCATTAAATTTAAAATCAATTAGCCACAAATAATGCATAGATATACAATTTTATTGATAGTGCATCAATCAAGAGTCCAAGACACATAACATAGGTGCATATTATATCTTAATTGTTATATCATTTATTTTCTGTTTTACTATTTTTACTTTTTTACATTAACAAAAAAGTCAAACAAATATTAAATTCCCAAATGTAAATTAAAATATCAATTAAAAACTTATAGAAATGCATAATCTCAATTTAAAATATATCAAATCTGTTAAAATTTCTAAGATATATATCATATGTAAATTTGTAATTTTGAATTACTAAAATAATTATTTCATTATTACTATTTTTGTTTCTACAATTTTTCTAAAATTAGAAACCACTTTTTGATATAAATGTTGATTAGTAGATTTTATAAATTATATTTAGTATTATATTTTCAAATATTTTGTATACACTTTTATCTTTGTAAATAGTCAATATATATGTTGTTATTTAATTTAATGTAAATAAAATATTAATTAATCATTTAAATATATATATATTATATATTAATTTTAAGTACTAAAATAAGTATTCTATTATTAATATTTTATTTGTATAAATTTATTGAGATTAAAATTATCTTTTGATTTTAATGTGAATTTGATAGATTATTTTTTCCATTAGTTTATAAAATATGGATTTTGAATATTATTCTTATTAATTTTTAGTTGGAATTGTTAAACATAAATATGTATTATTTATTTAGATTACATTTAGATAATAAATTTAATAAAAGAAGCAAGTTGGCTTAGTGGTTCAAGGGTTGATTTAATATTTAGGCATGCGCTCCATGTAAGATGACCTAGGTTCAGATTGTTCCATCCTCATTTTTAATAGAAGGGTATTGGTCTATCAGCCCAACGCTCTGATACACACGATTGACAAGATACATCTCCAATCATAATGTGCCTTGTCTGGCTATTGTTTATACTAATATGATACTTATTGCATCTGAAACCTTGAGGTACAACTTTTGGGGTGTTCAACAATATGGTTGGCTTTGTTTTTGAAAACAAACACAACTAACATATTATTAACTATTAATTGTCTAGGTTGGCCACTGTGGCAAAAACGGTGCATGCCTAGTGAGTTTGACAAATAATTGATCCAATTACAATCCTTGTCTAGTCAAATAGTATGTTTGTTGGTAGGGGTGTCAATGGTATTCGAAAATCCGATTTTGAATTCGATATTTGACATAATCGAATCAAATTCAGATATTTAACATAATCAAATCGAATTCGGGTATCCTATTCATATCGGATAGTTAATTGGATTCGAATTCGGATATAACCTTATTTGATTCAATAAATATTCAAATTCGGTTGATTATTTAATTCTTATATATAATATATAAAATATTTTATATAATTTATATATATAATAAATAATTTTTATATTTATATACTTTATATCAATAAAATATTTATTTTATATATTTATTAATTATCTAAAATAATTAATTAATTGAATTCGAATCAAATAAAATATTCGAATACTTAATTGGATTCAAATTCAAATATTAATTTTTAATATATATTAAATATCGAATCAAATTCAGATATCAAATTTTTCTAATCATATTCAAATTTAGATATTGCCTTATTCCATTCGAATTTGATCCATTTACATTCCTATTTATTTATTGGTACTATTGTAATTGGATTATGCCCGATTATGCTTTGTTCACCAACTTTACGTCCGCTCATGCCTGCACCTGGAGGAGTTGTTGACTACTTGTTGGATTTAGCTCGGGTTTTACCTCATGAGGTGACAACCATATTAATTATAATCAAATTAAATCCCTGTATATGGCTTCCCATCTCATCTCGATTGTTTAAAGAGTGACACCTACGTACGAGGAGTTGGAGAATAAATGTAATAAGTAGTATCACTCAACCATTAATATATACCAGTCCATGCCTCTTATTAATTCTTTGTATATTGGATCCTTGCATTTATATTTATGGGACGTTACCAAGTGCTTCAAGGTATATGGCCACCTCCACCTCCAGATCCAGACCCATAATTTTTATGGGATGGTGGCAGCACATTGTTTTGACTTTTGGATGTATCTCCGTCATTTGTGCTTTGTAGATAAGTATTGTCTCCCACATCCACATTTTGACGAACACATTACATGACTCTAATGACTCTAGTGATGGCAGTGGCTACAAAGATTATGTCCAATAAGGAGAAAGAAGGATATCCATAGATATCACGATTCCCGTTTCAACACGTTTATGAGCTTCATCCAGTTATACAGGAGGAAAAAAAAGCACATAAAATTGAGTCCAACTGGTCGGCAGCTGAGTTTTCCCTTCTTTACTCTGTTGACTGAGAGCTCGTTGTTAGCAACTTCAGGTCTTCCAGTCTATTCAAATGAGTAAGATTGGCTGAGTTTTCACATGGTTCCTCTGGTTTACTCAAATCCAGTGTTCTGGCCAAAGTAGTTGCACCTACCTTGACTGGGACTACCTCGGTTCGACAGCAGTTGAATGTAAGAGGAAAATAAAAAAGAAAATGTGCCACGTCAATGGCATGGACCAAACCAGCCACAATTTTGGTTCCAAGCCTAGCCTGGATAAAAATCAATATTTATTTAGCCTGGGTGGGATATCATTCTCAAGTTGTTTCGTTAGTTGTCCCTTCAGCCAATTTGATCCACAAGATCTCCAGTTGGGGAGGGTTATCCCTCTTGTATAGCCCATTACCCCGAAAAAAAAGGGTAAATAAATATAAAGACCTCCTCTACTATGCGCCAATGACAATTATCCTTCTGAATGGGCCCCACGTAATGAATATTCCAACATAAAGTCAGACCCAAGGCTGGCCATGAACAGGTCTAGTGAAAATTATCTTCCTGAACCTTCATTTGCGATGAAACCCTCTAGAATTTTCACTTTGTAACAAATACCTCATCAACGCAAAATTTATTAAATTATCAAAATATTCATCTGAATTATCCATATTTTCTTTTTCTCACCCGTTTCTCTTAAACCCTAATTGACTGAAAAATACTTTCATATTCTCCAAATGAAACCAGATGAAATAACAAGAATCATTTTACTAATATAGAATAATAAGTTTCTTTAAATTCTTATTTCATTTCACTGATATGAATATCTCTCTTCATCTTAAAATATAAAAATTATTCATTCCTTTTCCTAATAAATTAAGAAAATCAAATAAAACATTAAATTTAAATTTATCAAAAACAAATCCTACCATTTCATTTGAATATTGAGTCCAGCCAGAAATCTGTAAGTATTTATTAGAGCAGCCGCGGGACTTCAATATTATATTTAGAAAATTAATTAAATCATAAAATGTTCAAATAAATAAGAGCAAAGTAATTTGAGGATTTGAAAAATTTTAAACATCTGAATGAGAATCTTATTTGAAGTTAACTAACAGAACTTTATTTGAAGTTAAACATGATAGATGAGTCCCAACTCCCAAGTGTATAGAGTTGATGTGGTGTATCATAATTGCCCCAGTATTAATAATTAATTAAGGATAGAAATGTCGAGTAGTCAACTTGAGGTGGTCGAAGCGGCTATGGACATGGTGCATCAAGTTCACTACACGAATAAACCACGTGTAGCAATCGCCAGTATGCCAACTGGCAAGACCATTAAAGTTTTAAGATCATCAGAAATTAGTGGGATATGTTTACCATATTAAAACTGTTTATGTGAATCCAGGATGTGCCGAGTGGGCTCATCTGTATTTGATAAATGACAAATGAGAACTAGAAAATAGATCCGGGGTGTGGGCTCGGAGCCTTAGGGCCCAATACTGATTTTCCTTTTTTTTTGTCTATGTTTTCTAAAATCTAGATCCCATAATGGAGTTGATTTGGTCCTCACAAAACCACCTCAACCCGTCTTCATTGTACATATCTCATTAAGTACAGAGATATTCTTAATGCACGGCTGAAAAAAAGTTGTGACGACAGTTTAATGCAGACAACATCTGAATTTATACCCAATATGCCAACCTGTCATCTATCTTCATTTCGGTTTAATGTGTGCATCTCCTTGTAAGAATTCGCATGGATGCCTGCAGAGCGCGCCCCACGGGCAATGTGTACTGAGATGTGCATTTGGGGCACGATGCACCAATATGAACTCCCCTCATAATATAAATATAGTATTAATCTTAAATATTGTGCTTTGATTCAAATTATAAATTATTCAAGGGATTTTTAGCCTGCACTCTACCTTATAATTTTGATTTGCAGTTCCCTCTTAGTCTATCAATAGCCCTTTTATAAACTACATCTTGCCCATAAATTTGGCATCAATCCGTAGACAGGATTCAGTCCAGCCCTAAAAAATTCTAGCTCCACCTAAGAGTGGACTGAACCATAAAAACCCCTAAATTCTAAACTTATTTTCAGTGGTGGTTGGGTTGGAAAATTAACCGGATTGTCTAGTGGAGATGCGGATTTGAATCTCGCTACTATATTATTGTACTGTTTCAGAAAGAATAAATAAATATGACCCCTATGAGGGATTCAGGCATATACCAAAAAAAAACCTTTTTTTTTTTCAGACTCAACGAGTCAAATTAAGTACCTATTCACAATTACCTTAGCCAAATGAGTGACCTAGAAGAGTAGATAATAACTATGCCCATTCAACTAGCTTGGACATAGATTTATTATTATAATTTGGGTTTTTTATTGGCCCGTATCAGCTGATACGTATCATATCTTAAGGATCGGCATGGGAAACGTCACAAAATCATTTGTATCATATTGATCCCATATTGTGACCGTAGTGTGGGCATATTGGACCTCTATCGGGATGTATTGGAGTGTAGCAGGACTGTATCATAACCTTATCGGAATATATTTACCGATACAATACGATTTACTATAGGCAAAAAATAAATTAAAATTATTTGAAAAAATGTTTGTTTCTAATTCTCTCCAAAACATATTTCTCTTCCAAACACATTAAATCATCCTTATACATTCTTCAATTGTAAAATCTTTAAAAAAATCAAAAATAACTTTCAAAACTCAAGATTTTTGAATTGTAAAATTTCTCCCAAAGCCTTCTTTAACTGCATGTGCTTTTGACTCTCTCTCTCTTCTAACAAACCAAAGTAGAGGACACCAAAACAAAGAGAGTATTGTTTTTGTTTTCAAAAAACCAAAATCATATTGTTTTTTACTGGTATGACAGTTGTTTTTATTGGCATGGCAGTTTTTTTTCCAAAAACAAAACCAAACATGTTGAAAATGGCTACCAAGTAACAATTAAGAAACGTGGATAAATCCACCATTTGCCCGATTTCTCAAGGCTTATGTTTTGAAACCAAACAACAAAAATCCAAAAAGTAGCATAACACAATTCCTTCTTAAGACCTCTAGCCATTTAGTCAACCCAAATATAGACCTACGGATCTAAAACCAACAAAAATAAATATATAAATAAATAAAACAAATCCTTCAATTCATCAAATTGGACTGCTGAATCATCAAACAATTTGACCTAGAAATCAGAAAATTTGACTTATATACATTGCTTCAAGGGCTACAACAACCCAACAAAAAAACTTGAAAATACATTCCAACACAAACCCTTTAGGCCTTTATCCAAAATCAATGCTCTGCAGCGTATCATAATAGAACACGTATGCTCTGCTGCGTATCATAATAAAACACGTCAATGCTTTTTATTCGTAATTTAGATTGGAGTAAGAAAATTACCAAAAAGACTCGTGCACCCTTTCAATTATTTCCATTATGGCTGTGTTTGGTTGCTGTGTAAATTTATTTGCACTGGTATAAATGCATGAGAGTGTAAATGTAAAAAATGCAAATTCTTGTTTAATTTTATTTTGGATTTTACTTTATTCTGCTTTATCATGTCTTAATTTACTTCATTTGTACTGAAATCAAACAAAATAAGTTAAAATTTGAAACAAAAATAGGTTAGAATTTACACTCAAATCATTTGCACTGTTATGGTTTTGCATCAGTACAAATTTATTTGCATTGCAACCAAACACAACCTATATTTCATATTATTTTCAATTTTTTATTTTAATTTGGAATTCAACTATAATGCATCCATTGATATTAACTAACTTAAATCCAGATTTCAACCAATAATGTTAAAATGTCTTACTTTTCATTGATTTACATTTCACAAAATATACCTACGTTTAACGAAATATATTTTGATGTTTAATAAGACATGAACCAAAGATATTGGTAGGGATGGAAGATTCTACCCTACCCAATAGGTACCTGCCCCTAACCATCCGATAAGGAGGGTTTTTTCTTTTCTTTTCTTTTTTTTACTTGAAAAATGGATTATAGGGTGACGATGGGTTTTGGGATTTTACAACCTGTATGGGTATGGGTGGTGTATGGTGTTAGGTTAACCTAACCTCCCCCCTCCCCCAACCTGCATATTGTTAAAAGGCATGTGGATTTACATATATTAAATGTTAAATTTAATAATATTTTGAATTTTATGTGAAAAATAATTGATATTTTATGTATTTCCTAAATGTTTTAATCAAATAAATGGAAATATTGATGTTTATGCTATGGATCTGGACCCAACTTGCCAATCCGACCTGCCCCACTTTCAAATGTAGGGAGGGTAAGTAGGGTGTTGGGAGAGTTTGGATTTTGAAAATATGTTTTATAAAGAATATGGGTAAAGAGAACCAAAGAGGTGGATGGGATTTAGAATTTATGAAAACCCTTCTCTAATTCACCATAGAGAAATAGCGGGAGCATTTGTAGATCATTTTAGGAGCATATATAGAAGGCCACTGAATAATAGGGTATGGTTGGAGGGCTTGGATTGGCCAACACTGAAGAGAGAAGAGATGGATTGGTTGGAGAAGAAATTTGAGTTGGAAGAAATAAAAGAGGCGGCATTTTCAATGGATAGATCAAAGGCACTGGGCCCAGATGGTTTTACGATGGCTTTCTATCAGGATTGTTGGGAGATCGTAATGGAGGACATACTGTTGGTATTTGATGAATTTCATACCAGAGGAGTGATTAACCCGGGACTAAACTCCACATTCATTGCTTTAGTTCCCAAGAAAAGTGAGGCAAGCCACCTAAAGAACTATAGGCTGATTAGTCTAGTTAATAGCCTTTATAAGATCATCACGAAGGTGTTGTCAATTAGAATCAGAAAGGTGCTACCATCTATCATCTCGAACAAACAAGGAGCTTTTGTGAGAGGGAGACAAATAACAGATCAGATACTAGTAGCAAATGAGAGTTTAGAGGGTTACAAGAGATCCGGGAGAAGAGGAGTGGTCTGCAAACTAGATCTAGAAAAGGCTTATGATATGGTTGATTGGCCCTTTCTATTGGAGGTGATGATGAATTTTGGGTTTGGAGATATTTGGTGCAATTGGGTGATGGGATGCATTAAGGATTGTCACTATTCTATCCTGGTGAACGGGACAGTGGCAGATTATTTCCCAGCTTTGAGGAGGATCAGACAAGGAGATCCTCTATCCCCCTTTTTGTTCACATTGGTAGCTGAAGTGCTGGGGGGTTTGATATCTAAAGCAGACTCTAGGAAGCTTATAAGAGGGTGGAGAGTTGAAAGGGATAATGTACCACTTACACATCTACAATTTGCAGATGATACGATTTTGTTTTGCAAAGGTGGGGATGTCAATTGGATTAAAAATTTGAAACTCTCTATACAGCTCTTTGAACAAATGTCAAATCTTACGATGCATTTTGAAAAAAGTTGTATAGTTGGAGTCAATATGGGGGAAGGGGAGATGGGGCAGTTTGCAAATATTTTGGGATGTACAGTATCTAATTGGTCGTTAAACTACCTGGGCCTACCTTTGGGAGATAATCCTTAGAGAGATGATTTATGGGCCCCTATTGTGAAGAGATTTGAAAAGAGACTGGCCAACTGGAAAAGAAATTATGTCCCTTGGAGGGAGAATCACCCTAATTAGGTCTACGTTGGCTAACCTTCCTGTATATTTTTTTGTCAGTTTTTAAGATATCGTTGAAGGAGGCTAATAGGTTGGAAAAGCTAATGAGGGATTTTCTGTGGGGCCGGGGGAGGAGAAGAGGGACCATAGAGTCAAATGGGAGGTGGTTTGTAGAGCTAAAGAGGAGGGAGGGTTGGGTATTGGTAATATTAGGACTAGGAACCTGGCACTACTAGGAAAATGGTTATGGAGATTCTCACTAGAGAAAGATAAGTTGTGGGTTAAGGTAGTGGGAAGTATACATGGACTGGCAAATAATGGTTGGGATTCAAGAATTCTAGCAAGGGCCACAAGAGCTTCCCCTTGGAGAGCCATTCAAGCCATCTTGCCTTTATTCTCTCCATGGTTTAGGTATGACTTGCATTTTAGTACCCTTATCAAACTCTGGGAACAAGTTTGGGTTGGGGACTTCCCTCTGAAATATCAATTTCCAGGCCTTTTTGCTTTGTCCTCCCTCAAGAATGAACTAATTTCTTCGTTTATTGCTCCTTCTAATTCACCCTCTGGGTTTGGTTGGAACCTAAGCTAGAGGAGAGGTGTTAGGGACACAAAGATTGCTTGTATCATAGCCTTACTTTCTATCCTTGAAGGGGTCTTTATTGATCCATCTAAAGCAGATTGCAGAATCTGGACACTCACTCCCTCAGACTCTTATACTTGTGCCTCCTTTTTCAAAGCACTATTACCCTCTCATCCCGCTGGCTTTTCTTTTCCTGTTAAAGAAGTGTGGTGTCGACCTATACCTCCTAAGGTTGGGAGTTTTTGTTGGGAAGCCTTCCTTGGAAGAATTAATACAAGGGATCTACTCTAAAGGAAAAGACCTAACAGTTGTTTGTCTCATCATTGGTGTATTTTCTATAAGTCTGACGGTGAGTCCGGATATCACTTGCTAATTTCTTGTTAGTTTGTTAAAGCTATTTAGGTATGATTTACTTCTTTGTTTGGATGCAGATGGACCCCCCCCCCCCCCCTTGAGTGTTCAAAACTTGTTTTCTTCCATGCCTAATTGGCCAACTAAAGGGGCTAAAATCATGTGGAGGTGTGGTAGAGCTGCAGTGGGAGGAGAGGAACTCAAGGATCTTCTCAAGTAAAGGGAGAGGTATGGAAGAAATTATAGAGAGCATTCACATTAGAATGACAAAATGGTTGAGAACATTGGAGCTGTTCAAAGTGTTTTCAGTTGATGAGTTGTTAAGGAATTGGAAGGAGATTGCAGATTCAGGCCTATGTAGAAAGTTATTAAAAGCTTGTTGGAGTCTTCTACCTATTTGATTCACCAAACTGAATTTTGATGGTAGCAGCGTAAGCAACCCAGGGCCTTCGGGAATTGGAGGTGTGATAAGGGATGGAATAGGGAACGTGTTAGCCATGTACTCCGGGCCAATTGGGATGGGAGATTCATTGAGGGTTGAGATTCTTAGAGCTATTGAAGGAATTTAAAGGGTCAAGGAAATGAAGATCAAAAAGGTGGTTATAGAAGGTGATTCTACAATGGTGGTGAAATGACTAACAGAGGACAGTGCTATGTAATTGGATAAAGAGAAATGCAAATGCATTGCCTGATGGTCTAGCTAGGCAAGGGGTAAATAGAGACATTATTCTGGGCTGCTTTATAATCACTAATAAAGTTATTGGGTAACTGGAGTTAAAAGACCTTTTAGCTCCATCTCGTTGTAATCTTGTTTTTATCGTTAATAAAATTTCACTGTTACTGATAAAAAAAAAATTCCATCCCTAAAAATATTGGTTGCTGGCAAATTTGAAATACTGCCTTCAAACTTCAAAGTGATTTGCTCTCTGAACAATCTTTTCCAATGTCCGCCCCCTGTTAGGCAAATCCGCATCACACGCATAAAAACGAAAATGAAATGGTTGCATGTCCAATCATTACTTTTTGACTTGTGAAGCTAAAGATAGACTCCAGCTTTTCAGTTTTTGTAAAGTAAGAACGGGAAGAAATATACAAGAACACAGATCGATGGGATACCGATATTGCAAGATGAGTTAGACATTATCGCTAGAGACGTTTGGATTAGGCTTCTTTGATTACATTCATCGTGCTACAGAACGGACTTCGTTCTTCTGGCAACGATCTATCTCAATCTTTGCTAGCTAACTACCCACCATCCATTAGGTTGCATGATCAGAACAAAGAAATTTCCTGGGACTCTGTTTCGACATTAGAGCTAAGCAATTAAAATATTCAATATCAGCTCGCAAGAAAACAGAAGAGTATATTCCTCCGGTCTGGAAGTATACGATCTAATGGATTTATAACTAGCCCAAGTTCTCATTGACTCATCGAGTTTGAAAAACTTTTTCTGTAGAATGTACTACCGGGATCAAGTAGAACTAAATTCAAATTATACTTTGTAACCTTAGAACCATGTTTGAATTGCATGTAACCAGCTTGTCCCTGCCTCAGTGCCTCACTAATCAAAATCTTTTTTTCTATCGCTTCCTGTATTCATATTGTCCACAAGGTCACTGACACCTTTTAAGAGATCAAAAGTGGAATACCCAGTATATATATGAATCGATCGACAACCTGAATGCCTCATATCTCGTTCATTGTTGATTTTAGGATCTGTTGTTTGGCTCCACTAAATACGATTCCGGCCAGAAAATAAAGGATACATTACCATATTTTTTTATTAATTGTCATACGTAGGCAACTCTAAAATACATTATTGATTTTAATTACCAGGTACCATATACAAAATTAGTGCTCAAACTCAAAAAAGATGGAATTTAATTTGTAGACAGATTTTGGCGAGAGAAAGAGAGATATATTGAAATATTATAACCTTATTTTATTACACACAACTCAAATACATGCATGGATATGAGAGTGTGCACATCCAAGCTATTCCAAGCTACAAACCCAGTAGAGCAAATATATCTAAATATACCTCAATAGTGATTAAACCCAGACCTTACGCTTAAGGGGGAGGGGGAGGGGGAGGGGGAGGACAGGATGATTAGTTGAGGGTTTGTAACTCCTTATTTCTGATACGTTACCAAATACTCTTAAGGTATACGACCACCTCCACCTCCAGACCCATAGCCTGACCCCGACCCAGACCCATAACCAGACCCTGAACCATTGCCAGAACCACCACCACCACCACCGCCACCACCTCCACCTCCACCTCCACCAGCACGGCCACCTATTCCACCACCATAACCGGAGCCGCTACCACTCCCGGAACCATAGCCTGATCCGCTTCCACTTCCATTGCCACCGCCACCCCCACCTCCACTTCCACCTCCACCACCTTTCCCATAGGAACCTCCTCCTTCACCATATCCTGATCCGCTACCACTCCCAGAACCATACCCACTACCACTCCCTGAGCCTTGACCTCCGCCATGGCCACCACCACCCCCACCACCTCCTCCAACACCTACCCCAATACCAACTCCTACTCCAATTCCACCTCCATGGCCATAGCCGCTTCCTCCCCCAGAGCCATATCCAGTACCCCCACCACCACCACCGCCACTACCTCCCCCACCTCCCTCTCCATAGGACAGGGTTCTAGCTGCAGAGGAGAATTGGAAAATGAGTAGGACTAAAAAAGCAACAACAGTAACCACTCTCAAAGAAGCCATGCTCTTTTCAGAGTGAGTTATTTGTTAATTCCCGGGAATGATTTATAACGAGAACTGAATGAGAGGAACTCACGCAACGAGGTGCAGTATTTATAGAGGGAGTGTGTCATCTACAGAGCATGTCGGTCGGTTAAGTGCATATCCTTTTCATTATTGTACGCGTCTCTACGCCTGATTTCATCCTTATTCTACCTTTTGACTGCAAATAAAGCAGCCGACAACTTAGAATTGTTTAGCAAGTGCGAAGGTGAAGTGGATCACTATCACTCTAACTCTCAGTTCTTAAGAAGATAAAAACGTCTCAACGACAAGGTGGTTGATGAAGGAATAACAACACGCGCATAGAAAGAGAACCCTCAAGTTGATGTGTGATGTGTGAATTGTGCTAGAACTTTCATACACATGAGTTCAAACACTCTACATTTATAACACTGAGGATCACGATACACCACGTCAGCTCCGTACACCTGGGACCGATCTATCATGCTGACATGGCAACTCATGATTGGCCCAGTATAAAAATCTTTCGTCCAACTGAAGATCATATGGCCCTGACAGAAGCCGAACTCGCCCTCAATATGATCTTCAGTGTTGAATTAAGAATTTGGTTGGTGCCCAATGTTTTAAATGACGAAGCTAGCGTTCTCTGTCCAGTCCAATAGCCTTATGATATGAAGTGGCCGGTCTAATAGCCTTATGAGTGGCACATCTCCAATTTTTGTTACGTTGAAACCATGGTTGACCGGGTTGAACCAAACCACCCATAATTTTGATTTCAACTTCCAAGGCCAGCCTCTTTGAAAATCAGTACTCAAATTATTGTCTCCTAATGATGCGAGCCCATGGATGGACATCGTCAACAACATGTGTAGCCAAAATTCACTGTTCTATAACACGGAATTCACTCAGGGTTAAGTCATAAGTAGTGGACCCTTGATTTCATTGATATATATATAAACAAATTAATTGAACTTAGAAACAAACTAGAGGCCCTAAGACATGGGGCCTTATCCAATATCCTACTTGCATTACATGGGTAGGTCCATTTCCCAAACAGAAAGATGAAAAACAAAAACACTCCAAAGTGGGTGTCTCATCTAACAGTTTAACCTTTTAGGTTGAATAGTTTTTTGGCATATTATCAGAGTCTATTTGATCAAATGGTTTAGTATTCTATTATTCGATCTTCCTTGTTCTTATTATAATTTAATTAATTAAATTTCAGCAAGATAAAAGTGGGCCTATGCTTATTTTTTTATATTTATTTATTTGAAAAAGGGCCTATGCATGTTCACCCTTAGAGAATAATTAGTGGGGACCCGTGCGATGCACGGGATTTATTAAACAAAGGCTAAACAATAGAAACACATAAGAGTATATAATTGTTTTATACTTTTAATTTTTTAATAATTAGTAATTATTTATATTTTGGGTTCAACTACGAAATGTGAAAGATATGATGTCTGAAAATTTTTTCACCAATCAACTGCTATCATAAGTGTGGTACCAAATCAGGTGTTATTTATCAAAATTCATGGGTGGATTTTGATTGTTCAAAACTCTTCTGTTACTATATCATTCCCGCATCATAGATTTTCCCTTATATTTTATATACTACTTTTAATAATTTTTTTACAATACAAAAATAATAATAATTAATTTTAGCTAGGGTTGTTCATTAAACTGATGAAACTGACCAACCTTACCAACTTGAAGTGAGTTGATTGATATTCTAGTATTTCCGATTAGCTTTGGTTCAACAATTTCCCAACCTGACCAAGTTGGATCAGTTTCACTTTGGTCATCTGATACAACCCAAGTTGTCCGATTTTCACTAATGGTCAGTCAGCTTCAAGTGACCAACTCCCGAACCTGACCAGGTTGATTTGTTTGGCCAAATAGCCAAGAACCAAATAGAACCAACCCATGAGAACTCCTAATTTCAGCTAAATTAATAGTTTAATATGTCTCTAATAAATAATAATAGTTTAATCTTCAATAATTATTGAAAATTTACTACAAAAATACATAATTATTGAAAATATATCGATAATAAAAAAACAACAAAAATACAATAATTACTAAAAAATATATTAAATTAGCCAATAAATAGTGTAATATCAAATAATAGTTTAATCTCTAATAAATATTAATCAATATATTATAACAAAAATGCAATAAATACAATAAGTACAATAAATTAAACTTAAAAAGTTAAACAACACTAGTATAATCTTCAATAATTATTAAAAAATTTCTATTAAATAAAAACAAAAATAGATTTATACATAATTATTTAAAATATATTTATCACAAAAAATAATAATTCATTAATTAAAATACAACAAATCTTAATTTTGTTATATACTAATATTTAATAAATATAGATTAAGATTTTAAAATTATTTTCAAAAGTTAATTTTATTATATATTAATCTTCAATAATTATTTTCAAAAGTTATTTTCCAGAATTTTTAATTAGAATAAGTGAAAATAGTTATTTACAATATTATTTAGTTATTTAAATAATCTCATTATTTAAATTTTAAAATATTATTTTTTATTGAATTTAATAATCCATAAAATTATAATTTATACTATTAATACATAATTTTTTTATTAATTTCGTATAATATTAAATTTCTATTAATACATAATTATACTATTCAAATTTTTTCTTTATTTTAATTTTATTTCGATTAAAGTTAATACATAATATTTAATATTTTGTTATATAATCATTTAGCTATTTTTAATATTTGTTATTTAAGATATAGTTCTTGAAATATTTAAATAATATTCTATTTTTTACTATTAAATTTTTAAATTGAATAATCCAAAAAAACCTAACTTATATTGTTAGTACATGATTTCGTGATGTATTTTGTAAAATTATAAAATTGTTAATAATATGAATATTATTATATCGATTATAACTATTTTTTGTTTTTTAATAAATATTTTAAAGTTATTATGTATATATTTATAATATTTAAATAGTTTTTAAATTTCTTAATTCAAACCTTTTTTAGATAGAAATAGATAAAAAGTGGGGGAGAGGATAGATAGGACTTAGAGATAATTTAGGAGAAAGTGGGAGAGGTAGTTTAGGAGAAATTTTAGGAGATTATATTATTTAGGTCAAGGTTCAAAATATCGATATGCCCAAACGACAATAGAGACGTATCGGGCAGTATCTGTAGTTTTTTTTTTTATCTAGTTCAAAGGGGCCAGTTTAAGGTCTATCCACCCCGTGAACCGGTCAAAACCTCGATAAACCCTTTGTATGGGCGTATCGGGAAGCTCCCAATACGATACATATTGGCCGATATGGGCCTATACGTATCAATACTTTGAACCTCGATTTAGGTTATTGGGAACATGTGGGAAGGAGAGAGGGAGAGAGAGAGAGAGAGAGAGAGAGAGAGAGAGAGAGAATTGGTTGTTTAAAAAATGACATGGAACAAGAAAATCAAAAAAGGAGAAATTTTCTAGGCTGCTATGTTTTATTATATACTAGTGGGGTTCTATTAAATTATTAGTTTATTAAATAAATTAATAAATTGAAAATTAAAAAGATAATTTATTTTGTTAATGTATTGAAAATTATTAAATATTTTTTCAACCAAATAATAGATAAAAAATCATTTCAATATTTGACAATTTAAGTAAATAATTATTATTTTTGTTTTTGAATAATTATTGAATAACAATAATTTTCAACCAATTTCCAATAACTATTTAAAATTATTGAATATTTTTCCAATCAAGTTTCCATAATTACAGAAATTATTGGTTGAAAATTTTATATATTTATTAGTTTCCATGAATTACTAATTATTAATTCATTGAACAAAAGTTAATCAAGAATGTAGTGACAAATTTAAATAATTTCAATAATTATTTATCAATAACTACTAATTCATAATTTTCAAAAATTATATGAAAATTGACAATTTCAATATTTTGTGATGAATAATTTTCAGAACAACAAATTGACAATTTTTACAATAAGAAAATTTATTTTGTTAACAATACCATCAATAGCAATAATTTAACCAATAAATTCTTCAAGAATTATTAATTTTCTGAAATTAATAAATAACTTATATTGGGGAAGTTGTGGATTTGGAAATGGGCATGGGTCGGAACACCCAGAATCCGGGTTGCATTAATCACCTTCTTGACCCGGATTTCTTTACATTGGTCGCTCGATGCTGTGACCACAGTAGTGAACACTGGGTAGATTTAGTGTGCTTTGACGGCATAAAAATGCATCCCTCGTCGGATTGACACTGGCATCCATTAAACCAGTGATTGGTGTCAATTGGACTGGATTTGGTCCAATCCGATTCAGTCCAATGTGAGTCCATGACAAATGGCCTGGGTCCGATCCAGTCCAATAAATATTTTGGACCACTCCAGTTTAATGTCTGGACTGTCCAATCTATTCAAATTCCTGTTAATTTAGATTGGTTTCAATTCAAATTTGGTCCATTGATACCTATATTCATATCTTTTATCAATGGACCAAATAATGGCTCAATCCAATATAAATTTATTATGAACGGACCAGGTCCAATCCAATATGTCTAATTGGTCCGTCCAATCCATCCAAAATCAATATGTCTTATTGGTGCGTCCAGTCCATCTAAATTGATTTTGATTCAATATGCTTCCAGTCATTTCAAATTCAATATGCTCCCCTGTTTTAGAAAAGACGGTGGTTGATGTGATTGCGAGAAAACAGGTTGCTAAAATGGTGGTTTTGACTGTGAAGAACATGTTGCTCATTGGAACAATACCGACGACCATTATTCATAGAAAAACCGACCATTTTGATCGCCAATGATCAGTGTTTTTTATAGGGCTGGGAGTAAGACACTCCCCTGTTTCGAAAAACATATTACAAAGGTTCCAAACAATTGCCATGAAAAGTCATACAATTCGGTGATCGGAAAACATATCTGGAGGCGATGTAAAAGAAACCAATTCTCTGAATCAAAGTCGGAAGTTTTTGAAGCGCGATTAACTTGCTGTGTTTGAATAAAAGTTGAGTTTTTAAAAAACAGAGCTAGTTAAAGATTAATCTTGGTATCACGACTCGACTTATAGAGTTTCATTCAACAACTCTTTCTAAAATTGTTTGTTGGGGTGGGAAACATAAATGACTGAACGTAGGTTAATTACGTGGCCAATAACAGATCAAAATGTAACATTTTGATTTGTTAAAGATAAAATAATGTAGAATAAAATAAATAAAAAAAGAGAAAATTTATATTGAAGGACTGCATTTGGCATAAATTATCAATGACCTTGTTTATGCATTCAGTTTAATTTACTGAACTCTTCAACTTTCTAATATGCATAGGGGTTTCAAACTTTCAAATATCTATGGTGACAATAGGATACATGGAGTTTCTATTTGGTTCTCTCTATTTATTTTTTGGGTTTCTAACATATAAGGGCAACTTTTGGGGTTTAATATCAATAAAAATAATATATTTAAAAAAATTTCAAAAATAGGTTAACTTTTGAAAAATAATATGAATAAAGGGCAAAAATACTGTTCTTCTTCTTCTTGCCATTTGTTTACCAGAGCCGTTGTCTGCCGCCGCCCGCCGCCCACCTCCGCCTCCGCCTTTGGCAATGTTGCCAGAGGTGGCCGGAGGCAGAGGTGGCAGCAGCGGCGCTGGTGGTCATTTCTCTGTCTCCATCCATCTCTAACAATGTTGTCGGAGGCGGAGTGGAGGTGGGCGGAAGTGGCGGCATTGGACAGAGAAACCACCAGCGCCGCCGCTGCCACCTCTGCCTCCGGCCACCTCCGGCAATGTTGCCGGAAGCGGAGGCGAAGGTGGGCAGAGGGGGCGGCGGGCGGCATCGGATGGCGGTAGCGGACGGCGGCTCTGATGAACAAATGGCAAGAAGAAAAAGATGAACAGTATTTTTGTTCTTTATTGATATTATTTTTAAGAAGTTAAACTATTTTTAAATTTTTTTAAATATATTACTTTTATTGATATTAAACCTCAAAAGTTGTCCTTATATGCTACTATCCCTTATTTCTTTCCTTTTGCATGGAAAAGAGATTGGTGTAGCTGAAATGTCAATTACATTGGTTCTGGACTAGTTAGTCAACAGAGGGATAAGCCATGTTCTAACGTCGTATTGTTTGATATTGATTTTTGCTTTTTTTTTTTTTTTTTTTTTGCACCGTTGAATGAATTCCCACTTCTTTATCTGGTCTTTTCATTTCTTTTGAACACTGTTATGGCAAGAGCAGCTAAACAATGTATTAAACACCCTACAAGTGTTGTGGTGGTAATGATGATGGTGGGGAGGAGAGGGAAAGAGAGAAAATTTGCAAATCGTGTGTCTTCCAACAACTATATTCCCTATATCTAAGCCTCTATCCCCAATCCATGCTGGCAAATGTATCATAAATTCATAATAAGTAACAACAAACGCGTCTCTTGGTCTCCTACTTTATCCACCTTAAATACTGTCTTCAAAGTAGGTCCAATTGGAAGGGTTATGGATGGCTGCAGTCTTCTTCTTGTTCTTCAGGATCTACTTTTGAACGCACTAAACTCACACATTCAGTCCATCACTTTTTGACTTCTGAACCCAAAGATGGACTCCAGCTACTGTAAAGTAGGAATGATCAGAATTTCAGAAATATACCAAGAAGATTGCGGCACCCATATTGCACAATGCCTCGTACATTTGTATTGACGTTTGGTACACGTTTAGGTATCACATTCTCATCCCGTGGAAGGAACTTTCATTTTTCTGGGCAAGATTTGTCCTTGCAAGTCAGCTCACCCACCAATCCACTTGGTTCTATAATCACCAAAACTTAGGACCTATTTGGTTTGCAGGAATTGGGATCTGGAATCAGAAAAGGTTGGCAGAAATTGGAGTCTGAAATCAAGTGCAGATCTCCTGTTCACGTTTATTGCAGTCACACACGGAGAATATTTCATCCTCTGCATAAGGGAGATGTTCCCAATTCACGGCGAATAGTGTGTTGTGGGTAGACGTGAACAGAGTTATCGTGAGCAGATCCGAACTCTGAAATCGAAATTGGAATGATCCATTCCTGGTGTAATGGCATTTCCCCATTTAAAGGAATGGCCCTCCCCCTTCCTTGGGAATGAGAATGTTATTTCAACTAATTTTCATTCTGATTTCACCTGTTAGTTGTGTGGATCAGAATCCTATCTCCATTCCTAGTGGAATAATTTGAGGATATGGCCTTCCCCCTTGGTAATGAGAATCCATCACATGATTACTGATTTCCTTTCCCATCTGAACCAGATGGGAAGAATAGACCGTTATGATTCCAATTCCAAGCGTTGGCTAAACAACGCTTTAAAGGCCCAATATCAATTTTATTGCAAGTCAATACATTCAGCAGGTGTGGAGACAACCCACGGGCCACCATTGCGTGTTGGCAACAAGGATATGTACTCTATGGATTCTAAATTTAGGTCTAAGGTTTCAACCCGCATTCCCATATCCAATTCTTATTTGTTACAAGCAGAGGCACATCTTGCCTCATAAAAACCATTTTAACATCCTGCCAGTGTCATTCCACCAGTTTCTCACCTTAAAATTGTAATGGTCTTGCCAGCTGGTAACCAGGCGATTACTTCATGTAGATGATGCCCTTGAGATCACCTAAAGCACTAGCTTAGCCAATTCATATAGAGGCCACTTGGCTTTCTTTATCCAACTAGATAAACTCCCTCTTGCTTTTAGGGAAAATGATGCTTGAAACCACAGCAGGTTTGAGCCACACACCCATCTGCCAGATTGAACCGGTAATTTATCATGCGGTTGAATCTAAAGGTCCTATTTTTCATCTGCACTTCCACCCTAACCATTTACCAATATTTGTCTCCACTGCTTATCAAAATTAAACACAAAAATCCTAGTTGTCAAGGCGTTGCCTAGGCGCCCCGCCCAAACACCTTGACTTTTGGCAACTAGGTGCCCCTCTAGGCAACTAGACACCCACCTAGACAATGTAGGCACCTTTTATAATATCATTTGTATTGCTGTATCTTATTAATGCATGTGTTAATACATATTAATGTTTTACTATTGAAATTTAAAAGATCAAAGGGCTTTGAGGAGAGAAAAAAAAAAGAAAAAAAGAAAGAGGAAAGAAAATAGAATTATAAAGAGGTTCTTTTTTTTTTCTACTCTCTCTCTCTAATTAAATAAAACAGAAACTCCATCCTTGTTTTTTCTATTTTACTTTCCATCTGGAAGGTCTTCAGGCAACAACCCCCACCCTTCAGGCACATGGCATTGTAAAATTTCACTAGAAGAATCTTAGAGGAGGTTAAACTCGCCCTCTTGAAAAAGTCTATCTACTCACAAAAAAGTGACAACTCCACTCTCTTAAAATTCACACAGCATCCTAATCCCTAAAAAGTGCCCATTTCAAATGTTATGGTAGTAACTGAATTTTATTCAAACACAACCATTTCAAAAGTAACAATTAAACAAATAATTTAACTTAAAAATATTCAAAATATTAAATGGATAAAAATAGAAATAAATGAAATTCATAAAAATGACTAAACAATTAATACAAATGGTGTGAGTTTTATTCTTTTAGATGAAATAGTTTATTAATTGCAAACTAGATTTAACATTTTTTGGAAGCATAACCTAATTTAGCTTTTAAAAATAAATTTATCAAATAAATAGTAAATACCAATTAAAGTGGGTTGCTGCTTACCAATAAGACCTCATTTAATCTCTTAAATCACATTAAATACAACATTAATTAATATTAATAGTGATTTTCAAACAAAGTAGGTCAGAATAGATTGTCAATTATAAAGATGTACGACCCAAGTTAATTTTTCTAATTTAATTTTTTATAGTTAAATAGTAAATTTTATATTAAATGATACTGTAGTTGCCCCTTAATATGGGGTCATTCTCTAGATAAAACATGGTAAGTCTCTTAAATCAAATAAAAAACCTAACCTAAATGTCCAATATAAATAATTTAAAAATTGAAATAATTCAGATTAATGGTCTCATACTTAGTACAGGGGTCATTCCTAGTTTATCATATAAAGTTAATAACCTTCTTTAACTACTAATTGATATGAAATTGCTCTATTAAATACTTATTATAGTAGTATTGTTTTTTAAAATAATGAAATTAATATAAGTAAAAGATTTTTATCTTTTAGATGCGATGATTTGCCATGTTTTTAGAAGAGATTTAATGTTTTTAATAAACAAAATTGCTATTTTTTTCAATTAATATGCATGTTGCAATGGTATACAAAACTAGGGAACTAGGCAACTAGACGCCCCAATTCTGCCCAGAATCACCCAGACGCCTTAAAAACTATGTTTCACATCATGTTAACCATTCATAATCTTGTCAGAAGTCATAACCAAGTTGAAACTGCCCTAATCTTCTCCAAGATGCAATGCCAGTCCACTGTCTATTTAAATAAGTTTATAATGTGGCACTAATGATGATTTAATGAACTTCAGCTTGTACAGAAGGTACATCCATCTTCATGTTGTAAACAATGTGAAAGTACGCAAAAGGCTCACACAATCTCTTCATTATGTTGCTTAGTAGAAGGAACCCGAGTAGGAAAGTATAAGATGTGCTCATGGATATAAAGGAATAAAAGAATGTCACAAGGGCAAAACATGACTCTTGCCATATATGCATCATCTTAAATTGATTCTATCATGATCAAACACTGTAAATTACCAATTGAGAATGAACTTTGAAAGTTAAGTCATTAGCAAACATGAACTGGCTCAAGCTGAGGCATCCGCCTTTTATAAGTGTTACATGATCTGGCCAGTCAATTCTGTATCTTCATTATCTAGCTCTTGTTCCACTCCCTTAACCTGTAACATTGAAGCTTTTACAAGCATGCCAAAAAGGTAGAACAATGAACTAACAACTAATCTCTAGTTCTCCAACAAGGTTCAAAGTATACTGAAAAATTCAGTATCAAGTGATTAAAAGCACCAAACACTCCTTTTCAGTCAGTGCAAATGTTTTTCAGTCAAACTGTAATATTTATGCAAGTGCAAATGAGTACAAACTTAACAGATCTTACCTCAGGTACATAATGCATAAGCATGTTTTCAATGCCTGATTTCAGAGTGATTGAAGAGCTAGGACAACCACTACAGGCTCCTTGCATCCGTAGCTTGACTATTCCAGTTTCTCTGAGAAATAAACAAAGAAAGCCAAAACTGAATGCCAGAAACCAAATATATATTTACCACTACCAATATTAAGAGTCAATAGGAAAAGTTCAACTAGGAGCAAAACCTACATGTCAAATCCTCGATATTCTATATCCCCACCATCATCTTGTACTGCAGGGCGGATACGAGTCTCAAGCAATTCTTTAATCATTGCAACTGTTTCTGAATCATCCTTCAAAACCAAGCACCAGTAAGGGTCATGTCTAGAAAATACACGAACTACATATATAATTAGAAATATTCAGAAAGATAAAATTCTTAAATGCACAAATTTAACAAGTTTAACTTGGCTCCTTAATTTAGGATGCAAGTGTCTATAAAGCTTTCAACTAAAGAATACATAACCAGTTTGAGCATCAGCTTGAGAAAAAAAAAAAAAACTCAAGCATTTAATATAATGCTGGTCACATGTCCATCCATAGTGTGTTTTAAAGGATGCCTGCATCAAAAATTCAAGGAGCAAAGTATGCTTGCTGGTGGTCATGACTAAGTATGCTAGTCATAACTTTCTGTGGTGCGTCAAAACCTTCACGACTTCGTTAAAGAAAGAAGAAAAATAGATCATAGCTTTCTGTTGGAAAGACAAAGTATGCTAGTCTAAAATGAAGGTTGAATAAGAATTCCTTTCAAGAAACCCCATTATTTTCCTAAAAAGATATACATGCAGATTTCAATAATAGCAATGTCCACATGACTAATCTCGATTATTGGAGCTTTTCACTTACAAATTAATATGTAAAACTCAACCGACTTAAATGACTCTTGCCAAGTTGTGAGACTCATCCAATCATGTGATCTCACTTGGCCAAGCCTAAGAAATTTCATGTCAACACCATGACTCAGATCCTGATGCTTAACAGTCAAGTCAACTCAGATGAGTCACTTAAGTTAACTCCTGATTCACAAGCCTATGGTGCAAACAACAACAAAATCTTCTTAAAATTTAATATGGAACAATCACCAAGTCCCCACCACCACCACCAAAAAAGAAAAAAAGAATCAAACAACAAGTAATATAACAAAGATCAAGAAGATTCCTAATACCAAACCACACTTGAGGAAAGGCCCTCCAATATAGATCTATATCTACCACCTGGCCATCTTATCAGCCAAAGAATTGCCAGATTAAGGAATCCATATAAATGAAATTTTCACTCTTGATGTCAGAAATCTACCCATCTAATAGAACAATAAAGGAATGGCATGCAGCATGCTAGGAGTATGATGTGCCTCCCAACAAATTATATTCTTCATTTGTTACTAGTTAACTTCAGATATATGCTAATTTTATTCATATAAATAACCACAATTCAACATTTCTATTTCCATTAGTACTTCAACAGTTTAAGGTTAATTTGTAGATGTGCAGCCAAAGTCTATAAAAAGGGAAGTCAAACTCACACTCTCAGGCCATATGGGCCTTCATGTGGCTGTCAACATGGACCTATACCTATTCTAGCAAGCAAAAGAATTTAAAAATTTCCAGCTGAAGTGAGTCCATGTGCCGAGTAGAAGATTCCCTAAATCAAATCGATCAAAGATTTGATTGCATCTTAAAGATTTCATAAAAATTAAGAAGATATGTTAGATTTAATTATATTCGAATTTTTTCTTTATAAGCAGGTATTTCCATGCTAAGCTACACTTACTGGAAAAACAAATATCTAATTTCAAAGAAATATGACATTCATCTATAAAACAATTGCTCAAGCAAATAAGCTAATGGGTACATAACTACAATGTTCTCTCAATATTTTTAAGGGTAAATTACAAAGACCCCCCTGTACTATGGGGTCAGTGACAACGACCCCCCTGCACTTTTTTTTGCCACACCCCGAACTTTGGCCATAAGATAAATAACCCCTCAGCCGTTAAGTCAGATAATGGAAACCATTAAATTACCAAAATACCCTGCTAAACTTGCTCTTTTTTTTTTTTTGCCATTTTCTCTTAAAACCTAACCCAGAAATATCCCCATTACTTCTCAACAAAAAAATACTTCTGCAATCTCGGCTGTCCATTCCGATGTTGCTCAAGTAAACATATCAAGTTTTCTGTATGGGTGAATGTACAAGATACAGAGAGAACCTTCAATGGGGTAGAACTTGAAGATTGGTTTGAATCATTTCCTGACATCTTGGAAGAGCCCAGATGACCCTTCAATGGGGGATTAAAGCACAAGAACCAAAAGGCTTGGGATCTCAGAGATGGGCCCAATGGCTGTGTTGTGCAAGCTGAGTTCGATTAAGAGATTTTGTTCCTCCGTTTGAATTGTCTGATAAGAAATTTAATTAGAAATGATTGAGCTGATATAGATACATGTATCTCAGAAATTTTCAGATTACTCAGGCTCTACAGTTGCAAATGGAAGTGCAGAAGAAGCTTATTGAACAGATTGAGGTTGGCTTTTCATCAACCCAGCTTTATTTTAAAGCCAGTTATTATTGGCAAAGAATAATGGATACACATCAGCAACTAGTTTTCTCCTCTAGGTGCAGAGACA
Organism: Nelumbo nucifera; assembly: GCF_055504915.1. Classification (NCBI taxonomy): domain Eukaryota; kingdom Viridiplantae; phylum Streptophyta; class Magnoliopsida; order Proteales; family Nelumbonaceae; genus Nelumbo; species Nelumbo nucifera. The sequence goes on along the minus strand of NC_142653.1, from coordinate 36,216,174 downwards.
CAGCTACGGATTGAAGTTCAAGGAAAATACCTACAGTCAGTTATAGAGAAAGCACAGGAAACATTGACCGCGTATAATTCATGTGTGGGACTCGAAGTTGCAAAAGCTGAACTCTCTCATCTGGTCTCCATGGTTCTTCCTTCTCAGAACTAACTAAAGGAGGAAGTTTTAGCTGAGAAGAGGCAGAGAAGCAACTAATGAGTGGTGTGCATTGTTCAATGGTCAATTTGTTAACATTTTCTAAGAGCTGTGAGAGAAAAGAGGAAAAACCACAGAAGCTGGAAGATGGATACCTCAATGAATGTAAAATACATTCAAACGTGCATCCATTTATGGAGATCAATCCAAACAGGGGCAACTCAAATGATTGAATTGGTCGACGGAAGCAAAGTGGGAGCACCATCTCTGATGGTAATTCTGTTGATCAGCAATCAGTTAAGAGATTACCAACCCATAAGAAGGATTGTGATAACCAGTTTAGAAAGTTAGGATCAAAGGATGAACTTGATTTTAACAATCAGTATCAGAGTGAAATTGAATCGGGCTTCGAAGATCTAGACTTGAACAGCAGGGGAGCGGAATCAGGTTACAAGCCTTCCAAGAATTTTGGCTCCTGAAATGTTGTTTCAAGATGCATATCCAGTGATGGGTTTGAAAATTGAATTCTATATATCATATAGAACTGGAAAGTGGTTTAAGTGAACAAAAAAAAATTGTTCTTGTACAGCTTGTGCGAATACCAACATCACCGAGGCAGAAGGGGTTGTGTGATTTGGGTCGGTAATCGATCGATCTTTGGGAATACATCCTGGATGGCAGCCAAGATCTGTACATGAGGGTGGCAGCTTCAGATCTAGGTGTGACAGCTCCAGATGCTTCAGCACAGTGGAGAAGAAAGTGGGGACTTCATCTGTAAGCTACGAGTAAATAATAATATGGGTAAAATTGTCCAGAAAAATATCATAAGGGCAATTTAGGAATTACAAAATATGATAACTAAAAAATGGAATCTTTTTCGAATATACCTGACAGAATGTTGATGGAGGGGAGTCTTTGTCTAACGGCCAAAGTTCAGGGGGTATTTTTCGCAAAAAAAAAGTATAGGCGGGTCTTTGTCACTGACCCCATAGTACAGGGGGGTCTTTGTAATTTACCTTTTTTTTTAATTTATACTCAAGCCCAATTGAGCAAGGTGGTAGAATTGAGCTTCGATAGTAGTAGTGTGGGCAATCCAGGTTCTTCAGGAATTGGAGGGGTGATAAGAGATGAGACCGGTATTATATGTAGTTATGTACCTTGTACTCGGGCCCAATTGAGCAAGGTGGTTCTGTAAGAGAAGAATTCTTAGCTGCAGTTTTTGGGTTAAAGATAGCTACAGAACTGGGAATTGGGAGGTTGGTTCTTGAAGGTGATTCCAAGCTGGTAGTGAGGTGGTTAAAGAAAGGTGAGGGGTGATTTGGCAGCTAAGAAATGAATTCAGGTGCTTCAAATAGCTATCAAAAGATATGATCATTCAAACAAAGTGGGTTAGCCAAGCAAGGGATTCAAAGACAATGTATGTACTAGGCTCATTTGTAATACAGTTGGGTGGGTCTGTCCTGTAATGGGTTAGACAGTTTTTTCACAACTTCTTGTAATCTTTTCCTTTTAAGATGTAATGAATGAATGAATTTCTGAGTTGCTGATTTGTTCAGAACTTTTCAGGCCTATGGCCCTATGCCTTGTAACTCTAGCCCCAATTGCCTTGTTTCTACAAGCCTTGAAGGAGACTTCAAGAGAAAGTAGAATTTCAAAATCCAAAGACCTCTTCATCTAATTGCGAGTGGGTATAAACAAAGAATAAGCATCAATACACTTAGGAATCATTAGACCGAAACATCCATTTAAACTAGGTAATACAGGATACAAGTGGCTACACCCTGACACAAGCTGGACACCTTAAAAAGTCATTCATAAAAAGAAAATGACTGTTCAAGTGTATTACATCCTCTTATCAACAACAAATTATATAACACACATTTAAATACTTGCTATAAATATCTTTTTGTTCTTTAGGCTCAGTTTGGAAGGAGTACAAATACAAATATGTAGTGCAACACCTTGAATTTGTATTATTTTGTATGTATTTGTACTGTACATATTTGTATTTTTACCCTTTCCAAATTGAGCCTTAGTATTTTGAATTAAAAAATACATTCACCATTTAAAGATTAAACAATAAGAACTACCACACTACAAAAACTATGACAGATAGACATCACAAATATCTATTTGTTTTGTTTTAATTTTTGAAAAAAAAAAATCCATTGGACTGACCAGTTGTACCTTTTATATGATTTCCTTGTATAATTTAGCATATGATTGGTTCCGTGGGCATTTCGTGATAGGCATTTTGATAAACGCCACCATGTTATCGCCAAATCAGCATTTATCCTATCATGTCCATCCGCATGCATAGGTATTCACAAAAGTTGGCCTTTATTTACGTGCGCACCAACCATTGGAGGAAACTTCATTTTAATGCTTCCCCCAATGATTGAGCGTTTATTCACTGTTTCACTGATGTGGCGCCTAGTGGTGCCTAGTTGTCAATAAATGGTTTATCAAGTACTTTTCTCGGCTTTGAAGACAAATCAAGTACAAACATTTATTTAATAAACGGAAGCTATACCAAACGCATACTTAGTATTTCAAATATATTATTATATTAAAAATATTAAATTATTCCTATAGAAATTGAAAAAAAAAACATCTAGTTTATTGTTTTTATGAAATTTTGAAGAGAGATTCCCTTTCCTAGCAAGGCAATCTTCTCGCCCCCCCCCCTCTCATTTGTTTTTTTATCATAGTTGTCCTCTTATTTATTTGTTGGTTTCAAAGTGTCAGCCAAAAATTACACATGCCAAATGCTTCATATACTCTGAATTTAACATTCAGACAAAAGAAAATCAAAATCAAAAGTTCCAAGGTCTCACCAACTTAGAGTCAGAAATTTGACACTGAATGAAGGTTTATTTTGTTTTCAATTGCCAGCAAAAGGAAGCACTTCAGTAAAAACAACTTGGTTTCATTGGAAGCCAATAAACAAGGATAGAACAAAACAAAGTCCAAATGATACCTCATGAATGGCTGTGTCCAAGGAAGCTGCCATATTGGCATCTAGAAAGAGTGGCTGACCAGAAGAATAAAAGTCCATAATAGCTGCAAAAATTTCAGGTTTTAGAAGATCCCAAGAAGTTTCATCTGACTTTGTAACTGTTAAAAAATCTGACCCAAAAAACACTCGTGTAACTCCTGCATCAAAAACAGAAAACGGGGTTAGATCAATATTGCTCACCCATCTTTTATCTATTTCTAGCAAGAGTGAAACGAAGAAAAGCGAAACTTTCTCCAATGCTTTTATGACAAACAGGAAATAGGGGATCTTAGGTTCACCACACCACAGTTGATGGTTAGATGCATGAAAGTTAGGAATGCAGGCTACTGTGTGGTTGGTTAACCTTCAAGGCCATTGTTTGGGCACTCATGGGGATAAATCTCTTCAAATATTGGTAGTTTTCATTCCAAAAAACTTATTTACAGGAAGATGGATTCATGGAGTGTAACCTACATTTTAGAGGAGAGTACATGTTTGATGATAATCTGTCAATGAAAGACCAACCCCTATCTTATGTGCTTAGACATGATCCCAATTAAACAAAGGGTGCCAGTGACACCAGAGGCAGTAATGTCTGGATCATTAAAAATCAGTGTTTTTTCTTTTTGTGGTAAAAGCAGCAAACCATCAATATTTAAATTCAAGATATTACTTTGTGGGTCAGTTGGCCACATCATATATTCCCCCTCAGGAGTTAACTCTTGCTCCAGATCTCCACCAGAACCTCTTGTTCTTCTTGTTTAGTTTTTCCCCCAATTTGATCAGTAGCAAGACAATATCTATACATATATACATGTAGAAAGATGTATATTAGGAGAAGTCAACAACTCCAAACAAAAATGAAAGGGCCAACCAAAAACAAAGACCACTCTGCTAGACCATCAAGATACAAAGGTACAATCTACTCACAACCCCAGTGACCCAACTATAACAAAAATCCAAAGAAACCTAACTGACAGGAAGCACTCAAAAGATACAAGCAACCAGATAGGTGCCACAGAAAGGCATGGATAAGTGGATCTTAAACACCTAGGACCCAGACTCAGAAAAAATGCTGACTGCACAAAATCTTCCCAATCTGAAACCAAAATCCTTGCCTTCCCGTCACAATCTGTTGTTGCACTTTATATGACATGCCCTTTCTTCCTCTAACATAGATGCATTACCACTTCTCTGAAATACCCTGTTCAGGTTATATTTCACCATAGCTTGCATTATCTCCTTCAACACCACGCCCCTCATTAGTTCTCTCAACTTCTTCAGCTATTCAATCTTGTTCTTCCAATCACTTAAAATAATCAAACACTTAATTATGACCCCAATAGAAAATAATTCAACCCTCCTCCCCTGTCTTATGTACATAAAATAATAGAATTTACCACTTATACAATAGAAGCCTGGGATGATATGATCAAGTTTGACTTGAAAGGCAAACAAGTCCACATATAATGGCTCGTTAACCTACATATGATTTAAAAAAATCTCCCTTGACAAAACTAGATATAAAGAAAAACATAACAAAATCATAACAAAATAGAGAACTAATTCTTAATTGAATTTATTTGAATCGTAGAAATCGTAAGATTTATTAATCAAATCATAGGATTCAAAGAGGCATGATGGAGTTTGCACCAGCAAGGAGATAGAGAAGAGTTCTGAAGATTGAGGCAAAAAGTTTGTCTTGAAAGAAGTTTGGACAAGAAGAGGAGTTGCCCTGAAGATAGTGGAACTGAGAAAAGCTTCGTTGATTCTTGAAGAGAAAGCAATATCCTGGCTTCAGGGATTCCTGGAGGGAGCGAAGAGGACATTAAGAACAATAGAATGGAAGTGTAGTCTTGTGGAAGAGGGAAGAAGGTATGCTGCTGGAAGAAGAGAAAACAACAAAGGAAGATTTGTGGGTATTTACGAATATTATGGAAATGGTATGAAACAGTTCACTTGCTTCCCTGAAGGGAGAGAAGCATCGGGTTGGGATAAATTAATACAAGCAATGCAGGATTTTCTGGTGTTAGTATATGAAAGAAGAAGTTCTCCAATCAGAAAGGAAGAGGGTCAGAAGAAGCTTGAAGAGAAGATGGAATTAACAGACTGGAAGGAAACACAAAATAAGGGAACCAATACAGATAAGGATGTTCAGATTGATGCAAGATTAGGGTCAATGAGAATGCGGATCAATAAAGCCAAAACAGAACGGGAGAACAAATTAGTGTTGTCCATGAATAAGGATGTTACAGATTGGAAAACCCTGGGTGAAGAGATTCAACAAATTTTGAAGGTATCAGAAAGGCTGCAGATTATTCCTATTGATGAGCAGAAGGCTGTGATTCTTTGTAAAAATCCCTGGCCGGATTATGAAGCTGTGTCAGCAGTAACAAAGCAAGGATTGGCAGTGGTAGGAAGATGGTCCCCAAGTTGTAATGAGAAAACTGTAAACCCAACAGATAGCATTGAGTTGAGAATTCTGGGGCTGCCTTATCATCTATGGTCGGATGAGATTCTTAACAGAATTGCAAAGTTGTCTGGTGGGGAACTCTCGACTGTGGATGTCTCAAATCTCCGAGCTGTGCATATAGAGGTGAATGGAGCGAAGCCAAAACTCATCCCACATTCTGTAGATGTTTTCTCAGATGGTCAAATGTTCAAAGCTTGGATAGCCTCCTCTGTGGAAGCTCAATGGTGGAAGGAAGGACTGGAGAAGATGATGCTGACGTGACCAAAACCTGGTACCGAGGAAACCTTGGAAAGAGAGAAGAACAGAGAAAATTAGGAAGTTTCATGAATAAGGAAACTGAAGAGATTGAGAATTGGAAAGGTGTAAATCAAGCTACCTCTCAGTGTGAGAATTCGAAGCAGCAGGTCAGAACTTCAACAGGCAGATGTAAAACTTTCTCTCAGGGCCTCAGGCTTTAATGAGATTAAAAGGTGGAGACGTGGCAGGTTCAAATTCAAACAAAGGGCCTGGGGTGGGGACAAATGGGAGAGAAGTAAATCCCGGTGGGCCTTCGAATGGTTTGGCCCAATTACAAGAAAGATTAAATAGACACGTGACTTCAGTAGATAATGGGGGGGGGGCTGCTGGGCTGATTAGACCTGGCCCATTAAAAAAGGCATCATGTGATCACTTAAGTGATCACGTAAGAGGTCGAATTTTGGGGGACCATTGTTTGGGTGTACCATCGTCCCAAACTGATGTTGCAGCGGCAAATTCTTCCTCCAAACACAACTCTCCAGCTGCAGGCTCAATGAGAAGCTCTAGTTTGAGGCTTGCTTGGGTGCAGAGACTGGTTTCCTACTCTACTAGTCCAGAGAATCTGAATCCAAGGTACAATAGAACAAAGAACAGAGATGAAACTTTAGCTCGACTTGGGGAAGAAGCAGAAGATGGCTTGAAACTACTGTTTGATGACGATCTTTCTACTACACTTCCTAGACTCTCAATCCAGCCTGACAAAGGGGAAGGAAGATTAGGCACCACCTCGTGGGAAGTAAAATCTAAAACAAAGAATAGCAGAGATCTGTGTTCAAAACAAGACCAAATACAGGATATTAGTAGGGGCTGTAAAGTCAACCCAGAACCTCTTAGTAGAGCTACAAGCTGCCCTGTTCCCATGGCTAACTATCTAGAGGGTGATTCTGAAGGTAATACCTCTGACTTTAGCCCAATGATTGGGGTTAAAGGGTCACCAAATCCTCCAGTAAATCTTACCTGTTTAAAAAAGTCTCTTTTGAACCCAATTTTTGTTGCTACTAATGTTTCTTCTAGTCCTGTGTATGTTGTGCCTACAGGAGAGACTAACCCAACCATGCAGTCTGCCAATCAGAATGATCAAATATAAGAAACAGAGGTGATTGGAGATTTATTTTCATAAAGTGTAGACAGGGAATTCGGGGATAGAATTTGGGAGCTGATTATGGAACTGTTTAGAATTCAGGTGGAGGAAGAGATGGCTGAACAGATTGAAAGGGATGAGGAGGGTGGCACTCCTAATCCTATTGTTGAAGAGGAAGTAAAGGGTGATGGTAGATTAAATGCAGAAGTTGGCTCAAAAAAACAAATGGGGAAAACAAAGAAAAAGGGAAGCTAGAGGATCCTAGATCTAAAGGAGCTAGTGTAAAAAAGCAGAGAAAGGAAAAATTAAGTGAGGTGGAAAGGCTAAGATGTGAAGTGGATTATGATAAAGGGAGTGTTGCAAAAAAGGAGAAGTGGTGAGTGGTTTGTTTTGTTAAAGGGTATTTTGTCGCGGTCTCCGTGAAATTGATTAGCTGGAAAGTAAGGGGGTTAGGAAGCTCAAGAAAAAGAGGAGTGATTAGGGATCTGTTGAGAAGAGAAAAAACAGATATTGTGTTGATTCAAGAATCTAAGTTGTCTGAGTTAGATAGGAATTGGGTAAAAAGTATTTGGTCAGCGAGAGACATAAGTTGGGCATACGCACAATCTTGGGGAGCTTCAGGGGGAATTATAACTTTGTGGAAAAATGCAGAGATGGAGTGTATTGAGGAGATAATTGGGAAGTATTCAGTGTCCATCAAGTTGAAGAGGAGGATGGATGACTGGGAATGGGTTTTAACTAATGTGTATGGACCCACCTCTTATAAGGAAAAGGAGGGACTATGGGAGGAATTAGCAGCAGTGAGAGGTCTATGGGAGGGACCCTGGTGTTTGGGAGGAGATTTTAGTGTCATAAGATTTTTGAGTGATTCAAACAACCCAAATCATCTTGTTACAATGGTCAAATTTTCAAGAGGTTCCCACTTGCTATAAGTTAGACAGATTCCTATTCACAACTGATTGAGAAGTGGCTTGGTGGGGTTTAGTAGTTACAGCTCTGCCAAGACCTGTTTCAGACCACTGCCCAATAAGTTTGACCTAAGAGAGATTGGGGGGTGGCCCCTGCCCTTTTAGATTTGAGAATATATGGCTTTTGCACCCTGAATTCTTGCCAAAGGTGAAGGAGTGGTGGGAGGAAGATCATGTGGATTTCAGATGGAAGGGTTATAGATTCTATAAGAAATTGCAATTGTTGAAAGCAAGAATTAAGTTGTGGAATAAAGAGAGCTTTGGAAAGATTGAAGAAAGAAAACAGGAAATTCTCAGCAGAATAGAGCAGCTAGATGGTGAGGAAGCTGAGAGAAGTTTGAGTTCAGAAGAGAGGACAAAGAGATGGGGATTGAAGAAGGATTTGGAAGACATCCTAAGAAAAGATGAGGTTACTTGGAGACAAAAATCTAGATGTCAATGGCTCAGGGAAGGGGATGGCAATACCAGTTTTTTCCATATGTTGGCAAATCGGAGAAAGAGGAAAAATTCAATGTTGAAATTAGAATGGAATGGGGAAGTATTGACAAGAGATGAGGACATAGCCCAAGCCTTTGTGAATCACTTCAAAACACTCTATGAGAGTCCAAGGAGGTCAGGAGAAAACTTAGAGGACCTGGACTGGAGGGTTGGGAATAGAGAGTTGTTGGATTCCTTGGAAAGGAAATTTGAGGTTCAGGAAGTGAAAAATGCAGTCTTCTCAATGGAGAGATCTAAAGCCCCAGGACCTGATGGTTTTACAATGGCTTTCTATCAAGATTGTTGGGAAATAATTGAGGGTGACTTGATGGAGGTGTTTGATGAGTTCTATGAGAGGGGCAAATTTAACTCAGGTGCAAATGCAACCTTCATCGCTTTGATACCAAAGAAAGTGGATGCAATCCAGCCGAAAGATTTTAGGCCCATAAGCCTAATAGGAAGCATGTACAAAATCATTTCCAAGGTTTTAGCCCTAAGAATAAAATATGTTCTTCCCTCGATGATTTCTCCAAATCAAGGGGCTTTTCTGATTGGGAGACAAATAATTGATCAAATTCTCATTGCCAATGAATGTGTAGAGGTTAGAAGAAGGAAAAAACAAAAGGGACTGGTGTGCAAGTTGGATTTAGAGAAAGCCTATGACATGGTGGATTGGGAGTTTCTGTTGGAAATTCTTAAGAGTATGGGTTTTGGAGAGAGATGGTGTAAATGGGTGAAGGGCTGCATTTCTTCATGTCATTTTTCAATTTTGGTAAATGAAGCAGCAAGAGATTTTTTTCCTGCCAAAAGGGGCCTAAGACAAGGAGATCCTCTATCTCCCTTCCCTTTTACTCTAGTAACTGATGTGTTGAGTAAGTTGATCATAAGGGAAGATGCCAGCAATATGGTTAGAGGCTGGAGAGTTGGAAGGGATGAAGTGGTGGTTACACACCTACAATGTGTAGATGATATTATTTTGTTTTGTGAAGGGAAAACAGAAGAACTCATGAACCTAAAAAGGATAGTTCATAAATTTGAGAGGATTTCCAACCTTAAGATTAATTGGGGCAAGAGTTGTGTGGTAGGAGTAAATTTAGGGAGTGAAGAGGTGATTCGATTAGCTGGACTATTGGGGTGTGAAGTAGGAGATTGGCCATTACAATATTTAGGACTACCTTTAGGATCCTAATAATGGATAGTTTCTAGTATCCAGTGATTAAGAGATTTACAAAGAGACTTGCGAATTGGAAGAGAAACTACATTTCTTTGGGAGATAGGATAACCCTAATAAAGTCAACGTTAGCTAACTTACCAGTGTACTATCGGTGAAAGTGGTAAACCAGCTAGAGAAGATTACGAGGGACTTCCTTTGGGAACCAGGAGACACCAAAAGAGACCCTGGTGAAGTGGGAGGTCGTTTCTAGAAGTAGAGATGAAGGGGGACTAGGAATAGGAAATCTTAGGCTAAGAAATACAGCATTATTGGGGAAATGGTTATGGAGATTGCCATTGGAATAGGACAGACTTTAGCATAGAGTGATTATTAGCATTCATGGATTGGCAGACAATGGTTGGGATGCAGGAGTCAACCCCAAGGCTTCCCGGTGCTCTCCCTGGAAAGCTATTCATGGTATTTTACCTTCATTCCTTCCTTATGTCAAATTTGATGCTTGTGCAGGAAATAAGGTGTTGTTTTGGGAAGATGCTTGGGTTGGAAACATTCCCCTTAATGAAAGGTTCCCTTCTATTTATTCACTTTCTGAAAATAAAAGAAAAGTGATCTCTTCAGTTTTTATTGATAACTCTTGGGACTTGGGTTTGAGGAGAGGTATAAGGGAGTCAAAAATGACATTGGTGGATGAATTAATTAACCTTTCAACCTTCCTGGATCAATCTTGTTTGGACAATAGAATTTGGAAACCTTCCCCATCTGGTGTGTTCACTTGTTCCTCCTTTTTTGATATCCTCATTCAATCATCAAACCCTGTAAGGAGCTTTCCTTCAAAGGAGATTTGGTGTCAGCCTATACCCCCAAAAATTCGGGCTTTTTGTTGGGAGGTGGTTATCCAAAAAATCAATACTCTAGATATGTTGCAAAGAAAAAGGCCATATGGTTGCCTATCACCCCATGTTTATAGCCTCTACTTGGGATCTAGTGAGACGATCACACACCTATTAATTTCTTGTCCATTTGTATGCTTTATTTGGACTTGGTTCTCTTCTATCTTTAGTTGTAGGTGGACACCTCCCCTAGATGTGGCAAGCCTTTTTGACCCAAGCTTTTCCAAGCAACTGAAGAGACGTGGAAGGTTAATGTGAAGAGACACAAGAGCAGCTATCTTATGGTCAGTTTGGGAAGAAAGGAATAATAGAATATTTAAAGGAGTTGAGAAATCCAAGGAGGCAATTGTAGAAAGGATAATTATTATGACTATTCATTGGTTGAAAACTTTGGATTTGTTTAAAGACTTCTCAGTTGAAGACATTCACAGGAATTGGGAAGTGGTGGCTTCTACAACTTCCATGAAACCTATTGTGCAGGAATTGTGGTCCCCGCCAACAAAACAAAGAGTGAAATGGAACTTTGATGGGAGTTCAAGAGGTAACCCGGGCCCTTCAGGTATAGGAGTATTCGGAGATGAAAATGGCAGAATTGTGGCTTTGTTTTCAGGACCAATAGGAGTGGGGGACTCGTTAAGAGCGGAGGTGATGGCCTTGCTTTAAGGTGTAAGATATGCAAAACAGTTGGGGTTACACCAAATTGAGATAGAGGGAGACTCTAAATTGTTGATTGAGTGGCTGCAATCTAGTAAGTTGGGAGCCTGGATTTATAGACAGCCCATAAGGGAAATCCTCAATATAACAAGGGAGATCAGTGCATGCTTCAAATGGACAAGGAGATCAGATAATGGTTTAGCTGGCACGTTGGCTAAACAAGGGACTGTGAGGGAGAGTATGTTCTGGGAAGTTTTGTAAGAAAGATTACTGGGGGCTCAACACCTACTTAGGAATTGACAACTGTACTTAAATCTGGAAAGTTATTTTTAAAGTTATATTAATGAAGTTACCGTTTCCAATCAAAAAAAAAAAAATTAAGTTCTTCTCCTAGTTGGCTGCTGAAGAGAGATGCCTCACAAAGGACTGAAAGGATATGTTGATCGGAAAAGGGATGAATTTGCCTGATACCTTGCGTCTTCTATGCAACCAAGAGAGAGGGAATTCATCACTTGTTTATTCACTATAAGTTCTCTACTAGAATTTGGTCATATTTTCTCAAAGCCATAGATCTCCAAATTTGCATGGCTGTTTCAGTTAAGTTCCTTTTTGAAAGATGGAAAGTTGGAGGTATGACCAAAAAGGGACAGATATTACGGGTGGCTATTCCTTTAACTGTAATTTGGGCTGTTTAGGGTCAAGGTTGGATTCGAGTCGAGCCGAGCCAAATATCTGGCTATTCGAGCTCGTCTCACCAAAAAAAAAACGTTAGGCTCGAGCTTGAGATAGAGACTTGAGCTCAAATTCGGCTCAGTTCAAAAGCTCATATGTTCGAGCTCAACTATGAGTCAAGCTTCCTATAAAAAATAATAATTATTTTTTATTTTACATACAAAAAATTAAGAATTATAAAAATTGTTTATTATCATACATATAAAAAATAAAAATATTATATATAAATTTATAATATTATACATATAATATAACTTATTTATTAACATATATATGTATATATGTATGTATGCATGTATTAGGGTCAATTAAGCTTACGAGTGTCACAAACCAAGCTCCATTGGGCTCAAGCTAGGTTCAAAGCTCAGTTTAAACCGACCTGATCTCAAATAGCTCGTGAAAAGCTCGATTCGTTTCCACCCCTATCTGAGGTGAAAGGAACATGTGGATCTTTAATAAAAAACAGAACAAAGAAGAGGTACCGATAAATCAAATCAGTGGAAGCCAAAGAGCATGGCTGAGTTAGGGCTATCAATGGATTGGGTCCAGGTAGAATTGGAACCAACCCAACAACAAATACCAAGGACCCAGAACCGAACCGGACCCGATAGGGCCTGTAATTTTAAACCCAGAACTGAACCAATCAGTTCTTAGGACAATCGGGTATGACCCGATGGACCTAATTATAATAAACCTACTGAAAATATATATAATATTAATTTATTTAATATATTATACATTTAATATATATATATATAAGTTGATATTATATATATATTAAACAATAAGGACTATCTGATGTATAACCTCAAACCTCTCAAAGTATGAAAGAAGATCCTTCTCAAATATTCCTTATTGTTTATGTTGATGAAATTGTAGTTTCAGGGAATGATACAGAGGAAGTCCAGGCACTCAAAACCTTCCTTAACTTAGAATTTGAAACTAAGGATTTAGGGGATTAAGATGTTTCCTGGCAGTCGAAATTGCTAGGTCTAAAGATCTTCATCTCCCAACAGAAGTATGTGTTAGATCTTCTCATGGAGATTGGGAAACTTGGTGTAAACCTACTTCTACACCTATTGATGGTAACCATAAACTCTCAACTAATGATAGTGACCTTTTGGCAAATAGGGGAGTGTTCCAAAGACTTTTGGGGAAGTTGTTATACCTTTGCATGACATGGCCAAATATCTTATATGCTATTAGTGTATTAGTCAGTTTATGCATGCCCCTAGAGACACAAATATGGCTGTTGCAGAATGAGTTCTGTGTTATTTGAAGGGAACTCCGAGAAGGGGTATCCTCTTCTCTAGGCATGGACACATAAAGCTAGAGGCTTACATAGATGTCAATTGGGCTACCAGTATTGATGATAGGAAATCTACATCGGGTTATTGTGCCTTAGTTGCAAGGAACATTATCTCCTAGAGAAGTAAGAAATAGTCAGTAGTAGCCAGATCTACAGGGCAATGGCACATGGAGTTTCAAAGTTGTTATGGCTCAAGTCACCTCTAGAGAGTATGGGTATTACAATGATAAGCCCTTAATGATTTACTGTGATAATCAGGTTGCGATCAACATAGATCACAACCCAGTTCATCATGATATGACAAAACATACTGAAGTTGATCAACATTTTATAAGAGAAAAGGGTAGCTTCTGAAGAATTTTGCCTTCCTTTCATTGCCTCAGAGCAATAGTTAGCAAATGTTTTGACCAAGGGTGTCCCCAAGGCAAAGTTACAGCACTGTGTAAGTAAGCTGGGAATGATTGATATCTATGCTCAGCTTGAGGGGGAGTGTAGAGATGATGGGCCGAATGGGCCTTAGTTTCTTTATTTTCCTTAAGTTATGCTTATGACTTGTATTTGTAAGTAGTGGGCCTTAATTATGGACCTGTTTTCTCTTTTTTATTATTGTCCTTAATGCTAGCCGCCCTACTAAGGGTACTCATGTAATTGTCCACATTATTACAACTAAAGAATAAAAGATATTATTGGGGGGCAAGGTGCCAACCAGCTGTTTGGTAAGGTCTCCTACTGGTCATAGCAGAGACTTGGGACCGTATCCCGCCTGCACCTGGGTTTGGGGGGTTATGTGTTGGGGGATGGGCTACCCCCTGTTGTGTAGCCCTTCAAAAGATATCAAAAAAAGATATTATTAGGGGCTGAAGAGAGGATCGAACTACTCTCTCTTCTTCCTTCCCTTGCTTCCATCTTCTCCGTCCGTTACTTTTCTCTCTTCCATCTTCAATCTTCTTCTTCTCTTCTGTTTTTTCTTTTCTTTATTTCAGATTATTGCAGGTGGGACCCACAACTTATTAATACAATTTTATCTTTCCTTTAAAAAAATATCACTGAAAATGGAAGAAGGCATTCTGTTAATCAAGAAACTAGTAAGAACATCACTCCAATACCTTGTAGTGAGAATGGGCCGAATGGGTCCTAGTGTTCTTTATTTCTTTTAAGTAGTGTTTAAAAATTATGTTTCTTAGTTATGGGACTTATGGGCCTTCTTTTATTTTTTTTAATGTTGGCCACCCCATTAAGGGCATCCAAGTAACTGTACTCAGACTTAGAATTATTAATAAAAGTGATGAAAGGGGGCTAGAGAGAGGTTCGAATTCTTCTTTTCTCTCTTCCCTTCTTTTCTTCTTCCACAACCTATTGCTGAAACTTCTTTTCTTCTTCTTTCTCTTTCTCTCTTTTCTTCTTTTCTTGCATTATCTGAATTACTGTAGGTGTAATTTTCAACTTACCTTTTTAGAACATTCATATACAATAAAAGTTCCCTAGCATTATCCAGCAAGTGGTAATTCTTTCTCTTTGCCACACCGTTCTGTTGAGGGTTATATCTACAAGATGTCTAATGGATATGCCATTATGAGCACAAAAATCTTAAAAAGGAGTGAAAAAGATAATCATGACTATCATCAAATATCAATGTTTTAATAGAAATGCCAAAATACATGTATCCATTGTGTGACTCAATTTTATTAGATCCCAAACATCTGAATGAACAAGAACAATAGGACTAGAAACAAGACAATTGACTCTAGGACTGAAAGTGACTATATGCTGCTTGCTTAATTGACATGAAAGTGACTATTTCTGAAGAGTAGGAGCCAGCAACTTCAACTTCTCAAGGGATGGATAACCAAGTTGACAATGCTACTAAAAGGGAGTAATGAAAGTCTATAAAGTAGCTTGAGAAGACATGCCACTACCACTGAGGTAATACAGTCCTCCAGCAAAGAGATCCATAAATAGGTATTCCCGTCTTTAAAAATCGGCAAGGAGATGGACTTATTATCAAAATCTTGGATGTTCCCTTCAACAGGCCCCAAAAAGTGACATGTGGAATGATCTTCCAAATAACTCTACATCTCAAACCACCAATTTCTTAGCCCCTAACTATCATCCAAAAATCTCATAGGGAAATGAACTAAGGATAGAAATCCCAAAATGGAATATCAAATACCCAGAGCAACAGGTGTTATTGATCAATAACTGTTTCCAAAACATTGCTTGATTGTGTCTTTTGGTGATCACTGCCCGAACTTCGGTGAAGTTGAAAGGTGGGCTAAGAAAGTTTGGGGGTATCAAACAAGACCTACAGCAAGGAGGCTTGAAGGAAATAGGTCTCTGATCTTTTTCTACTCAGAGTTGAGAGCTTTGGGAGCTTTACACTCAGGTAAAAAGTCTTTTAATGGGCATCCCCCTATTATTGTGGAGATGGGATCCTAGGGTCGGTGAAGTTCAGAATACAGAAAAGTAAAGTCGGTGGGTTCTCCAGTTCTCCTATCTGGCCTTCCCCTACATGCTTGGTCTCAAGCAACGCACAAGGAGGTAGGGAATGCCTTGGGAGGCTTTATCCTGGTGGACTTGGCCAATCTAGACTGGATTCGGTTAGACTGTGTGCAGCTGTAAATCTGGTGCAGATCCCCTGCTAAAATCCCAAAGATAGTAGAAATAATTGTCAAAGGTACTCGCTTTGCGGTAAGGGTAGTAGTCAAAAGCGTTGTAGTCTCACTGATTAGACCCATGTTTGCTTGCTCTTTAGGAGTGTGGCAGCCAAAACTATTGAGGTCGGTTTCGCAGCAATTAGAATTGGAACCACTGAATGAGCCTGAGGTATTTGCGACACCTCAAAGTGAAGATCAGCAAAAGAGAAATGGATGCAGGTACAAGCAGAGATGTCGTTGCTCACCTCTGCATCTTGGACATCCCAGGGGTGGAGCTATGACTTTGGCGGGAACCAGTAATAGAAACTAGAATGTTTTGTCAACAACTCCTGAGTTGCAGTTTTTGAAGGCTGATGTTACCACTGGAACCAATGATGATCTGACGGAGGTGGTAGCAGGCAGTCAAGGCTTGGAAGCAGGAATTTCTGGCTCAAATTTGAATTTCAAATCAGCCTCCTTTTTGAGTTCATTTGTTGACCCACCTGTTGAGCCATAGGTGAAAGAGATGCAATTTTTTCAAGGTTTTGGGTGTAGGTCGGAATCTAGATCTAGTTCGAATTGTTGATCCACTTCAAATTTTGGCAGGACTAACTTGGTTGTTCCTCTCACCTCCATTTGGAAAAGGCTAAATCATGATTTGGGCCCTAAGAAGGATAAGGCCCAGCTTCTTGGTGTAAAGGCTCTAAGCTAATCCAAAGGGTCTCTTAACCAGTTGGATTTAAAATTTTCTACAAGCATCCGTCAGCAAAGGAATTGATAGCTCTACTTAGAAGTTGTTGTCTGGACTCTGGATCTGCTTTTATTAATCTTGTTACTCAGAAGAATGATGCCTCCTCGGTTAACATGGAGGTGTCTGTTAAGACGGAGGCCTGTAATAGGTGTGAGCACAACATCCGTTTCGGTGAACATCAGGCTTATGCAGCAACCCCACTGGTTGTGGACAAGGCTGGTGGTGTGCTCTCTTCTAGTGAGCAGATAGATAGCCTCATGAATTTTGTTAAATTATTGGGCGTCACTTTTCCTAATGGAGAAAAAAACAATCATGTTTTTCTCAAATCATGTTTGGCAGACCGTTTAGTAGATAATCCTATTAGTAAGAACTTGGTGAGGGAACAAGAGTTTCTAGCAACTGAGTGATACTGATTCAGAATGATCTTTGGATAACATAGATAGCCTTCCAGTTGCAAGAAATCAAAGTGGTTGGCAGAGTCCTATGAAGATGTGGTGGTGCACCCAAATGGTAAAGGTGCTTGCAGCACGAATGGTAGAGGTAGGGGAGGTAGGGGAAGAAAGGTTGCCTCTTAAAGCTCACAGTCTGTTCTCTCTCTTAGTCTTTTGGGCTTGGGTGAGGGATGCTGGCCCAGGTTTTTTTAGGGGTTTCTTGTAAGGTCTTTCTCATGGTTGGCTGTTGTGGTTTGGTTTTTGTTTCTCGCTTTGGTGTAAGGCCAAGTGTTTTTGGCTCTTGCAATGAGTGGCCCATCTGTGGTTTTTAAAAAATATATACATATTGAATATGTTGGAATATGTTGATTTTCTATACTTTAACATGAAGTTTATACTTCTCATATGAAAATTATGGATAATTATTAAGGCAATATGGTTATGGAACCTAGGGAACTACCCTAGGATATATGTTTTCAAATTAAAAAAAAAAAATCCATTACCTAGGCGTCTGCCTAGTAAACAAAGCAACAAGACACCCCCCTATCGCCTAGCTTCATCTTGGTGCCTTGAAAACTAAGCAATGGAACAGAATTCAGCATTTCTAAAACCTCCCAAAACCGATCCCCAAATTCTGATCTGGAAACTGTGAAAAATCCAGCAAAATCAAAACCTAATCTACTATCAACTTACTAATATCCCATTAGAAGAAGTTATTTGTTACAAGTTGAAGGGGCTACAAGAGTTAGGGATAAATAAGTGATTTAAGTTCCTATAATTTAACAATGGATAATGGCACCAAACAGAAGGGAATGGCAAAACAGGCTTCATGTAGCCAACCCCACATAATTGGAACGAGGCTTAGATGATTATAATGATGAAGCAGGTAGATAAAAAGAACCTCTTTATTTACTCCCCATTGTTAGGAAATTTTAGTGGAGATTTTTCTCCCTATTAAGTGTGCCATAAACTCTACCGGGCAAAATTCTTGATCTCTCACTAGAGGATCGATCACTGATGTTTTTGAAGCATTAAGAAAGATTCCATGGTATGCTTGGCCTCCAGCTTTGTCTTAGGGAAAAGTAATCTAAAGATGGTTCAGGTAAAGGCACTGTTTACTGCTGAACTGTCCCCATGCATCCAGATGAAGATTATACAAATCCTATCCTTTAGGAATTCAAGGCTTAGAGCTAATGTTTATTTGGATGCATACGATCTACTAGTGAATGCAGATATTTAGTTGATAGGAAAATGACGAGGTGGTTAGTAGCCAGAGTAAGGTGGATTTAAATGAACTTCAACAGGTTTTCTCCTATCAATCCAGGTCCACCAGATACAGGGTATTTGTATCTTGATGAGATCGAATACTCATTTGGCATCCTTTAGGCACACTGATCATAAAAACTCTAATAAAAGTGAAGTATACACTCTACTTACTGGCTTGAAATTTTTCCTCAATGCTATACTCCAATGGATCTTCAGCTCAGGCAGAAGAACTCTTGAGGTCTGCGAATTGTGTGGATAAAAGTTTTGGATTGCATTGAGATGTTAGTTACAGAACACAACCATAGACTGATTCTCTAGCCAAGGAGGATAAATCAAGGCAATGATTGTATAATGGCGGTCTTTAGTGCAACCATCTCATTCCTTTTGATCCACTATACACTCAACATTTAAAAGGATTTAGAATAAAACTAAATTAGCAAGAAAATTAAGGGAAAACAATAATGAAATGCAGATATGTTCCACTGGAAAACATAGCCTGCATTCATTGGCCAAACCTAATTAGGCAACATGAAGATTGAAAGTATGGATAAGCATGCTATTATAGGAGCCTCTCCCTGGTATTATTATTTCTTATGATTTGTCATTATCATTTTTCATTGTCTGGTTTCTGTCCTAATAAAAGTGTCATGTCATCTCAAAAAAAAAAAAAAAAAGTATGGGAGACATACCATCAATGCCATATAGGGCTTTTGCTAATGGAGAATTCATGGCTGAACGAGCATTGGGAAAGTCTGCACTCCCAACTTCCATAACAGGCTTGCCAGGATAGAACATGAGAGAGGAAGGGTTTGGTGTTGACAGGGTCTGAATGAACACGTTCCTCCTCTGCCCTGTGCAAATCAGGATGCATATATGAAAAACAGTTTGTAGCTTATATTTCTAAAGAAACAAAGTCCTCAACTTATATGAAAATTTGTCTATTTTATTAACAAATAGAATCTCCACAAACATACCAACGGAAGAAACAGACAGTAATCTGAAGTATATAGATATAAGATGTCAAAAACTTAAAACCACAATCCATGGTACTTCTATTTAATTCCACTATTTAACTAGTAAACTGAGGGAGTCTCAGAAAATGCAGAATACAGTTTTCTCTTTAATTTCTTTTCTTTTGACCCTGGCAGGGAGAGTATAGAACGTGTAAAAGGAAACTCATCTCCCAGCTAAATGAGTGTTTGTTTGGGACATTTCTCATCTGCATGGAGGATTGTCTTTTTCCTTCATCGCCAATGTCTCCATAAATGTAATATTTCCCCTTAAATAATCTTAACAATCCAAAAATAATCAAACTTGGGAAAGAGGGCACCCAACATCTATTCTTGCCAAACTAAAGTAGATACAGTTTCAACATTCAAATTAGTTTGCCAAACTAAAGTGCCAAACTTACTAGTCGCTCTCTTTTTGTTCTTATTTCATCTGTTTGTCCAAAAACTGTGAAACAAAATATAGTTCTACTCCTGTTATTATTATTATCATTCCTATAACTGCTAAAATATTCACCAAAAATTCCAACTTCTTTGATATCTCATTTGCAGCTCCACTATGTTCTACTTGACCTACAAACTTGTCTAATGGTTGCAAGTTACTAAACAAAAATTTCCTAATCGGTTAGAATGATATTCTTTTTCTTTCTACAGCCTGCCAGCTTCAATAATTAGAACCTTCAACCAGTATAAAAAGAAAAGTTCCCCCAATATATCAAAAATCAATGCAACAACT
Source organism: Nelumbo nucifera (assembly GCF_055504915.1). Classification (NCBI taxonomy): domain Eukaryota; kingdom Viridiplantae; phylum Streptophyta; class Magnoliopsida; order Proteales; family Nelumbonaceae; genus Nelumbo; species Nelumbo nucifera. The sequence continues at coordinate 36,196,162 of NC_142653.1, read as the reverse complement.
CAAGAAAAACGAAAACAAAAAAAGGAACACACAAGAGGAAAACTCTGGTAGGAAAAGTCCGAACGCCCTAAATGTCAAAATCCCAAATGAATTCGCAACAAAAAACAGTCAAAATAAAGGAAACGTGGAAAGGGAAGAATATGAAATAGAAAACCAACCTCCAAAAACACTCCATTTCGTAGAGATAAGAGCTGGAATTGGTGAGAGTTTCAATAGACTGGAAGTACTATAGCTGTTCTGATTTCGCTGGAAGGGAGTTGTGGCTGTTGAAGAAGCAAAGAAGAGGCCGCGATGGAGAAACAGAGTTTTATTTTCTCCGTTAAGCTCTGGTCTTCCTCTAACGACTCGTGTAAGCAATCGTCCCACGCCCCTCATAGCTGTTTCCTCTACAATTTCAGCTTTTCGACCAAGACAAAGAACGATGCAGAACTCCCTCTTTCATTAAAGCACAGAGAAAATATAACATGTCCCTCCGGCCTACGTCCGCTCGCCTCTTCTTACCCGTTACGTACTTTGCCGGTGTTGCCGTTCAAATCGGATCTAAAGCAATCCAAATTCTACCGGGTATATAATTGGATTGAATACGGATCCATCCCAGTCCACTTAATTGAACCTCCCCCTCCTGTAATATCTATTCTTTTGTGACACTTGGAGAGTTGCAGGGTGTTTTTTTTCTTTTTTGGGTAAATGAATCAAAAGTAAACAAGCAACTAAGGCCCTGTTTCAGTGGCTGAGCCATGAATTTTCTTTTTGGGGGTCAAGTTAAACAATAAAATAAAATAAGAAGTAGAAGAGGTAAAGTTTCAAGATAAATGAGGTGGGAAGGTTTTGGGTCTAACACAGATTTTTTTAAAGAAAAAAAATAACTTTTTTTTTTTATTTTGGGAGTTGGAGTGTTAGAGTGTGATCTTCAAAATTTCGGTTCAAGTCCTTGGGGGTCAAGGACTCATTTTACTATGTAAATTTCTAAAATTACCCTTATGGTTTAGCTTTAGCTAATTGACTAAGTATATCCTTATTGTTTGAAAATTGATTGATGTTATCTTATTGTTTTGTTTCTGATAATTGACTAACTCTACTCTTACCGTTAACATCCGTTAATATTCTGTCAAAACCCGCATACACATGAGATCACATGACGTTTAAACTTCTTTTAAATTACCCCCTCCCTCATCCCCTTCCTCTGACCAATAACCCCTTCTTCCTCAAACCTCCGGTGTCTTCTCTCTTACCTATGGTCGGAGGAGATTTCCTCTTAAAAATCAAGAAATCTTTGAAAATCCCCCATTACTTTGATTTGTGGAATGCACACCCTTAGTCGATCAGCTCCCCTTTCTGTTCTTATAATTCCTATTCATTGCGAAGAGCAGGGAAGGGCTCTCCTCCTTTCCTTCAAATACCCTTTTTAGTTTGGGATAAATACAAGGAACATTTGCTAGGCTTCTAGCTACATACAAATTTCCAAATCCTTGAAAGGCTGATATCCAAAAACCACAAAGACATCAGACGAAATAGGGAAAGATCGATATCCAGATAAGAAAGAAAGAAAAGATGACAAACCAGACAAAATAGGTAAAGATCAAAAGCACAGTTACCAAATATCCCTAGAAAACAGTCTGAATCTTTATCGTGACTCACCTTTCCCGCCCACCACCAAATCTTGTCCCTCTGCCTTGACTTGTAAGCCTCACAACAGCCACCACCACCTGCACAATTGCAATGGCAGCATTTGCTACAGATACCATGGCCACAACCACCATAATGTGTGCTTGTTCTGCTCCTTCTAAGTTTCGATGTAATAAGACCTCAACCAAGCAGCATCCGCTTGACTTATGTTATTCAGAATGCCATACGAGATCTGACCCATTCTCCCCGAATCCCTCCCTAACTTGCCAAAACTCCATCTTCTATTATCTTTTCAGTCTTCGAAGCTAGAATTCTCCCTCTATTCCTTATTTTTCTTCATTCCCAAAACCCCATTTTCGTTTTCTTTCCTATGAATATAACTTCAGGATTCAGCAACAAACCATCGACAACTTTAGTAGGCCTGCTGAAGATATATTGTCTCTCAAATAAAGCTAATGCCTATTGAAACTTCAGCAACAAACCATACACAACCTCAAGCTTAAGGCTTTTCTCAACGAGCTAATCAAAGGGAGGGAGATTGCACTAATGCTGCAAGTCCTAGACCCATCTTCTCTCTCTCTCTCTCTCTCTCTCTCTCTTTCCCCTTCTTCTTCAACCTCACCTCCCTTGTTTATCCTCCCCTACCATTGCTGATGCAACTCTTAGTAGTGGTGATTTGGGTTATCTCAGATCCCATCTTTTCTTTTCCGTTGTCTTATAAATACCCGCTCAAACTAGTATTTGTAGGAGATTTCTTCGGTAGCTCTCATCGCCGCTACAACTCTTAGCAGCGGCAATTTGGATTATCTTAGATCCCACATTTTCTTTTCCTTTGTCCTATAAATACCCACTCAGTCTAATATTTGTCTGGAGATCTCTAGACTAGTTTTTTCTCTCAAATCACTGCTACCGTCGATTTTTCCAATGGCTCTCATCGGGGTTATCTCAAATTTGGATTCAGATTAGAAACAATACAAGAGATTGTTTTTTTCTCTCAGATCTCTACTGCCATCGATCTCTCCGGTGGCTCCATCTGGTTGAGTTTAAGGGTAAAACAATCAATTTACATTTTTCCGTCCATGTTTAGCAGTCCTGGTAATGTTTAGACAATTGTCAGAAATAGTAAGGTAGCGTCAGTCAATTTTCAAACAGTAAGAGTACAGTTAGTCAATTAGTTAAACCATAAGGGTAGTTTAAGAAATTTATCCTTTTAATTAAGCCTCCACTTATTAGCTATATAAATGATGGCTTTAACAAAAAGTTTGGGGGGCCAAGGACCCCCCCCCCCCCCAATATACTTGGCTCTGCCTCTGCCCTGTTTGATTGTATTTTTCTAAAGTACTTTCATACTTTTCACATTTGAATGGGGTGTTCCTTACTTTTAAAAAGCATGAAAAGCATCAAGTTGGATTTTGACACTTAGTACTTTTTGCACGTCTGGCATGCTACATACTTTCTAAAACATGTATTTGTAGAAGTTACATTGGGTTACATTCGGGTTGAATAAAACTATGCTAAACCTAACCCATTGACATCCCTAAATGAGGGTGGCATCATAATTGAGGATAATGGTGTTAGAGAAGCCTAATGACTGAAATCATGATATATCATTTTTTTCTGTTTTGGGAAAACCTCTTTGAAATCTACGAGAGAAATTTTAACTCCACCATATATTTACAACAATTCAAAATTTCCAACACCTCCACCTAAACACTAATACCCTCTTGTATTGACATCAATTCCCCAATTGTATGGTGAAATTATAATTTATTAAGTGGGGGTAAGTGAAGTTTCCCTTTTTTGTGTTTAAATCATGATATATTATTGAATGGTTGAAATTGGTGGTAGTGAAGAAAAGTGAATTGAAAGATGCAATTAGTAAACTAATCATAATAGTGACAGTCTAGAGATAGATGGCAATGATTTTGATAATCAGTAGAGGTTACATGTTCTTACTTCTTACCATGTCTATACTCTATACTATCACTTAGATGGGTAAGAATATTAGTCCATTAATATAACTCATAAGATATCATTTTTAGGGTTTTGATTTTCTTAATAATGTAGGGAGTATTCTATAACAAGAATGTCTTTTGTTTTCATTAATTTTTGAAATCGTCATATATTAGCAGAAAAAAATAAAAATAAGTTGGTTTTGTTTAAAAAACAATATATGCTTTTGGAATCGTCAAAATAGCAGTTTTTAAAACAAAAATAAATATTGTAGTGAAGAAATTATATGATTTATGGAACATGATATTAAATAACAAGATGAAAACATGTATTTGAAACTAAAAATTCAAGAACATTTTTTTTTTAATTTGAAAAACAAAAAATACAAACACATCCAATAACATATTTTTTTTATGTTTTTATTTTAAGAAACAGTTTATTTTCAAATCAAATGATTTTAACCTTTTAATATGTTTTTGAAATAAACAACAAGAAAAAACAATTTACTTTGTATTAGTAGTTAAACATACCACTTCAATGACCCATATCTTTGGATTGAATTAATGCTCATTTCGATTGGTGGGTACATGCAATTACATGAATACAAATAATAAGCATCATTGTGTACAAGAAGAATAAAAAATCCAAAATAAAAGAAAAACAAAAAGCAAAAAAACATGTGAGTAAAATCAATTTTCTTTGGCATCTTCAACAGATTGGGGTCTCCATCCTCCGCTCTTCAATCTCCATCTTTGTGGTCTCTTGTTCATGTAGATACATTGTACACATATTGATCCCCCTAACATATATTATGCCAAAGTAACTATGAATTGAAGGGAATGTGTTCACTAGAATCACTACAGGCTATAGGGGATGTTACTAGCTTGGAGGTAACGGAGTGGAGTGCACACAATTTTTTGTCTTTGTCTTGCTTCATTACAATCACAACTCCCTAGGTAGTTGGATTTTTACGCTTCTGTGTCACAGGAAAACTCATCGTTGAGTTACATATTGAAGATATAGCATTTGCTAAACCACTCTATTTCCTTCTCTTTCTCGAAATCTTTTATTGAGTTTGTTATTTTTAAATTTTAAACTACTCCAAAGAATTAGTACCTGAACACCAAGTTTTGGGCAAAAAATGATTAATGGCATTTCCATATTATTAAATGGACAGTTGTTTTGTTTTATCCCACACTTTTATTTTATTTTATTTTTTTTGTTTGGTTCAATGTTTTGAAGCCATTTCGAGCAACACTGTATGTATTTGGTTTTATGACAATCACTTGTGGAGAAAATGTCATTTTGGTGTTTCTTGCAATGGAGATAACATGTTCACTTTTTTGCTTGCCTATGTGTGCTTAATGGCACCTAAATGAAACCAAATATCAATATAAAAATGCATAGAACCCATAATAATTTTACCAAATTCCAAGGCGTGGCCATTTTCTAAGAAAACAACATTAATGCCAAATATAGCCTTAATGATTGATTTTTTTTTGCAGGAAGTAGCACTACAAGAAAAAGGGCTTCTAGCGATGTTATATTTGTGAAGTACCGAAATTTATTTATTTTTGACGTTAAACGTAAACATCGTGAAAAAACCACTTTTTTTTTTTTTATATTTGTTGTCATTTATAGTGATGTTTAGGTCAAACATTAGAAAATGGCACTTCCCGCCACCATTGGCCTTCCTTGCCAAATTGTGCAAAGCGTTTCCAATGACGTTTGTTTTTAAATGTCACAAAAAGTGTTTTTTGTGAAAAGCTTTTAAACGTCACCAAAAATCATTTTTTTGTGAAAAAATAACAATTATTGTTACAAATTAACTTTTACATTCCTATAAATTGGTTTTAAAGTTGTTCAACTATTTTATTTATTACTTATTATCAATTAATTAATTAGGTAGTGATGTCACCAAAATTCTTTTTTTTTGTGAAAATTTTAGTAAATTTATTATTGTTGCTAATTGGCTTTTACATTTCTATCAATTGGTTTTAAAATTTCTTTGTTATGTTATATTTTATTAAAATATAAAGTATTTTATATCCAAAGTCCGCTGATTGAGGTTCGGGACAAGGATGGTATTTGCCCACCTTATCTTGATCCAAGCCCCAAACTCACCTGGATTATATTATGCAACATAATATATATATAACATTAATATATGTTAATATATGTTATATTATAATATTATATATTGTATTATATTGTAATAGCCTCATTGCCATTCCTAACTGTTAGGGTCGGGACTAGACTTGTTCATGGGTTAAGCTTGCCCTTACCTTTGGCATGTCCCGTAGAGTCCCGACCTCGTCCTGTGCTAGCAGCTTCTTACAAAGCACCACGTTTGCCTTCAACTCATCTACATTAGCATGGACCTTGGCCAGACTTCTCATTAGCTTGGCTTCCAACCCTTCTCGTTCTTTGTTTTCCCCATGCTAGGCTAGATCCATGACCTCTTCCATGGTTTCCTTGAGCCCCACCAGCTTGCCCTATAGGCCATTAACTCAGCTGCCCATGTCTATGAACTTGTCTTGCAAGTTTCCCATGGCAAGCTTTAACCTCGCTATCCTAGCCTCCAAGGCATCAAAGACATCCCTTGACACTTCCCTTGTTTTCTTGGAGTGGCCCTTCTTCCGCTCATGTGTTGCTATTGTCGAGTCCATCCAACATCATGTCCACACACAGGTTCCCACGTGTCCCTAGCAAAGTTGCTTTGATACCATTTTTCATAACCTGATTGCTCCCGTTGGCTAAGTAGTGTGGCACTCACTTGGCCCTCCAAACAAGTCAGCCAAACTGTATGCCCAAGACCCTTCTTGCTAAGTTGGTTGAATGCTAAGGACACACACTAAGACACACAAGAGCACACCAAGTATTGTAGGAGGAATAGATTGTATTGCACTAGAAGAAAACTTACAACTCAGATTGCTCTTACAACTAGGATGCCCCTTGCAAATGAAGGAGGGGACCCCTATTTATACATTAACCCCCTTTAGGAATCCTCTAGAACTATGTACACTTGGCATCATCTAGAAGCACCTCTAGAATATTCTACCTTCTACACTCTTTTAGGGGATGTCCATTCCATAAGATACAAAAACACCCTAGAGGAAGTCTAAATTACTCCTAACCCCTCTAGGGTGTTCCACATAAACCCGGATTGTTCCACAAGGTTCTAGAGAGTTCCACCAACATCTAGCCCCTTCTAGACACATGGAGAACACTCGAAAACGCTCTAGAACAGCCTAGAAACATGTGGAGTTGGCTAGGAGCCTTAGGAAACACCTAGAAAACCTCTAGCCAAGCAACCCATTATGTCACCCCATGACATTCTCCCCCACCTGATTGTGTAACGCCCTCGTTGCACTCAATGGGCTTGTGCATCCCATTGCCTAATCAAGTCCTTGTGACTGGCCACAATTAACTTGTCCATTTGTACATACGAGGCTTCTGATGCAGACAACCCTTTCCACTTGACTGCGTACTCCACCCATGGAGTTACCCCGAGAAAAAAGGCCATAGTTTTAGTAATGATCTCCTCAGGTTCCCTCCCTTTGGATATGTGGTCTGCATTGCTACTATAGCCACTTATTTGTTCCAACCTTGATCAGTTGCCTGACCTTTGCCAGTGTCCTTGCCTCAACCTTTGCCTTGGCTTGTGCTTGCATACACCACTTTGTCCTTACCTTGGACCTACTTGTTGTGTTGTGTTGTGTTGTGTTGCCCTTGGTTGCTTGTCTACCCCTGAACTAGATTGGCCCCCATGGCCTTGCCCCACGCTCAGTTGTTGGATTGATAACTTCTTCACTGTTGCACATGTCCCAACCACCAAAGGGACCATGCAGGAGACCCCTTCCTCCTTGTTGCACAACACCTACGCATAAGGTATGGGCATAGCCCACACATTGTTGAAGAAGTCCATACCTAACATCATCTGGTAGTCATCCATTGGCACCATGATCACATCTATGGCACCTTGCCAGCTCCCTAGCTAGATGCTCACCCCCTGAGCAATGCCCACGATCTCATGTGCCTAGGAATTAACTGCCTTGATCATGCCCATTCTCTTTGTGATCTTTAAGCCCAAGCGCTTTGCCTCCCCATTTGAGACAAAGTTGTGAGTCACCCCTGTGTCAATCATGGCCTCGGTCTTCTCACCATTGATTAATGCCTCCACATACATCAGCCTTGACCCAATCGTGGTCTTGGCTGCCCCCTTAGCCGGCCACTTCAACTTCTTAACATTGCAAAGTAACTGTAAGTGATCCAATCTTGGCCTCCTCGTAGCCGTCTTCCTACTGGCCCATCTGTGCCACTAGTGCACTAAGTGCCATGTGCTGTGGACAATCACAAGCATAGTGGTCCCCTTTACAAATGAAGCATCTTAGTTTTGCCTTGCCCTTGTCCCTTGACTTAGGTGGACTGGTCTTATCATCCTGAGCTTTGGTCTGGGCCCCCTTGCCTTGGTAATAACTCTACATGCCCTGATTGTACCTATGGTTGTGGTGATCTCCCCCACCTATGTTGTGGCCACCCCTTGCAAACTTGGGCTCCATTGAAATACCCATGTTCCTCTCCCCCAACTTCTCTGCCTCGGCCATGGTAGTGGCTAGATCTTGCATGCCCCTATGTTATAGCTCAATTTCCGCCCATGGCTGGAGTCCATCCATGAAGTTGAACAACAACTCCTTGTCATCCATGTCGGGTATCTCAAGCATGAGTGTGGAGAACTCCCATACATAGTCCCTAATTGGCCCAGTATGCTTTAAATTCCTCAAGTTGCATCATGCCAATTACTCTACTTTCTTCGGATAGAATTGGCACTTAATGTCTCGCTTGAACTCATCCCATGTGTCAATGTGACACTGCCCCTTCTCCATGTCTGCACAATACTGCCTCCACCACAAGACAACTGTACCGGTTAAGTACCTAGTGGCAACACCTACCTTGCCTTGCTCATCCCCTATGTGTGTGGCTTCAAAGTACTGCTCCATATGCCATAAGAAGTTGTCTAATGCCCGTGCATCCTTGGCACCATTAAAGAGAGATGGCCCAGGTGCCCTAACCTTTGGCACATCCTGTAGAGTCCCCACCTCGTCCTGTGCTAGCAGCTTCTTGCAGAGCACCATGTTTGCCTTCAACTTGTCTACATTAGAATGGACCTTGGCTAAACTTCCCATCAGATTGGCTTCCAGCCCTTCTCATTCTTTGTTTCCCTCATTCCAAGCAACATCCATGACCTCTTCCATGGTTGCCTTGAGCTCCACCAGCTTGTTCTCCAAGCCATCAACTTGGCTGCCCATGTTTGTGAACTTGTCTTGCATGTCTCCTATGGCAAGTTCCAACCTCACCATCCTAGCCTCCAAAGCAGCAAGGACGTCCCTTGACACTTGTTTTTTGGGAGTGGCCCTTCTCCCGTTTGTATGTCTTACTATTGTCTAGTCCGTTCAACATCATGTCCACGCACAAACTCCCACACGTCCCTAGCAAAGATGCTTTGGTACCACCTGTTACAACTTGACTACTCTCATTGGCTAAGTCGTGTGGCACTCACTTGGCCCTCCAAGCAAGTTAGCCAAACTACACACCCAAGACTCTTCTTGCTAGGTTGCTTAAGTGCTAAGGACACACACTAAGGCACACAAGAGCACACCAAGTATTGTAGGATGAAGAGATTGTATTGCACTAAAAGGAAACTTACAACTTAAAGAATGCTCTTACAACTTGGATGCCCCTTGCAAATGAAGGATCGGACCCCTATTTATACACTAACCCCCTCAAGGAATCTTCTAGAACTATGTACACTTGACATCATCTAGAAGCACCTCTAGAACATTCTACATTCTACACTCTTTTAGGGGATGCCCATTCCATACGATACAAGAACACTCTAGAGGAAGTCTTGATTATTCCTAACTTCTCTAGGGCGTTCCATACAAACCCGGATTGTTCCACAAGGTTTTAGAGAGTTCCACCAACATCTAGCCCCTTCTAGACACATGGAGAACACTCTAGAACACCCAAAAATGCTCCAGAACAGCCCTGAAACATGCAAAATTGGCTAGGAGTCTCAGGAAACACCTAGAAACCCTCTAGCCAAGCAACCCATTATGTCACCCCGTGACACTATGCTCTTATAGCCTTAAGAAACACCCAGAATTCGCTTACAATAATAACACTTCACTAGTATTTTTCTTAGTGTTGCCATTTCTTTGCAATAAATGCATACTTAATTTCTTTAAAAAACTAGAATAGAGATATGGTCTTTGAAGTGGCATTAATATCTAGCCTTGAGTGACTCATGGAATGTATCAAACATGGGCAAATCACCATATGGAGGGGGGGGGGGGGAGGTGAGAATTGACGAAGTTACAAAGAGTGCCACAAATAGAGGCAGGGTTAAGGTAAGAGGATGTCAACACTTCTTAGTAAAGGTTAATTTACTTTTGGTTTATTCCTTCCATGCTTTTGGTATGTTGGGCAGACTTTTCTCTTTTCTCTATGTCAATACCACAAATGTCCACTGATGTGTTCTAAAGGGGAACGATAAAAAGAAGTCTAGCATGCTTGTATCCTCCCCCTTCACCCCTCCAATGAGTGGATTGGTCAAGGCTTGACATTAAGGGAGTATTTTTGTGGTATATCAGACAACTTGTGCATTTACATGTATATTTCTAGTTTTAGTGTCATTACAATTCCAAGAATTATGTATTTCCATTGTTGCTTGTGCTGACAATCATGATTAGGTAAGTTGGGAGTAAAGGTGAGAAATTGATTTATCATTTTTACTAGTGAGTAGTGATCAAAGTTGCTAATTTTTGATCATACAATTTCAAGACTATAAAGAACTGATTGGAACATTTTGGACCCTTGTATACTTTATTAGTCTTTACCTCATAACAGTCTTGTTGATTCTTAACCTAGTAAAATTCATCAATGCTCTCCTCTAAGTTTTCTATTCTTATTACAGTATATTATATCTAATGTATGAAAATCTTAGACATGCAAATGGTTGCTGCTTCATCTTGATTGTCTTTCAATAGGTGTTATACTTGATCATCTAGAAAACCTAATACATTTGAGCACTAAAGGCTCAGATGCACGCTTTTTATTCAATAGATTAATCATTGAACTTAAAGCACCATTTATGAATTGACACCTTGCTCTCATGGCACTCTCATTAAAAATCAAGCCTTCAACAAATGTTATAATTCCTATATTCTTAGTGGCTGAGAGTTCAGGGGACAAAAGTTTTAAATAGGTTGTGTTTCGATTTAGACATGGCTATTAAGTAAAAAATATCTAACCTGTTGATGCATTCAATGCTAGAACACAAAACTTTAAGAACTATTTAACTTTCTATAGGTATGTAAAACTAAAGGAAATTAGTTATCTTAATTTAGAAATTGAGTTCATGATGTGTGGCCTCTAAACTTCAGTTGGGAACTAGGGGTGGCATTTCCTATGTTTGATAACAGTAGAACTACCCCCAATAAAATACAATATTTCTCTTATCATAATGTAATTTCTTATTTTCTTTTGTGAATAGCGTTGTTTATTAAAAAGATCATCATCATAGTTGATGCTGTAACAAGATCCTCTTTCACAAAATGAAGTTCTATTAGTGAAAAATTAGGGAAGTATAATGCAATTTAGACATTCACCACCTGAATGCCACCTACACATAATGATGAAATAGGGCTGGAATAAACTATCATCAGAGAGAGAGAGAGAGGATATTGGATGATCTTCCTCGATCAGAAATTTATTATTGTTGAGACTGTAATGGGTTTTTGAAGAAACAAAAAAGAAAATAGAGAGGAAAAGAGAGCACCTAGAATCACTCACCATAATCAGCACAAATTTAACCACACTATAATTCTCATTTTTATATATGGTAATAGATTAAAGTGGCTAGTTGAACTGCAAAGTTTATTGCTTTGTATGAATAAGATTTTAACGATATTGGGGCTCCTTAACGGTTGAAACTGAGCTTGAGAAGGTTACTATACTCTTGAATATTTTATTATTTATCTATTTTATTCACTAAGTTTATTCAACTCACTTCAATGCTTCTAGAGAGCCTTATTTTGTCCACTCAGCTTATTTTTTTAATTCAAATTTTACCTTATTTTATTTGATTGAAATACAAATGAAGTAAAATAAGACCAAAAACAGAATAAAGTAACAACCAAATCATAATTAAACCAGAATTTGCACTCCTATGCATTCACTGCAAGAAAATATATTTCTAGCGGCAGTTTTAAACCCGACTGTTTAACGACTGCCGCTAGAAATATTAATATGTAGCGACAGTCGATTAAAACTGCCCCTACACAACAAATGGCTGCGCTACATAAAAAGGCGCAAGTTTCATTTTTGCCTTCCTCACGCCTCTTCCCGCCGTCTCTCTCCACTCTTGCTCAGTCGTCTATCGCTTTCTCTCTCGCGCTCTCTCTGTCTCTCTCTCTCTCCCCCTTTCTCTCACAGTCGCCCCTCTCTCGCGTTCTCTCTCTCTCAGTTGTCCCTCTTTCGCTCTCTCTCTTGCTCTGTCAAGGGAGTGATGTCTCTGTCAAAATAGTGTTCTGAGGTAAAGTCGATGCTTCTTCAGGCCTTCTTCTCGGATTGGAATTCTAGGTTTTATTTCTAGGTAAAGCCTAACTTGAGGTAAGGTCGGTTCTTCGAAAAATATATGCGTTCTAGGTTTTATTTCTATTGTTTTGTTTTCTCTGGTTTGGCCCTGAACGCCGGTCATTTGCCTTTTCCAACCTTTATCAATATTTTGATTTTTTTTTTCCAATTTACTGTTTGTTTTCTTAGCATGATAGAATCGAGCTCATTTCCTGAACATATAGATTTAGGGTTTGTGTCGTTCATTTGATACTTTCACTTATAGGAAGTTAAGAATATTTGTTTTAGTTCTGATATTTAAGCAGCGTACATATGAATTTTTAGATCTGCTGTAGATCTGCTATTCGACGCTTTTGGTTCTTGCTTAGACTCTATTCGGCTCTAAATCTTCTGATGTAGATCTACTGATTTTTTAGTTGAAATAACTTGAGATATCTGTTATAGCCTCTACGTTTTCTTTGTTTATTTTTCTAGGCCATTTGACATGATTAACTACTCTTATAGTTTGATGTACTTTATAGATCTTGACTCTTTTAAATGATTATGTTAGCATACCATGTGGAAAGGTTGGGATAAACTATTCACCAAGCAAAAATCTCTGAATTTCACTGTTTCAGTGCGCAGCTGGATGTTATTGTCTCATGAATCTGTCAAAAAAAATGTTATTGTCTCATGGAGATCATAAAAAATACTAGAAAAATATTTATGCCTATACAGGTTTGGAATGCTAATTGATATTGGTGAATCACAAAAGTTGAATCAATTGGGAATTAGAAATTGGGTTCCACTCCTAATAATAACAACAGTGCATTATTGTCTGATGACTTTGATCTTGGTCATGGAATGCTAATTAACATCTAATTACTGTCGCTGCATCACATTTGCAATGCCCGTTTAGGAGGGCTTTCATGCAGTGGCTTTTAGCATTATAAAGTAGGCCTCACACAGAAAATCAAAAATAGATTTACATGAGCTAGAAAAACTATTTTCTGTAGCTTCCGGGACCTTCAGTCAATGCAGCTCAATCAATGTTGAAGAACTCCCAAACAGGCCTTTATCACCCAATGTTAAGTGTCTTTTTGTTTTTTTCAAGATAATTACATACTGAGAGAAGAGCAGTGTTTTCAAATCACTGTTGATAGTGACCCAAGCAGAGGCAGTTTGCCAGGGCCCCAGGTTTTGATGCTTATGAGGGTGAGGGATCAACCAAAACACTGGTTAAGACTTACGTTAAGAGCATATATGGACAGGGATTTTCATGTCATAGTCCGTAGCTTTACTAGAACAGTCCTTGATGGGTAATGGTGGATTGTGAATTATTCAAATCTCCCTGCCTGTTCTGGGTTTGCTTGATTTAGCGGCAGTTTTGATTGCCGCTAAAAGTCATTTTTCTTGTAGTGATTTGTAGTTTTGTACTAGTGAAAATAAAATTTCATTGCAACAAAGGGAGTAAGATCTCAAGGCTGCAGTGTAAATCTGACATGGACATTAATTCTGGACCTAGTTCTGTTTTTTTATTGTGATATGCATTCCAGTTTTGTACAAAATTTGTACTTTTGTCTCATTTGCATCCAAGGGAGAAAGATCTCAAGGCTGTAGTGCTAACTGGGCACTACATCTTGTTTCCTACCTCACTCCCAAACAAATAATCTTCATTCTACCTCCATTCTCTTTCATATAATGTGGAATAACCTCCTTTTGTGAACCCAATAGCTGGAGGGGAGCAAAGTGGACTGGTCACAGATTTAAGAGGAGCTGAAGAAACCACTTCTTTCCAATTCTTGATAATATATCTTGCTGAAATACCTGCAAAGATTTTCATAGTCCTGACCCAATGAACCACCCTAACAGTTATTGTTTCAATGATGGCATCCTTACTCCTCTCTCTTTTCTCTTAGATGTTTTGATTTCTATTTTATGAATTTTGATGGTTTTTTTGTATACTTCTGAAACACCAATTTCCAGGTTGTGATCCTAGTAGTGAAATGAACAAACAAAGTTATACTTAGGCCATGACTTAAACGACCATGACTTACTAAACAAAGAAATTCAGAGTAACTAACATCCATAAAAAAATCAAAGTAACTAAATGTACTCAAATGTTGGGTACTTGGGTTAAAGGTATTCACTCAATATCTCATCTGTTTTATGTTCAGGTTTGCTAATAGGGTTGTTTATTGACCTTCCTTGAACAATACATGAATCTAGTGGAAAGCAATCTAGTCGGGGGGGGGGGGGGGGGTTAAAGGGCCCCACATGTTTGTCTAGACAGCTTATTCATGAAGCAAAATTTGACCCCACAATGCATAATGCACTTGTCATACATAACCAAAAGGCCCCTTTTGGTAGAAATAGGAATAGACATGTAGGGAAGCTTCCTACTTGATCTCATTAGAGAACTTTTTCCTGAATGATTAAGGACATGCATGAGAACCACTGTTGCATTGGCTATTTTAAATGGATGATGTGTCCATGTTGAACACTAAGATGGATTCTTGAGGACAAATATTGAAGTTCAACATTCATGCCAAAAGTTAGGTCCTTATCTAGTGCACCTTCCTAATACCCCAAATAGCTTGTACCACTGATAATAGCTTATTCAAATAGTTTATCACTTCAAGATAGAAAATAATTATCTATATCAATTTCATGCACAACAATTGTAATCTTTGGTCTGTTATTGTTCTGTTTTACATCTATTTGCATAATGTTTGGACAAATGGACTTTCTATATTTTTAACATGCAGAAGTCTCAGATTGCATTGTAGCTTTTGTATCGAATTGCTATAATCCATCTCAAGTGCCTACAAGGGGGGGGGGGGGGGAGGGCAAGGAAAAGGCACTCTTTTGATGAGTTTTATTTTCCTTTTTTTTTTAAATCTTTTTGGCAAGGAAAAGACACTCTTTTGATGAGTGTTTTATTTTCCTTTTTTTGTAATCTTTTAATTTCATTTGAAATAAAATGTGAACAATTGTAAATATATATTACTTTTTATCTAATACTGAATTTCAGTTTTTAATGATATTATCTTTTATTTTGAATGGTTACAGAATGGACATAAGATTCTTATTGAAAATGAATGTATATAATTGATTTGAAAAACATATTTAATATAATCTCTACATTGGGCCATGACAAACATACAGGTGGAGGTGTTTTCAACCACAAAGGTTTTTCAAGACGTTTATTATTAAACGTCACAAAAAGTAATTTAATTTTTTGCACCATTTGTAACGTTTAAACAATTGTCACTAAAAGAGTATTTTTTTTGTGATATTCTAGAAAATGTCGCCAAAATAAACAAAGAAATGTCACCAAATCTATGTTTAGGCAACTGTTGAAAACTTTTAGTGACGTTTGCAAAATGTCACCATTTTTTGCACTATTTGTGACATTTAAATAAATGTCACCAAAAGAGGTGTTTTTCGTGACGTTTTAGAAAATGTCACAAAAATAAACAAATAAATGTCACTAGATCTATGCATATGTTGAGGGCCCGGGAATAGGATCTTGTCACGGGTCGGTCCACAGGGAAAACCTCCTGTTTTCCCTTGTTCCTTCTTGCTCTTGATGAACCTATCTTGGTGCCTTTGGTGATTTGTTCAAGAGATCACCAACTCTCCTAACTCACTTCTTAAACTGAATATTCGATATCTCATTCAATAATGGGGTCTCCTTAAATAGGAGATTACAAGAGTCCTAATCAAAGGGAGTCTCCTTACTGAATAGTGAGACTTCCAGTTCTATCTTGCTAAGGATAAGATAAGTTAATCCTAATCTGATAAGTTACTAACAAGATAAGAACAATAAGATAAGAACAAGCAAATGAGCTAATCTAATCTAGATAAGGCTGCTGTTGCCGAACTGAGTAGGATGAGTATCACTGAATCATTGCTGCTGCTGGCGGTGGGTCAGGTGCCTGTTGCTACCGGCGGCGATGGTACATCTTCCCGAGGAAGGCGTCCATAACATTACTCCCCTCCTGGACTACGAGCTTGTCCTCAAGCTCGAACTCTGGATATGTGGCTTGGAACTCTGCCAATGGGATCCATGTGGCTTCTGTTGATGGTAAATTACACCATTCCACCAAGACTTCAAGGGTTCTACGATTGAAACGAGAGTGGGTGACAGCTTTAGGTTGGGGGACCAGCTTGCCATCTTTCAAGGGTGGCAGGGAGGGAACTTGGTCCGGGGGAACACCCGTAAATGGCTTCAGCAAGGAGATGTGGAAGACATCATGAATCCGACTGGTCTCAGGCAATTCCAGCTGGTAGGCCACACTGCCAATCCGTCTTAGAACCTTGTAGGGCCCATAGAACTTAGGGGCCAGCTTCGGGGCAGCCTTGTGGCGCAAGGAACGTTGTCGGTAGAGCTGGAGCTTCAACCAAACAAATTGTCCTGGGTCAAATGACAGTTCCCGGTGGTGCTTGTCATAGTGGAGCTTCATGCGGAGCTGGGCCTACTGTAAGCGAAGGCGGACGTCAGCTAGGAGGGCGTCGCGTTCTTGTAAAGAGTGATCAATTGCTTCCAAACGAGTAGAACCCGGCTCATAGGACAGCAAGCGGGGAGGATCCCTGCCATAAACGACGCGAAAGGGAGTCATGTCGAGAGAAGAATGGTAGGCTGTGTTGTAGCAGTACTCGGCCCAAGGGAGCCAATCCATCCACTGTCGTGGTTGATCGCCTACGAAACAGTGAAGATACATCTCGATTGTGCGGTTAACCACTTCCGTCTGACCGTCGATTTGTGACCGGTAAGCTGATGAGTAGGCCAGGGTGGTGCCTTGTAGCCGGAATAACTCTTTCCAGAAGGCACTAGTGAAAATCGGGTCTCTATCGCTGACTATGGATTTTGGTAACCCATGTAAGCGAAAGACATGTGTAAAGAAGGCGAAGTGGCACTGTACGGGTGTGATAGAGGAATGAAGTAGGCGTATTTAGAGAAGCGGTCAACTACCACGAAGAGAATTGATTTGTCACCTACCTTGGGTAGTCCCTCAATGAAGTCCATGGGGATGTCGGCCCAGATCTGTGTCGGGATGGAGAGGGGCTGAAGGAGGCCTGCCGGGTGTAGGTTTTCCCATTTGTGCTGTTGGCATGTGGAGCAATTCTGGACAAAATTTTGAATAGAAGTCTTCATACCTCGCCAATGGAAATCAGTCCAGACGCGGTGTAGTGTTTTTTGAATGCCCTCGTGGGTGGAGTTATGGATGCTGGTGATGATGGTGGGGATCAACGGGCAGTCTGGTGGAAGATGGACTCGTCCCTTATACAGTACCAACCCGTCTTGAAGTGACCAATTGGGGTCGGCGGTGCCGGACTGGATCTTTTGTAGCAAGAGCGACCATTCCGGGGACTGTGGTGTTGCCTTCTTAATGTCGTCAAACAGAGAGATCCGAGGTTGGGAAATGCTACACATAGCCATCGTGTCTTCATCTCGCCTAGACAAGGCATCAGTTGCGCGATTTGAGGATCCCGCCTTATATTCCACCCGGAAGTCAAACCCGAGCAGTTTGCTAACCCGATGCTGTTGAGGGGAAGTGGTGAGACGCTGCTCTAACAGGTATTTGAGGCTATAATGATCAGTTTTGACGACGAACGACCGCCCCCACAAATATGGCCTCCAGTGCTGGACGGCTCGGGCTAGGCCAATTAGTTCGCGCTCATAGGCTGGAAGCTTCAGGTGCCGGTCGGCCAGTCTGCGGTTGAAGAAAGCAATCGGGTGCCCTTGCTGCTGTAGTACGACCCCGATACCCACTCCGGAAGCATCGCACTCGACTGTAAATTCGAGGGCGAAATTAGGTAATTGCAAGACAGGGGTGGAAGATAGGGCATTTCTCAGTGTTCGGAAAGCTTCATCTGCTGCGTCGTCCCACCGGAAGGAATTTTTCTTCAAAAGGTTGGTTAACGGGGCTGCCAACACTCCATTGTTCTGTACAAACTTGCGGTAGTAACCCGTTAAACCGAGGAGCCCGCATAAGGCCTTGGCTGATTGAGGTTTGGGCCATTCTTTTATAGCCTGAATCTTGGAATTATCAACTGTCACACCTTGCCCATGGATGACGTGGCCGAGATAAAGAACCTGTCGCTCCCCGAAGGAGCACTTGGACCGTTTCAGGAATAATTTGTGTTGGCGTAGGAGCTCGAAAACGGTCCTTAGATGGTGGACATGCTCTATCCATGAATTGCTGTAAACGAGGATATCATCAAAGAAAACTAAAACAAATTTGCGTAGATGGGGCTGGAATACCTCGTTCATTAGTGACTGAAATGTAGATGGGGCGTTGAAGAGTTCGAATGGCATGACTAAAAATTCGAAGTGGCCATGGTGGGTGCGAAAAGTAGTCTTCTTCACGCCACTGGGAGCCATGCGAACTTGGAAGTATCTGGACCTGAGGTCCAACTTAGAGAAATACTGGGCACCATGCAACTCGTCCAGCAGTTCGTCCACAACGGGAATAGGGAACTTATCTTTTATCGTCCGGTCATTGAGTTCTCTATAGTCAACACAGAACCTCCACGTTCCATCCTGCTTCGCCACCAACAGAACCGGCGAAGAGAAGGGGGAGTGACTTTTGCGTATGATTCCTTGGTTCAGCATCTCTGTACATTGTTTCTCTATCTCGTCCTTCTGTAAGTGAGGGTAGTGGTAAGGCCGGACAACGACTGGTGCTGAACCCGCCACCAAAGGAATACGATGGTCGCAAGCTCGGGAAGGGGGGAGGCCCTTGGGTTCCTGGAACAGATCTGAAAACTCGGCGAGAAGTTTTTCCATGGCTGCCGGTTCTGTCTGAAGTGCATGGACCTGTGGTGTCCTTTCTTTAACCCTGCAACCGTGCCATGAAACTTGCTTTCCATTTAGGTGGAAGGTCATGGTGAGTGCGTGGAAGTCCCACAAAATCGGCCCTAGGGTAATTAACCACTTGACCCCTAGAACAATATCGAACCCATCCAATGAAAGTACAAATAAATCAGCAAGAAACAGTTCAGAATTGACCTGTACCGGCACATCCTTACAAATTCTTGGACTGTGAACTCTCTCACCATTTGCGACGGCTACCTATAGTCGCGGTTGAAGCTCCATTGGCAGCTTTAACTGAAGGGCGGCATGTTCACTTATGAAGTTGTGTGTACTCCCTGAATCGACGAGAATGCGCACCGGTTGGCCTGCTATCTGTGCCTGTAACTACATGGTCTGAGAAGTTTTAATGCCGGTGATCGCATGGAGAGAGATCTCTGGCTCGAATGTGACTAGTTCTTCTTCCTCTTCCTCTTGTTCATTGATGAGGAGGCAAAAAAGCCTCTTGCATCTATGTCATGCCGAGTAGAGGTCATCACAGTTGAAACATTGGCCTCTTGCTCGGCGTTCTGCCATTTCTGCCCTGGTCAGACGCTTAATGGGTGGAGCGGCCTTGTTGCTACCTATACTTGTCATTGGTCTAGAGGCGGTGCTGGTGGGAGATTTCAGTTCTCGGCTGGTAGCAGAAGAGGGGGTCGTTGCTGCTGATCTTGGGGGTACCCATGAGTTTGGTGGCCGACCCACATTAAAAATTCCGCGGCTGAGCTGCAGTTTGCGCTCGAACGCGCGGGCTAAGTTCATGGCTGTGACCAAATTTGGGGGATTCTGCATCTCGACATCCACCCGCAGGGGTTTTGATAGCCCTGCCGTGAACATATCCACTTGCTGGTTGGGTCGCATGGAGGATGCCCTCGCGAGGAGGGTTTGGAACTGTCGCTGATATTCAGCCATTGTGCCGATCTGTTTAAGGTTAATCAGCTCACCCTGTGGGTTGCTGGTCAGTGGGGGTCCGAACCTAAGAAGGCAATAGGACTTAAACTGGGGCCAACTGAGCCCGGGTTCTTGCTCTAACCGATAAAATCAAAGTTGTGCTTCCTCTGTTAAGTGAAAGGCGGCTAGACTTACCTTATCCCGGTCATCTGTCCGTTGGTTCCGAAAAAATTGCTCGCAGCGATACAGCCAGCCTAAGAGGTCTCCGTTGCCGTTGTACGACGGGAATTCCAGCCTGCTGTACTTGGGGATGACTGCGGTTCTTTGGCTAACGGACTGCTGCTCGCCGTAAGACTCTGGCAGATCTGGTCGGCGGCCATTGGCGGCTGTCCCTCCTTCAGAGTTCCCTTCCCTAGAAAGGAATAGCTCCATCCGGCGTCACAACTCCCTCACTTCTTCTTTGATCTCACGGACTTCGGAGCTGGTCTCCACGAGTTGGTGCTCGAGGTCGTGGACCCTGGATGGTAGCTGCTCCAGATCACCATGACACCTTGCTCTGATACCAAGTTGCTGAGGGCCCGGGAATAGGATCTCGTCACGGGTCGGTCCACGGGAAAAACCTCATGTTTTCCCTTGTTCCTTCTTGCTCTTGATGAACCTATCTTGGCGCCTCTGGTGATTTGTTCAAGAGATCACCAACTCTCCTAACTCACTTCTTAAACTGAATATTCGATATCTCATTCAATAATGGGGTCTCCTTAAATAGGAGATTACAAGAGTCCTAATCAAAGGGAGTCTCCTTGCTGAATAGGGAGACTTCCAGTTCTATCTTGCTAAGGATAAGATAAGCTGATCTTAATCTGATAAGCTATTAACAAGATAAGATAAGAGATAAGAACAAACAAATGAGCTAATCTAATCTAGATAAGGCTGCTGTTGCTGAACTGGGTAGGATGAGTATCACTGAATCGTTGCTGCTGCTGGCGGTGGGTCAGGTGCCTGTTGCTGCCGGCGGCGATGGTACGTCTTCGAGGAAGGCGTACATATAGGTGACTTGAAAACTTTTAGTGACTTCTACAAAAACGCTTCCGTGACGTTTGCGCCCTCTTTAGTGATGTTTGTGTAACGTCACAAATATGCATTTTTTTGTAGTGTAGTGAAAGGTTATATGGGCTCCTATTCTGAAGAAGTTGCCAACTGATGTTTGGGCTCAATTGCAATGGGCTCAATTGCAATGTTTGCTAGTTCATTCTAATAAAGACTAGGATTTGAATCTGACTACATGGATATATAGGAGTGAGCGGAGAGTAGAATTCTTAGGGGATTTTCTCCATGAAAACCACAAAATAGAGCTAAGAAGATGGAGGTGGATGCATATTATATAATAAAAAAAGGTATATGTAGAAATATACAAATAAGGAGACAAATACTACATGAATTGGTTAATGGTAAATACAAAACTCTCAGTTCCAAATGATAATGATCCATTTATAAATAACTGGTGGACCTGATCTCCAAGTGGTCGAATCCTTCTGATGACCTTTTTTACAAAGAGAAGTTTGCTATTATTCTTTGGTTTATTTGGAAAATTAGGAATGATAAATGTTTTAATAACAAATCCTCCCATATAGATTATTTTGGATAGAGCTTGAAATTATATGTGTGTTTTGAAGAATATCCATGAGAATGAAGCTAATGAAAGTACTAAAGTTTGGAAGTCTGTGTGGATTAATCCCAAACCTGAGACAATAAAAACAAATTTTGATGCCTCTTGCAAAACTGATGGCTGGTTCACTGCGATCAATTTAGCTGAAGCTTGGGTTGCTTGGGAAGCCATCAATATTGCTACCAATTTCAAGGACTCCCTGATCATTATTAAAGGTGACTCAAAGCTCGTCAATCGTCATTGATTGCCTGAGAAAGAACGTAAAGCCCACGCGGAGATTGGAGAGCATAATGTATGCGTACCTCCTCTTCATTTCCAGCATCACCTCCTGGCATATTTATCATGAAGTAAATCAAGCGGTAGATTAGCTTATGTGCGATTCTCTATCTTGTGACTCAGTCAATCTAGAATGTCTCCCTTGGAACCTTAGGTTTAATTTGTTTGCTTTTGTGATTCTTGGGACAGCTACCCCCGCCTTGTGTTGTGTTCTTCCTATTTTCTAACAAAAAAAAAAAAAAGAGAATTGTGTCATGTGCATTCTTATGTCTTGGGGCTTTAGGTCTCATCATCGTCATCGGTGGGGGTTTTGGGAAAGGGCTACCCCCAATATAAGGTGGCAAATGAATTTGATCAAATTTGGATTTGGGTATGGATCCAAACCTAAATCTTGTGAGCATTCTATGTTTTATTTATTTTTATTTTTTATTTCGAAGAACTACAAAATTCTAAGTAGGGTAAGGAAGCAAGAGAGAGTAGGCTGATGTGAACAACTTCATTTTAGAATATAACAATAGATTCAATTCATTTATATATTTTAATGTCCAATTTGGTTAAAATATTAGTGAATTTATATATAATTAGAATAAACTTACTAATAGAGGTGTAAAGTGGACTGTGCCGTCTTTCTCGGTGAAAATTTTGGGGGTTGGCTTGGCACGGCCCATGGCCTAGGCCTGTGTGGGCCCGTGCCGTGCCGCGGGTCAGGTTGGCTCGTGGGCCAAGCCTTAGCCTAAGTTGGGCCATGGACTAGGCCAAAGATATTTTTTTCTTATTTATTTAAAAAAATTGAAAAAAACTTAAAATTTTAATTTTATATGAATTTTGATGTATACAATTGCTTATATATACAATAATTAAATAAATTAGTATAATAAAATTCAAAATAATTGTTTATTTTATTAATATATTATATACTATATATTATTATATAATTATAATTTGTATAATATATATATAAATATATAAAATATATAAATATTATATATCCATATAAAATATATATAAATAGTATATATGAGTCGTGCTGGGCCGTATCGACACGTGGGTCTTAGGCGGCATGACCTGCTTGGTCGTGTCGTGTCGTACCAATCCGTAGACTTCAAACCCCAGGCCCAACAGGGCATAGACCATCGAGCCAGGACTGGCATGGCCTGTGGGATGTTGTGTCGTGTCGTGCCGGGCCAATCCAATGTCGTGTCGCGGCCCAACTTGATTTACACATCTACTTACTAAACTAAAAACAAAAATACATACTATAAATTTGAAAAATTAGGTTTATCAAAATTCCAAATCCCACTTAATTCTAAAAAAATTTAATAAAAAACGATATTTTTTTTGTATGCATGCATATACAATTAGATTGGATTAGATCCTAGTGGATTAAATCAAGTAATGTCCAAATCTAGTCTAATTAATTAATAGATAGATCATATTTTCAAATCTAATTATGACTAAATGGATAATTGGATCTAATTAACTTAAGTGAATTAGAAAAACAAAAACAAAAACAAAAACAAAAAAGAAAGAAAAGGTCATGTAATCGGCTCGGATGCGATGAGGCCTATACTCTTAATCATTCTTCTTTGTTTCAAGTTTATACCTTGTGCTAATTATTGAATATCAAATTATGTAGGGGGTATTGGATTTGTTGACTTTTGTCATAGCCCAACCTAAATTAATGTTCATACAAAGACTGGGTTCAATATTCAAACCTCACAACATTTATTGTTGTGCATTTGGAGCATTTATTTTTTTCACTCACGGGGAGATGTTCCCAATGGAAGACCACAAGGTTGTGAAGACGGTGTGAGGACCGAATCTAGATTCACAAAATTCAAACACGCTTCTAGTTGCACTTAATTCAAGGCATCACATCAATGGAACTTTGATTCCAAGTGCTGGAGTGTTCACATTTCGTAGTAGGGTGTCACATGTGAAACAGTTGTAGCAAAATTTTCTCATATTATGGAAAAAATGGTGGTCAACATATATAAAAACAAACAATCAATAGCTTCAATGTGCACAACCTCCAATCATAAAATTCCATTGTTGAGCATCAATCAATAAAACAAGTTCATTATACATTGATAATCCAACTTATACAAAAACTCGTCAATTTATGCATGAAGATTACAACTCAAATCATGGTAGTGTGAAGCAAATGCATCACCACACCTTATTACAAATAACAATTACAAATTATAACGACCAAAGGGTTATTTGTATGGAATGAATACATTCACTTATGGGTTTTGGCCACTTCCACCACCATAACCAGACCCATATCCTGAGCCACCACCATAGCCAGAGCCACTACCAAAACCAACACCACCACTTCCATATCCACTACCACTCCCAGAACCGTAACCTGAGCCAGAACCACTTCCGCTCCCAAACCCATATCCTGAGCCTCCACCACCTCCACCTCCACTTCCATAGCCACCACCAACTACTACCCCAGACTCAGAGCTAGAGCCGCTACCACTCCCTGAACTATAACTAGAACCACTTCCATAGCTACGTCCACCAATAAATCCTCCAGCACCATACCCATTACCACTGCCAGAACCATAACCACTTCCACTACCAGATCCATATCCAGAGCCTCCACCACCTCCACCTCCACTTCCATAACCACCACCACCACCAATTACTCCAGAACCATAGCTAGAGCTACTACCACTCCCAAACCCATAACCAGAACCACTACCAAATCCAGATCCATATCCAAAGCCAACTCCACCTCCCCCACCACTTCCATAGCCATGTCCACCAATGAACCCTCCATAACTATACCCACCATCACTCCCAAAAGCATAACCATAGCCATCACCACTTCCACTACCAAATCCATATCCTACACCGGCACCACCTCCAACTCCATTTCCATAACCACTACCAAATCCAGAGCCACTACCACTACCTGAACCTTGGCCAGAACCACTACCACTTCCACTTCCATAGCCACCACCAATAGCTACTCCAGATCCTTGTCCAGAGCTACTACCACTCCTTGAACCATATCCAGAACCACTACCAGATCCAAACCCAGATCCTGAGCCACTACCACTTCCACTTCCACTTCCACTTCCTGAACCACTACCAGATCCATACCCAGATCCGGAGCCACGTCCACTTCCAGAGCCACCACCAGAGCCGCTACCACTTCCTGAACCATGGCCGGAACCACTACCAGATCCAGAGCTACTTCCACTTCCACTTCCATAACCACCACCAGAGTTGCTACCACTCCCTGAACCATGGCCGGAACCGCTACCAGAACCGGAGCCACTTCCACTTCCATATCCACTACCAGAACCGCTACCACTCCCTGAACCATGGCCAGAACCGATACCAGATCCATATCCAGACCCGGAGCCACTTCCACTTCCATATCCACTACCAGAACCGCTACCACTCCCTGAACCATGGCCGGAACCACCACCAGATCCATATCCAGATCCAGAGCCACTTCCACCTCCATTTCCATAACCACCACCTACACCTACTCCAGAGCCACTACCACTCCCTGAACCATGGCCAGAACCGTTACCAGATCCATATCCAGATCCAGAGCCGCTACCACTCCCTGAACTATGGCCTGAACCACTACCAGATCCATATCCAGATCCAGAGCCACTTCCACTTCCACTTCCATAGCCATTACCAGAGCCGCTACCACTTCCTGAACCATGACCAGATCCATATCCAGATCCAGATCCACTTCCATAACCACCACCTGCACCTACTCCAGAGCCACTACCACTCCCTGAGCCATGGCCGGAACCACTACCAGATCCAGAGCCACTTCCACTTCCACTTCCATAGCCACTACCAGAGCCGCTACCACTTCCTGAACCATGACCAGAACCATTACCAGATCCATATCCAGATCCGGAGCCACTTCCATAACCACCACCTGCACCTACTCCAGAGCCACTACCACTCCCTGAACCATGACTGGAACCGCTACCAGATCCGGAGCCACTTCCACTTCCACTTCCATATCCACTGCCAGAACCGCTACCACTCCCAGAACCATGGCCGGAACCGCTACCAGATCCATATCCAGACCCAGAGCCACTTCCACTTCCACTTCCATAGCCCCCACCAGAGCCGTTACCACTTCCTGAACCATGGCTGGAACCACTACCAGATCCATATCCAGATCCAGAGCCACTTCCACCTCCACTTCCATAACCACCACCTACACCTACTCCAGAGCCACTACCACTCCCTGAACCATGACTGGAACCGCCACCAGATCCATATCCAGACCCTGAGCCACTTCCACTTCCATAGCCACCACCTGAGTTGCTACCGCTCCCTGAACCATGGCCGGAACCATTACCGGATCCTTGTCCAGATCCAGAGCCACTTCCATTTCCAGAACTGCCACCAGATGCGCTACCACTCCCTGTACCATGGCCAGAACCGCTACCAGATCCAGAGCCACTTCCATAACCACCACCCGCACCTCCTCCAGAGCCATTACCACTCCCTGAACCATGACCAGAACCACTTCCACTTCCATAACCACCACCCGCACCTACTCCAGAGCCACTACCACTCCCTGACCCATGACCAGAACCACTTCCACTTCCATAACCACCACCTACAGCTACTCCAGAGCCATTTCCAGTCCCTGAACCATGACCTGAACCACTTCCAGATCCTGAGCCACTTCCACCTCCACTTCCATTACCACCACCTATAGCAACTCCAGATCCATGTCCTGCGCCATTACCACTTCCTGAACCCTGGCCAGAGCCAGTACCAGATCCGGAGCCACTTCCATAACCCCCACCCACTACCACTCCAGATCCAGATCCATGTCCATAGCCACTACCACTCCCAAAACCATGGCCAAAACCACTACCGGATCCAAAGCCACTTCCACTTCCACCTGTAGCTACTCCTGATCCATAGCCAGAGCCACTACCACTCCCTGAACCATAGCTAGATCCACTATTAGATCCGGATCCATATCCGAAACCACCTCCACCTCCACCTCCCCCACCACTCCCATAGCCATGTCCACTTGTAGCTCCTCCAACCCCATATCCACTACCACTCCCAGAACCAAAGCCAGATCCATAACCAGTACCACTCCCAGATCCGTATCCTAAGCCACCACCTCCACCGCCTCCACTTCCATAACCAACACCTACACCTTTACCAAATCCATAGCCAGATCCACCACCACTCCCAAAACCAGAACCAGAACCACTCCCAGATCCGGATCCATATCCGGAACCACCTCCACCACCCCCACCCCCACCCCCACCCCCACCACTTCCATATCCTCCCCCTTGTGACCCACCATAACCAGATCCAACTCCTGAACCATATCCAGAGCCATAGCCTGAACCATAGCCCGACCCACCCCCACCTCCACCTCCACCTCCACCTCCACCTCCACCTCCACCTCCACCTCCACCTCCGCCTCCACCCCCACCCCCGCCTCCTTCCCCTAACTTATTGTAAAACACAACTCTTGCATAAGAGAGCTCGGAAACAAGTAAGAATAAGAATGCAACGGCTACCACTCTAGATGTAGCCATATAGTATTTAGATAGAAAGGAACTTCGCTAACCAAATGAAATGCAAAGTAGTAAGACTTGCGATGCATGAAGCGCTTGTAATGATCTGGGTATTTATAGTGAATGCACTTCAAAGGGAATATCTCAAGAGCATCCAATTGGTTATAGTACAACTCTACCACGTGAGCTGGGGAAAATTTTCTATCCCTAAGTTATTGTTGACTATAGGGTCAATAAAAATCTAGAATAAAGATCATGTGAACAAAGTCAAATTTCTTTGTCAATTACCACCAGAATCGCCACTTCCCCCGTTAGTCCCCTTGTACTCATCTAGGCCTTGCACGGAGATTTGGATTCATCTAGCAACCATATAAAAATTAAAAATGGAGTCCCGATCGAGGATCTGAGTTACTCATCAATGAATAGAATGTGTTAAGCTACGTTACTTTAATTTCAGTTTGCAAAGTTCACAGAGCATGTTTATTGTTTAATGGTGGTAGTCGATCGTCTTCTTAGGGAATAGAATGCCAACGGTTTTGTCTCCTCTACGTCTCAGTCTCTACACTGATTGTAACTTGGTGGTGCAGCGATGCTCGTCACCATGCACGTAGCTTAAGTTTTGTTGCGTTGGCTTCCTTGTTTGGCACTCCAAAAGCCGAATGACGCTACTCCCAATTCGGTCATTTGGCTTCTGCGCGTTTCTTGCTATGGTAGGCTGCTTCCACATTGATCATTGACCCTAACCTCTTCTCCCATTCAAATCGTGCACTGAATGGGTGTTTTAAGTTGTAGCTATAAATTCATAAAATATAAGCTATAATGTCGATGCATGGAAAGCTTGTGAACGAAGAGTATGAGCTATGAGTTTAGAACTCAAATCTCAATTTGAGAGTTTTTCTATATTCGATCGATGGATTGAATTCTAATCAATCTCAATTATATAGGGTAATTGATCAGATATCAACTTATCTGTACACAATTTTATAATCACGCGCGCGCGGGTTTATGATGCAGAACTCTAGTAAATGATTTCATATTTGTGAGCAGCGGTGGCATTACTTCATAAGGGGAAGTCTAACTTGACAAGAGAAATCCTTTAAGCTTGTTGCATGTGTATTTAAGTAGCCTAATAGGAGTCTAGGGATGGATGATTGTTGAAGTTTGAAAAATAACTGAGACATTAGAACTCTAATAAATATTTTCATTTTTGTGAGCAGCGGTGGCATTGCTTCAGAAGGGGAAGTCTAACTTGACAAGAAATTATAGTCCCTTGAGCTTGCATGTGTATTTACAACAAGTAGCTAATAAGTCGACTAATAGGAACTAACTAAGATGGTTGAAGTTTGAAAAAGAATTCAGACATTTAAAATCATATATCTGATGATAGTAATTAATTACAAGCATTTCACAATTGTACATAATGGTGAAAAAAATTCAAAAATTTCTTTTAATTGTAATATCCGATAAACAAGATATTCTCTTATGGAAGTATCCTTGTTTTTTTTTTTAACTTAACTATATGTCCTCCTTTAATTTCATCCATAGAACCATTTGTTCTGTACAAACATTGAAATGCAGGAAGACACAAGAAGAGGAAGGCAATCTGGGTTGGGATAAGTGGAAAATTTAGAGTTAAATAGAGAGAAGAATGGAACTCACAATGTGAAGAGGATTTATAATCTTTCTGAAATTAAAGGAATTGGGGACTTGTAAATCTTTCATGGCCGGGGAAGTCAATTAATTTGCTAATTCTATATATTTTATCAATAGTTAATTGTGATCATTGTTCAGCAAAAACCTTCCTCAGTCTTGTGTAGTGAGGGATTAAGGTACCCACCCCATTCCTTTGCTATATGTAACAAAAACAAAATGTAGTGACAAATCCAAAGCGTTGTTTTAAAAACCGATTCGAAGGGTGACCCGCTTTTGCCTTTGGGTCGCGGGTCACTTGTTCGACCATTGGGTCAAACTGTTCCACACCAATACTATATATATGTGTGTGTATAAATGCATATTTTATCAATAAATAGTGTATAATTATGTTTTACATATAACATATGTATTATTTCATATTTAATTTATGTTTTTAATTCATTTTTATAAAAAATATTAAAAAATACAATTTGAGGTTCTCTTGCGAAATTAGCAGGGTCAAAAAGTTACCCAAAATAAAAAGATCACCTTAATAGGACATTGGAGTGCAAAGTTATGGCTTTCGAAAGTTTGCACATACATTACGTGTACTACCCGCGACCCAGTGACTGAGTTGAATAATCAAATCTAGAGGTCGATTTGAACAATTCAATCGTCCGGGTTAACGATAGGTTGAAAACAATGATCCAAAGAAGAGATAAGTATAGTTTATAAAAGGAAAGTAGCTAGCTCTCTACTTTAGAAAGTGAATGATTATTTTGTATGGAATGTGGTTAGGTCCCCTAGCTAATATGTTTGGTTTGAAGGAACCGGTAAGGAAAGGAAAGGAAAGGAAGGGAAATATGTACAAACCTTATATAGGTTTCCTGCAGCCTTTTCCTTCAAACCAAACACAGCTTAGGGTATTGGCTAGTGGCCACGTCCACCATTAACAATAGCCAGACCCACTACCAGAACCCCTATCACCTCCTCCACCTCTGCCATTTGCTCCCCCAACAGCACCATAGCCATGTGTAGACCCATTCTTTACCTCCACCATTGCTTTTGTAATCACTTTCACTTAGAGTTCCAGTGGCACCATATCTGATGGAGGGTGATTTGACCCGACCTCCTAAGAAGGCGACACATGGACGTGACTCAGCATAAGCAACAACTCAGCATGACTGCCTAGCTACAACTGAGTAACGAGCTCGCTAAGGTCCTCGTAGGACAACTCGCTACATTACAACTCGCCACGGAATGAGCTCGCTACAGCGCGAGCTCACGGACCCCGGTGTGTAGAAAGGGAATACTCTAAGTCCAGTCTATCCTAGATCGCGAGCTGAGAGAATCAGCTCGCTCCATTACTTAAGCAAGAAGACTGCCCAAAGGCAATCTCAGGCGGAATCACCTCGGGACACATCCAAGAGCTCGCTATAAGGCAGCTCGCTATGGGATAGCTCGCTACAGGGCAACTCGCTACAGGAGGTTCTTAGTGGTAGCAACACGCAGAGCTTCCACCAGCCCGTGGCCTTTTGCATAGTGAGGGATCGATATACTCGGACCGTTTCCACCAGCAACACGCCAGAGGAGGTTCTTAGTGGTAGCAGTTGATTATTTCACTAAGTGGGTAGAAGTCGAACCTCTCGTAGCGATCAAAGCTTGGAACGTACAGAGCTTCTTTTGGAAAAGTATAGTGTGTCGCTTTGGGCTACCTCGGGTACTGATCTCTGACAATGGTAAGCTGTTCGAGGACATTAAATTCCAGAACTGGTGCCAAGACATGGGAATTCGACTGAGCTTTACCTCAGTCGCACACCCTCAAGCAAACGGCCAAGCGGAAGTCATGAATATAGTTATCCTCCGCGGATTGAAGGCACGCCTGGACCGAGCTAAAGGACTATGGGCAGATGAGCTACCCAGTGTTCTATGGGCTTATCGGACCACAGTGAAGACCGCTACAGGCGAGACTCCCTTCAACCTCACCTATGGCACTGAAGCAGTCATCCCAGTCGAGATCGAGGTTTCCTTGCTATGACTAGAAGCATATGATGACAAAGGCAAATGAAGGCGAGCTACGCACCAACCTCGACCTGCTTGACGAAGTACGGGACCTCGCAGATATTAGGACCGCGGCCTACTAGCAGAGAGTAGCTTGGTACTATAACGCTAGGATCAAGAAGCGGAACCTCCGCATCGGCGACTTGGTCCTTCATAAAGTTATGGTGCCAGCCCGGTGTTGATATTCTCGGAACAAATTGGGAAGGACCCTACTGAGTAAAGCGAGTGCTCGGGGAAGGAGCATACGAGCTCGAAACCCTAGAAGGGAAACAAGTACCCCGGGCATGAAATATTGTGAACTTAAGGCAATATTACCTATAAACTACTGAGTAGACCACGAGTCACTCCCAGAGCCTAAGGGCGAAAAAGCCGATCTAACGACGACCTCGGTGCAATAAGACCCAGTCGCCTCTATGGCATTGGCGAACTACTGAGTAGGCCACGAGTCACTCCCAGAGCCTAAGGGCCAAACTGCCAAGCTAACATAGACCTCGGCACTCCCTCAGCCTAAGGGCTACAACGCCGATCTAACTAAGACCTCGGTACTGTGTAAGACTTAACTGTTTCATCGGCAAAGGCTAGGTATTAATACTGAAGGCACAGGCAGCTCGGGTGTGGACCCTATGAAGCGTAGCTCACCTCGGTATACTAGTTGAACCCGATATGAGATAACCTATGCCAAATCAACCCAGGTGCACACAGCTCGGGCTTACAATGATAACCACCTCGGGGTATACCATAGGACTACCCCAAGTATGGAGGAACGACTCGGGGTAACAACTACCGAAAGATCCTACTTCGTACATGTAGCTCTAACAACTCAAGTGATAAAATCGTTTTGGCAGAAAGTAAAGAGCACACAATATTTAGCAGAAAAAGACAAAACATTTCATTACTAACTTTTATAAACAAAAAACAGAGCCTAACAACCCGGGAGAAGTTCATCGGAACACAAATAAAAAACAGGGCCTAACAACCCGAGAAAGTTCATCAAGAGAAGAAATATTTAAAACCGGGTCCAAACACCCAGGAACAACCAGAATTCATTCAAAGAAAAAGAAGAGCAGCAGTCAACCTCAAGGATCCACTGCCTCCACGTCCTCGTCATCCTCCGGAGAGTCAAGCTCCTCCTTCTCCGCCAAGTCCGTCGTCTCTGGATCCAGACCTTTCATCGTTATGCCCTCAATGTTGAGCCCGGAGAACTTCTTCCAGACCAGCCAGCGGCAGAGTTTAAATCCAGAATGGTAGGAGCTTGAGCCGTACTCTACCTGGAGGTCATGGTACTCTTGGGAGTCCTTGAAGTCCCACACCGCCTTAGCTCACTGAGCTTCCACCATGGTGTCGAAGTTCTGAGTCTGATGCTAAAGCGTGGACTCCAAGTCCCGGACCTACTAACGAAGAAACTCCCTCTCCGCTGCCACCCTCGATGACTCCTCCCGGTAGCAAGCGCTCTCCTCATATAGCCGGGCGATCTGTGCCTCCTGGTCCCGGACGAGCAGTTCCTGGGCCTCGCTCTCCTTTCGAGCCTGAAGGACTTCACCTCGGGCCCGGTCGAGCTCGCCCTGGTGCTTCTGCACGGTTGACCTCTGAGCGAGAGTGTCGCTGGAGTGAATGTTGGTCTAGAGGGCCATGGTGTGGATGGTGGAGTTCACCTACCAACAAAAGGTCGAGGTCAAAAAAGAAAGAAGAAGGAGAAGAAGGGAAAAGAAGAAAAAAGTAGCCACTTACCACCATGCAGTGAGCGGAGGCTAGCCTGGCGAGCTGCTTAGGGTCCATCCCTCCCCAACTGAACACCTCCTCATGGGAGACCGACTTTCGGCTCCTTCGCAAAGCCACGGTGAAGTCGGTGATGTTTTCCCACTCTCCGGTTGGGAACCGCGGGAAGGCAAAGGGGTGGGACTGCTCAGGCGGAGGGAACTGCCATTTGCTCCCCCAACAGCACCATAGCCATGTGTAGACCCATTCTTTACCTCCACCATTGCTTTTGTAATCACTTTCACTTAGAGCTCTAGTGGCACCATATCTGATGGAGGGTGATTTGACCCGACCTCCTAAGAAGGCGGCACATGGACGTGACTCAGCATAAGCAACAACTCAGCATGACAGCCTAGCTACAACTGAGTAACGAGCTCGCTAAGGTCCTCGTAGGACAACTCGCTACATTACAGCTCGCCACGGAATGAGCTCGCTACAGCGCGAGCTCACGGACCCCGGTGTGTAGAAAGGGAATACTCTAAGTCCAGTCTATCCCAGATCGCGAGCTGAGAGAATCAGCTCGCTCCATTACTTAAGCAAGAAGACTGCCCAAAGGCAATCTCAGGCGGAATCACCTCGGGACACATCCAAGAGCTCGCTACAAGGCAGCTCGCTACGGGGCAACTCGCTATGGGATAGCTCGCTACAAAGCAGCTCGCTGTTAAGCGACGCGACATTCTTAGGAAGCTTCTTATCTGACAAGACCGTACCCGTCATACTGCATCACGTCTTCTGACTGACGGCGCAGTCCCTGCCAGCCCAGCAGACTGCACCCACGTCTCTCGACAGGTGGTGGCGTGTCTGTCCTTTTCGGGTCGTGTCTCTCATTCGATTGGGCAGTACTCTGCAATAGTCACCTACGCAGCCCTGGTAAGTAACGGCTGCGACGGAGGGCCAGTGGCGGTTACGCCCGATTTGACAAGAACATCTGCATTTAAAAGCCCTATGGTCGAAGGGGCGAAGGTATCTTGAATCAATCGTGAATCTTACTGATCTAGCGCTATCTGTACTCTTAGCTCTCTTTTCATCCATTACAACTCTCCCAAGTATTCTAACTTAAGCATCGGAGTATTCCCACCAGGCGAGCTCCTCGGGAATCCCTTGCCTTCCTCATTTTAGGTACCGTTCGTCGCCAGCTAGGAGCCAAGCGTCCGCCAGCTAGGAGTGCCTGGATCGCGCAACATTATTTGGCGCCGTCTATGGGAACGCTTCAAAAAGCCTTCCTCTAGTCTCTGCAACTCTCTCAAAAACTCAGCATTCATGGCTTCCTCTAGTAATGCCGGACGTGGTGCCGAACAGAACGCTTATGGGGAACAACCTCAGCTCCCCATTGTCTGCATTGGACAGTTCACCGTCCCCCTCTCCGTGGACGGAGTTCCTAGCTTGAACGTGCCTCACACAGTGGCACCTGTGAACGCTCTACTCCCTTCCACGATTGGAGTAACCTTTATTGAACCTTCCGTTGTTCCCCTAGTGAGCCACCAAAACCAGCTTGAAGACCTGGTGCAGTGCATGCGAGCCATGCAAGCTCAAATGCAACAGTTCCAACAGTTTCAACTCTACCAGCAGCAAGTGTTGCATCAAGTTTCTCAGTACCAGTACCAACAGCAGTTCCCTTCACTACCTCAGGCCCAGTAGCTGCTTCCCCCTCGGCATCCGGCCTCGAAGCAAGCCAAGCCCTCCCGCCGGAGCAAATGTCCTTGTCGGGGAGAGGCCTCTCAAACCTAGAATCCTTCCAAAAGCCAAGCCTCGTCCCACGGCAGGAAGGAGAGACCAGTCACCCCCGCCTCACAGCCTACGAGCTGGTCGGGGGCCTCCCAGCCAGTCAGGCCCGCATCGCCTCAGCACTTTCAGTTCGAGCTCCCGCTCGCAGAAAACCAGTTCGAGCTCCTAGCCGCAGATTATAGGCAGGGCCCTTCGGTTCATAGCTATCATCAGCAGTTCGAGTCCATCGAGATCAGTAACACTAAAGCCACCAGCACCAACGCCGAGCCGACGAAGCAACAGCGGAGGCGCCGACGAGCTTGCCGAACTGCTACCCGCATCCTACCCGAGCTCAAGGGTAAGGAGGAGGTAAGCTCAGATGAAGTAAAAGCTACTCCTCTTCTTTCAGTCCCTTCCCCTCTGTCATCAGAACATCTTGCGGTCCCTATGCCAAAGGACTTCAAGCTTCCTCCTTTGGATAAGTACGACGAATCCGTCGATTCGAAGGACTATGTGGACACCTTCCTGTCCCAGATGCACCTGGCAAGGGCCAGTGAATCCTGTATGTGTGTGGCCTTCTCCACCACCATCAAAGGGGTGGCCCACACATGGTATCGAAACCTTGCGCCCGAATCGATAAGAAGCTGGGTGCAGTTCGTGCAAGTCTTCACCTCCCACTTTGTCACCAGCAAGAGGTGCACAAGAACTCAAGAAAGCTTCCTTGGCATAGTCCAGAAGGAAGGGGAGTCCATTCGGAGTTATATCAAGCGGTTCATTGAGGCTTGTTTGCAAATACCCGATCTGCAGACCGCAATGCCTCCAGAAGGGTAGAGCATCAGGCGACCAAATACGTCATAATAGAGTAAAAACTATACTAAAAATCCTACACGCTCCCCTACCTGCGCTGCTTGCGACCTTCCGAAGTCGAGCTCGTGCTCTGCGACACTTAGGAGGGCCTGTGCGGCAAACACTTGGGGGGCAGGGCCCTCACCCAAAAAGCGCTACGACAGAGGTACTACTGGCCAACAACGAAAGTAGATGCAATCGAGCTTGTCAGAAAGTGTGACAAGTGCTAGAAGCATGCCAATATCCACCATCAACCTACTACCGACCTGAAGTATCTCACCAGCCCGTGGCCTTTTGCATAGTGGGGGATCGATATACTCAGACCGTTTCCACCAGCAACAGGCCAGAGGAGGTTCTTAGTGGTAGCAGTTGATTATTTCACTAAGTGGGTAGAAGTCGAACCTCTCGTAGCGATCAAAGCTTGGAACGTACAGAGCTTCTTTTGGAAAAGTATAGTGTGTCGCTTCGGGCTACCTCGGGTACTGATCTCTGACAATGGTAAGCTGTTCGAGGACATTAAATTCCAGAACTGGTGCCAAGACATGGGAATTCGACAGAGCTTTACCTCAGTCGCACACCCTCAAGCAAACGGCCAAGCGGAAGTCACGAATAGAGTTATCCTCCATGGATTGAAGGCACGCCTTGACCGAGCTAAAGGACTATGGGCAGATGAGCTATCCAGTGTTCTATGGGCTTATTGGACCACAGTGAAGACCGCTACAGGCGAGACTCCCTTCAACCTCACCTATGGCACTGAAGCAGTCATCCCAGTCGAGATCGAGGTTTCCTTGCTACGACTAGAAGCGTATGATGACAAAGGCAAATGAAGGCGAGCTACGCACCAAGAAGCGGAACCTCCGTGTCGGCGACTTGGTCCTTCGTAAAGTTATGGTGCCTAAGCTCGGTGTTGATAAGCTCGGGCCAAATTGGGAAGGACCCTACCGAGTAAAGCGAATGCTCGGGGAAGGAGCATACGAGCTCGAAACCCTAGAAGGGAAACAAGTACCCCGGGAATGAAATATTGTGAACTTAAGGCAATATTACCTATAAACTACTGAGTAGACCACGAGTCACTCCTAGAGCCTAAGGGCGAAAAAGCCGAGCTTACGATGACCTCGGTGCAATAAGACCTGGTCGCCTTTATGGCATTGGCGAACTACTGAGTGGGCCACGAGTCACTCCTAGAGACTAAGGGCCAAAATGCCGAGCTAACAAAGACCTCGGCACTCCCTCAGCCTAAGGGCTACAACGCCGAGCAAACTAAGTCCTCGGCACTGTGTAAGACTTAATTGTTTCATCGACAAAGGCTAGGTATTAATACCGAAGGCACAGGTAGCTCGGGTGTGGACCCTATGAAGCATAGCTCACCTCAGTATACTAGTTGAACCCGATAAGAGATAGCCTATGCCAACTCAACCCAGGTGCACACAGTTCAAGCTTACATTGATAACCACCTCAGGGTATACCATAAGACTACCCCAAGTATGGAGGAACGACTCGAGGTAACAACTACCGAAAGATCCTACTTCGTACATGTAGCTCTAACAGCTCAAGTGATAAAATCGTTTTGGCAGAAAGTAAAGAGCACACAATACTTAGCAGAAAAAGAAAAAACATTTCATTACTAACTTTTATAAACAACAAGCAGAGCCTAACAACTCGGGAGAAGTTCATCGGAACACAAATAAAAAACAGGGCCTAACAGCCCGGGAAAGTTCATCAAGAGAAGAAATATTTAAAACCGGGTCCAAACACCCAGGAACAACCAGAATTCATTCAAATAAAAAGAAGAGCAGCAGTCAACCTCAAGGATCCACTGCCTCCACGTCCTCGTCATCCTCCGGAGTGTCAGGCTCCTCCTTCTCCGCCAAGTCCATCGTCTCTGGATCCAGACCCTTCGTCGTTATGCCCTCAATGTTGAGCCCGGAGAACTTCTTCCAGACTAGCCAACGGCAGAGTTTAAATCCAGAACGGTTGGATCCAGACTAGCCAGCGTGTCTGTCCTTTTTGGGTCGTGTCTCTCATCCGATTGGGCAGTACTCTACAACAGTCACCTGCGCAGCCCTGGTAAATAACGGCTGCGACAGAGGGCTAGTGGCGGTTACACCCGATTTGACAAGAACATCTGCATTTAAAAGCCCCAGGGTCGAAGGGGCGAAGGTATCTTGAATCAATCGTGAATCTTACTGATCTATCGCTATCTGTACTCTTAGCTCTCTTTGCATCCCTTACAGCTCTCCCAAGTATTCTAACTTAAGCATCGGAGTATTCCCACCGGGCGAGCTCCCCGGGAATTCTTTGCCTTCCTCTTCTTAGGTACCGTCCATCACCAGCTAGGAGCCAAGCGTCCGCCAGTTAGGAATGCCCGGATCGCGCAACATCAATATCCATTGTCGCTCGCAGAACCATAACCATTACCAATGTTGTAACACAAGGATTAGATGGATCCTTAGATCCTAAAACTTAGGAACTGATTGTCATTTTAGTTTTTTAGATCATCCTTTTTCAAAATTCTGAAACATTGACTGATCCATTAGAAACCCATGATAACTATTGGAAAATCATTAAGGTTTCAACAACTCAGTTTCTAATGATCTGCCCAGGTCACCATTTTGTCACAAAACTCAAAATAAAAATGATACAAGATTTAACTTTCTGATTTCTCTTTTTTATGTAAGGTAACTAACATATTTCCATCAATCTATTATTTCACTTATGTCTATTTTTATCTTTTTTTTTCAATATCTGTATTGATTAAATTAATACGATATGCATATTCCTAGCAAAAATGTAATTTAGAAAACTTGATCCCTGATCACTTGTATTAAAATCAAGAAAAAAAGTCATTTACATAGATCATTTGACGGATCACCCAAAACAATTACTCCAGATCCATAACCATGGCCACTGCCGCCTCCACCATAGCCAATACCACTCCTAGAACCATGATCCGAGCTAGCCATAGCCCAAGCTACCGCCTCCACCACCTCTACCTCCTCCCTCTCCACTCTCCACTACCATAACCATTAAATCTAAGTGCCCATCTGGGAGGGCTGCAGTAGCTTCTGGTGTTGTATGAGCTGATGAGAAACCCAGAAAATCGTTAATCTATGTTTGATAAAATATCCCAGAGTCAAAAATAGGTTTAGATGAGACATGAGCTAGAAAAAATTAACTTTGTAATAAAGCTATCTCAAGTAGCTTCTTAGAAGAAGCTCAGTCAACGCAATTGAATCAACAGAGAAGCCCTCCCCTGCGGTACAGTGGCAACTCGTCTTCGTTCATGTGGATAATAATTCTTTTACCATCATGACTTACAAGGTCAATGAAGCACCAAATAGGAAACAAGGGAATTGCCCATAGACCAAGAAAACAACAGCCCCACAGCACTATACGAGATTCACCAGCGACGACATCGTTGCTTCCGCTTCACCAAACTGCCATGTTATAAAATCTTAAGTTTGTTTCTCAGAAGCGATCCAGAAGTTGAAAATGCGTCGAACATACTCTGTACTCTGTATTAAATGCCGGGGGATTTCCCTCATTTTCTGTACCATTCTTTTGTTGATTACGAATTGAATCACGGAAACTCTATAGAAAAAAAAGTGGGAAACAATGTGCCTATGGATTGTTACGAAAGGAACTAATGGATTACTTTATTATATCATGATTTGCTTGCTTGGGTAGTTGGGTTTACTCACTGTGTTGGCTTTCTCGTCGTCTGAAACTTGAAAAATACAGACGACAATCGACCATAACTCCCCAAATTTACTCTTTTACCTGCTGTTGTATCAATTCAACTCCTATACTGAGACTAAGAAAGTTGTTTTATGAAAAGCATGGATTTGGAAAACAACTACGTATAGGAGTTGTTTTATGATATATATGGATATGCTACAAACAAGTCTTACAATGGGCTACGTAAGTCATTCAAGAGTTAATACATCTAGGTACAATTATACAGATTACTGGCCTGTCTCTCTCTTCATTGAGTTACGTAGTCCACTGTACATCCCTTGTTTGTGGCAGATTTGAAGTGGGTAGGAGAGATATATTACTGAGTTATTATATAGAATAGTAGATAGCATGTGTCATTTGTTAGGTTACTAACAATATTAGAAAGAGTAAAAGTGCAATTTCAGTTTTTTTGGTAGTCAAGCTTCTTAGAGTTGAAGGTATCTATATTATAACAGAGAGGGGAGAATGTGAGACGATGGGTCCTATTACCTCAGTGCTTGAAGCCTTGAATATATAGACCTTTCTTATCTCCTCTCAGACATGTGATTTATTTATTTTTCAAATTAAAAAATGCAAAAAAGACCACAGATGAATTCACTCTTAATTCTCTCTACATCCTTCCAGCAGACTCCCTCCCTGATAGATTAAGACAAAGTTAATCCTTCTTAACTCTCTAAAACGCCATTACGAAATGTTTGTCTCGGCTATCTGGGGTCTTTGGTCACTTGGTTATATTATTGTTCATATTCTTGGATCAAATTCTTTAAAATCCCATGCATCATTATAAGAAATTTTGTTGTACTAGAGACGATGAGAACCTACCATTCAATTGGTAAAATCCCTCTCTCTCTCTCTGTTATGAGCACTCACACCACACGGCAGCAGTTGAGGCAGTAGCGCGCACATGACAGACATCGCACGGCAGCGGCAGCATGAGTCGCGCGCACGCACCGCGCGGCGGCAACTACCATGAGCCGTGCGCACGCGCACCAGCAGCAGCAGCAAAGCGGGGCCCACACGACAGCTCATAGGGTGGGCCCACCCTTATCCGGACACGACAAGAGAACGCGCCTTATCCCTTATCCCTTATCCCATTCTCCCTTATCTTATCCCCTATTCTTAGAAGGAATTGTAGTACCATTAAAAGTAAGTAGTCTAATTTGAAGTAGGAGTTTGAGTCCGTTTAGGACTAACCTAGC
Source organism: Nelumbo nucifera (assembly GCF_055504915.1). Lineage (NCBI taxonomy): Eukaryota > Viridiplantae > Streptophyta > Magnoliopsida > Proteales > Nelumbonaceae > Nelumbo > Nelumbo nucifera. Next base: position 36,155,794 of record NC_142653.1, on the reverse strand, counting down.
CTAATCCAACAATGAACCCTCCTCTTGTAATCTCCTATTTAAGGAGACGCTATTATTGAATGAGGATATCGAATATTCAGTCAAGAAAGAGAGTGAAGGAGAGTTTGGTGATCTCTTGGACAAATCACCCCTGAGAGAGTCAAAATAGGGCCTGTACGCAAGGCCAAGGGCAAGGAAAGAACTGAGGTTCCTACGGTGGAGCGACCCGTGACGCGATCCTACGCTCGGGCCCATAACATCTTGGTATCAGAGCCAACCGTCATGGGGGAACAGGAGCCGCTGTCTTTCAGAGTCCATGAACTGGAGCATAGGCTCGTAGAAACCAGTATGGAGGTCCGAGAGGTCAAAGATGACGTCTGGGAGCTGCGTCGCCTATTAGAAGCGTTTCTCTCCAACTAAGAAAAAAACTCGGAGGGACTAGCCTCTACCAGCAGTCGCCGCACGGACGGGACAGAATCAGCCAACAAACATCAAGCCACAACACCGATGACTGCAGTTGTCCCCAAGTACAGCCGGCTTGAATTTCCATCTTACGATGGCACCGGAGACCCATTAGGTTGGTTGTACCGCTGCAAGCAGTTCTTCCGCAACTAGCGCACGGATGACAAAGACAAGGTCAGCCTGGCAGCCTTCCACCTTACGGAAGAGGCACAACTCTGGTTCTATCGCGTGGAGCAAGAAGAACCCGGGCTCAGCTGGGAGCAGTTCAGGTCCTATTGCCTCCTCAGGTTTGGACCCCCGATGACGAGCAACCCACTGGGTGAGCTAATCAACCTCAAGCAAATGGGAATCGTGGCTGAATATCAACGTCAGTTCCAAACCTTGCTTGTCAGAGCGGCCACGGTCAGACCAGATCAGCTGGTGGACATGTTCACAGCAGGGCTGATAGAACCCTTAAGGGTGGACGTAGAGATGCAGCACCCCCCAAATCTGGTTACAGCAATGAACCTCACCCGCGCCTTTGAACGGAAGATGCAGCTTACTCAGGGACCCTTTAGCATTAGACGGCTAGCCACAACTTGGGCACCGTCAAGGCCAGCGGGAGTGTCTACCCCTGCGCCCAACAGGGAGCAGAGGACCCACACCGATAACCCCTCCAGATCAGTATCACAGACAGGGAGTAGTAGGGTGTCACCCCCCATCCGGCGTCTGTCCCGAGCCGAGATGGCAGAACGACGTGCGAAGGGGCAGTGCTTCAATTGCGATGATCTATACTTCGCAGGGCATAGATGCAAGAAACTATTCCGCCTTCTAGTAGACGAGACTGAAGAGGATGAGGAAGAGCCGTCACCAACTGAACCCGAGATCTCACTTCACACAATCACAGGGATCAGAACCTCCCAGACGATGCAACTAAGGGCACTAGTGACGGGGAAACTCGTGCGCATTCTGGTAGACTCCGGAAGCACCCACAATTTCATCAGCAATTAGGCGGCCCGCAAGCTAGAGTTGCCCATGGAAGTCAGGCCGCAACTACAGGTAGCCGTGGCGAACGGGGAAAGAGTCCACAGCCCCGGTATTTGCAAGAACACTAGGATTCAGGTTGAAAAAGAATCCTTCCAAGCAGATTTATTTGTACTGTCCTTGGACGAATTTGACATCGTCCTAGGCGTCAAATGGCTGATCACGCTAGGCCCAATCTTGTGGGACTTCGCTGCCCTGACCATGACCTTCCAATTAGATGGAAAACCGGTTACTTGGCAGGGAACCCGGACAAGGACCAAGACACAACTGCATGCACTCCAGGGGGAGAATTCGCGCACAACGGATGTGGAGAGACTTCTCACCGATTACTCGGCCGTTTTCCAAAAACCCAAGGGCCTCCCACCTCCTAGAGCCTGTGGCCACCGGATCCCTCTAATTGTAGGGTCAGACCCAGTCATTGTTCGGCCCTATCGCTACCCCCACCGACAGAAAGATGAGTTAGAGAAGCAATGCGCAGATATGCTACAGCAGGGGATCATTCGACCCAGCCACTCCCCTTTTTCCTCCCTAGTTCTATTGGTGCCCAAACAGGATGGGACTTGGAGATTTTGTGTACACTATAAGGGACTCAACAGCCGAACCGTCAAGGACAAGTTCCCGATCCCCATCGTAGGCGAATTATTGGACGAACTCCACGGCGCACAATTCTTCTCGAAATTAGACCTCAGGTCAGGCTATTTCCAGGTCAGGATGTCTTCCGCAGATGTAGAAAAGACAGCCTTCAGGATGCATCATGGCCATTTCGAGTTCCTAGTTATGCCATTCGGCCTCTGCAACGCCCCTTCCACATTCCAGGCCCTAATGAATGAAGTCTTCCACTCCCACCTCCGTAAATATGTATTAGTCTTCTTCGACGACATCTTGGTCTATAGCAAGACGTGGGTGGAACACATTCAACACCTGCGGGTCGTGCTCGAGCTCCTAAAGCAGCACCGACTCTTCCTTAAAAGATCCAAGTGTTCCTTTGGGGAACACCAAGTCCTTTACCTTGGACATGTAATCAGCGAGCAAGGTGTAACTGTGGACAGGTCCAAGATTCAGGCCATTAAGGACTGGCCCCGGCCACAGTCCGCCAAGGCCCTCCGTGGGTTCCTAGGGCTAACAGGGTACTACCGAAAGTTCGTACAGAATTACGGCCTGTTAGCAGCCCCGCTTACCAACCTGCTCAAGAAAAATGCCTTTCACTGGGATAGCACAGCCGAGGCAGCCTTCGTAGGCCTAAGGGAAACCCTCTCTTCCACACCAGTCCTCCAGCTACCAAACTTTGATCTTGAGTTCACAGTCGAGTGTGATTCTTCCGGCACGGGCATAGGAGCCATCCTTCAACAGCAAGGGCACCCGATAGCCTTCTTCAGCCGCAAGCTAGCTGACAGCCATCTCAAATTACTTGCCTATGAATGTGAGCTCATTGGCCTAGCCAAGGCAGTACAGCACTGGAGGCCGTACTTGTGGGGCAAACCCTTCGTCGTCAAAACAGACCACTATAGCCTCAAATACTTGCTGGAACAACGACTGACCACCTCCCCACAGCAACATTGGGTCAGCAAGCTTCTGGGGTTCGACTTCTGAGTGGACTATAAGGCAGGATCCTTGAACTGTGCAGCGGATGCCCTGTCTCGACGAGAAGAAGATAGTATGCTCCTCCATGCGATCTCCCAACCACGAGCCACCCTGCTAGAAGACATTCGGAACACACTGCCACAATCATCGGAATGGAACAACATAGTCCAACAAATACAGTCGGGGTCTGCTAACCCGAACTGGTCTCTCCATGATGGGCTGGTATTTTACAAAAAGAAGATTTACCTACCTGCTGATTGCCCCCTCATCCCCTTCATCATCGCTAGCATACACCACTCGACACACGAGGGCATTCAAAAAACGTTGCATCGCATTCATGCTGACTTCCACTGGCAAGCTATGAGGGCCTCGGTACGGGACTTTATCCAGAACTATACAGTGTGCCAACAGCAAAAATGGGAAAATCTGCACCCTGCAGGCCTGCTCCAACCCCTCTCCCTCCCAACGCAGATCTGGGCCAACATTGCCATGGATTTCATCGAAGGGCTTCCCAAAGTCGGGGGGAAGTCAGTCTTGTTCGTGGCAGTGGACCGGTTCTCCAAATATGCTCACTTCCTCCCTTTATCCCATCCTTATACCGCAGTCTCGGTCGCCCATACCTTCTTCACCCACATTTTTCGCCTACATGGACTCCCTGAATCCATCGTCAGCGACCGGGACCCGATCTTCACAAGCACATTTTGGAAGGAGCTCTTTAGATTACAAGGCATGACCCTCGCCTTCTCCTCAGCCTACCATCCACAGTCAGATGGCCAAACAGAGGTGGTGAACCGGACAATTGAGATGTACCTTCGCTGCTTTGTGGGAGACCAGCCGCGCCGCTGGGTGGAGTACCTCCCATGGGCTGAATACTGCAACAATACATCCTATCACTCCTCCCTTGGAATGACTCCCTTCAGAGTTGTGTACGGTCGAGATCCTCCACGCCTTCTGTCCTATGAGCCGGGCTCAACGCGGCTGGAAGAAGTGGACCGCAGCCTCCAAGCCCGTGATGCCCTCCTGGCTGAAGTCTCCTTGCACCTACAGTAGGCGCAGGCACATATGAAACACGCCTACGATCAGAAGCACCGCGAAATCACCTTCGAATCAGGGCAGTACGTTTGGCTAAAACTCCGACCATACAGGCAGCTGTCCCCCAGGCACCGGGGGCCCCCTAAGTTGGCCCCCAAATTCTATGGGCCCTTCAAGATTCTAAGGAAGATAGGGAAGGTAGCTTATCAACTCGAGCTCCCGGAGCACAACAGGATCCATGACATCTTCCATGTATCCCTCTTAAAGCTTTATGTTGGCACCCCTCCCGACCATGTGCCTCCCCTACCCCCCTTGTAGGAGGGCAGACCTATCCTCCAGCCCCGTGCCCTCATCCGGTCCCGCATCCATTAAGGCACCTTCGAGGTTTTAGTCGAATGGGAGGGACTACCCCTAGTAGAGGCGACCTGGATTCCCTGGACCGACCTCCACAACGCTTATCTAGACCTCGAGCTTGAGGACAAGCTCGTAGTCTAGGAGGGGAGTGATGTTATGAGCATCCGCACCACACGGCAGCAGTTGAGGCAGCAACGCACACACGACAGGCACCGCACGACAGCGGCACCATGAGTCACGCGCAGCACCGCGCGCATGCACCGCGCGGCAGTGGCGCCACGCGCATGCACCGCGCGGCAGTGACACCACGCGCAGCACCGCGCGCGCCGCACAGCGGCGACTACCATGAGCCGCGCGCACGCACACCAGCAGCAACAGCAGAGCGGGGCCCACACGACAGCACATAGGGTGGGCCCACCCTTATCCGGACACGACAAGAGAACGTGCCTTATCCCTTATCCCTTATCCCATTCTCCCTTATCTTATCCCCTATTCTTAGAAGGAATTGTAGTACCATTCAGAGTAAGTAGTCTAATTAGAAGTAGGAGTTTGAGTCCGTTTAGGACTAACCTATCCGAATCCAACAAGGAACCCTCCTCTTGTAATCTCCTATTTAAGGAGATGCTATTATTGAATGAGGATATCGAATATTCAGTCAAGAAAGATAGTGAAGGAGAGTTTGGTAATCTCTTGGACAAATCACCCCTAAGATAGTCAAAATAGGGCCTGTACGCAAGGCCAAGGGCAAGGAAAAAACTGAGATTCCTGCGGTGGAGCGACCCGTGACGCGATCCTACGCTCGGGCCCATAACACTCTCTCTCTAATCTCAAGTTCTTTTTTGTAATATTATTATTCTAATTAAATCTTAAATTCAAAATATAGATATTAACTATTGAGGCCACACTTATTTGAAATCCACTACTTATAGTTGCATCACTTGCTAGAGTCATAATCTCAGAGAAAAAGTGGAAAACTTGTTACAGGTAGAGGGATCTCACTAAGTCATAATTCTTCCTGGGTAACTAAAAAAAGAAGAAAAAAGAATTAAATCTATTTTGAATGTCAATAAAAAAAAATCCTTCTCTACAACCAAAATTCTTGTTTACTCTTCCAACCCTTGCATTTGGTTCAATTGGAACATATTGACTACTCTTGATCTAGTAAGGGAAAGTTAATTGAAGAGAGACTACTGATTAGGAACATATTGACTACTCTTGATCTAGTAAGGGAAAGTTAATTAAGGAGAGACTACTGATTAGGACATCTCGTCTAAGAGAGTATATAAGTGAATTAAGTTGAAAGAAAAGCAAAAAAAAAAATATGGAGATAAGCGTCTTATATGTAGAGGGGTTTAACGTTTTCTGAATTGAAAAATTTTTGGAGTAGTAGCTAGCTGCGATGAACTTCTCTTCAGGCGGTAATGGCTTTCTTATTAGACCAGAATCGAGGAGAAATTAAGCTACGTCAATAATTCTTCTAATTTATCTATTTAAGCAGTTTATACTTTATAGACTCTGGCCAACCTGGAATCTTGGGAATAGGGAGTGGAGTAGAACTGTAGAACTGAAAATGAGGTTTTTCACACTACGTTTGATACAGATTACAACGCATAGGAAGAGCCTAGGAAAGAAGATAATGTTTAAGAAACAGAAGGGATAACTTGTAAAATGGCTTGCTCAAGGAGTGTTCCACTTGCACAGTCCGTTTGTTTTTGAAAACGAAAAAGAACTGCCATATCAATTACAAAACGCCGTCTGTGGGAATCGAACCCACGACCACGTGGTTAAAAGCCACGCGCTCTACCAGCTGAGCTAAGACGGCTTAGTGCTTGATTTAATTGAATATGATATAGAAAGATTAGAGATGCAACCGGGGCAGGTTATATTAAGCTTTCATGAATGGCTTACCTCTTCAATGAAAACTATGGACCAAGCTCGTTTATCTTTGCCCTGTTATACTATGTGTTTACAAGGAAAACAATTTTATTTGCATGAGACATGGAGTAATATTTGTAAATCCCATACATTTTTCTTACAAACTGATGCCAAAACTTGATCAAGTGATTCTAGGATGTCTATATTGGTTTTGGAAATCCCCTCCTAGCAGTTGGAGTTAAACTCAATAGAGGTGGGGCTGTTAAGGCTCAGTTTGAAAAGAGTACAAATACAAATATAGAGTGTAAATACATGCAAAAATGATACAAAATACAAGATTTTACACTCTACATATTTGTATTCTCTGTTAGTCTTTTTCTTGAGCTCTAAGTGGCCAATGGCTGCTCTAGTTGGTGTTATATGAGTTGAGAAACTTGATGCTGCTTGTTCCAAGGTATTGCTTGAACTGAGGTCGTAGTTAGATAATTCTTGCCAAATGGGTGGAGCCGAGGTGGAAGGATGAAACTGCGCAATGAGATTTGAAACCAAGAAAAGGTCAGAATCCTAAGGAGTTATCCTCGGGTAGATACTTCGACATTCAAGTCAGTAGAAAATAACGGGCGGTCGGGCCGAGCAGTTAGAGAACGATGCTGGTTCAAGTAGAATAACAGTATGGGAGTCAAAAGTTGGATCTTTTACCTTGAGCGAGACGTACCTTTTTATAGCCGATGATTAGTGTCCTGATCGGATGAGGCTTCTGGAGTTGTCAGGATGAGGTTAACCGCCGAGGTCTTCGAGATAAGACCTAATCTCCAATGGAATTATATAACCATCTGCGTGATGATCTCCTGTCTTGGTCGTGCTTATCCACATGGCACGGTGTTGGCATGGCCGAGGAGATAAGCTTGGCTGCAAAGGTGATGCGACATTGACAGAGCCAAAGAGATAAGGCAACCACATAAACAACACATGGCATCCATGGTCAGCTCAACCATAACCGAACAAAACCTATATCCATATTTGATAAAAAACTCCAAAGTCAAAAATTGGTTTACATGAGGCATGAGCCAAAAAAGTTAACTTTCTAGTAAGACTATCTTAAGTAGTTTCTTAGAAACAGCTCAATCAAACCAATTGAATCAACACAGAAGCCCTCCACCCCTCCCCCTGCGGTACAATGGCATCTCGTCTGCGTTGCCTTCATAGACGAAGAAAACAACAACCCCACAACTTTGTGCGAGATCTGATGATGCGCGATCTGGAAGCTCCTCGCTAGGGGATGACCTGGACCTTAGTCATGTAGCGATCTAGACCAAGCTGCAAGACAGAGGATTAGAGCACCCGGGGCAGTTAACCCGGCGAGGTCGCTCCGATGCTTAAGTCAGTACCATGTCGTGATTGCGAGCAAGAATCTGAGTGCTAGAGAGATTGGATGCAAGTAATCGTGCATACATGGACCATGGAGGGGTTAATGCTTTTGTATAGCTAAGTTATTGCGGGTTTCCCAGAACAGTTCCGAGATCTGTGGCCTGAATGGACGAGATTCATTTCAGCTTTAGTCGGGGAGTAACGTATCAGTCAATGAACTTCATTATTGCTTCAAAATTCGGACAGCGAGAAGATAAGGCTTGCCGTTATGCGGTATGATTTTGCAATATTCGAAGTCTACTGGAAAGCTATTGGGATTTATTACGTGTCACTTCGGTTCCTGGGCCCCGAACTTGAGTAGCCGCCGAGGTGACCTTATGAAGAAGTGACTTTACGCCGAGCTTCACATACCACTGACTAGTCCCCCCTTGCTGAGTTGTCATCCTACATGCAGATTGCATTGACGTGACCTTTATTTACTAGGTCATGCCAAATTACTCGTCATCAATTGCCCCCCACTCCTCGTGGTAGGGGTCCTAACCTGGCACAGGGAGTTCACGACGAGCTTAGGTGGATTTGGCACGGAATCTAGGTAATGTGGAAGGGGAGTCGTTGGTCGGACTTGTTTGACCGTTCGGTTCAACCAGGAAGTGACCCAGATCGCGTACCTGGTATGCACGGGCGTCAAGCCGATTATAGACTCCGTGGACGTCAAAACACGCGCTAAATCGATTTCAACCTCGAGGGGCATGCAACTAGTTTTCCTAGGAGCCGTTAGATCGTGTTGATCTTGATCGTTGATTCCCGGATATACTGGCTATAAATAGGAGCCAAAGGGCTCATTTTCATTGCCACAAGTCCACAATCTTTGTGGTCGCGCTTAAGTCTTCCAGTTCGGTATCAGCCTTTTCTGGGTCTGAGGTTGCCTCCTTTTCTTTGGTCTTCCTTTTGGTGAGTCCACCTTCCTTTGCTTTTTCCTTTTGATTCCGTTGTCATTTCCTTTAATATGTCTAGCCTTAGTTTAGATAGTCTTCTAGATGGGAGTGGCGAGTCCGCTGGGCCCGAGGTGGGTACCTCAGCTTGGACTGTGGATCCTTGTCCTATAGAGGTGGTCACATCAGGACAAGACGTGGTCCTTAGTTCACACGAGGTGGACTCACCTCGACGGGAGCGAGAAGCTTTTGATAAATCAGCTTCCACCCTACACCGAGGTCGGCTGCCAGACAACTTCGGCTCGTCGATAATGATGGTGGATAGGCTCCTAGCCTTAGTAGCCCGATACAGACTCCCTAATGACCTTGTGTATAGCATCCCCTTAGGCAACTTTCCTTTGATCATGATCACAACGAGATCATGGTTTTTGAGGAGTAGCTCGTAGCCGGTCTGCGTCTTCCACTTCACTCTCTTATAATCGAGATCGTTAAATTCTTTAACATTACCATAGACCAGCTACACCCAAACTCTATCCGTAATATCGTAGGGACCATTTCTCTTTTCCATGATTACAATCGTCCCCTTGACCTCAACGTCGTCTCTTCGATCCTTTCCATTAAGAAAAACTCGTCCTGTGTTCTGCCCAAACACAGGCGAACTTACTACTTGTCTCCTCGTCGCTGGTACAAACTGTTGCACGAGCTCCCTAATAAGGTCCCGACCTAGAAGAGGCGTTATTTCATGGTCCGCAACACCGAGGGGTGGCCCTTCCCGACTCACTGGAGGGTAGCCATCAAGGACCCTGGCATTAAACTAGACTTGAAGACAAGAGAGGAGGTCCGATCTTGGGTGGAGCTCGGCCTAAAGTTCAAAAACTTCATGACCGAGGAGAAGCTCGTGCAAGCCGGCTTAAGTCCCCCTGGTAGGTCGCTACTTGCTGTACTTTTTCTATTTGTTTTATTTCGGTACTGTATCTGACTTAGCTCATTTTTTATCGCAGTTGCCATGGACGACATCCTTGCTAATGAACTCTCCGGGAGCATGAAGAAGGGGAAGAAGAAGAAGAGAGCCTCCAAAAAGGCTTGCATCAAGACTGAAGCAGCCACAACTGAGGTTGCCGTTCCTGAGCTTGAGCACCCACTAGTTGTCGAGCAGCCTCCTGTAATCGATCTGGTCGAGGAGGACTTGGGCAAAGGCCACCCCACTCCGCATACCCGAGGAGGCTATGTCTTTAGAGCCCGTCCCTGCGACCGCCACTTCTTCTGGCAGCGATGCTCCAGTTCAAAGCATTTTGACTCTAGTTTAAGCTCAGCAGGTGGTTGACCCGTTGTGAATTTTCCCACCTCAATCTTAGTGCCATCACCACGTCGAGGATTAGTAAAGAGATGACCATTGAAGCTGCCAAAGATCCGGACACCAAAGCGGAGAGTGATGACAACCTATTTGATGACGAGGGAGAGGAGACCAGTGCTGCCAAGGACTATATGGAGACAGATCCTCCTACTGATATCTCCACTAAGGATGAAGAGCCTCGAACAGATCGAAACCTCTTTTCTTGGACCCCCCTTTGTAATGCTCAATGTTTTGAGCCTCCGAGCTCGGTTAATTCTCTACTTTAGCGTAAAGTTTTAGGTTCAGATAAATGAATCTTCCAATTATAATGTTTGAGATGGTGATTGTATATATTAGTGAAATACCTAGACTAGAAATTTGATGGTGCTTTCTTGACCACATATACTTCTCATGTTGCATTTTTTTGAATAGTAAACCAAGGAAAATTTCCAATTAAAATAAAAAGGAGTATGGTGACAAATAGGGTCTAGCACCCCATCTCAAAAAAGAAATACATATAACAAAAACAGTTTTCTCATTTTGAAATTCAAAATTCAACCTAAGATGTCAAACCACACAACTACAAGAGTTAAATCCCCTACAACTTTGATTACCTACAACTACAAGAGCTAAAACCCACTGCTAGCCCCATCTTGTCTTTTATACATCCCCTTCTCCCAGATTTGTCTCATCCGCCATTCTTGTTTTCTGTACCAGGAAATGGGCCCATAATCCAATATTGTTCCTCTTTGAACATGGGCTGGTAGAAAAAAGAGGGAAATAGAGCTGGCAATGGAAAACTTGTTGTGTGATACATGTAAAAAGGATAATGGGTTACTGAACCAATATGGAAATTAATGATGGTGATTGTATACATACTTGGTTGGAAATGAATTACTTAGATCGTATACCAGAAATGAAGTATGGAAATTAATGAGAGTTGGTCCAGCCATTGGATTGTATGGATTAACCACACTTCCTCATTTCTAAATTAAACCTGTGTTGTGTCTCATGTACAGATAGAGATATAAAGTTGGTTATGACTCCATGTATATGTATTGATTTTCATTAAGAGATGAGATACAACAATCAACAGTCAACCTAACCCTATTGATCAACAACCTGGCTCTTATGAATGGAAGAAAGCTTCATCTACACAAGATTTTAGCTCAATTAATTACAAGTTAATTAATAACTTCTCTCTCAAAAGATGAACAATCTTTGCAAACATTAATTATTACCATTGACCATATAATAGTCCATCACATCGGCCTCCAATGGGAGCCAATCATCCTCTTAGAAAACCCTATTTGCCTTTTGGTTTGTGTCGACAAATCGGAAAATGGATCAGTTTCTTTGTATCTAGTAAGGTCTGCCCAATTCAAATATAATACGTTAATTAATATATAAATTCAAATGGAATCTTATCTCCATTGGATTTAGATGGGAACCGGATGAGATTTAGATAGTTTATATCATTAAATTAATCAAAATGTTGTATTTTATTAATTATAAATGACTTTGATATTGTGTATAACCTGAGTAGAATGACACATAAAAGCTTATAGAGAGGTTTTATGAATTAACGATTCTTTAATAATCATTCAATAGTCAAATCAACTTTAATTACCAATTTTTACATTGAAATCAACTTCAATCGCCAACTTTAATAATCATTCCAGATTGAGAGTCACCATGAAAGATTTAAATGTTTCCTAGATTCTTTGTTTAGTTCATAAAAAAATTATTTTATTCATATTTTTCTACTATTTCTAGGTGCAGAGCCATGGGTTGACAAATATTCTAGTTCAGGGTGGAAATAATTTCCACCCCATTTCTGAAGTAACACCATCATACCTAGTAAATTATTACAAGTTGGGTTTTATTTCTCATTTACTTACATCGTTTAGCATGAAAAGAATAATACATTTTCATAACTTTGTGTTTTATGTGCAGAGATGTGAGTCAATAACCCCTCCAATTCATAATGGAGATAATTTTCATCCCACTACAGAAGCACCATCACCAATATTTTATTTTCCTTTTTTTTTTAAATCTTTTTGGCAAGGAAAAGACACTCTTTTGAAGAGTGTTTTATTTTCATTTTTTTGTAATCTTTTAATTTCATTTGAACTAAAATGTGAACAATTGTAAATATATATTACTTTTTATCTAATACTGAATTTCAGTTTTTAATGATATTATCTTTTATTTTGAATGGTTACATGTGATCTAATGAATGGACATAAGATTCTTGTTGAAAATGAATGTATATAATTGATTTGAAAAACATATTTAATATAATCTCTACATTGGGCCATGACAAACATACAGGTGGAGGTATTTTCAACCACAAAGGTTTTTCAAGACGTTTATTATTAAACGTCACAAAAAGTAATTTAATTTTTTGCACCATTTGTAACGTTTAAACAATTGTCACCAAAAGAGTATTTTTTTGTGATATTCTAGAAAATGTCGCCAAAATAAACAAAGAAATGTCACCAAATCTATGTTTAGGCAACTGTTGAAAACTTTTAATGACATTTGTAAAATGTCACCATTTTTTGCACTATTTGTGACATTTAAATAAATGTCACCAAAAGAGGTGTTTTTCGTGATGTTTTTAGAAAATGTCACAAAAATAAACAAATAAATGTCACCAAATCTATGCATAGGTGACTCTTGAAAACTTTTAGTGACTACTACAAAAAACGCTTCCGTGACGTTTGTGCCCTCTTTAGTGATGTTTGTATAATGTCACAAATATGCATTTTTTTGTAGTGTAGTGAAAGGTTATATGGGCTCCTATTCTGAAGAACTTGCCAACTGATGTGTGGCTCAATTGGAATGTTTGCTAGTTCATTCTAATAAAGACTAGGATTTGAATCGTACTACATGGATATATAGGAGTGAGCGGAGAGTAGAATTCTTAGGGGATTTTCTCCATGAAAACCACAAAATAGAGCTAAGAAGATGGAGGTGGATGCATATTATATAATAAAAAAAGGTATATGTAGAAATATACAAATAAGGAGACAAATACTACATTAATTGGTTAATGGTAAAAACAAAACTCTCAGTTCCAAATGATAATGATCCATTTATAAATAACTGGTGGACCTGATCTCCAAGTGGTTGAATCTTTCTGATGACCTTTTTTACAAAGAGAAGTTTGCTATTACTCTTTGGTTTATTTGGAAAATTAGGAATGATAAATGTTTTAATAACAAATCCCCCCATATAGATTATTTTGGATAGAGCTTGAAATTATATGTGTGTTTTGAAGAATATCCATGAGAATGAAGCTAATGAAAGTACTAAAGTTTGGAAGTCTTTGTGTGGATCAATCCCAAACCTGAGACCATAAAAACAAATTTTGATGCCTCTTACAAAATTGATGGCTGATTCACTGCGATCATTTTAGCTGAAGCTTGGGTTGCTTGGGAAGCCATCAATATTGCTACCAATTTTAAGGACTCCCTGATCATTATTAAAGGTGATTCAAAGCTCGTCATTGATTGCCTGAGAAAGAACGTAAAGCCCACGCGGAGATTGGAGAGCATAATGTATTAGTGCGAACCTCCTCTTCAATTCCAGTATCACCTCCTGGCATATTTATCATGAAGTAAATCAAGCGGTAGATTAGCTTATGTGCGATTCTCTATCTTGTGACTCAGTCAATCTAGAATGTCTCCCTTGGAACTTTAGGTTTAATTTGTTTGCTTTTGTGATTCTTGGGACAGCTACCCCCGCCTTGTGTTGTTCCTCCTATTTTTTTTTTGAAAAAAAAAGAAAGAATTGTGTCATGTGCGTTCTTATGTCTTAGGGCTTTAGGTCTCATCATCGTCAGCGGTAGGGGTTTTGGGAAAGGGCTACCCCCAATATAAGGTGGCAAATGAATTTGATCAAATTTGGATTTGGGTATGGATCCAAACCTTAATCTTGTGAGCATTCTATGTTTTATTTATTTTTATTTTTTATTGGGAAGAACTACAAAATTCTATGTAGGGTAAGGAAGCAAGAGAGAGTAGGCTGATGTGAACAACTTCATTTTATAATACAACAGATTCAATTCACTTATATATTTTAATGTCCAATTTGATTAAAATATTAGTGAATTTATATATAATTAGAATAAACTTACTAATAGAGGTGTAAAGTGGGCCGTGCTGCCCTTTTCGGTGAAAATTTTGGGGGTTGGCCTGGCACGACCCATGGCCTAGGCCCATGCGGGCCGGGCTGGCCCATGGGCCAAGCCTTAGCCTAAGTCGGGTCATGGACCAGGCCAAAGCTATTTTTCCTATTTATTTAAAAGAATTGAAAAAAACATAAAATTTTAATTTTATATGAACTTTGATGTATACAATTGCTTATATATACAATAATTAAATAAATTAGTATAATAAAATTCAAAATAATTGTTTATTTTATTAATATATTATATACTATATATTATTATATAATTATAATTTGTATAATATATATAAATATATAAAATATATAAATATTATATATCCATATAAAAAATATATAAATAGTATATATGGGTCGTGCTGGGCCGTGTCGACACGTGGGTCTTAGGCGGCACGACCCGCTTGGTCTTGTCGTGCCGTACCAACCCGTAGACTTCAAACCCCAGGCCCAACAGGGCATAGACCATCGAGCCAGGACTGGCATGGCCTGTGGGATGTTGTGTCGTGTCGTGCCGGGCCAATCCAATGTCGTGTCGCGGCCCAACTTGATTTACACATCTACTTACTAAACTAAAGACAAAAATACATACTATAAATTTGAAAAATTAGGTTTATCAAAATTCCAAATCCCACTTAATTCTAAAAAAAATTAATAAAAAACGATATTTTTTTTGTATGCATGCATATACAATTAGATTGGATTAGATCCTAGTGGATTAAATCAAGTAATGTCCAAATCTAGTCTAATTAATTAATAGATAGATCATATTTTCAAATCTAATTATGACTAAATGGATAATTGGATCTAATTAACTTAAGTGAATTAGAAAAACAAAAACAAAAACAAAAACAAAAAAGAAAGAAAAGGTCATGTAATCGGCTCGGATGCGATGAGGCCTATACTCTTAATCATTCTTCTTTGTTTCAAGTTTATACCTTGTGCTAATTATTGAATATCAAATTATGTAGGGGGTATTGGATTTGTTGACTTTTGTCATAGCCCAACCTAAATTAATGTTCATACAAAGACTGGGTTCAATATTCAAACCTCACAACATTTATTGTTGTGCATTTGGAGCATTTATTTTTTTCACTCACGGGGAGATGTTCCCAATGGAAGACCACAAGGTTGTGAAGACGGTGTGAGGACCGAATCTAGATTCACAAAATTCAAACACGCTTCTAGTTGCACTTAATTCAAGGCATCACATCAATGGAACTTTGATTCCAAGTGCTGGAGTGTTCACATTTCGTAGTAGGGTGTCACATGTGAAACAGTTGTAGCAAAATTTTCTCATATTATGGAAAAAATGGTGGTCAACATATATAAAAACAAACAATCAATAGCTTCAATGTGCACAACCTCCAATCATAAAATTCCATTGTTGAGCATCAATCAATAAAACAAGTTCATTATACATTGATAATCCAACTTATACAAAAACTCGTCAATTTATGCATGAAGATTACAACTCAAATCATGGTAGTGTGAAGCAAATGCATCACCACACCTTATTACAAATAACAATTACAAATTATAACGACCAAAGGGTTATTTGTATGGAATGAATACATTCACTTATGGGTTTTGGCCACTTCCACCACCATAACCAGACCCATATCCTGAGCCACCACCATAGCCAGAGCCACTACCAAAACCAACACCACCACTTCCATATCCACTACCACTCCCAGAACCGTAACCTGAGCCAGAACCACTTCCGCTCCCAAACCCATATCCTGAGCCTCCACCACCTCCACCTCCACTTCCATAGCCACCACCAACTACTACCCCAGACTCAGAGCTAGAGCCGCTACCACTCCCTGAACTATAACTAGAACCACTTCCATAGCTACGTCCACCAATAAATCCTCCAGCACCATACCCATTACCACTGCCAGAACCATAACCACTTCCACTACCAGATCCATATCCAGAGCCTCCACCACCTCCACCTCCACTTCCATAACCACCACCACCACCAATTACTCCAGAACCATAGCTAGAGCTACTACCACTCCCAAACCCATAACCAGAACCACTACCAAATCCAGATCCATATCCAAAGCCAACTCCACCTCCCCCACCACTTCCATAGCCATGTCCACCAATGAACCCTCCATAACTATACCCACCATCACTCCCAAAAGCATAACCATAGCCATCACCACTTCCACTACCAAATCCATATCCTACACCGGCACCACCTCCAACTCCATTTCCATAACCACTACCAAATCCAGAGCCACTACCACTACCTGAACCTTGGCCAGAACCACTACCACTTCCACTTCCATAGCCACCACCAATAGCTACTCCAGATCCTTGTCCAGAGCTACTACCACTCCTTGAACCATATCCAGAACCACTACCAGATCCAAACCCAGATCCTGAGCCACTACCACTTCCACTTCCACTTCCACTTCCTGAACCACTACCAGATCCATACCCAGATCCGGAGCCACGTCCACTTCCAGAGCCACCACCAGAGCCGCTACCACTTCCTGAACCATGGCCGGAACCACTACCAGATCCAGAGCTACTTCCACTTCCACTTCCATAACCACCACCAGAGTTGCTACCACTCCCTGAACCATGGCCGGAACCGCTACCAGAACCGGAGCCACTTCCACTTCCATATCCACTACCAGAACCGCTACCACTCCCTGAACCATGGCCAGAACCGATACCAGATCCATATCCAGACCCGGAGCCACTTCCACTTCCATATCCACTACCAGAACCGCTACCACTCCCTGAACCATGGCCGGAACCACCACCAGATCCATATCCAGATCCAGAGCCACTTCCACCTCCATTTCCATAACCACCACCTACACCTACTCCAGAGCCACTACCACTCCCTGAACCATGGCCAGAACCGTTACCAGATCCATATCCAGATCCAGAGCCGCTACCACTCCCTGAACTATGGCCTGAACCACTACCAGATCCATATCCAGATCCAGAGCCACTTCCACTTCCACTTCCATAGCCATTACCAGAGCCGCTACCACTTCCTGAACCATGACCAGATCCATATCCAGATCCAGATCCACTTCCATAACCACCACCTGCACCTACTCCAGAGCCACTACCACTCCCTGAGCCATGGCCGGAACCACTACCAGATCCAGAGCCACTTCCACTTCCACTTCCATAGCCACTACCAGAGCCGCTACCACTTCCTGAACCATGACCAGAACCATTACCAGATCCATATCCAGATCCGGAGCCACTTCCATAACCACCACCTGCACCTACTCCAGAGCCACTACCACTCCCTGAACCATGACTGGAACCGCTACCAGATCCGGAGCCACTTCCACTTCCACTTCCATATCCACTGCCAGAACCGCTACCACTCCCAGAACCATGGCCGGAACCGCTACCAGATCCATATCCAGACCCAGAGCCACTTCCACTTCCACTTCCATAGCCCCCACCAGAGCCGTTACCACTTCCTGAACCATGGCTGGAACCACTACCAGATCCATATCCAGATCCAGAGCCACTTCCACCTCCACTTCCATAACCACCACCTACACCTACTCCAGAGCCACTACCACTCCCTGAACCATGACTGGAACCGCCACCAGATCCATATCCAGACCCTGAGCCACTTCCACTTCCATAGCCACCACCTGAGTTGCTACCGCTCCCTGAACCATGGCCGGAACCATTACCGGATCCTTGTCCAGATCCAGAGCCACTTCCATTTCCAGAACTGCCACCAGATGCGCTACCACTCCCTGTACCATGGCCAGAACCGCTACCAGATCCAGAGCCACTTCCATAACCACCACCCGCACCTCCTCCAGAGCCATTACCACTCCCTGAACCATGACCAGAACCACTTCCACTTCCATAACCACCACCCGCACCTACTCCAGAGCCACTACCACTCCCTGACCCATGACCAGAACCACTTCCACTTCCATAACCACCACCTACAGCTACTCCAGAGCCATTTCCAGTCCCTGAACCATGACCTGAACCACTTCCAGATCCTGAGCCACTTCCACCTCCACTTCCATTACCACCACCTATAGCAACTCCAGATCCATGTCCTGCGCCATTACCACTTCCTGAACCCTGGCCAGAGCCAGTACCAGATCCGGAGCCACTTCCATAACCCCCACCCACTACCACTCCAGATCCAGATCCATGTCCATAGCCACTACCACTCCCAAAACCATGGCCAAAACCACTACCGGATCCAAAGCCACTTCCACTTCCACCTGTAGCTACTCCTGATCCATAGCCAGAGCCACTACCACTCCCTGAACCATAGCTAGATCCACTATTAGATCCGGATCCATATCCGAAACCACCTCCACCTCCACCTCCCCCACCACTCCCATAGCCATGTCCACTTGTAGCTCCTCCAACCCCATATCCACTACCACTCCCAGAACCAAAGCCAGATCCATAACCAGTACCACTCCCAGATCCGTATCCTAAGCCACCACCTCCACCGCCTCCACTTCCATAACCAACACCTACACCTTTACCAAATCCATAGCCAGATCCACCACCACTCCCAAAACCAGAACCAGAACCACTCCCAGATCCGGATCCATATCCGGAACCACCTCCACCACCCCCACCCCCACCCCCACCCCCACCACTTCCATATCCTCCCCCTTGTGACCCACCATAACCAGATCCAACTCCTGAACCATATCCAGAGCCATAGCCTGAACCATAGCCCGACCCACCCCCACCTCCACCTCCACCTCCACCTCCACCTCCACCTCCACCTCCACCTCCACCTCCGCCTCCACCCCCACCCCCGCCTCCTTCCCCTAACTTATTGTAAAACACAACTCTTGCATAAGAGAGCTCGGAAACAAGTAAGAATAAGAATGCAACGGCTACCACTCTAGATGTAGCCATATAGTATTTAGATAGAAAGGAACTTCGCTAACCAAATGAAATGCAAAGTAGTAAGACTTGCGATGCATGAAGCGCTTGTAATGATCTGGGTATTTATAGTGAATGCACTTCAAAGGGAATATCTCAAGAGCATCCAATTGGTTATAGTACAACTCTACCACGTGAGCTGGGGAAAATTTTCTATCCCTAAGTTATTGTTGACTATAGGGTCAATAAAAATCTAGAATAAAGATCATGTGAACAAAGTCAAATTTCTTTGTCAATTACCACCAGAATCGCCACTTCCCCCGTTAGTCCCCTTGTACTCATCTAGGCCTTGCACGGAGATTTGGATTCATCTAGCAACCATATAAAAATTAAAAATGGAGTCCCGATCGAGGATCTGAGTTACTCATCAATGAATAGAATGTGTTAAGCTACGTTACTTTAATTTCAGTTTGCAAAGTTCACAGAGCATGTTTATTGTTTAATGGTGGTAGTCGATCGTCTTCTTAGGGAATAGAATGCCAACGGTTTTGTCTCCTCTACGTCTCAGTCTCTACACTGATTGTAACTTGGTGGTGCAGCGATGCTCGTCACCATGCACGTAGCTTAAGTTTTGTTGCGTTGGCTTCCTTGTTTGGCACTCCAAAAGCCGAATGACGCTACTCCCAATTCGGTCATTTGGCTTCTGCGCGTTTCTTGCTATGGTAGGCTGCTTCCACATTGATCATTGACCCTAACCTCTTCTCCCATTCAAATCGTGCACTGAATGGGTGTTTTAAGTTGTAGCTATAAATTCATAAAATATAAGCTATAATGTCGATGCATGGAAAGCTTGTGAACGAAGAGTATGAGCTATGAGTTTAGAACTCAAATCTCAATTTGAGAGTTTTTCTATATTCGATCGATGGATTGAATTCTAATCAATCTCAATTATATAGGGTAATTGATCAGATATCAACTTATCTGTACACAATTTTATAATCACGCGCGCGCGGGTTTATGATGCAGAACTCTAGTAAATGATTTCATATTTGTGAGCAGCGGTGGCATTACTTCATAAGGGGAAGTCTAACTTGACAAGAGAAATCCTTTAAGCTTGTTGCATGTGTATTTAAGTAGCCTAATAGGAGTCTAGGGATGGATGATTGTTGAAGTTTGAAAAATAACTGAGACATTAGAACTCTAATAAATATTTTCATTTTTGTGAGCAGCGGTGGCATTGCTTCAGAAGGGGAAGTCTAACTTGACAAGAAATTATAGTCCCTTGAGCTTGCATGTGTATTTACAACAAGTAGCTAATAAGTCGACTAATAGGAACTAACTAAGATGGTTGAAGTTTGAAAAAGAATTCAGACATTTAAAATCATATATCTGATGATAGTAATTAATTACAAGCATTTCACAATTGTACATAATGGTGAAAAAAATTCAAAAATTTCTTTTAATTGTAATATCCGATAAACAAGATATTCTCTTATGGAAGTATCCTTGTTTTTTTTTTTAACTTAACTATATGTCCTCCTTTAATTTCATCCATAGAACCATTTGTTCTGTACAAACATTGAAATGCAGGAAGACACAAGAAGAGGAAGGCAATCTGGGTTGGGATAAGTGGAAAATTTAGAGTTAAATAGAGAGAAGAATGGAACTCACAATGTGAAGAGGATTTATAATCTTTCTGAAATTAAAGGAATTGGGGACTTGTAAATCTTTCATGGCCGGGGAAGTCAATTAATTTGCTAATTCTATATATTTTATCAATAGTTAATTGTGATCATTGTTCAGCAAAAACCTTCCTCAGTCTTGTGTAGTGAGGGATTAAGGTACCCACCCCATTCCTTTGCTATATGTAACAAAAACAAAATGTAGTGACAAATCCAAAGCGTTGTTTTAAAAACCGATTCGAAGGGTGACCCGCTTTTGCCTTTGGGTCGCGGGTCACTTGTTCGACCATTGGGTCAAACTGTTCCACACCAATACTATATATATGTGTGTGTATAAATGCATATTTTATCAATAAATAGTGTATAATTATGTTTTACATATAACATATGTATTATTTCATATTTAATTTATGTTTTTAATTCATTTTTATAAAAAATATTAAAAAATACAATTTGAGGTTCTCTTGCGAAATTAGCAGGGTCAAAAAGTTACCCAAAATAAAAAGATCACCTTAATAGGACATTGGAGTGCAAAGTTATGGCTTTCGAAAGTTTGCACATACATTACGTGTACTACCCGCGACCCAGTGACTGAGTTGAATAATCAAATCTAGAGGTCGATTTGAACAATTCAATCGTCCGGGTTAACGATAGGTTGAAAACAATGATCCAAAGAAGAGATAAGTATAGTTTATAAAAGGAAAGTAGCTAGCTCTCTACTTTAGAAAGTGAATGATTATTTTGTATGGAATGTGGTTAGGTCCCCTAGCTAATATGTTTGGTTTGAAGGAACCGGTAAGGAAAGGAAAGGAAAGGAAGGGAAATATGTACAAACCTTATATAGGTTTCCTGCAGCCTTTTCCTTCAAACCAAACACAGCTTAGGGTATTGGCTAGTGGCCACGTCCACCATTAACAATAGCCAGACCCACTACCAGAACCCCTATCACCTCCTCCACCTCTGCCATTTGCTCCCCCAACAGCACCATAGCCATGTGTAGACCCATTCTTTACCTCCACCATTGCTTTTGTAATCACTTTCACTTAGAGTTCCAGTGGCACCATATCTGATGGAGGGTGATTTGACCCGACCTCCTAAGAAGGCGACACATGGACGTGACTCAGCATAAGCAACAACTCAGCATGACTGCCTAGCTACAACTGAGTAACGAGCTCGCTAAGGTCCTCGTAGGACAACTCGCTACATTACAACTCGCCACGGAATGAGCTCGCTACAGCGCGAGCTCACGGACCCCGGTGTGTAGAAAGGGAATACTCTAAGTCCAGTCTATCCTAGATCGCGAGCTGAGAGAATCAGCTCGCTCCATTACTTAAGCAAGAAGACTGCCCAAAGGCAATCTCAGGCGGAATCACCTCGGGACACATCCAAGAGCTCGCTATAAGGCAGCTCGCTATGGGATAGCTCGCTACAGGGCAACTCGCTACAGGAGGTTCTTAGTGGTAGCAACACGCAGAGCTTCCACCAGCCCGTGGCCTTTTGCATAGTGAGGGATCGATATACTCGGACCGTTTCCACCAGCAACACGCCAGAGGAGGTTCTTAGTGGTAGCAGTTGATTATTTCACTAAGTGGGTAGAAGTCGAACCTCTCGTAGCGATCAAAGCTTGGAACGTACAGAGCTTCTTTTGGAAAAGTATAGTGTGTCGCTTTGGGCTACCTCGGGTACTGATCTCTGACAATGGTAAGCTGTTCGAGGACATTAAATTCCAGAACTGGTGCCAAGACATGGGAATTCGACTGAGCTTTACCTCAGTCGCACACCCTCAAGCAAACGGCCAAGCGGAAGTCATGAATATAGTTATCCTCCGCGGATTGAAGGCACGCCTGGACCGAGCTAAAGGACTATGGGCAGATGAGCTACCCAGTGTTCTATGGGCTTATCGGACCACAGTGAAGACCGCTACAGGCGAGACTCCCTTCAACCTCACCTATGGCACTGAAGCAGTCATCCCAGTCGAGATCGAGGTTTCCTTGCTATGACTAGAAGCATATGATGACAAAGGCAAATGAAGGCGAGCTACGCACCAACCTCGACCTGCTTGACGAAGTACGGGACCTCGCAGATATTAGGACCGCGGCCTACTAGCAGAGAGTAGCTTGGTACTATAACGCTAGGATCAAGAAGCGGAACCTCCGCATCGGCGACTTGGTCCTTCATAAAGTTATGGTGCCAGCCCGGTGTTGATATTCTCGGAACAAATTGGGAAGGACCCTACTGAGTAAAGCGAGTGCTCGGGGAAGGAGCATACGAGCTCGAAACCCTAGAAGGGAAACAAGTACCCCGGGCATGAAATATTGTGAACTTAAGGCAATATTACCTATAAACTACTGAGTAGACCACGAGTCACTCCCAGAGCCTAAGGGCGAAAAAGCCGATCTAACGACGACCTCGGTGCAATAAGACCCAGTCGCCTCTATGGCATTGGCGAACTACTGAGTAGGCCACGAGTCACTCCCAGAGCCTAAGGGCCAAACTGCCAAGCTAACATAGACCTCGGCACTCCCTCAGCCTAAGGGCTACAACGCCGATCTAACTAAGACCTCGGTACTGTGTAAGACTTAACTGTTTCATCGGCAAAGGCTAGGTATTAATACTGAAGGCACAGGCAGCTCGGGTGTGGACCCTATGAAGCGTAGCTCACCTCGGTATACTAGTTGAACCCGATATGAGATAACCTATGCCAAATCAACCCAGGTGCACACAGCTCGGGCTTACAATGATAACCACCTCGGGGTATACCATAGGACTACCCCAAGTATGGAGGAACGACTCGGGGTAACAACTACCGAAAGATCCTACTTCGTACATGTAGCTCTAACAACTCAAGTGATAAAATCGTTTTGGCAGAAAGTAAAGAGCACACAATATTTAGCAGAAAAAGACAAAACATTTCATTACTAACTTTTATAAACAAAAAACAGAGCCTAACAACCCGGGAGAAGTTCATCGGAACACAAATAAAAAACAGGGCCTAACAACCCGAGAAAGTTCATCAAGAGAAGAAATATTTAAAACCGGGTCCAAACACCCAGGAACAACCAGAATTCATTCAAAGAAAAAGAAGAGCAGCAGTCAACCTCAAGGATCCACTGCCTCCACGTCCTCGTCATCCTCCGGAGAGTCAAGCTCCTCCTTCTCCGCCAAGTCCGTCGTCTCTGGATCCAGACCTTTCATCGTTATGCCCTCAATGTTGAGCCCGGAGAACTTCTTCCAGACCAGCCAGCGGCAGAGTTTAAATCCAGAATGGTAGGAGCTTGAGCCGTACTCTACCTGGAGGTCATGGTACTCTTGGGAGTCCTTGAAGTCCCACACCGCCTTAGCTCACTGAGCTTCCACCATGGTGTCGAAGTTCTGAGTCTGATGCTAAAGCGTGGACTCCAAGTCCCGGACCTACTAACGAAGAAACTCCCTCTCCGCTGCCACCCTCGATGACTCCTCCCGGTAGCAAGCGCTCTCCTCATATAGCCGGGCGATCTGTGCCTCCTGGTCCCGGACGAGCAGTTCCTGGGCCTCGCTCTCCTTTCGAGCCTGAAGGACTTCACCTCGGGCCCGGTCGAGCTCGCCCTGGTGCTTCTGCACGGTTGACCTCTGAGCGAGAGTGTCGCTGGAGTGAATGTTGGTCTAGAGGGCCATGGTGTGGATGGTGGAGTTCACCTACCAACAAAAGGTCGAGGTCAAAAAAGAAAGAAGAAGGAGAAGAAGGGAAAAGAAGAAAAAAGTAGCCACTTACCACCATGCAGTGAGCGGAGGCTAGCCTGGCGAGCTGCTTAGGGTCCATCCCTCCCCAACTGAACACCTCCTCATGGGAGACCGACTTTCGGCTCCTTCGCAAAGCCACGGTGAAGTCGGTGATGTTTTCCCACTCTCCGGTTGGGAACCGCGGGAAGGCAAAGGGGTGGGACTGCTCAGGCGGAGGGAACTGCCATTTGCTCCCCCAACAGCACCATAGCCATGTGTAGACCCATTCTTTACCTCCACCATTGCTTTTGTAATCACTTTCACTTAGAGCTCTAGTGGCACCATATCTGATGGAGGGTGATTTGACCCGACCTCCTAAGAAGGCGGCACATGGACGTGACTCAGCATAAGCAACAACTCAGCATGACAGCCTAGCTACAACTGAGTAACGAGCTCGCTAAGGTCCTCGTAGGACAACTCGCTACATTACAGCTCGCCACGGAATGAGCTCGCTACAGCGCGAGCTCACGGACCCCGGTGTGTAGAAAGGGAATACTCTAAGTCCAGTCTATCCCAGATCGCGAGCTGAGAGAATCAGCTCGCTCCATTACTTAAGCAAGAAGACTGCCCAAAGGCAATCTCAGGCGGAATCACCTCGGGACACATCCAAGAGCTCGCTACAAGGCAGCTCGCTACGGGGCAACTCGCTATGGGATAGCTCGCTACAAAGCAGCTCGCTGTTAAGCGACGCGACATTCTTAGGAAGCTTCTTATCTGACAAGACCGTACCCGTCATACTGCATCACGTCTTCTGACTGACGGCGCAGTCCCTGCCAGCCCAGCAGACTGCACCCACGTCTCTCGACAGGTGGTGGCGTGTCTGTCCTTTTCGGGTCGTGTCTCTCATTCGATTGGGCAGTACTCTGCAATAGTCACCTACGCAGCCCTGGTAAGTAACGGCTGCGACGGAGGGCCAGTGGCGGTTACGCCCGATTTGACAAGAACATCTGCATTTAAAAGCCCTATGGTCGAAGGGGCGAAGGTATCTTGAATCAATCGTGAATCTTACTGATCTAGCGCTATCTGTACTCTTAGCTCTCTTTTCATCCATTACAACTCTCCCAAGTATTCTAACTTAAGCATCGGAGTATTCCCACCAGGCGAGCTCCTCGGGAATCCCTTGCCTTCCTCATTTTAGGTACCGTTCGTCGCCAGCTAGGAGCCAAGCGTCCGCCAGCTAGGAGTGCCTGGATCGCGCAACATTATTTGGCGCCGTCTATGGGAACGCTTCAAAAAGCCTTCCTCTAGTCTCTGCAACTCTCTCAAAAACTCAGCATTCATGGCTTCCTCTAGTAATGCCGGACGTGGTGCCGAACAGAACGCTTATGGGGAACAACCTCAGCTCCCCATTGTCTGCATTGGACAGTTCACCGTCCCCCTCTCCGTGGACGGAGTTCCTAGCTTGAACGTGCCTCACACAGTGGCACCTGTGAACGCTCTACTCCCTTCCACGATTGGAGTAACCTTTATTGAACCTTCCGTTGTTCCCCTAGTGAGCCACCAAAACCAGCTTGAAGACCTGGTGCAGTGCATGCGAGCCATGCAAGCTCAAATGCAACAGTTCCAACAGTTTCAACTCTACCAGCAGCAAGTGTTGCATCAAGTTTCTCAGTACCAGTACCAACAGCAGTTCCCTTCACTACCTCAGGCCCAGTAGCTGCTTCCCCCTCGGCATCCGGCCTCGAAGCAAGCCAAGCCCTCCCGCCGGAGCAAATGTCCTTGTCGGGGAGAGGCCTCTCAAACCTAGAATCCTTCCAAAAGCCAAGCCTCGTCCCACGGCAGGAAGGAGAGACCAGTCACCCCCGCCTCACAGCCTACGAGCTGGTCGGGGGCCTCCCAGCCAGTCAGGCCCGCATCGCCTCAGCACTTTCAGTTCGAGCTCCCGCTCGCAGAAAACCAGTTCGAGCTCCTAGCCGCAGATTATAGGCAGGGCCCTTCGGTTCATAGCTATCATCAGCAGTTCGAGTCCATCGAGATCAGTAACACTAAAGCCACCAGCACCAACGCCGAGCCGACGAAGCAACAGCGGAGGCGCCGACGAGCTTGCCGAACTGCTACCCGCATCCTACCCGAGCTCAAGGGTAAGGAGGAGGTAAGCTCAGATGAAGTAAAAGCTACTCCTCTTCTTTCAGTCCCTTCCCCTCTGTCATCAGAACATCTTGCGGTCCCTATGCCAAAGGACTTCAAGCTTCCTCCTTTGGATAAGTACGACGAATCCGTCGATTCGAAGGACTATGTGGACACCTTCCTGTCCCAGATGCACCTGGCAAGGGCCAGTGAATCCTGTATGTGTGTGGCCTTCTCCACCACCATCAAAGGGGTGGCCCACACATGGTATCGAAACCTTGCGCCCGAATCGATAAGAAGCTGGGTGCAGTTCGTGCAAGTCTTCACCTCCCACTTTGTCACCAGCAAGAGGTGCACAAGAACTCAAGAAAGCTTCCTTGGCATAGTCCAGAAGGAAGGGGAGTCCATTCGGAGTTATATCAAGCGGTTCATTGAGGCTTGTTTGCAAATACCCGATCTGCAGACCGCAATGCCTCCAGAAGGGTAGAGCATCAGGCGACCAAATACGTCATAATAGAGTAAAAACTATACTAAAAATCCTACACGCTCCCCTACCTGCGCTGCTTGCGACCTTCCGAAGTCGAGCTCGTGCTCTGCGACACTTAGGAGGGCCTGTGCGGCAAACACTTGGGGGGCAGGGCCCTCACCCAAAAAGCGCTACGACAGAGGTACTACTGGCCAACAACGAAAGTAGATGCAATCGAGCTTGTCAGAAAGTGTGACAAGTGCTAGAAGCATGCCAATATCCACCATCAACCTACTACCGACCTGAAGTATCTCACCAGCCCGTGGCCTTTTGCATAGTGGGGGATCGATATACTCAGACCGTTTCCACCAGCAACAGGCCAGAGGAGGTTCTTAGTGGTAGCAGTTGATTATTTCACTAAGTGGGTAGAAGTCGAACCTCTCGTAGCGATCAAAGCTTGGAACGTACAGAGCTTCTTTTGGAAAAGTATAGTGTGTCGCTTCGGGCTACCTCGGGTACTGATCTCTGACAATGGTAAGCTGTTCGAGGACATTAAATTCCAGAACTGGTGCCAAGACATGGGAATTCGACAGAGCTTTACCTCAGTCGCACACCCTCAAGCAAACGGCCAAGCGGAAGTCACGAATAGAGTTATCCTCCATGGATTGAAGGCACGCCTTGACCGAGCTAAAGGACTATGGGCAGATGAGCTATCCAGTGTTCTATGGGCTTATTGGACCACAGTGAAGACCGCTACAGGCGAGACTCCCTTCAACCTCACCTATGGCACTGAAGCAGTCATCCCAGTCGAGATCGAGGTTTCCTTGCTACGACTAGAAGCGTATGATGACAAAGGCAAATGAAGGCGAGCTACGCACCAAGAAGCGGAACCTCCGTGTCGGCGACTTGGTCCTTCGTAAAGTTATGGTGCCTAAGCTCGGTGTTGATAAGCTCGGGCCAAATTGGGAAGGACCCTACCGAGTAAAGCGAATGCTCGGGGAAGGAGCATACGAGCTCGAAACCCTAGAAGGGAAACAAGTACCCCGGGAATGAAATATTGTGAACTTAAGGCAATATTACCTATAAACTACTGAGTAGACCACGAGTCACTCCTAGAGCCTAAGGGCGAAAAAGCCGAGCTTACGATGACCTCGGTGCAATAAGACCTGGTCGCCTTTATGGCATTGGCGAACTACTGAGTGGGCCACGAGTCACTCCTAGAGACTAAGGGCCAAAATGCCGAGCTAACAAAGACCTCGGCACTCCCTCAGCCTAAGGGCTACAACGCCGAGCAAACTAAGTCCTCGGCACTGTGTAAGACTTAATTGTTTCATCGACAAAGGCTAGGTATTAATACCGAAGGCACAGGTAGCTCGGGTGTGGACCCTATGAAGCATAGCTCACCTCAGTATACTAGTTGAACCCGATAAGAGATAGCCTATGCCAACTCAACCCAGGTGCACACAGTTCAAGCTTACATTGATAACCACCTCAGGGTATACCATAAGACTACCCCAAGTATGGAGGAACGACTCGAGGTAACAACTACCGAAAGATCCTACTTCGTACATGTAGCTCTAACAGCTCAAGTGATAAAATCGTTTTGGCAGAAAGTAAAGAGCACACAATACTTAGCAGAAAAAGAAAAAACATTTCATTACTAACTTTTATAAACAACAAGCAGAGCCTAACAACTCGGGAGAAGTTCATCGGAACACAAATAAAAAACAGGGCCTAACAGCCCGGGAAAGTTCATCAAGAGAAGAAATATTTAAAACCGGGTCCAAACACCCAGGAACAACCAGAATTCATTCAAATAAAAAGAAGAGCAGCAGTCAACCTCAAGGATCCACTGCCTCCACGTCCTCGTCATCCTCCGGAGTGTCAGGCTCCTCCTTCTCCGCCAAGTCCATCGTCTCTGGATCCAGACCCTTCGTCGTTATGCCCTCAATGTTGAGCCCGGAGAACTTCTTCCAGACTAGCCAACGGCAGAGTTTAAATCCAGAACGGTTGGATCCAGACTAGCCAGCGTGTCTGTCCTTTTTGGGTCGTGTCTCTCATCCGATTGGGCAGTACTCTACAACAGTCACCTGCGCAGCCCTGGTAAATAACGGCTGCGACAGAGGGCTAGTGGCGGTTACACCCGATTTGACAAGAACATCTGCATTTAAAAGCCCCAGGGTCGAAGGGGCGAAGGTATCTTGAATCAATCGTGAATCTTACTGATCTATCGCTATCTGTACTCTTAGCTCTCTTTGCATCCCTTACAGCTCTCCCAAGTATTCTAACTTAAGCATCGGAGTATTCCCACCGGGCGAGCTCCCCGGGAATTCTTTGCCTTCCTCTTCTTAGGTACCGTCCATCACCAGCTAGGAGCCAAGCGTCCGCCAGTTAGGAATGCCCGGATCGCGCAACATCAATATCCATTGTCGCTCGCAGAACCATAACCATTACCAATGTTGTAACACAAGGATTAGATGGATCCTTAGATCCTAAAACTTAGGAACTGATTGTCATTTTAGTTTTTTAGATCATCCTTTTTCAAAATTCTGAAACATTGACTGATCCATTAGAAACCCATGATAACTATTGGAAAATCATTAAGGTTTCAACAACTCAGTTTCTAATGATCTGCCCAGGTCACCATTTTGTCACAAAACTCAAAATAAAAATGATACAAGATTTAACTTTCTGATTTCTCTTTTTTATGTAAGGTAACTAACATATTTCCATCAATCTATTATTTCACTTATGTCTATTTTTATCTTTTTTTTTCAATATCTGTATTGATTAAATTAATACGATATGCATATTCCTAGCAAAAATGTAATTTAGAAAACTTGATCCCTGATCACTTGTATTAAAATCAAGAAAAAAAGTCATTTACATAGATCATTTGACGGATCACCCAAAACAATTACTCCAGATCCATAACCATGGCCACTGCCGCCTCCACCATAGCCAATACCACTCCTAGAACCATGATCCGAGCTAGCCATAGCCCAAGCTACCGCCTCCACCACCTCTACCTCCTCCCTCTCCACTCTCCACTACCATAACCATTAAATCTAAGTGCCCATCTGGGAGGGCTGCAGTAGCTTCTGGTGTTGTATGAGCTGATGAGAAACCCAGAAAATCGTTAATCTATGTTTGATAAAATATCCCAGAGTCAAAAATAGGTTTAGATGAGACATGAGCTAGAAAAAATTAACTTTGTAATAAAGCTATCTCAAGTAGCTTCTTAGAAGAAGCTCAGTCAACGCAATTGAATCAACAGAGAAGCCCTCCCCTGCGGTACAGTGGCAACTCGTCTTCGTTCATGTGGATAATAATTCTTTTACCATCATGACTTACAAGGTCAATGAAGCACCAAATAGGAAACAAGGGAATTGCCCATAGACCAAGAAAACAACAGCCCCACAGCACTATACGAGATTCACCAGCGACGACATCGTTGCTTCCGCTTCACCAAACTGCCATGTTATAAAATCTTAAGTTTGTTTCTCAGAAGCGATCCAGAAGTTGAAAATGCGTCGAACATACTCTGTACTCTGTATTAAATGCCGGGGGATTTCCCTCATTTTCTGTACCATTCTTTTGTTGATTACGAATTGAATCACGGAAACTCTATAGAAAAAAAAGTGGGAAACAATGTGCCTATGGATTGTTACGAAAGGAACTAATGGATTACTTTATTATATCATGATTTGCTTGCTTGGGTAGTTGGGTTTACTCACTGTGTTGGCTTTCTCGTCGTCTGAAACTTGAAAAATACAGACGACAATCGACCATAACTCCCCAAATTTACTCTTTTACCTGCTGTTGTATCAATTCAACTCCTATACTGAGACTAAGAAAGTTGTTTTATGAAAAGCATGGATTTGGAAAACAACTACGTATAGGAGTTGTTTTATGATATATATGGATATGCTACAAACAAGTCTTACAATGGGCTACGTAAGTCATTCAAGAGTTAATACATCTAGGTACAATTATACAGATTACTGGCCTGTCTCTCTCTTCATTGAGTTACGTAGTCCACTGTACATCCCTTGTTTGTGGCAGATTTGAAGAGTAAAAGCGCAATTTCAGTTTTTTTGGTAGTCAAGCTTCTTAGAGTTGAAGGTATCTATATTATAACAGAGAGGGGAGAATGTGAGACGATGGGTCCTATCACCTCAGTGCTTGAAGCTTTGAATATATAAACCTTTCTTATCTCCTCTCAGACATGTGATCTATTTATTTTTCAAATTAAAAAATGCAAAAAAGACCACAGATGAATTCACTATTAATTCTCTCTAGATCCTTCCAGCAGACTCCCTCCCTGGTAACTCTCTAAAACGCCATTACGTAATGTTGGTCTTGGCTATCTGGGGTCTTTGGTCACTTGGTTATATTATTGTTCATATTCTTTGGTCAAATTCTTTTATATCCCATGCATCATTATAAGAAATTTTGTTGTGCTAGAGACGATGAGAACCTACCATTCAATTTGGTAAAATCCTTTTCTCTCTCTCTCTAATCTCAAGTTCTTTTTTGTAATATTACTCTTCTAATTAAATCTTAAATTCAAAATATAGATATTAACTATTGAGGCCACTCTTTTTTGAAATCCACTACTTATAGTTGCATCACTTGCTAGAGTCATAATCTCAGAGAAAAAGTGGAAAACTTGTTACAGGTAGAGGGATCTCACTAAGTCATAATTCTTCATGGGTAACCAAAAAAAGAAGAAAAAAAAATTAAATTTATTTTGAATGTCAATCAAAAAAAAAAAAAAAATCCTTCTCTACAACCAAAATTCTTGTTTACTCTTCCTCCCCTTGCATTTGGTTCAATTGGATTGCTGGGTAACCGAACATATTGACTATCTTGATCTAGTACGGTAAAGTTAATTAAGGAGAGACTACTGATTGGGAACATATTGACTACTCTTGATCTAGTAAGGGAAAGTTAATTAAGGAGAGACTACTGATTAGGAACATATTGACTACTCTTGATCTAGTAAGGGAAAGTTAATTAAGGAGAGACTACTGATTAGGAACATATTGACTACTCTTGATCTAGTAAGGGGAAGTTAATTAAGGAGAGACTACTGATTAGGACATCTCGTCTAAGAGAGTATATAAGTGAATTAAGTTGAAAGAAAAGCAAAAAAAAAAATATGGAGATAAGCGTCTTATATGTAGAGGGGTTTAACGTTTTCTGAATTGAAAAATTTTTGGAGTAGCAGCTAGCTGCGATGAACTTCTCTTCAGGCGGTAATGGCTTTCTTATTAGACTAGAATCGAGAAGGAGAAATTAAGCTACGTCAATAATTCTTCTAATTTAACTATTTAAGCAGTTTATACTTTATAGACTCTGGCCAACCTGGAATCTTGGGAATAGGGAGTGGAGTAGAACTGTAGAACTGAAAATGAGGTTTTTCGCACTACGTTTAAGAAACAGAAGGGATAACTTGTAAAATGGCTTGCTCAAGGAGTATTCCACTTCCACAGTCCGTTTGTTTTTGAAAACGAAAAAGAACTGTCATATGAATTACAAAACGCCGTCTGTGGGAATCGAACCCACGACCACGTGGTTAAAAGCCACGCGCTCTACCAGCTGAGCTAAGACGGCTTAGAATTTAATTAAATTGAACATGGTATAGAAAGATTAGAGATGCAACCGGGGCAGGTTATATTAAGCTTTCATGAATGGCTTACCTCTTCAATGAAAACTATTGACCAAGCTCGTTTATCTTTGCCCTGTTATACTATGTGTTTACAAGGAAAACAATTTTATTTGCATGAGACATGAGAGTAATATTTGTAAATCCCATACATTTTTCTTACATACTCCCATGCCAACACTTTATCAAGTGATTCTAGGATGTCTATGTTGGTTTTGGCAATCCCTTCCTAGGAATTGGAGTTAAACTCAATAGAGATGGGGCTGTTAGGGCTCAGTTTGAAAAGATTACAAATACAACTATAAAGAGTGTAAATACATGCAAAATGATACAAAATACAAGATTTTACACTCTACATATTTGTATTCTCTGTTAGTCTTTTTCTTGATCTCTAAGTGGCCAATGGCTGTTGTAGTTGGTGTTATATGAGTTGAGAAACCTGATGCTACTTGTTCCAAGGTAGTGTTTGAATTGAGGTCGTAGTCAGATAATCCTTGCCAATTGGGCGGAGTCGAGGTGGAAGGACGATGCTGCGCAATGAGATTTGAAACCAAGAAAAGGTCAGAGGCCTGGGGAATCATCCCCGAGTAGATACTTCGATGCTCGTCAGTAGAAAGTAATGGGTGGTCGGGCCAAGCAGTTAGAGATCGATGCTGGTCCGAGTAGAATAACAGTATGGGAGTCAAAAGTTGGATCTTTTACCTTAAGCGAGAGGTACCTTTTTATAGCCGATGATTTGTGTCCTGATCGGATGAGGCTTCCGGGGTTGTTAGGATAAGGTTAACTGCCGAGGTCTTCGAGATAAGACCTAATCTCCAACGGAGTTATCCCCATCTGCGTGATGATCTCCTGTCTTGGTCGCGTTTATCCACATGGCATGGTGCTGACATGGCCGGGCAGATAAGCGAGGTAGCAAAGGTGACACGACATTGACAGAGCCAAAGAGATAAGGCGGCCACATAAACAACACATGGCATCCAGGGTCAACTCAAACATAACCGAACAAAACCCATAACCATATTTGATAAAAAACTCCAGAGTCAAAAATAGGTTTACATGAGGCATGAGCCAAAAAAAATTAACTTTCTAGTAAAACTATCTTTAGTAGTTTCTTAGAAACAGATCTGTCAACGCAATTGAATCAACACAGAAGCCCTCCGCCCGTCCCCCTGCGGTACAGTGGTATCTCGTCTGCGTTGCCTTCATAGATGAAGAAAACAATAGCCCCACGGCTCTGTACGAGATTTGATGATGCGCGATCTGGAAGCTCCTAGCTGGAGGATGACCTAGACCTTAGTCGTGTAGCGAGATGGACCAAGCTGCAAGATAGAGGATTAGAGCACCCGGGGCGGTTAACCCGACGAGATCGCTTTGATGCTTAAGTCAGTACTGTGTCGTGATTGCGAGCTAGAATTTGAGTGCTAGAGAGCTTGGGTGCAAGTAATCCCGCGTACCTGGACCATGGAGGGGTTGATGCCTTTATATAGCTAAGTTATTGCGGGTTTCCCTTGCTGAGTTGTCATCCTACAGGCAGATCGTGTCCACATGACTTTTATTTACTAGGTCATGCCAAATTACTCCTCATCAATTGCCCCCACTCCTCGTGGCAGGGGTCCTAACCCAACGCGGGGAGTTCACGACGAGCTTAGGTGGATTTGGCACGAAATATAGGTAATGTGGAGGGGGAGTCGTTGGTCAGACCTGTTTGACCGTCCGGTTCAACCAGGAAGTGACCTAGATCGTGTACCCAGTACGTGCGGACGTGAAGTCGATTATTGACTTCGCAGACGTCAAAACACGCGCTAAATCAATTTCAACCTCGGGGGGGGGGGGGGGGGGCGTGCAACCGATTTTCCTAGGAGCCGTCGGATCGTGTTGAACTTGACCGTTGATTCCCAGATATACTGGCTATAAATAGGAGCCAAAGGGCCCATTTTCTTCACCACAAGTCCACAAGTCCACAATCTTTGAGGTCGCGCTCAACTCTTCTAGTTCGGTATCAGTCGTTTTTGGGTCCGAGGTCGCCTCCTTTTCTTCGGTCTTCCTTTTGGTGAGTCCACCTTCCTTTGCTTTTTTCCTTTTGATTCCATTGTCATTTCCTTTAATATGTCTAGTCTTAGCTTAGATAGTCTTCTAGACGGGAGCGGCGAGTCCGTTGGGGCCAATGTGGGTACCTTGGCTCAGACCATGGATCCTCGTCCTACCGAGGTGGTCACATCAGGACAGGACATGGTCCTCAGTCCGCCCGAGGTGGACTCACCTCGGGGGGAGCAAGAAGCTTCTGGTAAATCAGCTTCCACCTCACACCGAGGTCGGCTGCCAGACAACTTCGGACCATCGATAATGACCGCGGATAGGCTCATAGCCTTAGTAGCCCGATACATACTCCCTAACACCCTTGTGTATAGCATCCCCTTAGGCAACTTTCCTTGGGATCATGATCACAACGAGATCGTAGTCTTCGAGGAGTAGCTTGTAGCCAGTCTGCGTCTTTCACTTCACCCTCTTATAATCGAGATCGTTAAATTCTTTAACATTACCATAGACCAGCTACACCCGAACTCTATCTGTAATATCGTAGGGACCATTTCTCTTTTCCATGATTACAACCGCCCCCTTGACCTCGACGTCTTCTCTTCGATCCTTTCCATTAAGAAAAACTCGTCCTGCATTCTGCCCGAACACATGCGAACTTACTACTTGGTCTCCTCGTCCCGAGTACAAACTATTGCACGAGCTCCCTAATAAGGTCCCAGCCTGGAAGAGGCATTACTTTGTGGTCCACAACACCGAGGGGTGGCCCTTCCCGACTTACTGGAGGGTAGCCATCCAGGACCCTGGCGTTAGACTGGACCTGAAGACAAGGGAGGAGGTCTGATCTTGGGCGGAGCTCGGCCCGAAGTTCGAAAACTTTGTGACCGAGGAGAAGCTCGTGCAAGCTGGCCTAAGTCCCCCTAGTAGGTCGCTACTTGTTGTACTTTTTCTATTCATTTTATTTTGGTACTGTATCTGACTTAGCTTGTTTTTTATCGCAACTTCCATGGATGACATCCCTGCCAATGAGCTCTTTGGGAGCATGAAGAAGGGGAAGAAGAAGAAGAGAGCCTCCAAAAAGGCTCGCGTCGAGACTGAAGCAGCCACAACTAAGGCTGTCGTTCTTGAGCCCGAGAACCCACCAATTGCCGAGCAGCCTCCCGTAATCGATCTGGTCAAGGAGGACTCGGGCAAGGCCACCCCACCCCGCATACTTGAGGAGTCTACGTCTTCAGAGCCTGTCCCAACAACCGCCACTTCTTTGGGTAACGATGCTCCAGTTCGGAGCATTTTGACTCCGAAGTTCGGAGCATTTTGACTCCGAAGTTCGGCCTTCTCAAGAGCAAGGACGCGGTGTTTACAGAGGAGATCGCTCGTTGGGCCGACTTGCTAGTTGCTCAACTCGGGGCCCGAGCAACTACACATTGTATGGTGGTATGTTCTTGAACTTATCTTTCAAATTGTCTTGTACTTAGATTTTTCGTATACTGATACTCGTTTTCTTCTCTTGGCAGGTGAACTCCTCCATCCATGCCTTGGCTTATCAGTCCGAGGTGAACCTAAAGCAGGCTCTCAAAGCCGAGGAGTCTTCCCGAAATGCCCACGCTGAACTGAACTTAGCTCGCAACAAAATCAACCAACTGAAGAACGAGGCACAAGCTAAGAAGGAGCTACTAATTCTGCTGATGTCAGAGAAGAAGGAGCTCGAAGAGCGTGAAACGACATTGAAGTGGGAGATCGAGAACCTTTCGATCCACATGAAGGAACGAACCGAACTCCTGCTTCAGGCGATGGAGGAGGCCAAGGTTAAGGCAGTTGAGGAGTACAAGTCCTCGATGGAGCTTCGGGAAAGGTTGGTCGAGGCAGGGACAGCGGGCTACCACAAGGGGTTCAGGCGCAGGTGGTTGATACGTCGTGAATTTCCCCACCTCGATCTTAGTGCCATCACCACGTCAAAGATCACCAAGGAGATGGCCATTGGAGCTGCCAAGGATTCGGACTCCAAAGCGGAGAGTGATGACGACTTGCTTGATAATGAGGGAGAGGAGATTGGTGCTGCCGAGGACCATATGGAGATAGATCCTCCTACTGATGTCTCCACTAAGTATGAAGAGCCCCAAATAGATTGAAGCCTCTTTTCTTGGACCCCCCATTTTGTAATGCTCAATGTTTTGAGCCTCCGAGCTCGGTTAATTCTTTTTTTTTTTCTCTTTTGTTGTATTTGAATTTCTTTTTCAATGAAATACAAGTGTTTTGCAATCTTTGTGTGCAAATTTTTCTAAGTGTAAATTACTCTCGAGCTGGCGAGATAAATCAAATAGTAGTGAAATTTTTTCTAAGTATAGATTACTCCCAAGCTGGCGAGCTCGATACTAGTAGGAATAATCGAATCGTCATTGTATGCCAAGGCGAATAGACACTGTAGGGTACATACCCGACCTGTCTGTGCCTGGGTCACTTTGCTTTGCCCATGCCAAAGCGATTGGGTTTTAAGCTACCTATGCTGAAGACGCGACTAGGACTTTTATCGTGCTGAGGTCTGTTATTAGCTCGGCACCATAGCCCTTACGCTTCTGGGAGTGACTTATGGTTCTCTCTCCAGCTCGTCATCTATTTGACCAGTTTGGTGATTTCATGAGTGACTTATACTTTGAGTTGTGGACTCATACATATTACTTTCTTAAGTTGTCGATGTTCCATGCTCGAGGTACCAGCTTCCCTTCCAAAGTCTCCAGCTCATACGTGCCTTCCCCGTACACCCGTCTTATACGGTACGAACCTTCCCAGTTCGATCCAAGCTTACCCACGCCGGACTCAGGTACCATAACTTTCCGTAGGACTAGATCGCCGACAGGAAACTACTGCTTCTTGACCCGGGCGTTATAGTACCGAGCTACTTTCTGCTGGTATGCTATAGTTCGGATGTAGGCCAGGTCTCGTACCTCCTCTACAAGGTCTAGAATGGTACGAAGCTCGTCATTATTTGCTTCCTCATCATAAGCCTTAAGTCGCAATGTGGGCACTTCGATTTCTTTCGGGATCACCGCCTCTGTACCATATGTGAGGTTAAAGGGGGTCTCACCCATCGTTGTCTTGATGGTAGTTCGGTAGGCTCAAAGAATGTTGGTAGCTCGTGCAAGATGAGCTTTCAGCCTGCGGAGGATAGCTCTGTTCGTTACTTCGGCCTGCTCATTTGCTTGTGGATGTGCTACCAAAGTGAAGTTCTACTGAATCCCCATCTCAGCGCACCAGTTCTAGAATTTAATATCTTCAAGTTGCTTCCCGTTATTCGAAATCAAGATTTTGGGGAGCCCGAAACGGCATACGATGTTTTTCGAAAAGAAATTTTGCATGTTCCGGGTTGTAATGCTTACTAGCAGTTCGGCTTCCACCCACTTCGTGAAGTAGTATACCGCCACGACTAAAAACTTCCTCTGTCCGGTTGCTGGCGAAGATTGACCGAGGATGTCGATTCCCTACTGCACGAAGGGCCACGTGCTAGTAAGATACTTTAAATCGGTAGTAGGTTCATGGAGGATGTTGGCATGACTCTGACATCTGTCACATTTCTTGACAAGTTCGAATGCGTCTGCTTTTATTGTGGGCCAATAGTAGCCCTACCTTAATGCCTTTTGGGCAAGGGCCCTACCCCCCAGGTTTCCTCTGCATAAACCTTCATGGATATCGCGAAGTACAATCTCAGCTTATGTGGGTCACTGGCAACGTAGGTAGGGGAGCGTGAATGATCTCCTATACAGTTGTCCGTCTATGAGGACATACTTGGCTGATTGTCGCACTACCCTCTGAGCTACATTGTGTTCTACAGGTAGGGTCCTGTAGAGCAGATAATCAACGAGCAGGTCAATCCAGCTCGATTCTGCTTGCAACACGGGAGTGGCCTCTTCTGCCCCCTTGAGAATGCTATACACGGTCCGCATAGTGTTGTCGCTCGTACTTGCTAGCCGTGACAGGGCGTCGGCCTTGGAATTCTCGGACCTCGGGATTTGTCTAATGAAGCAGGAGCGGAAGCTCGACAGGATCTCTCTGACTCTAGTTAAGTAGGGTGCCATGGTCGAGTCACGAGTTTCGTAGTCACCGCTAACTTGGTTAACTACCAGTTAAGAGTCACTGCAGACGATGATGTGCTTCGTTCCCATCTCCTTTGCTAAGTTGAGCCCGACAATTAGCGCCTCATACTCCGCCTCGTTGTTCGATGCCTCGAATCCGAACCGGAGAGCATACTCCAACTTCACCTCACTCCGGTCGTACAGTATCAGTCCCGCTCTACTTCCTCGCTGGTTAGACGAGCCATCGACATAGAGGATCCAGGGCTTTTTATCCCAGGTTGGTAATGCTACGACCGGGACCGGTGCCACACTGGTTGATGCTTCTAACATACGAGTGGGCTCAGTCAGTTCAGGGGTCGGTGTGCTAAACGTGCATTCTGCTATGAAGTCTATCAAGACTTGGGCTTTGATCGTTGGTCGTGGTTCGAACCGGAGGTCGTATTCACTGAGCTCGATGGACCACTTCATCAACCTCCCGGACACCTCAGGTTTAAGTAGGATGTGCCTCAGAGGTCTATCCGTAAGGACAACAATGGTATGGGCTTGGAAGTAGGGGCGTAATTTTAAAGCTGCTATCACTAGCGCATACGCCAACTTCTCGATGTCGGGGTATCTGGTCTCTACGTTATGCAGTACCTTACTTACATAGTAGATGAGCCATTGAACCCGGTCTACCTCCCTAATTAGTACCGAGATGACTACCTCGTCACTCACGGAGAGGTACAACTTCAAAACATCACCTTCCTTAGGTCGGGTTAATACCGGGGCGGTACTTAGATTCCTTTT
This sequence comes from Nelumbo nucifera, assembly GCF_055504915.1. Classification (NCBI taxonomy): domain Eukaryota; kingdom Viridiplantae; phylum Streptophyta; class Magnoliopsida; order Proteales; family Nelumbonaceae; genus Nelumbo; species Nelumbo nucifera. Next base: position 36,116,263 of record NC_142653.1, on the reverse strand, counting down.
GAGCTCGTCAAATGCGAGCTGACATTCTTCAATCCATTCGAAAGTCTCATTATTTTTAATGGCTTTAAAGAAGGGGAGGCATTGACCTGCCGACTTGGACATGAAACGGCTTAGGGCTGCTACCCGGCCAGTCAGCCTTTGGACTTCTTTTATTTTTCGAGGTGGACTCATGTCCATAATTGTCTTCATCTTTTCTAGGTTGGCTTTGATACCACGCCGGTTGACTATGTAGCCTAAATTTTCTCGAAGTGATTCCGAAAACACATTTATTCGGATTTAATTTCATATTATATTTTCTTAAAATTTGGAAAACAACGTCTAAATCATTAATTAAAGATTCAGGGAACTGTGTCTTTACAACCATGTCGTCAACATAACACTCCACTTTATTGCCAATCAAATGCTCAAAAATTTTATTTATAAGTCGCTGGAAGGTTGCTCCAGCGTTTTTCAATCAAAGGGCATAACTTTATAGTAGTATAGCCCTAGTTCGGTTACAAAAACAGTTTTGTTTTGGTCAGTCGTGTCCATCCTAATCTGATTATAGCCAGACTAGGCGTCCATGAAACTCAGCAACTCGTGCCCTAAGATCGCATCTACCTGGCATTTTCTTTGTCAGACTGGCCTAATAGTTGATTTTGAAGCGGTTTGCTTACGAGTGCTCCGATCTGGAGAGTCTTAGTTGGTTCAGTCTCAGACATTGGTATGTGGACCATCTCTTCCATTGGGGCAGCTCCCTCCTCGATGTAGTTTGCCGGTCGTTCTAGTTCGGCATCCTCTGCTATCTTTGCTTTTCTTTTGAGAGTAGCCACATAACACCTTCGAGACTCGAGCTGGTCGCCTCATACTACTCCCACTCCGTAATCCGTTGGGAACTTCATTGCAAGGTAGTAGGTTGACACTACTGCGTGTAAAACATGCGTAATAGGCCGACCTATGATTGCGTTGTATGGGGATGGGGTAGTGACCACCAGGAATGTGTGCTCGAACTGGACAATATTTGGCCGTGTGCCCGCCTCCACTAGTACTGTGACACGACCTATAGGCCTAACTTCTTCTCCGCTGAACCCTACTAGTGGGGCATCTACCAGCGTTAGGTCGCTCTGTTGTAATTGTAGCTTGTCAAAGGTTTCCTTGAAGAGGATATCTGCCAAACTACCTGAGTTCACCAAGATCCACCTTACTTCAAAGTCATTGATGACCACCTTCATGACTAGGGCATCGTCCTCGGTAAAGTATATCGGTTTTTCGATCCGAGGTTGTTTGGGTGGGTTCTCTGCTTCGTGCTTTAGCTATCGGAATGATGTTCTCCCAGTTGCCACTGTGCACCCCGCTACAATAGATCCCCTGGTAATCATATTAATCACTCTGCGGATCGGTCTCTCTTTTGGTAGTGGGCGAGGTGGTTGTTCGTTCTATCTACTACTCTCTGGGACATCTTTTTTCCGATCTCCCTATCGGTTCCCCTGTTCCTTTTCTTCATGTAGAATGTACTTTTTCAAGTACCCACGACGGATCAACTCTTCAATTTCGTCGCGGAGGTTTCTACAGTTTTTTATGTTGTGATCATGGTCCCGATGAAAGTGACAATAGACGTTCAGGTTCCTGGTCGTTGGGTCTCCGCGGAGTCTAGGTGGCCATCTGACGATAGGGGAATCCTTTATTTCCATTAAGATCTCTCCTCGCTTCGTGTTCAAAGGGCAGTAGTTCGTCCTTTCCTCTAGAGGGGTCCTGGAACGCCGACCCGACCTATAACTTCGCGAGGGGGATTTGCTTCTTTGCTTGGGGGACTTACTTTTCTTTATTTTCTTGTTGGTCGTCCCCTCTTCCTTTTTTTTCCTGGCTGGTTGTCAGTTTTCTGGTTTATTTCCTCTTCAGTGCTGATAAACTGGTCTGCCAACTGGAGGAACTCGGTGATGTTTTTTGATTTGTTGGCTACAACGTGCCACTTGAACACTTTATGGGTGATGCCTTGTGTGCTGCGGTGAGACGTACTGCTGGGTCAAGGTCCGATATTTGCAGGCATGTCTCATTGAAGCGTTTGATATAGCTGTTGATTGACTCTCCCTCCCTCTGCACCACGTTTAGAAGGCTCTCCTATGACTTCGGACACTTCTTACTAGTGATGAAGTGGGTTGTGAACATATTTGCGAACTGCACCTAACTTTCGATGGTACCCGACGCCAGGTTTTTGTACCAGGTCGGAGCTACTCCTTTGAACGTGGTGGAGAAAGCCACACACATACAAGCCTCATCGGCCCCAGCGAGGTGCATTTGGGACTGGAATGTGTCAACATGATCATTGGGATTAAAGGACCCATCGTACTTGTCTAGCGGTGGGACCTTGAAATCTTTCGACATCGGGGCTGCTAGGAGCTCGGGTGTCAGGGGAGAAGGCCGGCTCAAAAGAGCAGGTGTTGTTCCTATGGCCACCGAGCTTACCTCCTCTCTTTCCCGACCTTGGTCAGCCGGATGGTTGGGCTTTGCTACTGGATCATTTCTTGTTGATGAACGACGAGTCTTGCGACGTCGCCGCTGCTGCTTTTTCGGTGGAGTGGCATTTGTACTGCTGGCCTCCGTGTTGTTAGGCACTTCGATTTTACTTCGAATAGTAGGGCGAGCTGGTTCTGAGATTCTTCTCGCCGCCTCCTCTTCATCATGTGTTTGATGCTGGCTGCTGCGAGGAACCGAGGGGTCTCTCTTGGAGCCCGCACCTCGGACCTCAGATCGGTGCACCACATGGGAAATTTGATGGCTGTGCCTCTCGGGCTGGCTGGGTTCGAGTCTATTCCTCGGACTTTCTCTTCGAGAAGAAGGGGGAGTACATCAGTCACCTACAACACCCTGGGGCGGGGTTCACCCCGAATTGGGAGCCAGTACTTGTGAAGTTCTCTCCCTGCGGGGCGGGGACTGGCGCTGGTTGTTCACCGACTGGTTTGGTTGCACTGGTGGGAACTGCTACTGATACTGTTGATAAAAGTAATATTGCTGGAACTGATGAATCTGCTGCATGTGAATCTGCATCGTTCCGACATTGTGGACAAGGTCGCTGAACTGGGAGTGTCCAATCCCAGGGGGAATCACAAAAGGCTCCGATAATGTGGCGCTCACTTGGGGGAGTGGGACACTCACCTGTTGGGCAGTGTGGGGTGCGGACAGTGACTGATTGTCACCGAGGGTGAACTGACTGATTGTCACCGAGGGTCCTTGGGAGCGACTATCTTCTGCTCTTGCCCCCTAGTGATGTTCATGTTACCCTTACCGTTGTGGCTGGAAGATGTCGTTGAGGTTGAGACTGAGTTTGAAACTGTAAAGAAATTGGGATGCCCTTTCGATTGTGTTCCCACAGACAACGCCAATTGATGATGCGCGATCTGGAAACTCTTAGCTGGAGGATGACTTGGACCTTAGTCATGTAGCGAGTTGGACCAAGTTGCAAGACAAAGGATTAGAGCACCTGGGGCAGTTAACTTGGCGAGGTTGCTCTGATGCTTAAGTCAGTACTGTGTCGTGATTGCGAGATAGAATCTGAGTGATAGAGAGCTTGGATGCAAGTAATCGCGCGTACCTGGACCATGGAGGGGTTGATGCCTTTATATAGCTGAGTTATTGTGGGTTTCCCGGAACAGTTCCGAGATTTGCGGCCTGAATGAATGAGATCTGATTTCGCTTTAGACGGGGAGTAACGTATCAGTCAATGGACTTCATTATCGTCGCCTGATTTGGATGGGGCAAAGATAAGGCTTGTTGTTATGTGGTATCATCCCGCAATATTCGAAGTCTACTCGGAAGCTATTGGGATTTATTACCTGTCACTTCGGTTCTTGGGCCCCAAACTCGATTAGCCGCCGAGGTGGTATTACGCCGATGTGACCTTATACAGAAGTGACTTTATGCCGAAGTGACTTCACGACAAGCTCCGCATACCGCTGACTAAACTCCCCTTGCTGAATTGTCATACTACATGCAGATCAAGTCCACGTGACTTTTGCCAAATTACCCGTCATCAAGATTAACGAGCGACATAGTTACTTCTGATTCACCAAACTGCGATATTATAAAATCTTAAGTTTTTTTTTGTACTCTGTTTTAAATGCAGGGGGATTTTCCTCATTTTCTGCACCATTCTTTTGTTGGTTAGGGAAGGAATACAAATATAAATACGTAGAGCACAAATAAATACAAAATAATACAAAATATAGGGTTTTGCGCTGTACAAATATCTGTACTCCTTCCAAAATGAGCCTTAATTACGAATCAGGGAAACTCTATAAAGAAAAAAAGTGGGAAACAATGTGCCTATGGATTGCTACAAAAGTAACTAATGAACTACTTTATTATTGTATGATTTGCTTGCTTGCTTGCTTGGAAAAATAGTTGGGTTTACTCACTGTGTTGGCTTTCTCGTCTGAAACTTCAAAATACAGACGGCGACGATCGACCATAACTTCAAAATATAGGGATTGTTTTATGGATTTTATGGATCTGCTACAAACAAGACTTAATGGGCCACGTAAGGCATTCAAGAGTGAATATATACATCTATGCTCAATTATACAGATTACTGAGATTTGAAGTGGGTAGCTAGGTGAGATATTACTTGAGTTATTATATAGAATAGTAGATAGCATGTGCCATTTGTTAGGTTACTAACAATATTAGAAACAGTAAAACAAAGGCAATTTCAGTTTTTTTTGGTAATCAAGCTTCTTAGAGTTGAAGGTGAGACGATAAGTCCTATTACCTCAGTGCTTGAATAGACCTATCTTATCTCCTTTCTCAGACCTACGATTCAAATTAAACAAGTAAAATACCACAGATGAAATCACTCTTAATTCTCTCTAGATCCTTCCTGCAGCTAGCTGACTCCCTCCCTGATTAAGACAAAATCTTTCTATAATTCTCTAAAATGTCATTACGCAATGTTGGTCTCGGCTATCTCTCTGTGGTCTTTGGCCCCTTGGTAATATTATTTTTCATAATCTTTGATCAAATTCTTTTAAAGCCCATGCATCACGTTCTAAACTTCTAATTATAAGAAATATTATTGTGCCAGAGATGATGACAACATACCATTCAATTGTTTAAATCTCATTTTTCATCTCAAATTCTTCTTGTAACATTACTCGTCTAATTAAAAATACTTTTAAGTTCAAAATATAGGTATTAATTAAGTATTAAGCAAACATTTTTTTTTTTGAGATCCACACAAGTTCCATAATAATTGCATCACTTGCTAGAGTCATAATCTCCATATTCTTTTATTCTTTTATGAGTATTAGTGGTAGAGGGACCTCACTAGTCATAATTCTTCATGGGTAACCAAAAAAAGGAAGAGAAAAGAAATTTAAATCTGTTTTGAACCTCAAATAAAAAATAAGATGGTCCTTCTCTACAGCTAATTTTCTTGTTTCCTCTTCCTCCCATCGTGCATTTGGTTTGATTGGATTGCTAAGCAACAGAACATGTTGACTACGTACACTCTTCTTATTAGACTAGAACCGAGAAGGGGAAAGCTACATCAATAATTCTCCTAATTTAAGCAGTTTATGGACTCTGGCCAACCTGGAACCTTGGGAGTTGGGAGTGGAGAACTGAGAAGATGCGGTTTTCACATTACGTTAGATACAAGTTACAACGCATACGACGAACCTATAAACAGAGATAATGTTTTAAAAAACAGAAGGGGTAACTTGTAAATCGGCTTGCTTAAGGGTGTTCCACAGTCCGTTTTGTTTTTGAAAACTAAAAACATTTTGCCTTATTAGTTCCTCTAATTTCAAAGCGCCGTCTGTGGTTAAAACCACGCGCTCTACCGGCTGAGCTCAGACGGCTTCACGTTTTACTTAAGTGAATATTGAAATAGAGGGTTAACATGAATTTGTTTATTTGCCCAACAAAATAGAGGGTTAATTGAATCGTTTAGAAAGATTAGAGATGCAACCGGGGCAGGTTGTGTTAGGTTTAAGGCCAATTGGTTTTCATGAATGGTTTACTAGTTACTTCTTCAGTGGAAAGTTGAAAACTATGGACCAAGCTCATTTATCTATGACCTGTTATACTATGTGTTTACAAAGAAAACAATTTTATTGCATGAGATATGGAGTAATATTTGTAAATCCCATACATTTTTCTTACATACTCTGATGTCAACCCTTTAATTATCAAGTGATTTTAGGATTTGGTAGTCTTTGTTTTAAAAATCCCCTCCTAAGAATTGGATTAAACCCAATACAGATGGGCTGTAAAGGCTCCGTTTGAAAAGAATGCAAAAATATATACAAAATAATATAAAATACAAAATTTTGTACTCTACATATTTGTATTCCCTGTTAGTCTTTCTCTTGAGCTCTAATTGAAGCAAGAGATTAAAACTGGTGCCTTTGCCTTTAATTACCTCTGAGAAAGAGAGAAGCATGCCTTCTCAGAATTCCTCTAGGGTTTGGACGAACAACTCTTTTTGCCAGCAATAAGAAGTAGAGAATAGGGAACTAAAGATCTATATCCACACGAATTTTCAATAGAAATCTTGAATGTTAATATTAAACTGCAAATAAAGTGGTGCTTCTAACACATTTTCAATGGAAATTTAGGGCCCGTTTGACACATCTTTCTGATTGGTCTTTCAGTTATTTACAAGCCGGGTAGATCAATTTTCGGTCTATTTCTGTTTGGTTCATGGAAGATCTAACCGCCAAAAGACGCGAGAACCTATTTTGGGCTGATTTTGAGAAGCTCCAAATGAAGTTTTTCATGTCTTTCGTGTTTTATTCTCACGCGAAAAGACACAGAAAGATGCACAGAAAGACGTGATACTGCCAAAGTAGCTTCAGACTGCTCAGATCTTCATGCAAAAGCTCAATGCGTTTTTTGATTGTTAGATCTACCAAAAGATCTTCTCAAAAGATATGCCAAACGGACCCTTAATAATTGCCACTTAAAAAATACATAGGGTGGCGACTTTATCTTTTTTTTTTTTTTTGATAAGCCATACGGTGGCGATTTGATACTTTTTAATGACATGCAATTTAATATTTGTTGCTATAATAATACATATAGTGGCGTTTCTAATATACATGTAGTGGCATTTTTAACATTTGCCCCTAAATCTCATATTCAGTGACAATTAAATAAATGTCATTATAAAAAATGCCACTAAATCTAGACTTTGTTGTAGTGTTTTTACTCTTTCCAAACTAAGCCTAAGCTGCGCTTGGTTGGAGTGCAAATGATGAACTGTTGCAAATTTGTGTTCCAATTCAAATTTGCATTCATTTGGTAAGGCTGCAAAAATTCATGAGGTTTTGGTGCAAAATAGTGTATAGACTAGGGTTTGTATAATAAACAAGAGTAAATATTGCTTTTAGAAAACAAAAGAAAATTTTCTCTGATGGTTGGTCGAAGTAAATAGGTGTTCTTGTTGCATCAATTTCGAATGTTTTCTCTAAAACCCTTGAAAAGAAAGAAAGACAGTAAATAGGTATTCTAGTTGCATTTCTTTTGCCTTTGAATCTGTAACTTTGATCTCTAGCGCTAGTTTCTAAGAAGGCATTTTTAATTCCTAGCCATACATTTTTATAAAACTAGTATCTTAGTAGTAGTTGTTCTAGAAATTAAAATAAAATGTTTGTAAGCATGCAAACACTAACAAGAACAGATACATCCTATATCAAACCCTGATAAGATTTGAAGAACATTCAGACAATGTAGTCCAGTAAATTAAATCTGGTACTAAAAACAAAGTTGATAAGTATAGATCTTTATGATCAAATCACAGCAAGAGGTTGAGTATAAAAATAAAAGAAAACAGATAAAAGAAAAACTACGAAAACAAACAATTATTCAGTAGTTTGCTAAAGCCTCAGGCCATTAAAACAGTATCCAAGAGTAGTGAATTAATATTGCTCATTCAAGTGATGTACCAGCAGAATTTTCAAACTCTATATTTTGATTCTTATGATGATCAAATTAAATTGGTCTTTCACTTATTGGTCAGTCTCTTTGAATGGTGGGTCCAGTCTACTTGAATGTATAGTATATATGCAATAATGATGATGATCTAGTTTAGCTCAAAGGATGAGGAGTTCTGACAAATTTTGCATCATAGTTAAGTGGGGTTTTTTAAGCTTATTTCATCGATTGCCTCAACCTCAAACTGGACAATATTAACTTTTATTCTATTTGGTTGATATTCTGTCACTCACCTCTACAATGTCATTATCTTGCTTTATAGGAACAATTTAACATTAATATTGTTAAGAGAATGGAAATGATGCAGAAGGTGTTGATGAGACTGGTGGAGATGGGGGTTCATGGGTAATGGTGGAGGTAGAGGAGATCAGGGTGGAGGCAACATTGGTATGGTGGTAGTACCTGAAATCTTGGTATGCCATTAAGTTTAACAAAATAACCCTAGGAGGTCTTTTCGATGGTTGAGATTGGAGGAAATGATTAAAACAAGTGGACCAATGGAATCGGGTGCATCACTTAGATGGTTTAGAACCATTGAATCATTTATATTAAATTTGAAGTATCCAACACAATACAACGTTGGGTATCATATATCATAGCAAGGAGATCTTTCTTTATGCCCGTTCGCTTTTCGTAAGTTACTTATCCAAGTAAATGTAATTATTTGGATAAGTTTTTCGTGGTAAACACTTACCCAAGTGTAGCTATATACCGCTCACTCAGACCCTCAAAAAACACTAAGATATCAGGATTAACACCACAGAAGTACATGCAAACAACTTGCAATTGACTCCTACGTTGCGATGAACTTGCGACACACTGTCACCTCTGTGATGAACTCCCAATACATGAAGCAAAACTACGATAAACCCATGGTCCACCGAGCACAATCAGCGCTCGAACCTAAAGAAACCCCACAGGGACCCGTCCAAAGGACCCAAGCCCACCTGAACGTGTGATGAAGCTACACCCGTTACAACGTGCGATGAATTCACAGCCCGCGAACCCACTGATGTGGCTCATTGTGACACTAAAAAGTGCACTAACCGTTCAAGTAGTAAAGTAATGAATCAAGTATCATTCCCACAAGGATTTAGGAAACAAGTATCAATACTAAATTGAGTACTTCTTATTTGATTAACAAATAAATCAAAACTTTAATGAAAGCTAAAAATCCTAAACTAACATCTATCTAAATCATTGGCTCAATTGCCTTCAAATCAGGTTAGAAGAGTAGCAGTAAATGTCAATCTCAGAATTCAGCAATCTATCAATTTGGATCATTCGAATAAATCATGATTGAGCCCTGGTTTGGTTAGACCCCAAGCTCATGAACAACCTCTTTCAAGTGCATGTTCAATCTATGCATGAGTGATGATCCCCATATCTCTATCAAGGATCTAATCCCCATGCATGCATTTCTTCAAACACATCTAAGGTATCAATTCAAAACCGAATTGATCATCAACTGAATTGTGCAAGTTATCTCTAATCTTGCATCCAATTCAGTTCTTGAATAGTAGATCTGAATTCCTAGAGTCTCTCTCAAGCACTCTAGGAATTCCAAGCTTTAGATCCTTTCGACCAATCTGAATTTTGCAGATCTGAATTCTCTTTCAAGCAATTCAGATCTTGCAATCTGAGAATTCAGATCTGAGTTTTGAAGGTTAATTGGCCGAATTAATCTACAATAATACCCTTATTCAAGAAACTTCAAGTACAATTCATAACCATTCGAATGAATAAAAAAGAATTTGATTGTTGAACTGGAATTTTACAAGTTGAAATACATCAAGAAAGAATGGAAGAAGGAGAAAGAAGAAAGAAAATATAACAAAGAAACTGAATTCGAATTAAAGGAGAATGAAACTACAATTGAGTTATTACAAAGGATCTCTGAATCACAAACCCCCAATTTCGAACTCACCTTCTCTTCTTGCTTGCTTGACTTGAACTTCCTTCAGCCCTTCTTCTTCTTCTTCCTTGCGCCTAGCCTTCTTCTCTTCTCTTCTCTCAAGGTGGCCGAACCTCTAAGAGTGGGAGAGCCTTCATCTCAAGCAATTGAACACCTCTCCCCCCTCCTAGAGACTGTTTTTCAAGGGGGCTCTTGCCCCTTCTTGAAGCCTTTAGAATGGGGTGTATTACACCCCTTTCTTGAACTTTCTAGAGCTCTCTTGAAAGCCTCATAAGGGCTGCTATTTGGGCTGCACTTAGGCTCTCTCTTAGCACATGACAGCTATGCTTTGAGCTGCTCTTTTGGGCTGAGAATGGGCCTTCTTTGCTGGGCCGAATTCTACTCTTGGCTAGGCTTTCTTTTCTTGGGTTTTCTCAAGGAATCCACTTATTATTCTTGGGCCGAAGTGCTCTTTCTTGCTTGGGCTGAATTTGGTCTTTTTGAACCTTCTTTCCTTGCCTTTTTCCTTCATTTTTTTGGATTAATTACCCCTGAAACTTATTCTTAGCATTAAGCTAAATTAAGGCAAAAATTAATAAAATCGGCATAAAGATCCATACTAAAGTCCTAAAAAATTATAGATAAATTGTAGGTTCATCACCCACTCTTGACGATGGGCTAGAAGGGACAACAAGTCGAATCCATGGCGAGGCTCACGTATGTCTAGACGCACATGGACCCACGACAAGTAAAGAACCCTGCAAGCCGCCACATGGAATCAGCAAAGTACCAACTGCCGAACGGTAACATCACCATTGCCACATAAGATTAGTTATAACGCGTATAAAAGGTAGTAGCACACGTGAATAATGAGGGATCTCGAGGATAAGGAAATCCAATCCCTGAGAAGATTCTCATGAAACATGTGACGATACCCCAATAGTGCATTCAATAATTGACAGCGAATCAAATATTCTCTTCCCCGATATGGAGCGAATATCCCCATCTACTACCTTTGAGGATCTTGGGATCCCTTCCATAAATAGGGATCCTCCTCGTATTAGAAATCATTCGATCCCAAGCAATCTATCACCTAGTACCCCCCGAGTTATCTCCATTTCCCGCATCCTTAACCCAAAAGATCCTCACTTTCCAGTCCACGAGACCCTTTTCTATCTTTCAAAGAGACCGCTCCTCATCCCAGCCTTACCGCGCCTACAACGAGTAAGTGTATTTACCCATGTTCTTTTATTTCTTACGTAAATAAGGCAATGATCATTTTAGCCATAAAAATCCATTATTAAAAGGTGCATTTTTGTTCGACTCAAGTGTTAGAAACTTTCCCCCTAGGTGAGAAAGTTATTATCCACCTGAGAGATGGGTATCACTTACCCAAGTAAGTGATATGTAGGAAAATAAACTTTTCTTGTTCCCAACATAAATCTAAAAAAGGAATATGGGATTTCTGGTCAATAGGAACCAAAATCCCATTGACCAACTTTTCCCCCTCTCAAAATCCAAAAAAAGAATGCCCCTTTAGTTTGGTCAAGCTCTGTCCTTTTCTAAGCATTGCTATCTCATTCAAAGAAAGTGGTGCATAAGCTTGGAAGTATCTTATTCGACAACCAAAATTAAACCTTTGACCATCTAATTAGCATGAACCTTTATTAATAGTAAGATTTCCATTCCTTGATATTTCCTATAGCACCATGAATCCTCTACTTTATTCTCCATAAAATAGAATGTATATTGAAATAATCTTTATTGAGGATCCTAGGTCCTGTTTCTATCTTTGAGCTAAATATTTTAGTTTTACAGTCTATAAGTTATGCTATAATTTGTTATAGGTTTTAGACACTAAAAGAACATTCTACACATGGTTTAAAAAACTAAAAAGGATTGTCTTCTAGTAAAGGCCAAGTGTGTCCGAAATGGATAGGGAGTCATCATAAACCAAAAACCAACTTTAGTTGAGATAATAGTAAAACATTTCAATGCTAAAAATCTAAAAACCCTTGTAGATTTTCTCACTAGTAACTAGTAATGACAATCTAGACTAGTCATGTCAGGAGTTAGGATCAACTTCTAATATTTTATTAGAATCTCGATTAAACTTGCAAGCTACTTGAGCCAAGTATTATGGAGTTAGAACAATGGTTCAACTAAGTACTCCACTTGATTAAAGTTGAGTTTGAGTTTGAGTATTTAGAAAGTCGAGCCTAAATAGCTTTCGAGTTGAGTAGCTTGTTGTTGGTGCAGTGGTAAGGCGATGGAGGTTGGTCAAGTCTCTGAAGGTCCGGAGAAGACAAAAGGAAAGAGAGAGTCCCGGGAAGATTACTAATTATAGAGGGCAGTGGAAAAGATAGGAAAAGGAGGAGAGAGAGTGAGTGAGTGAGTGAGCTCCTATGAGAACCCCTAGGTTAGGGTTATATGGCATTGTCCGACGTGGGGGAGAGTTATTCCCCTTTTTATAGAGATGACTCCACGGCTATGGGAGAAAGATCTAAAAGGAGACATTTCCTATTAGGAAAGGGGATTTTTATGTTATTTATTATGGAAGAACCATTGAGATTTCACCACGTGTCTAGTGAGATCCTTCAAAGACATGGTTTCCTTTCTCTTAAAGATTCTCACGTGGCACGTGTACCCTACGTCCCCTTACGGGTTTCCTAGTAGTCACGTGTTAAAGGACAAGATCTAACTGACGATGTTATCACAAGTCTCAAGTGATGCCCATTGTTCACCGTGGGTCACAAGAGATGTTTTATGTTCATCGCAAGTCTTGGATGGCCTTCTGTGCTTATCATAAATCCCAGGTAGCTTTTAAGCTCATCGCAATTTCTGCAATGGATATTAAGCTCATCACAAGTTTGCGATGGTTGTTAAGCTCATTGCAAGTTTGCGATGGTTATTAAGCTCAACACAAGTCTGTGATGGTTATTAAGCCCATCAAGGGTTCTAGGAGATTCCACGTGTTGTTAGATTTGTGCTCATAATTTTATCTTGATATCTACAATGTAATCGGGGTGATAAAAAACTACATATACTTATAATTAGCTCCCCTATTTATTGATAAGAGTATTCTTGTCAATAAGCATCCTTTGTGGTTTGTTTTGCTTGTCTGGTGTCGTGTAATTGTGATTAGATGATTGATAATGAGGGAGCTAATTGATTTGTTATAGATTGTAGCTTAATGGGTGTCACGAAAGGAAAGAAACCTAGTGATTTTATACTTTGTTGGAATGAAAGGCATGGTTAGGCCTGCTTATTGGAAGGTATAGCTCAATATTTTCTCTACTTTAACCCCCCTGTTTCTTGATGGAAGGCCTTCTGTCAAGAAACATGTCTGCTATGACATGTCATTTTAAGTTTACAATGCCTTGTTTTTTGATAGAAGTCATTGTATCAAGAAACAAGTAAAATAAATAGCTGGTTACTTTAATGTTCACCCCCTCCCCTGTATCTTGATAGAATGTCTTCTATCAAAAAAGTACTTAAGTGTGGTTTTCTAGGTGTGCTATCTTTGTCGTTCCCCTGTATGAGTGGGGGAGTGTTGCATGGGTGCTTAGCTAGCAGAGTACCCAGCTCCCCTACGTTTTGATAAGAGTTTTCTTGTCGATAAGCATAAGTTATCTTTTCTTCTTAGTGCGCTTTGAGTTGCGATGGATGAATTTGGTGATTCTATGATTTTTTTTTCTCTTAGTGCTAAAATCGATTTTTCCACGACTTCTTGCTCTTGGTGCTTAGTGGATGGATCTAGTGGTCTTGAAACTTCTACTCTTAGGGTGCATTTGGTTCGCGGACAAGACCAGAATCAGAATCCACAGGAATCGGAATCGGAATCACCTATTCTTAGCATCTGTTTGGTTCAGTTAGGAATCGGATTCGGCTTCCAATTGTTGTTGCTTGGTTCAACTAGAAGCTAGAATTGGAATCGGCCAAAGTTTCCAATTCTTCCCTTGTTAAAAGAACTTCAAAAACATCCACTAATTATATATTTTCAACAAATACACACATTGGCAACCTGCTACCAAGTGCATATATAGAGAAAATATGAAAAAAAAAAGAAAAGAAAAACACATAACAAACAAAAATCACAAAAAACAATCATTCTCCACTATAAAAAAATGTACAACAATTTCTCACAAAACTCATCTACAAAAAGTTGACCCTTCAAAATCTGTAGAAAAAAGCAGCGAAGGCAACATTGACGATGCAGGGGGATGAGATGATGAACACAATGTCAAATTATTAGAGGCAAGATCCTTGTTTTTAAGTATAAACAACTCTAGTTGATTCCATAGCCAGAGAAGGGGTACGACCATTCACATTAGGATTCATGATGCTGAAAATCTGTCCTTCCATGGATTTAAACCCGTGACAAACTGAACATTGGGTCATTGGCTCCAGTCTATTGGTTATTAACATTTTTGTCCTTCACCACCTGTATCAGTTGCGCAGCTAAATGGGCCTAGACTAAAGGTTGCAATCTACTTAATAATATAATGTTAACTCCTGCATCAAGTTAGTACTTAATGTTAACTCCTGGAACAAGCCCACTTGTCAAAGCCACCCCGCCAATCTGAAGCAAAAATGTAGTACTTAAAATACAATTCGGTAGCACAGTATTGAATTGTTTATCCTACATCTCCAATACTCACCAATTATATGCTACAGAAGAGCTTCCTCTGAAGATCTATACGCCCTGCCAATTTAGAAAGAAACAGTGTTAATGATTATGTCAAGGCACACCATCTCCCAGTAGAATACACACATACACACACACAGAAACCTACCTGTTGAAAGAATGCTAAACTAGTTATTGCCTCTACAAGACCGAGATTGTCTTCCTTCTTCAGTATGGTTGGGAAAACCGGGTAGTTATCCCACATGGGCATTCCACCATTAACCCCAAGATATAAACCCTTTGACATGTTCGATCTTCTAGCGAAATCAATATGCCATGTATCTTCCAACATATCCTCGTAGTCATGAAACCTGGTGGTAAAGTAAAATAGTTATAAACATATATAACTGATCACCAAGAACGAGGTGGTGGTGGGTACTCATCTTGAACCAAAAGCAGAGGGTAGAATAGACCCATAGGGGGGAACCTGTTTTTAAAACCATTAGAAATCAATTGAATCCTAATGCAATCCATTCTATTCTATATAAGTCATATCACAAAGGGAAGAATTGGGTTGACGTTTGCCATTATCATCCTTCTGATAATAAGAGGCCAAATAGCCATGCCTATTTTTTGTAAGCATCAAGTATCGGAACATACCAGCAAGCAGGAAAACAAAGCTAAAACCAACAAGTGATTAATAGAAAATTTTGAAGAGAAGAGAGATCAACATGGCACTCATTTTTTATTTTCCAGAAAAAAAAAAACAAAAGCATGGTATTCATATTTTTTTATCAGTTCATCACATGGCATTCATTAATCTAAGAAAGTATATGACAATTCCCAAGAGATAAGATGGTAACTTTTGGAACGAGTTCAGAATAAGTTTACTGAGCTAATTAAGGAGTTTTCAATTACAGGGGTTTTCATCAAGAAAATTTATATATATTTTTTTTTAAGATATTGAAACTCCTAGATTGTTTCTGCTTATTTATTTATTTATCTATCACTTATGATAATGACAATAACAACAACTATGCAATTTTTATGATACACATTGAAATATGCACCTTGAGCTGCAAAATAAAAACATAGAAGACAGTTGGAGCATAACCTTGACATAACATAAGAACATAGAAGACACAATGCACCATTTACCAATCATGGTTCTCATTAGTAGTCTTTCATTTTGCTTCCTGAACTGCGAGTGTGATTTCATCCCAAAACTAAATGCACATGAAGGTAGCACCATATCCTCAAACGAAATCAGGGTCTAGTAATATGCAAAGCAACATACACATGAGGTGCCCTTAGTTTAGAGGAAACTTGAATGATTTGGGGAATTGATCTATTGGTTGAATTACTACAAAAAAAAAAAAAAAAAAACAACAACAAGTGATTCCATGTCCAGATCAGGTTCATCCTGTTAAGAGAACAATTCCAAGTCAGCAAAGATGTTGAAATTAAGTAAAACCATTGAGTAATCTTGAAATTAAGGTAAATAAGGTTCCATATGTCAGCAAAAGGAAAATTAAAAAAAAAAAAAAAAGCTTAAGTCATTCATGTCTATTTTGTCCTAACATTATGCTTGGCCTCAACTTTGCTAAATTGTGAGTTGTGACATTGATGTAACATAGATATCAAGCAATGCCTGATCTTCTTTGTAAAGAGTGTGTAAGGGGTTTATCTTCAATCACATCCATCCATTAGGGCAAAGGACTTAAGGCTGTGTTTGGAAACAATGCAAATAAGTGTGAATGTAAATATGTAGAGTATAAAACGGTATATATAAATTGTAAAATTGGGTCAGTTTTGCACTGGTAAATTTATCTTCTTACCAAACAGGCTTTTAGCTGTAATGGATGTAAACATGAATTCCAATAAAGCATATGCTTTTTTTTTTTTTTTTTTTTTTTTATCAAAAGCCCACTTGAATACAAATTTACTTCTTTTTTATTGATGTACTTTTACATCTTATGTAAATATGCATTTGTCTGTCATTTGCCAATGCATAAATACAATGTTGCCAACACAGGCAAAAGTGAAACAGAGTACAAATTTACCTTGAACTGTGATTTACACTCCTTTTGCATCGTTTCCAAACACAGCCTAAGGTGCTCATAGACCTCTTGCCAATTTTCTATATACTTCATAATAATTATCATGAAGGCAGATTGACTTATTTGTTGGTCTTGATGCAATAAAGAAGTAAGGCTCAATTTAGAAAGAATACAAATACAAATGCATAACAATAATGCAAAATAGAAGCACTCTGCATTTTTATATTTGTACTTCCAAACTGAGCCCAAGTGTTCCATGTATAAGAAACTTCTAAAAAGGCCTTTCTTCAGAATAAACCCCTTAGCCACAATTATATGCATGAGACATGTACATAGATACCTTCAAATCCCTTTACTTTCGGTTCCAAAAACTATCTACAATTAATGCTTCAACGTATCTAACATTTCCATGTTGAGGCCATCACCTACATTTTTCATAAATATATCATTGGATCTTCACTACTGATCCCTAGAATTTTTCCCAATAACTTGTAAAAATCTTTTACTTTTATTTACTGCTTTAAGAAATGCCAAAAGTTGCTTATTTTTCTTTCGTACGTCCATATGAACATACATGCAAAAATTATAAGTAGAAATCTTAATCTCTTCTGAAAATACATGATATAAACACATGAACACGAACTCATACATGCATATCACAAGTTGCCTTCCGGCAGATCAGGCAATGTAACGGTTGTTTTATTGAGAGAGAGAGAATTATTTTGTAAGGCACATGATAGATAGGTCCTTTAAGGGTATTGGCCACCGCCATAGCCGGACCCATAACCAGAACCGTATCCAGAATCACTCCCATAGCTGGAACCATTTCCAGAACCACTACCCCCACCTCCTCTACCTCCTTGACCACTGTTGGATTTTAATCTCATAAGAGATTAAAATTTAATGGGTTTGATTGGTCAATTACATGAGAAATTGTACCTGCACACTTGATTGAAAAATTAGCTTTTCTCTTATAAAACCCAGTTTTGAACTTGTCCCATATTAGAAAATTATAAACTTTGTTTTTAGTATTTTAATATGATTGATTTACACTCATTAGAAATAGTAGAGGAGAGTATGGGGGTTTGATACCGCGCAACGCATGCATACGCGTGTGTGCAGCGCAATGAGGTGCACTTTGCTCTCACCTGCGTGGCTCGCAAAGGGCGTCTTTGGTTTTGGTGCGATGCTGACCGTTGGTCAACGTTGATGAGATCAACGGTCACAATTCGATTGGGTGTGATCAAGATGCACAATTCAAAGTTAACAGTGGGAATGGATTTGATTATAACCCAACAGCAAACTTGATAAAACTGACCCCATTTTCCAACAACCACTGCCATAACCTCCACCATTTCCAGATCCACGTCCACCACCTCCAGCCCCACCGCCGCCACCACCGCTTCCATATCCATCGCCTACAACACTTACTCCTGATCCATAGCCTGAGCCGCTTCCACTTCCGGATCCATAGCCAGAACCACTACCAGATCCTGATCCATATCCAGAGCCACCACCACCACCCCTACCACCACTTCCATATCCTTCCCCTTATGCCCCACCATAGCCAGAACCACTCCCTGAACCATAACCCGAACCATAGCCAGAGCCACTGCCCGAGCCTCCTCCCCCTCCCCCTCCCCCTCCACTTCCACTACCATAAGCTCTGGACCTAGCAGCAGACGAAAGCTCAAGGCAGAGCAGAACCAAGAATGCAACAGCCACCACTCTTGATCTAGCCATCTTGTATGTAAGATGGAAATGGTATCACTAAGTGAACCACTTCAAACTCAAACAATTAATTAAACTGAGAAAGCTGAGTATGGTGCCTGGCCATTGTACCGAGTAGGTATTTATAGACAGCATTTGAGAGCAGATCAAGATGGCGAAGGACTCATGATATAGTGGAGTGCCCCAGATGGTGTCCCATTGTTTAAGACTTCGCCTACGTGCTACCAGACAAATTTCTATCCCTTTCTATTGATTTGTTTATCACTACGAGGTCAACACAACCCCACAAGAATAATAAAAACCAGTGATCCATGAAAGAAGAAAACGACGACGAGATTAGGTGATGCTGATTTTTTAGTGCGAGGTTGCCCCCACAAGATTCGCCACTTCCATTGTTGCATATATAATTGCGTTCCCACCTCTCATGAGTCTCACCAACCACCCCACCATCTTAAAGCTTGTTAACAGATGGCTTGGCCGTGTTGAAAAGGAAAGCTTCTGATATTATTATGTCTCATGGGATTGGATGACAGTTCTTGTTAGTGGTTACTGGTTATTATCTTATCTCAATTAAGTTTCATGGCCGCAACTTCAGACCTAGAACCCAATTCAGCCAGGTCTGAACCTCATGGGATTGGATGATAGTTCTTGTTAGTGGTTACTGGTTATTATCTTATCTCAAGTTTCATGGCCGCAACTTCAGACCTAGCGAGAACCCAATTCAGCCAGGTCTGAACCGGTCCCATGATCCTTAATTAGACACCTCTATTCTTCAATCTAGTCCAGCTAAAGCCCTCTCTACCCTAGCAAACAATAGCCTGTCAGTGAAATAAATCTAACAATGCAATAATTACCCTCCTTTGGATAGGGATCTGCTACCAACCCTGTCCGAACAGGCCACTGCAGTCTCACATTGGGAACATCACCCTTCTCATTCATGGGAAGGTGTTCCCTATGTACGGCTGCAATGTCCGGTTGGGACATTGTTGGCACTGTGTGTTGGTAGCTGATCCGAACTCCCCTCTTTTGCCTAATTATCTTTTTTTTTTGGGTAAAATACAAAAACCTCCCCTATGGTTTATGACAATCATAGAACCTCCCCTCAAGTTTTACTTTAGGGAAAATTCTTGATCAATATCTCGTACTTTAGCTCGAGTGACCTTGAACTTTAAAATGCGATAATTTAGTATCCGAACATTTAATATGTGATAATCCAGTACCCAAGATTTCAAAATGTGACAATCCAATACCTGCTGTTAACCAGTTCGTAATCAGCCATTAAGTGACATTTGAAAAGTCAAAAATGCTCTAAGAATGCCATCTAATTCTCTTTATCAACCATCCAAACATTGACAATAAAATGAACAGTCCCAAATTCTAGATTCTTTTAAACAACCACCAACTTTTTTGAATAGAAGAGGCTAGGATTTAGAACTATTATTCAATTTTTTGTCAACGTTTAGATGGTTGATAAAAAGAATTAGATGGCTTTCGAAGGGCATTTTTGACTTTTCAAATGTCACTTAACGGATGATTAACAGATTGGTTAATAATAGGTACTAGATTGCAACATTTTAAAAGTTCGGGTACTAGATTGTCACATTTTGAAAGTTCAAATACTGGATTGTCGCATTTTAAAGTTTGGGGACCAAATTGTCACTCAAGCCAAATTACAGGGTATTGATCGTAAATTTTCCCTTTACTTTAACAAATTAAAAACCTCATCTGAACTTTTAGAAAATCGTACACATACCTCCCTTATGTTAGTGAGCGAAAGCGTCATCCCCACAAATTAAAGATTTGAAGTATGTAGACTATAGGCAATAGCACCAATAGGCAAAAGCACTTGCAATGCAAGTTTCTCATGTTGGCAATCTGAAAAGTATGTAGACCATTCCTCCTGTGTGGCGGTGTCCCTCTTTCTTTCAACCTTCTTCCTTCTCTAATTTTTTAGAGATGTGTTGAGGCCAGCCTCACCAAGCTCCAAGGCAAAGACTTTGAAAACTACATACAGATCAATTCCATAATCCTTGGCTGGAACAACAAGAAATCAACTATCGACGTCGACCTCGCTAGCCTTGGTGGAGGCATGAACATCTCCTGCATCTTCAATGATTTCCAATTGATGAGGGCGGATTTGGCCCTCCAATGATATTGTGACACATGGCACCTCAGAACAACTAGGTGACACCAAGAACCACTTTGGCAACAACTTGCTTTAGCCAAGTTGATGGTGTCCCACCTGGCTGCCCAAGCGCGGCCTTGCGACCTGGCCCTGGCGCGAGCTGGCAGCCCAGCACAGGCACGACCTGGCAGCCTGGCACAGGCACCGAGCTAGAAGCCTAGCACAGGCACGACCTGGCGGCCTGGCCCAGGCACGACCTGGCAGCCTGGCGCAGGCGTGACCTGGCCCAGGCACGACCTGGCAGCCTGGCACAGGCATGACTTGGCGGCCTGGCCCAGGCGTGACCTGGCGACTTGTAAGACGTGCTCGCCGACAAATTCGGCATGCATATCCTAACACTCCCACGATCCTTGGAAGTTGGCCCACGTGCCGAACGATCTGGAGAGTGGTCAACGTGCATGGTGGTTACCTCCAGGAATCTTGAACCACTTATAGGACCTCGTAGAAATCTCGGATATGGTGCGTAAAGCCCACGCCAAACAATGCCTATATAAAGGCACCAACCCCAGAGGCAAGGAGGCAAGCAAGTAAGAAAATTTTAGCTCTCATACTATGTGATTTTTAGCTCACAGTCTACTATGAGAGTACTGACTTAAGCATCGGAGCGACCTCGCCGGGTTAGCCACCTCGGGTCCTCTGACATTTGTTTTCTTGTAGGTCTCTAAAGACGAACGAAGCTCATCAATCCAGCTCGCCAGTTGGGCAGCTCGGCACCTAGACAGCTCGACACTTGGTCAACTCGGCACCTCACAACCAGCCCTGCACTTGGTCAGCCCGACGTCTCACAGGCAGCTCGCCACCTGGTAAGCCCAACACCTCATAGAGAGCTCGGCACCTCACAGGCAGCCCTGCACCTGGTCAGCTCGGCACCTCACAGGCAGCCCTGCACTTGGTCAGCCTGGTGCCTTACAAGCAGCTCACCACCTAATCAGCTCGGCACCTAGGCAGCTCCACTTCGGCCTCTGAGTCATCGGCCACTTGGAAGCAGACCAAATGACGAGGTACTTAGCCAAAAAATCGATACATCAACAAAAATTGATTCATCAATTGGCGTCGTCTGTGGGAAACGCTACAAAAAGCTAAGTTCTCATCTTCCGAAAGGCTAAGTCCTCTTCTTCCAAAAAGCTAAGTTCTCACCTTTTAGAAACTAAAAGCTCTCACTTTCTAGTTTCCATTTTTTTTATGAACTCAAAGACTATGCAGGAAGTTGATGGCTAACAGACTAAGCAGCTTTACCAACTTTATTTCAACTCGGATAAAGCCTCATCAGTCCTCTTCGCGAGGTACCCTCTACAAAGATGAGCTCTTCGTGGCTTCCGCGGGAGTAGTCGGCCAACTGACTGCATGGACGCCCTTGCCA
Source organism: Nelumbo nucifera (assembly GCF_055504915.1). Taxonomy (NCBI): domain Eukaryota; kingdom Viridiplantae; phylum Streptophyta; class Magnoliopsida; order Proteales; family Nelumbonaceae; genus Nelumbo; species Nelumbo nucifera. The sequence goes on along the minus strand of NC_142653.1, from coordinate 36,094,435 downwards.
GTCGAGCCTTCCAAGACTCCCGTGCGAGCTGGTGACCTAAAGTCAATAGTGTTGCCCCCGTAGGTTGAGCTCGTAGTAGCTTCTTGTAGCAGTGGGTAACCGACGTCACTAACGCGGCTGATGCAGCAGCCCGACAGCCTGGCCCTAGTGCGACCTGGCGGCCTGGCCCAGGTGCGAACTGGCAAACTGATAAAAGACCTCAGCACTACGATAAGTCCCAGTCACCTCTTCGGCATGGGCATACAAGTCCCAATCGCCTCTTCGGCATGGGCAAGATCAAAGAGAGTGGACCACGAGTCGCTCCTAGAGCCTAAGGGCCAAAATACCGAACTAGCGAAGACTTCCTCACCACATAAGACCCAGTCGTCTCTTCGGCATGGGCAAAATCAAGGAGTGAACTGTGAGTCGCTCCTAGAGCCTAAGAAATTGAATCGACGCTTACGAGCTCATCGAATTATTCATTCCGGGCCAAAAGGAGAAATTTACTCCCTTCGCCGAGTTACTCTCAGCTCGGGAGTGGGGGGCAAATGATGAGGGCGGATTTGGCCCTCTAATGATATTGTGACACATGGCACCTCAGAACAACTAGGTGACACCCAAAACCACTTTGGCAACAACTTGCCTTAGCCAAGTTGATGGTGTCCCACCTAGCTGCCCAGGCGCGGCCTGGCCCTGGCACGGCCTGGCACAGGTGTGGTCTAGCCCTGGCGCGGCTTGGCACAGGCGCGGCCTGGCACAGGCGTGGCCTGGCGGCCTGGCCCTGGCGCGAGCTGGCAGCCCAGCACAGGCACCGAGCTGGCAACCTAGCACAGGCACGACCTGGCGGCCTGGCACAGGCACCGACCTGGCGGCCTGGCACAGGCACCGACCTGGCGGCCTGGCACAGGCACCGACCTAGCGGCCTGGCACAGGCACTGACCTGGCGGCCTAGCATAGGCACCGACCTGGCAGCCTGGCCCAGGCGTGACCTGGCGACCTGGCACATGCACCGACCTGACAACTTGTAAGACGTGCTCACCAACAAATTCGGCATGCATATCCTAACACTCCCGCGATCCTTGGAAGTTGGCTCACGTGCCGAACAATCTGGAGGGTGGTCAACGTGCATGGCGGTTACCTCCAGGAATCTCGAACCACTTAGACGACCTTGCAGAAATCTCGGATATGGTGCGTGAAGCCCACGTCAAACAATGCTTATATAAAGGCACCAACCCCAGAGGCAAGGAGGCAAGCAAGTAAGAAAATTCTATCTCTCATACTGTGTGATTTTTTGCTCGCAGTGTAGTATGAGAGTACTGACTTAAGCATCGGAACGACCTCGCCGGGTTAGACACCCTGGATCCTCTGACATTTGGTTCCTTGCAGGTCTCTAAAGAGCAACGAAGCTCATCAATCTAGCTCGCCAACTAGTATTCTTAATTTATGGGTTGCTTAAAGGAAAAGTCTCCTCTTCAAAAATGCACAACAAGGATGATGTAGGTGTTGAAGCAAGAAACAGGGGGGGCTGCATTGGATGGGTGAACCAGATATAGATGAGAAAGCTACACAGCTCATTACAAAGTTGTACACAACCCACATCTCAGATCTCGAACGGCAAATTGTTAAAGTTTGATGGATTGATTCAGCAATCGAAGATGAAAAATTAAAAGAAGAGGAAGAAATTGACAAAGAAATAATATGAAAAAAAAACGGAAAGGAAAAGAGGATAAAGAGGTTCCTCCTTGAATGGATGGAGTTTGGATGAGAGATTGCGTCTTGTGTTCCTCCTCTTACCAGGTAAATTGGGATAGGAAAAGAGGGTGAAGAGGTCGACAGGGGGGAAGGAGAAGAGGATAACATGTCGATAGGAGTATTTCAGTAAAAACAGATGCAAACTTACAGGAAAAGTTGATTCACCGGTTTAACATTTTCCGTCTTAATTATTGACCGAAAGGAGATATTTGCTAAAGCAAAATTACAGGAAAAGTTTTTATGATTGCCAAAAACTTTAGGGAGCTTTTTGTATTTTACCTCTTTTTTACTTTGGCGTTCAGGGTTGGGATCATGAAGTGTATTGAGAACTGGCCCTTTAGTCTGTATGCATATGGATGATATTCTATCCCATTGTTTTGTTGATTGAAGTGAGGAAAGTAATTTACAGTACTATTAGAACACGGGAATAGGGAAACAAGGAATCCTTGCTTGCTTCCCAGTTGGATTTTAATTTTGTATCTTCATCAAAACCTATACGCACTACGTACCCACCAATGCCACCATCTTCTTTAGTCTTCACGCTTCCGCGTCTGATGCGATAATTTACTAGGATACTGATCATTCAACTTACGGCCTACTTCGTTACCTTACCCAAATCTAATTTAACGTGGAGTCCCGGAGGGCAATATTATTAAATGGGTTGAGCAAAGCCCAATCTGATAGATTGGTACAGTTCTATTGTTCGGCCATGAAACTATTGAAGTATATTGAGTTTTGTTTATGGGCCCTATGTCTCAGGCATTAGTGACCCAGCTGGCTTACATGAACGCCGCTGTACCTTGTGCTAGGCGCAGCCCGGCCCAGCTCAGCCCAGCCCATTATTACATTACCCTTCTTAAAGAGTTGCAGTCTTATTCTTCAAGGATGCTGGACTTGGACATTGGGATAATTGGATATTGAAGGATAATGTTAGCTAAAAATATGTCGAAGGGTGATCTGTTGTTTGACTTTGTTAGCGTGATGACATCCCATTGTATGTACATGTGGACAAATTTCTATCCATTTGCTTTAATTTGTTGACTATCAAGTCAAAATAATCAACATCAGATTAAAAAAACAAAAAAAATATGCTTACGAGGTCATTTTTCTCTGTCATCACCAGATTCGCCACTTCCCTCGTCTTATCATATCAACGTTGCAACCACACCATTTCACCAACCAAACACTTTAAAGAAAAAAAAAAAATTGAAAAAGCAAAAATGGACAGAGTCGGAACATGAAAGGTGCCGATTGATCGGTTTGTTCCCATTAATGATTAGGTTAGTTCTAATTTTTACTATTATTGAGTTAATAAGATATAAAGGTTTCCTAAAGTTTTTTATATTTTTTATTATATTTTATGTCTAAAAGGATACATTTTGACTTTTTTTTTTTTTCTTTCGTGAATACATTGGTTTTACAATTCTTATAGGGTAAAGTATAAAGTACAAAATATATAAAAAAAATGTTGGTTACAACTTCCATACATATATGTTAAGTAATCGGATTTTGGGATGAAATCAAAATTATCTGCAATTAGAGATGGCAATAGGGCGGGTTTGGAGTGGCTTTTGTAAATTTTAGACGTTATCTAATTCTCTAAATCTCCCAAATCATACATGCCCCAAAACTCATAGCAGGTTGGATAATGAGAATTGAAACCCTTCTCATGAAATTGCAAAACCTCCCTGACCCTACCCTTTTCACATTCAAGGGTAGGGTGGATTGGGTTTAAAACCTGCATTTGATTTCCTATTATTTCTTGTTATATATAAACAATAAATAGCACAAGTAAATAACAATGTTTTCAATTATTTCTTAAAACATGTAAAACCACATGAACTATCAATTATCTTTCACATAAAATTCCAAAATATTATTTAAATTCAACACTTAATACCGTAGCCTATTCGTACCTATATGGATTGTAGAATCCCAAAACCTATCCCTGCCCCAATACCCGTCCTTCAAGCAAAAAAACACCAATAGGTAGGAACAAGTGTATACCCATCAGATCTATACTACTTTAAAAAGTATGAATAACCTCAAGAATATTTTTGGAATTTTCAAATAACAAAATTTATCCTTCTATGTTTAAATATATTAATAACAAATGAGGGCAAATAAGGTAATCAAATTGATATTAAATGAGTGAAAAGAGGTAATTTTAAGACATTCAATGCATTCATTTCCTCCTCATTAAATCCAACACTTAAGGTATTAACTTGCACCCACCTTCATTGAATCATATACTTAAGTCATATTTGTTTCTTTTTATTATTAAATTTTATTAATTAAATTCATACATAATAAATTAATAATTCCAATAACATATAAACTTATACTTTTAAAATCTATTAGAAAAAAAATAGTGTTTTCATCTAAGTGATGGTAGAAAATTATACCCTTTGGGGTCAAATGGGCCAATCCATATTGCCACAGTTAAATAATAAAATTTAGAAATAGATAAAATGCAAAAATTGTAGAAATTAAAAAAAAATGGGAACATTTAGTTTGACATGTTAAACAATAATAAATATGATAAGTAATAAATAATAAATATGATAAATAATTGATTTTTAATTTAAAATTTCCATGTACAGTGCATGTGCTCATTTGGTACAAGCGTTTAAATTTATTTTTAATCATATTGTTCAAGTAATTAATATAAAAAAAAATCTCACATGCAATGCACGTGTTGAATTACTAGTAGGATAAAAATTTCCATCCCTATCTACAATTAATTCTTGTAGAATAAATGAGGTAAGGAGTGATGCTCCAATTCATTAAGATTCATTAAGTGGGGAGCGTAGAAAAAACATGATCACGATCTTCAATGAAGAAAGACCCAAAAGTCACATAGAAATTGGGGTTGGGTTTGTGAAATTGAAGGTTGGGTTGGGGGTTTAGAACTTAGGGTTGGCCTTAACCTGATCTAACCCGGTCCGACTTGCAGCCCTACCTAACCCTAACTAAATTCCTTCAACGCTAGCCCAACCCAACCTTCTTCCCATTCCTTATAAAACCTCATAAAATTTCTTGATTTTAGATCTTAACTCAACTTTCACTATATATATTAATCCTATGTTTCATTAGTATTTGTTGGTTGACGTTTTTTTTGTTATTTTGGTACAAAATTCAGAAAAATAAGTGCTAGAAATGACTATAGTTTATTATGAGTTATGACTTATGATAAATCTTTTATGAGACAAACAATAGAGAGGAGATGAAGAATAAAATTTTTAAAAAACATAAAATAATATTATTTAGGTTTTAGTCTTTCTGATTAGAATTAAGTGAAGTGATTATCTTAAAAGAAATATATGATACTATGTGGTGGGGGCTATACAAATATCATGCATCTAAACAAATCAATGCATGTTATATATTGCATATAACATATATTTATATATGACATGTACTATAGAGTCGGGTTTGGGTTGGGTTAGGTTGCCTAAGGAGTCCACCCTAACCCAAGCTGAAGTAAAGTTAGGTTCATGAATTTCAACCCTAACCCTAACCCGAACATCAACCCGACCCAACCCAATCCAACTTTTTTGGGTTGTGTTAGGTTGAATTCGGACAACCCAGCCCAAGTTGCAGCCTTAGGTACACTAGTACCACCTCACTCCATTAAAAGAAATAAAAATAAAACAATGTTAATTAATGTAACATAAATTTTAACAGCAATAATTTACAGTAATTTAGCAGAAAATTAAAAATATTAATGAAAACATTTAGGACTTATTTGGTTCGTGAGAATAAGGGCCTAAAATCAGAATCAGAATGGGTCATTCAGATAATGACGTTCCCATTTGAGAGAATGATATGAAAGAAATCCCCACTGCAACTGATTTTAATTCGGATTCTGATATTCCTGTATGAACCGAATAAACTATAAAAATAGACCATTCCATTCTTGGGCTCATTGTCACGTTGAGACATGTCAAGGTGCCCAACCATATACATGCTATATATCCAAAGGAGCAATATATAGAAATGAAATTTAAACAAGACATTATTTTATTCTGATGTACATAAAGAAGCTAGCAGAGGTACATCAAAGGATACAGGTGGCAAGGTAACGGTTTTAGAGAGAGAGAGAGAGCCATTTTGCATGGATAGGATAGGTCCTCTAAGGGTATTGGCCACGTCCACCACCATAGCCAGACCCATAACCAGAACCGTATCCAGAACCACTCCCATAGCCCGAACCATTTCCAGAACCTCCACCACCACCACCTCCTCCTCCCTGACCACTGCCATAGCCTCCATCTGCACCTCCGCCAACGCCATAGCCAGATCCACTACCACTTCCCGAACCATAGCCAGATCCACTACCATTTCCATTGCCATAGCCACCTCCACCACCACCTCCTCCACCCCTTCCATAACCACTTCCACCTGTAGCTCCTCCAACACCATATCCACTTCCACCTCCAGAACCATAACCAGAACCGTAACCACTACCATTTCCAGTTCCACGCCCAGAACCCCCACCTCCACCACCACCACCCCCTCTTCCAAATCCACCACCACCTGCAGCTACTCCAGATCCATAACCGGAGCCGCTTCCACTTCCGGATCCGTAGCCTGAACCACTACCTGATCCCAACCCATATCCAGAGCCACCTCCACCACCCCCACCCCCACCACTTCCATATCCTCTTCCTTGTGCTCCACCGTAGTCAGAACCACTCCCTGAACCGTAACCTGAGCCATAGCCGGAACCATATCCAGAGCCATTGCCCAAGCCTCCTCCCCCTCCCCCTCCGCTGCCTCCACCTCCTCCTCCTCCACTACCATAGGCTATAGACCTAGCAGCAGAGAGCTTGAGGCAGAGCAGAGCCAAGAATGCAACAGCAACAACTTTCGATCTAGCCATCTTGTATAAGATGCGAAAACGAAATAGAATAGCTTGTTAAAGCACTTCAACCTCAAACAATGAAGCTCAGAAATCTGAGAACGGTGCCTGGCCATTTGTAGTGAGTTGGTATTTATAGACAGAACGGGAAGGACTGATAGTGGAGCCTCCACCATTTCATTTCGCTTCAACACTAAGACTCCAATGGTGTCCCATTGTTTTCGACTTTTCAGTGTAGTGACAACTCGATTTACTGGGCAGTTTTCTATCCCTTTGTTTTGTTTTGTTGATCACTACGAGGTCAACAACCCCACAAGTAGAAAAAAAAAAAAGAATCACTAAACCAGTGATCCATGAAAGAAGAAAACGACACTTAGTGTGACGTTGTCTCCGCAAGATTCGCCATTTCCGTTGTTGCCTACTTCGTTCCCACGTCTCATGGGATTCACCAACCCCCACCGTCTTAGAATAGTGCTGGTTACACTACAGATGGCTTGGCCGTGTTGAAAGAGAAAGGTTCTGACTTCATCATATTATCTTATGGGATTTATTTAATTATGCAAGCAATACTCAGTCCGGTCAGACCTGGATTGATCCAGTGCTCTTTACTAGATGCATATTTTCTTCAGTCTAGTCCAGTTCAAGCCCTTTGCGGTTGATATGATTGTACCTTGAATTTATTATTCAATCCGTAAAGTCAAAATTTAAAGTCGAGAGGTTTGGGTGAAAACATAGGGTTTGGACCAAAGAGTATAGTTGGGGGTTTTCTCTTATATACATCTTTTTGGTTTGAGAGATAAGTCGAGATGCTTGGGTTATTTGGGGTTTAGAGCTTTTGTGAAAGATGTTGTGTAAAACTCTATAATCTCCATTTTGCTCCTCTGCCTGTGGATGTAGGTTATAAGTCGACTCATATAAATCTATATATTCTGTTTCTTCTTTCTCTTTATCTCTATATACTCTTGTTATCTTTTCCCCTGTCTATAGTTGAGTCCATGAAGTGTATGACAACTGGTTCTCTATGCATTTGGATGAAATTCTATCCGATTCTTTTGTTGACTAGACTCGAAAAATTTAATGTAGCCTACAGTATTGAAACGCAGAAATAGGGGAAGAAGGAGACATAACTTGCTTTCCATTTGGATTTTAATCCTTGATATTCAAAACCCATTACCCATCTTCATCTTCTTTAATCTTCACGTTTCCGCGTATGATGGGATTAACATGGGAACTGATCATTCAACTTATGGACTTCCACGTTACCTTACCTAAAGGCTAAATCTGTTCGACTCGGAGTCCCGCTGACCGAAATGTTAAATGGGTAGAGCAAATCGATCATCTAGCTAGGATAAAACTTGTAAACTTCATTCAACCAAACTTGAAAAATAGTTTAATTAATAGTCCAGGATAACAGGTCGACGATATTGCTGGAGAGATTAGACTTTGTTGTGTGATAACAACCACTGTCACTGTGAGTGCATTTGGACAATTTTCTATCTATTTGCTTTGTTGACTGCTACAAGTTTTCAACCCCATGATCGGCACTGGCTGCTTCCCTCTTCTCGTCTTATTACAAATTGAACGCACACCATTCCCCAATCAGTCGTATTAAAATTGGGGTCAGAACGAACTTTCTATCTATATTCTTTTTAAGTACTTCAGCTGTACGCTCCTTCTCGACGATTCCGAATAGAATGTGAAAAGAATTTGATATTATGTACGTGGATTAAAACAGGGATTGCACATTGTTTTATCACGTAGACTCCCTTCAGTGTTCCTCCAGCCCAAGCACAAACCAAAAATGAGTGGCACTGAGATGCGAGTAAACAACGACAGCACTGTACGTACCAGAGATTAGCCCTTTTAATTTAGTCATCAGGTTCACTCGGCTCACTCAATTAATGTACATATATCGAGTCATCCCCAGCAGCCATATTAAAATCTCTTACTTGTGAAAACATACAAGTGTTGAACGCTTCTGAATCCAATAGTTTATTTGACAAATTTTTTAAACTATCCCTACTTTTTGCAAAATTAACTAACTATATTCTTATTGTTTATATAATCTTAAACTACTTTTAAGTTTTCTTTCCCTTACAGTTAATTTAACCATCATACACAGTTTGCATGTAACACACCATGTGACTGCTGATAATTTTGTGTAAAATTCTTAAAATACTATTTTATGGTTAAAAATGCCCTTTTCATTTCAGTTCATTTCACTTAGGGCTAGTGAGGACTGGCCAGCACTAGACTATTTCTTGCATCAGGGCTCGGTTACCGATTTCTTCTTATATGAATCCATGAACTGTTGTTTGTTGTTTGTTAGCGTTGGCACCGTCGGTGGTGACCCTTTTTGTTAAGAATCATTGCCCGTGTTTGCATCATCATCGTCATTGTCAACAGTGGTATAGAACCACCGCTCATAATTAACCAATGGCCTTGTGGCATTTGTTAACATATATTTTTTAATGGGTCATTTATTAGAACATCTCTCACAGTTTTGTACATTTACTAAAACCTACCCTATACTAAAACATCCTTTACAATTTACTTAATTGACCTTTTGTTAAGAATACTTTTTTGTCTTAAATGGTAACGGGATCAATATAAACAGAGTCAAAAATTTTTGAAGGCATGAAACCATACTTTTTGTATTCCAAAAGTACCCCTTAAGCTTCACATCCAGCATGTAGAGAGAGAAATAATTAAGGTTTGATTTTCAGATCTATCAAAATATATTTGGCTTCAGTAGAATGAAGAAGAGAGAACAATGGTTGCCTTCCTCCATCACTCAGTCAGACAGCAATTTTCCTCGGAATTAGCCAACTGTGAACTGTATTATGCATCGCACCCTCCTCTCCGTAATCTTCTTGCAAAAGCCAACTTTTTTGGTTGCATTTTTGGCCAAAATCAAATTACTCAAGTTTCTTATTAGCACGGTGTGCGCCTTAATTGGCTCTTCTTGGTGCCGTAATCGCCTTCAACCTATACCAAGTTAAATGATTTCGATCTACTTGAATATACCTTCTAATCAAGGCTTTTGATCATATGTTACGTTTTTTAAATATTTAGTCTGCACTTCTAATTTAAGTGTTATTTAGGTTTATAAATTATGCTTTTGATCAACATTTAAAAACGTTGATTTATTTTTAAGAGTTAATGTCTATTCAAATTACAAAACATACATACCAGCCTTAGAGTCAGGTAAGGATTTATAGTTATTTGGAATGTGGTTTTAACATATAGCTTAAGCCTCTGTATCTTTTAAGGCATTTTCTTTTTCCTGGGTACGACCCAAGACAACATCCACCTCGCAATCCATCCCCTCAAAGAGAAAAATAAACAAAATAATAAAAATAAATTCCGAGTTGTATAGTTTCTCTTTCATAAATTTTCTTGAATGGAGCTCACGATGAGGGATAGAGAAAAAAAAGAAGAAAAGGAAGACCTCAATAAAGTTGCATCATGAACTCATTGATAAGGTTCTGGTTGGTCGTAGGAGAGTCAGGGATCAAATCACACCATGACCAGGGTTTGGGGGATGAGTTAATTATCCTATTCGAAGCCTATGAGAAAAAGGAGAAAAAATGAACAAATTCAAGGTGAATTAATAATGGAACTTATTGGATTAGTATTCCCTGCTCGAGTCAACTGAATCTGCCCAGATAAACCTCTGGCATGAACTCAATTCTTTGGTACAGGAAACTTCATGGTTTGTATTTTCTTATTTTTCCTTATTGGAGATACAAAAGCTTAATTCCTATGTTTTAGTTTCACTTGTACTGAAATAATGAATGCAGTAGAGCTTCAATCCGTTAAGGCTATGTTTGGTAGGAAAACCTTTATAAACCTTGTATTGGTTTCTCTGTCTTTTCCTTCTTCTCCCTACCTTTTCCTTCAAACCAAACATAGCCTAAAAGAAATAATAATAGTGGAGTCTTGTGCAATAGTTTTCTTCACTTTTGTTCTCTCTACACTCAGTTTCTTTACTCTAGGCTCAGTTAGGAGGAATACAAATACAAATATGTACGGTGCAAATACATACAAAATACAAAATTTTACACTCTACAATTTTGCATTTATACTCCTTCTAAACTGAGCCTTAGCAAATTCACAGGGTTTCGTTATCACATTGATGGTCCATTTAGCATGGCCACTCGTACACAGTCTTCGTAAGAAAGAAATGAGAATCAAAAGAAACCTTAGTTTTTATTCTTAAACACGTAAAAAAGACTAGTACATACACGAATACATGAACATCACAAGCCACCGTTGTCTTCTACCCTTCATAGCGAAGGAAGAACATCAACGGTTGTTTTATTACAGATATAATAGAAGGTAAAGTCAAAATTAAGGAGAGAGAGAGAGAGACGATTAATTAGTATGGCATCTAATGTTCTTTATGGGTATTGGCCACGTCCACCGCCATAGCCAGAACCATATCCAGAGCCACTGCCATAACCGGAACCATTTCCAGAACCTTCACCGCCTCCTCCTCCTCCACCTTGACCACTGCCATAACCTCCACCAACACCATGGCCAGATCCGCTGCCACTCCCTGAACCATATCCAGATCCACTCCCATTCCCGTTACCATACCCGCCTCCACCACCTCCTCCCCCACCACTTCCACCGGCAGCTCCTCCGGCACCGTATCCACTTCCACTACCCGAACCATAACCGGAACCATATCCACTACCATTTCCAGATCCACGTCCAGAACCTCCACCACCACCGCTTCCATACCCACCACCTGAAGCTACTCCAGATCCATAGCCGGAGCCGCTTCCACTTCCGGATCCGTAGCCTGAACCACTACCAGATCCTGACCCATATCCAGAGCCACCACCCCCACCACTTCCGTATCCTCCCCCTTGTGCCCCTCCATAACCAGAACCACTTCCTGAACCATAGCCGGAACCATATCCAGAACCTCCAGCCCCTCCCCCTCCTCCACTACCTCCACCTCCTCCACCTCCACTACCATAGGCTATAGACCTAGCAGCAGAGGAGAGCCCGAGGCTGAGTAGAACCAAGAATGCAACAGCAACAACTTTTGATCTAGCCATCTTGTACTATACAAGATATATATGGAGAAATGGGATAACTCAGTAAACCACTTGAAGCTCAAAGAGCAAACTTGAGAGAGCTGAGAACGATGCATAGCCATTGTAATGACAAGGTATTTATAGACAAAGTTTGGAAGCACGTCAAGGTGGCCAAGGACAGAATGGAATAGCACGTCTATCCTTGACTCGAAGGTGTCCAAATATTAATTGTTTACGACTTTGCCGTGTGGATGCGAACTATATCTATCCAATATCCATTTTTGTTTTGTTTTATTTTGGTGATGGCTAGCCGCTAGCGGGTCAACAGAATCCAGAAGAAGAAGAAGATTAGAAACCCCGGCAAACCATATATGATTATGAAAGATGGAAACAGCATGCATGAGAGTAATTCCTTCGCCTCTCTCATGGGCCTCACCAACTCCATGTCTCCATGCTCGTTACAGATGGCTTGGCCGTGTTGAAATTTAAACAAAGTGTCCGACCATGTATAAAGCAGTCTGAGTCTGATGAAATGCTATACTTCGAGTGGTTCCTGAGTACTCCACTGGTTACCATTCCAAAGCTTATGGCCGCTATTTCAGGCTTAGTAGCTAGTCCGGCCAAGCCTGGACGAACCCATTGGTTCCTTAACCACCTCCACGTATGTATCCTGGTCAAAAACCAGGCTTACTCTCTAGCCTAGAAAACAATTTCTAGCTTAGCTTCATAACTGGATAGACCCAAGAATGCTGCAACTATACACTTCTGTGCTTGGTCATGTTTTTCCCCTGTCCATGCTTGTAACCATGAAATGTATTGACAGCTGGCTCTTGAATGATATTCTACCACATTCTTTTGTTGACTATGTGTCTATGTCTATACTATACTCACAAAAAAAGTTAATTTAAACTAGCTTACACTATCAAAAACACGGAAATAGGTTAGAAAATGAAAAATCTTTCACCGGATCGAACGGTTTAGTTGTTCAACCATCTTATTAGTGATTCACCTACCAAATCAAAGGTTTCTATAAATTTCTGGGTTAAACATAAAATAGAACTGAACAACTGACCGGCTCCCGGGTCAAATGGTCTGACAGCCTGGTCCGGTCTGATTTCTAAACAGTGCATTGAATGACACTCTTGTGATAACTTCTTTCAGTAATTTCTCGGGAGGCGGGAGCAGCTCAGCGAAAGCAACTGAACTAATAATTTAGCGGTTCAACCCCAAACCAATTAGGATTAGATTTGTTAGGGCCCAGTTTGCGAGCCAAGGTGGACCATGTAAATGGAATTTGACTTTGTTGAATGATAACATTCATTTGCATATGGAGAGTTTACTATCCATTTGCTTTGTTGACTATCAATCAAATCAACGATCGATATCAAAATAAAAAAGTATGGTTACGAGGTCAATTTTCTGTCACCACCAGATTCGCCGCTTCTCTGGTCTCATCGTATCAAAGTACACGATAATATTGCACGCACACCAATTCACCAACCACACATATATCTCAAACGACGACGACGTCTCTCAGAATTAATGCACAGATATCGATTCACCAGTTCACCATTATATTATAAGGTTAGTGGTTGTTGGTTCCTGTTCTAAGTCTCATGGCGCCAATTTCGGGCCTTGTACCGAGAGTTAGAACTGCTCGCGTGGGCTTCGGATTCAACTTTACATTGTATTGGGTTCAGGTTTCAGGTCAGTTTAATTAAAATTATGCAATGTTTTAAAAATTGATATGGAATCGGATTGGTTTTGGGGTCAGTGGTTCTACCGTTTGATTTGTATAGTTAATTCATTTTAAATTTAAAAAATATCAAATAATTAAATTTAAAGGCCAAAAATTATTGTTCACGTCGAATGAGTCAACGATTCAATTGTTTCGGTCAATGGGTCGTTGGCCAAGTTATAATGGTTTTTGGCCAAATGGCCAAAGGTAAAACAGAACTGATTGTCTAAACGATTTCCATGCCAAATGATCTAAGTGTCTAGGTCAATGAAGATTCTAAAACACTAAAATTTTGACAAAAGTTGAGTTTGATCAATGAAAATATGTCTATTGAGATTTGAGAGTCCGACCAGGCCTGAACTGATCTAATGCCCATTGGACACATAATCCAACTCAAGCCCCTTTTGATCCTTTCAGACAATGTTGTGAGACTACGGTTGGACTAAAAACCAAAATGTTGCTCCATGAATCAGAGTTTTTGGCTTAATCATGCAATTAATTTGCTCAACTTGTAAAAAATGTCATTTAACTGAAACCCACATTCTTGGATTTAATGGTTCAACCATCCAATCCGGTTGATTCTTCCAACACTAGCATCAAATATATTCTCTTCTATTTTACTGCCCTGTCAGCCCTATGAAACAATAGCCTATAGTTAGAATAAATCTACCAAGGACCCTGAATAAAAACTGGACCTGAGGGTCCGTAATTTTAGACCCATAACCAAACCAGTCGGTTCATAGCACAATTGGGTATAATTTGATGGGTCCGATTATAATAAATCTACTAAAAATATTTTATATATATAATATCAATTTATTTGATATTATATATATATGTATATGACTTCTCGACCCATGGTTGGGACCATGACTTCTACATTGGCTTTCTATTCATTTGGATGACATTCTATCCGATTCTTCTGTTGATAGGACTTGACAAAAAGATTTAGAGTACATTGGCTTTCCATTTGGATTTTAATCCTCTATTTTGAGTCTGGATCTCGTGTCAACAATTACGTTCTCACATCCTTCCAACCAGATCTAACATTGCACATTTCATACATGGCTGGTCCCAGTTGTATGGTGGGTCCTAATCTCATACTAAGATGTGCAAGATCATGTCGGAAGGGTGTTGGCATGTGCTTTGTTGGAAGGAGATCCCAATTACTTCCAAATGATTTTCAATGCTCCCCACAGAGCACTCTTCATACGTATCAATCCCAACACATTTCTGATGTACATCTTAAACATCTTTCATGCTTGTATGGAAGGTTTATAAATCTGAATCGGACAACAAACCGGTTAGGGTGTCTGGTTCCCGGGTCGAACGGTCCGATTGTTTGAATCGAATGGACAGCCTGTTTTGAAAAAAATAAAGAACGGCCAAACCGTTGGATGGTTTGAACGGTTTGAACAATTCGATCGCCCGGATCTACGGTTTTCTTACCAAATCAACAGGTTGTAGCGAAATAACAGTTATGAGATAAAATGGAACCGATTACCAATTACTATCATTGAAGAGATTCTCTCTCAATACACAGATGTAGCATGAGGTTAGTGGGGAATATCCCGTAGAGGACCTGAGTTCCTTCAAAACACTTAAAAGACACCCACCTATCTCATCTTGCTTAATCTTCATTCTACAACTTCCGCGTCCGATGGGATAGCTCTGAAACTGATCATTCAACATATAGACTTCCAAGTTCCAAGTTATCTGACCCAAATCTAGTTCAACGTGGTGTCGCGGAAACCTAAATGATCGATAATGGGTAGAGAAAATTGAGTATATATCTAGGATAGTCTAGAATAACAATTTGAGATGCTGGAGATTTAGACTTTGTTGCGTGATAACGACCACTCTTCACTTCACCTATCTCGTCACATTACGCACAAATTGGACTCACACCGATTCACCAATCAACCATATTAAAATGGGAGAATGACGGTCATAAGTACATGATATTGAGTACATGTCTTTGACTCTTAATTTGTTTAATACGTAAAATTCCGCATTTCATGCAACTTGGAATTATTATAGAATTGACTGACCTCTTTATTTACTCGCACTCGTTTATTATAATAAATAAAGGGAATATTTCAATTTAATACCTTGAACTTTGCGATAGTGTTAAGTTAGTATCCGACCTTTAAAGGTGTCATTGCAGTATTTAAACTTTCAAAAAATGTTAAATTGGTCCCTATCTTAATCGATTGTTCAATTATTTATTTAAAATGTTAAAACTATCTTTCAAAAGAATATAAACTGGTTGAGATTAACAAGAGAAAAAAAGTACATATTTTCACACAGAATCACTCACCGTGACATCGAAACAGAGAAAAAAAAATAAATTTTATCCAAAAAATGATTTGCATACAAAATTTGTCAATCGTGCTTCCTTTTGATTTAAGAGAAAACGATGGGATTTATTGCATATTTAGGGTTTCAACTTTCACCAAATTTCTGCAATGGAGAAAAAGAAAACGAGAGAGCATATTACATGAGGAGGGATGTCAAACAGACATGGGACAGACGTTGCCATGTCATTGAGTTAATAGGAAGGGCAGTAAAATGTGGGTGAGTAAGAAATTTAGCTCTAGTCTATGACTGTGGATTCTTTGTTAGGTTTATATTAGGATCCTACACGCCTTTCTTTTGAGGCATTAATTACTTTTTCTGGGAGCACAACATCCACCTACCAATCCATCCTCTCAACAAAGTTATATCAAGAATTTATTGATAATGATAAATATGATAGTTAAAATTCAAGGTGTAATTAATAACAATGGAGCTTGGATAAGCATTCTCTATTCGAGTCAACTGAATCTGTTCAGATAAAAGTTTGAGCTTGGACATTAACTCAATTCTTACACGGGAAATTAAGGCTTCTTAGAGCTTATCCCAAACATGTTGAGTCCGAGTATGTTTTCTTTTCTTCCCTTCACTCCATTACAAGAAACAGTAATAAAGGAGTATCGTTCATGAGTTTTCTTTACTTTTGTTCTCTCCATTCAGCACAGCCAATTTGTACACAATCTTATATGCATCATAAGAACAAAGAAATGAGAACCGAAAGAGATCTTACTTAATTTATTCTTAATACACATTGGAAACACAAGTACATGCAGGATTACATGCATATAATCACAATCCGTTGTTGTCTTCTTCCTTTCATACATGATACGCCAATAGGGCAAGAGAAGAAAAGCAACGGTTGTTTTATTATAGGTAGAAGACAAAGTTAGTCCATCTTAGAGAGAGAGAGAGAAGAGAGAGGGTTGTATTTGTATAGCATCTGATAGCTAGGTCCTTTACGGGTATTGGCCACGACCACCACCATAGCCAGATCCATAACCAGAACCACTACCATAGCCGGAACCATTTCCTGAACCTCCACCACCACCTCCTCCTCCTCCTTGACCACTACCATAACCTCCACCATTTGCACCTCCACCAACACCATGGCCAGATCCACTACCGCTTCCTGAACCATAGCCAGACCCACTCCCATTCCCACTACCATAGCCGCCTCCACCACCTCCTCCCCCACCACTTCCATAACCACTTCCACCGGCAGCTCCTCCGGCACCGTATCCACTTCCACTCCCCGAACCATACCCACTACCATTTCCGGATCCACGTCCAGAACCTCCACCTCCGCCGCCACCACCTCCACTTCCATACCCACCACCTGCAACTACTCCAGATCCATAACCGGAACCACTTCCACTTCCGGATCCATAGCCAGAACCACTACCAGATCCTGATCCATACCCGGAACCACCTCCACCTCCACCTCCACTACCCCCACCCCCACCACTTCCGTACCCTCCCCCTTGTGCCCCACCATAACCAGAACCGCTGCCTGAACCATAGCCGGAACCATATCCAGAGCCATTGCCCGAGCCGGCCCCTCCACCACCTCCACTACCTCCACCTCCTCCCCCTCCACTACCATAGGATATAGACCTAGCAGCAGAGGAGAGCCCAAGACTGAGTAGAACCAAGAAAGCAACAGCAACCGCCTTGGACCTAGCCATCTTTGTATCTAAGAAGGGAATTGGGATCACTCGGTAAACTACTTCAAGCTTAGACAGTAAACTTGAGAAAGGTGAGATCGATGCATTGCCAATGTAATGAGATGGTATTTATAGACAAAATTTGGAAGCACGTCAAGGTGGCGAATGACAGAGTGGAGTTCCCGCAGTCTCTATCTCTATCCTTGATTCGATGGTGTCCCGTTGTTTACGACTTTTCCTTATAGCTAGTAGCAACTCGATAGCCTACATGTTACCTCTTCAATTTTCTATTGCTTTCTTTTGTTTTATTATAGTGATCGCTAGAAGGTCAAACAGAACCCCAAAGAAAAAACCCCAGCGAACCTTGGAGAAAAGAAAACGAAGGAGGGCTAATAAATTTTTAGTTCTAGGTTGCCACCGGGAGATTCGCCGCTTCCGATGTTGGGTGCTTGCATTCCTACGTCTCATGGGATTCACCAACTCCCACCATGTTAATGCTTGTTACAGATGGCTTGGTCGTGTTGAAAAAACAAAGTGTCTAAGTCTAACTATGAATGGTTACTGACTCCATCACTCCACCGATTATTATCACAAATCTTATTGCCTCCATTTCAGACTTAGTACTCAGTTCGGCTAGAACTGAACCAACCCATTGTTCCTAAAAGACTTGTATAGCCTGGTCAGAAACCAGTCCTACCGCTGTAATCCTACTCTCTCTCTCTCTAGTCTAGCAAACAATAGCTAGCTCATAGCTCAATAAAGCCAAGAGTGTAGCAACGATACCATCTTATGCACGGTCATCTTTTCCGGCCCCTAGTCAATGCTTGTAACTTGTAACCATGATATGACTGTCTTATGCATGGTCATCTTTTTGCATTCGGTTAATATTTTTATCTGATTATTCTGTTGACTTGACTCAGTAAAAAAGTTTAAACTTTAAAGTAGCTTACACTATGAAAACAAGGAAATAGGTTAGAAAAAGAGGATATCACTTCTTTCCATTTATATGTATATCCTGGATCTTCAAAATCCACCACCCAACTTCATCTTTATTAATTTAATCTTCTCTCTTCCGCGTGTTATGAGATAATTAACTATGGATATTCATCATTCAACTAATAGGTACCACGTTAACTTACCCAATCTTAAGTTGGTAGAGTAATTAAGTTTCGATTACACCAAAGCTCTATCTGAATCTATATATAGTTTGTTAGTGGAACTTCAGTCAATAAAATTATAAAATCAGGCTTGACTCGGCCTCTCCTACCCACAAATAGGGGTGTCAATGGACCAGTTTTGGGTTTGATCCAATCTGATCCAAGCCTTATCAAATTAGTTTTGGAGGGTGCATTATAATTGCTGGATTGAACTAAATCCAAAATAAATTGTCAGTACTTTTATTGGTTTGAGTTGGCCCTAAACCAAAACCCAAATAGTTTGATTGCCAAACCCTACCGATTTGAAACCATCGAAATTCGAAACTGAAACTGTCAGGCAGATCTTCTCTTCGACGATCTGAAGTAACTCTGTAAATCTAGAAGACTGGAACCAGGATTGTCTCAGCCTCTGGCAATCATTCTCTTTGGCAGCTCTTCTGTTCATCAATTTGAAGAAACTCTGGAAATCTAGAAGACTAGAACCAGGATCCTTCGCTCTCTAGCAAGCATTTTCTCCTTTGCTTCAGGTTTCTCTCTCTCTCTGATTTTTTTTTGGTTCTATTTTTGGGTTTCTTTTGATAGATTCAAATATTCTTCTAATGTCACTCATGCCTCTATGCATTTGCTGGATTTACCACTCAATATTGAAACTCATTGTCAGATCCTTTCCAACTCCCTCTCTATTCCCGTGCATTTGCGGTTTGGTGATATAATTTTTGTTTATTTGTTTTACTTATTGTTATTTCATTTAATTTGTTTATTGATTCGTTGGCTATATCGTTTATTTTCATGTTTTAGTTGTTTTATTTGGATTTGAAGTGGACCATTTGACGTCTCTTATTGTTCCAGATATTTAATGTTCTATTTGATTTGATGTGACATTGAAAATGCAAGCAATTCTAAAGATGTCAATGAAACATCTGTGGCATCAAGTTCTAGTCGAAGGAGGACTAGATCTAAAGCTTGGAAATACTTTATAAGAATAAGATTGGATTCCGGGGAGGAGAAAACTGTTTGTATATATTGTGGAAAACAATATTTGGGAGTAGTAAAGAGACAAGCCACTTGTTGAGTCATTTACCAAGATGTCCTAAAATGAAGGAAATGTGTGCTAGTGAACAACAAGCTTAAGTGGAGTTTAAATTTAACCAAGATAGGAGCAAAATGGAATTAGCAAAGATGATAATGAGACATGGGCATCCATTTAGCATAGTTGAAGTAGAATTTTTCAAATATTTTTTAATAATCTTCAGCCATCATTTAGGTTTGTTTCTAAAAATATAATAAAGAATAATGTCATAAAGATTTACTTGGATGAAAAGGAGAAGTACAAATACTTTGATGGTTTGGATTGTCGGATTAGCTTAACCACTAATATGTGGACTTCGGAATAGAATTTAGGGTATTGCTGTTTAACAACACATTTTATAGATGATGGGTGTGAGTTGAAGAAGAATGTTATTGCGTTTATGGCAGTTGAGTATCCTCATGGTGGAAACACTCTGTATGAAGTTGTTATGGAGAGGTTGTTGACTTGGAACATTGATAAAAAAATATGTTCTATAATAGTTGACAATGCCTCTAACAATGATGTTACAGTAGGGAGCTTAGGAATCGGTTTTGTGTTAAGGGTTTACTTCCATTAAATGGTGACCTATTTCATGTGAGATGTGTTGCTCATATCTTCAATCTTATTGTGCAAGATGGATTGAGAGAAATATCACCATTGTTGCATAAGATTCGAAAAAGTGCTAAATATGTAACTAACACCCCATAAGAAGAAAAAAATTGACAATGCAAGAATCCAAGCAAAAGCACAACATAAGAGAGGGGTGGTTGTTGGTTGTCCAACGGGATGGAACTCCACATATGACATGTTGGACATAGCTTTAGAGTTGAAAGAAGCATTTAGTTGACTAGTCGAGATCAACCATGATTATAAGATTCTATCATCTGATGAGAAATGGGAGATGGGTTCAATGGTATGGGAATATTTGCAAGTTTTTTACATTTCCACAAAACACTTTTCTAGTACTACTTCTCCAACCTCAAATGTTTTTTTTCTTGATATTTGTACAATCAATCTTCTGATGCTTCTGTGGCTAGATAATGAACATGAGTATGTTCATTCAATGACAAATATAATTAAGCAAAAATTTGATAAATATTGGGATGATTGTTCTTTGGTGCTTGCGATTGTAGTTGTATTTGATCCCGGGTTCAAGATGGAGATTGTAACATATTACTATAATCTCATTTATGGAGAGACTATTGAGAGACATGCCATAAGTGTTATAAAGGCAATGAATGACCTATATTTAGAGTATGTGGGTTTTGATACAAAGGATAAATCATTTGCAGGCTCTAGTAATGCATCTCAACCATTGAGGATTCGTGGTGTTGATTTTTTGTACGGTTTTGATTGGTGGTAGACCGAAGAGCATGTAGAATGTTGTTTACGAACTCAAAAGTCAAAGTTTGATTTTTATCTTGAAGAAAAATTGTTTCCTAGAGGTGAAGAGTTTCATATTTTGATATTCTAGAGAAATTAATGGTCCCAAGTTTCCATAACTCTCTAGATTGGTATGCGATATTTTGGCAATTCTAATATCTACTATATCATTTGAGAGAACATTCAGAATTGGGGGTAAACTAGTGGATTAATATCGTATTTCATTACTTCCAGAAACAGTGGAGGATAGTTTGTGGGCAAGACTGATTAGAAGCTCCAACTACAAAAAGCAAGTTAAAAAATGAATCTTGAAATAGTTGCTCTCTCTCCTATATGTTTCTGTTTGTTTATGTTTTTATTTCTAATAAGTGTTTTTGGTTGTGCATTATTATGTTTTAGAATTGGATCTTGAAACAATTGCTACCTCTCCTGTATGTGTGGCTTCCACAGTTGACACTAATTGAACATGTAAGTTATGACAAATGGTCTACAATTAATTTATTTGATTTACAAAATGTTCATATTTATCTAATTTGACTAAGCAAATGATTTATTTTAGGATATTGGAGCATATGCCATGCATCTAGGTAGGACATTTTTGCTTTAAATTCTGGTGTAAGGATTTCCACTAGTGTAAATGAATGAGAGTTGAAATATTCTGAGTGTAAATTCTAGTTAATTTTGCTTTAAATTTGATTTCTGATTATCTATTTGTCAAAAATAATTTGTGGATAATTGCTGCACCCACAACACCCATCTAATCTTATTGTGCTTTGTTGGGTTTAAGCTTTCTCTGAAATTGTTGCACGTAAATTTTGCTTTCTGAAGCAAAATGTCCATGAATTTTAATCTATTTATCACCTCTGCAAACATCATTATTTCTGCAGTCATCTGTGATCAAAAATAGTTTATGGACAATATTCTTTCCTTGACTATGGTTAGTCATGTTCATTTGGTGCAGAAGTCCCAGATTCAGATTTGGATCAACACGGTGTTAGATCCAGCATCAGATCAAACTCAAGCCAGTTGTAGCTGAACCTAAGGCCTATTGGTGGATTCTGTAACTTCGCGAACCTGCATTGAAAACCTTGAAAGAAGAAATTATAGCTAGAAAGTTTGCATATAATACATGAATGGTTCTTATTTTAAAAATATGGAACCAGAAATTTGTTAATTTTTAATATTACAAACTTATATAGTTTTAAAACATTTATAATTTTACATATATATATATATGTGCAAATGTTTAATATATGATAATTGATAAACATAAATTATGACAAATTCTTTACTTGGTTCCTAATCATACACAAACCATTCCCGTATCGTGTTTCTATCGAACAATTGTTTACTATGGGGAAATATGATCTAAAACAAGAACTAGTGGCCTATGAATCGATATGAGATCTTGACAGGAAGCAAAACCCATGAATTGGATCGCTGTTTTCTAAGGAGGTGTTGACAATTTAGTTAGTTTTGCTTTTGAAAACAAAAAAACAAAAGCAACTTAGATTGTTGATGTGGGATGTGGCAGTGTTGTTTTTGTTTTTGCCCAAGAGAGTGTTTGACAACGTGGTTGATAACTTGATATAGATTAGCTATATAATTAATTCTTTCACATTGATTACGGTTGAGAAGACAATTACGATTAAACACAGAACCACTAACCCCAGTTGAGCGTGGCCTAGGAAGTTGAGCATATATATCCACCAGAGCTTTCTCTTTTATTAACATTTAATTAATTTTTAAAAGCACACAACGTAAAGAAAAATGAGCCTTAGAATAGGAGAAAGAAAACCCTAGAACATGAATGACCCATCTAGCCCACGAGCTTGGCCTAGTTGTATTAGGTTTTAGCTTGGGTAAGCTTTGAGCGGGTCATATTTATTTATTTGTTTATTTCTGTGTAAAAGAAAAGATGAATGCCGTTAATACTTTAATTTTGGAACTGATGGCTGTTATTTGCATGTTTAATACTAATTAATATTTGAGAAGAATTTGCCTTTTCATTTGGGGTGTAAAAAAATTGCAAAAGAGGCATGAACTAGTTTATTTAGATAATACATAAGAAGAGGAACCTTCTATACAACTGAACTGAGTGCACAAGCATATCACAGGTCAAATGGTCTTCTCCAATTCGATCATAGTGGTAGAAATGGAGGGGAGCGAACATTCGACAGTGATCTTATTACATGTAATGTAAGTAAAGAAAAAGCACCATTGTTCAGACCTTGATATATTATTTTGTATGAGACTTGCATAAGCATTCTATGCATGTCCACCACCATTGCCAGACCCATAACCAGAACCGTATCCAGAGCCACTACCATTGCCGGAGCCTTTTCCAGAACCACCACCTCCTCCTTGACCACTCCCATAACCTCCTCCACTGGCACCTCCACCAACACCATAGCCAGACCCGCTTCCACTACCTGAGCCATAGCCAGATCCACTCCCATTTCCACTGCCTGAGCCGCCTCCACCACCACCTCCTCCACCGCTTCCATAACCATGTCCACCTGCTCCTCCAGCACCATATCCACTTCCGCCCCCAGAACCATATCCACTACCATTTCCAGCTCCATGTCCAGAGCCTTCACCTCCACCTCCACCACCTCCACTTCCATATCCACCTCCTGCAGCTACTCCAGATCCATAACCTGAGCCACTGCCACCTCCGGAACCATATCCAGAGCCGCTACCAGATCCAGACCCATATCCGGATCCACCACCACCTCCACCACCCCTACCACTTCCATACCCTCCTCCTTGTGCCCCACCATAACCGGCACCACTCCCAGACCCATAGCCTGAACCGTAGCCAGAACCATGGCCCGATCCACCCCTACCACCACTTCCACTACCTCCCCCACCTCCCCCTCCACTGCCATAGGCCATAAACCTAGCAGCAGAGGAGAGCTCAAGACTAACTAAAACCAACAACGCAAGAGCTAGAACTTTGGATCTCATCATCTTTTACCTAAGATAGGACCGGGTTGGTTTATCACCGGCTCAAACTAAAAGCAAAGAATTTGAGAAAGCTGAGAACGATTGATGTGTAGCGGCTGTAGCCATTGCAAAGGACCAGGTATTTATAGACAGAACTTGAAGAGCACATCGAGGCTGTGAGTGAACTGGACACTGAAGGAAAATTGCCCACGGTCTCATCTCATTTCAATTTTCAAGACTTATTAGTGTCCCATTGTTTATGACCTCGCGGTGTAGTGGCATCTCAGTGTTCTCATTGGAGCTTCTGGACAATTCTCTATCGCTTTCTTTTGTTGACTCAAAGTCAAAACTCCACATAAAGAAACGAACTTGAGTGATTAATGAAACTAGAAAACAACATATGAACCTAATTTTCTATGCCATAAGTGTGCTCCCCACTTTCCCTATTGCATTTCCGCGTCCAATGGGATTCATATACACCGCCTCACCAAACCCCACCAAGTCTTTTACTTGTCACAAGACCGTATAGAGAAAAAATAAAGTGTTTATTGTCTATGATTATCCTAGTTAGTGCTTACTTTCCCATCTTCATGCAATATTTTTCTTCAGTTCAGATTGTGCACCACTCGGCTAGGCCAATTACCACCCTTTCTCCATCTCCCCTCCTAACCTACCGGAAAATAGCCTGACACACTAAGGAGTAGGAGAAACCAAGTGCGCAACGTCTCTGCCTTATTCATCTGGCCGTGTTGTATACTTTTATGTCCTCATCCATGCTTATTAATTATGTAGACCTTGACGTGTAGTAACAATCTGCTTCCATGCATTTTCATGATATTATTGACTACAGAGTCACAAAAACACTTGATCAAAACTATATAAAAGCATGAAAAAAGGCCAAGAAAAAGTCGACACCAGACCACTTGCTTTAATTTCAAAGTCTGGATGGTTCGAAAAGTCCTTGTCCAAATTACTTCTTAGTTTAAGTGGGAATGCTCAAAGTCTTAAAGGGGGTGCTGCAAGCCTACACTTTGCATTTCCACTAATGCTCAGTTTGGAAGGAGTACAAACAAATATGTTGAGTGTAAAGCCTTGTATTTTGTATCATTTTGTGTGTATTTGTACTGTACATATTTGTATTTGTATCCTTTCCAAACTGAGACTAAAGCCCTATCTCACTATCTGCTCATATATCCCACTTGAAAATGAAGATAAAGAAAGAGGCTTAATTAATTTATTAGTGCTTTGAAACCCATAAAATTCAGGTCTGCTAGCCAAGAAATTGAGTCATGTCTTGACTAGTTATCCGGACTTGACAAGCTAGCCAGCCATTAACTCATTCTACGAATTATGTTTCAGGTCAAGCTGGACCATAGCTAGCCGAGTTCTGAGCTTATTCGTAGGTTAACTCCTAACCCATATAGCAAAAATAGTTATAGCAATGAGCAGGATTATGGATACACCCAACCCTTTAATGGAGGGATGCGTGCCCTATGGCTATGGTGTTTGGTACTGAAGGAGATTGAACTGGAGGAAAGAAGGAATTAATGTTAAGATATTAGAAAATCATCGACGGTTCGTATTGATTATAAAAATTATATTAGCATAGATGATCAGTCAAATTGTCAAGTCCTTGTTTCATTGTTTGATTTGTATTGTTGGGGCTTCAACTTCAAGCTTTGTATAACTCTTTACAAGATGAAAACGTCCCAAAGCATTGTACTCCTTCCAAACTGAGCATAATGGGCGAGCCTGTATACACTTAACAAAAAATATATAACAACAATGATATGACGATGTTGATTAAGTTCAAAATTGTACTTATATTTGTGACCAAGAACTGGACACCTAGTAAGACATTTGAACCATATATATTATATATTCTTCTAATACAAACCTTTGCCCGATTTTGAATTATTCATGCCTTCCGAAAGAGAGTGAGAGCGAATGTCACTAACTAGCTTTAAGGCATTAAATAATAGCCATACCGCTTGTGGGTGTTTGTAAGTCAATAATCCGGCCAATATGAAAATGAAGTGTGCAGATCAAATCAGTTTCAGAGTTTCAGACTTAATCTAGAAATTAAAACGACCACAGCTTTTAATCTAGTGGAGGCAAATCAAATCATCCTGAACTGGAAGCAGCAGTGACTCGTTTTCTTTGTTCCATTCTTTTCAGGATTTTTATCCTTTATTTATTATTATCGTTCTTTCTTTCTTTCTTTCTGTGTTCTTTTGACTTCATGGCAGAAGCCAGAAGATAACAAAGTGGCATCCGAGTGCACGAAGTGAGTCATCAGTTGTCACCAGATGCATCTGTAACCACACCAACAAAGTCTCAAACAAGGGGAATTTGGGATCGAATACACACCCACCGCCATTTCCTACCAACCCACCACGAATGGTTGCCTCCACAATGCTGTTTATAAATACCCAAACATACCTGAAACGTCTTATGCATTCAGCTCTCGCATCATTTGCTTAAATCCAATTCC
Organism: Nelumbo nucifera; assembly: GCF_055504915.1. Classification (NCBI taxonomy): domain Eukaryota; kingdom Viridiplantae; phylum Streptophyta; class Magnoliopsida; order Proteales; family Nelumbonaceae; genus Nelumbo; species Nelumbo nucifera. The sequence continues at coordinate 36,067,980 of NC_142653.1, read as the reverse complement.
AAGCTATTCTATCTGAGTAGAAGATGGTCAAATCAAAAGTTGTAGCGGTTGCTTTCATAGTTTTACTTAGTATTGGGCTCTCCTCTTCTGCAAGGACCGTAATACACGGTAAGGGAGGAGGTGGTGGTAGTGGTGTTGGTGGTGGTGGTGGGGAAGGTTTAGGTGGTGGGTCTGGCTATGGCTCAGGCAATGGTTCCGGGAGCGGAGGTGGTCATAGTGGGGCACAAGGGGGAGGTTATGGAAGCGGTGGGGGTGGTGGAGGTGGAGGTGGCTCTGGGTCAGGGTCTGGTAGTGGCTCTGGTTATGGCTCTGGGAGTGGTAGTGGCTCTGGTTATGGATCCGGAGTAGCTTCAGGAGGCGGGTATGGAAGTGGTGGTGGTGCTGGTGGTGGAGGTGGACATGGATCTGGCAGCGGCAGTGGTTATGGTTCTGGAGGTGGCAGTGGTTATGGTGCCGGGGGAGGAGCCAATGGTGGAGGGTATGGCAGCGGTGGAGGCAATGGAGGAGGAGGGGGCGGGGGTTCCGGAAATGGTGCTGGCCACGGCAGTGGCTCTGGATATGGGTCCGGCTATGGGTCAGGTTACGGCGGGGGACATGGCCAAATCCCTTAAAGGACCTAATGGTTTGTCACGTCCAAATCCCTATCAAGCAATTTCCTCTTTACTTTTCACGTAGTAAGTTGTTGTCCTATAGTCATCACTCACCGTTTATCTGCATGCTTATCTTATGTACATGTTTATGTGGCTTAATTGTCACCATCTATTAAGAAAATAAATCTTACTTTCGTTGATCTATTTCTCTTCATAAAATCTCTTCAAGGGTTTCAAGTTTGCACACAGAGGAATGCTGTAAAAGTAAAACAACTTTGCCATGGATATGGTGAAACCCATGAGAAAAAACATGAGACACCCAGCCACAATTTGGCATTAGCCATTCAGCTAGGGGACGAGATCTTCTGCAAGCAAAAACTCTATATATACTCTGCAAGTGTTTCGCAATTCGCACTGAATCTCCTGCTTCAGAGATTCACAATATCTCACCATGGTCATGCGTATTTTTTAGAAGATTTTTTTGTAGTTCTGACAGTTAAAAGATGTATTGAGCTTTTGACATAAGATCTGGGCAGCCCAAAGACAATTTGGTAGATGCGTGTCTTTTCGTGTGCTGCCCGCATTTTTCTGCACAAAATTAAAATGTTAAAGATGTGGGAAGCTTCATTTGAAGCTTCCAGAAATCAGCCCGAAATGGGCTTTTTGTGCCTTTTCGGTGCACCATCTTTTGGCGACTAGATTCTCCATGAATCAAATGGGAATAGACCAAAAATCAGTTTTTCTAACTTATAAACAACCGAAAGACCACACAGAAAGACACGTCAAAAGAGCTAAAATGTATTCAATTGGCCAGTTGGCCTTGAATGCACGAGCCCAATAGTGTTGTAAGATTGTAGCAAATTTTGAGCCGAAATGAGCCACATAAATAACGTAGCTTATAAATGAGGGACCTTAATCATACCGACCCTTGTATATATAGCACATGTTGCAACCGGAACATATCACACTACCTTTGAAAAATATAAAAAATATACGTATTTTCACTGTAAATACAATCAAAATTACAAAGTATAAACCGTAAGTTGAGGTCAAACTTGGCCCAAGCTCTTGTATAAGTTGTATTTGCCTCTTGGGTTTAGCCTGGCTCATCATATTTGGTACATTCATCCCACCAGTTGTAAGTAACATAAAAGCCCATATACGAAGGCCCACAATTTCGAATCTAAGCTTAGACCAAATTGAGCCCAGTTTAGAAAACAATAACTTGCTCATTTAAAAATTCCCAAAGAATCAGTTGAGCTAGTCTGGAATCATTTGCAAACACAATTGTCCATAAGACAATAAACCCAGAGTATCTATTTTAGTATTTCTACTAGAATTAGGATGGTATCAAGTTGGAAAGATTAGATTGGGTTAAGGGGCAACCCATGCCTAACCCTAACACTGGGCCCCCGCGCTAGGCTGAGTCCAACCGTCCAAGTAAGGGGATGCCAAAGCTCACTACTAACATGGGCGCAACCCAACTTAAACCGTAGAACCTCTATCCAGGTCCAGGTATGGTAGGTAGGGGTGTCAATTAGATTGGGTTTAGTTCAATCCGAAATGTGAGTCCATTACAAATGGACCGTGTCCAAATGCAATGTAATGAATATTTAAACCATTTTGGACGGTTCAATCTGTTCAATTTTGTTTTAATTTAGATTGATTCTAACCTCTGGTCTATTGACACCTATATTTTCATCTTCTCTCAATGGACTAGATATTTGCTCAATCCAATCCAAGCCAATATAAATTCATTACAAATAGATCCGGTCCAATCCAATGCAATAAATATTTGGACCATTAAGTCTGCACTGGTTCAATTCAATATATCTTGTTGATCCATTCAATCAGTCCAAATTGATTTTAACCAATCCATTGACACCGTTAATCGTAGGGATAGGGTGCACCTGATCAAGAGTCTCGCGACTAAGGGATCTTCCATCAGTGTTTTTGAGGATTGGAAGTTTGGAACCTACCCATTGGATGTGTCCCACATAAGAGATTAACCAAATCAAAATTCAGCTTAAAATATGATTGCATTGGTACATTTTTTGTAATTTGTATATATTGTGGATAGACAAGGTGTGAAGGTCCAAAAGTATTTAGCTGTTTATCCTTTTGTCTGAAGGACACCATACTGCAATACTCTAGCAATGTTTTAAAAACCATCTATGTGGTCTCAAAAATGGGCCCAATTTACAATTGACTATAGGCTTGTGTAGTTGTGGATAGTCCTGGACCCCTGGATATATTGTAATAAAAATGGGCTTAAGTCAGTGAAGATGAGGCGATAAATTGCTACTGGGCTTCTAATTACAGGCTAGAATTTGTTCTTAAGGCCAATGTAAAGCCCAGATTATTTTGGGCCAGTGCAGAAAAGACGCGGAATGCTGATGTCTGTGTTGGCCTCAACTTGAACTCTGTCCATTCGTGCCAACTGAAGATTGTCAGCCATTGACAAGCTAGATACCTTATGGATGGCAGATCAAAAGGTCCTTAACGCCTAGCAGAGGGTGCCCATAACAGAAGCGCACCAGCTTAGAGCTTGTATACCAAATAGGTTGTTATGTTTTGCCACGAAGGCACAGTTTGAAAGAAGTAGAAATACAAATATGTACAGTGCAAATGCATACAAAATAATACAAAATGCAAGATTTTACACTCTACATATTTGTATTTCTACTCCTTCCAAATTGAGACGAAGGAACATCGAAAAGCAAGTCTTTTTTGCTTTCCACCAAATTACCCGGAGGATAGATAGTTAATGGACTCTGAAAGCCCAATTCCCAATTCAATAACGAATCCGATTATTCCAGATCAGATTTGCATTTGCTTAATAATTAATTGGATACGAATTTAATTGATTAAAATCTAAATCTGATTAAATATTATTATTTTATGTATATATATGCATGTATAAATCAAAATTAACTATGTTTTAATTTATAATTTTTCTTTTGTCATTTTTAGCACAATAACTTGGATGTGGTTTAAATGGGAATAATCGAACATATTGGTTTTCAGATCAGATTTTAATCCAAAGGTTTAATAATCAAATCGGATGTAGGTGTCACGGGATTCTTCTATCTGAATCCAATCCGCTTATAACCTTAAGATCCATAAAACTAAAATTTTATTTAGCTCTCTTTGAGTAGGTTTTACAAGGTTTCATTTTGTGTAAGTGACGAGAGTACCCTTTAGAACAGATGGTGCAACAGATTCAACTGATTCAAAAATAAACTCTGACGATTAAAAGCTAATGAAAGTAAATCCCCACATCATTAGTAAGAGTGGTAGGGAAATTATGCTAATATAACTCATCACCAAAGATTCAAGGGTTAATCTTAGGGGTGAGCAAAAAAATTGAAATACTGAACTGACCAAAATCGAACCGAAAAATTGGTTAATCAAATCGGTTGGTTCGGTATTTTTAAAAAATCAAAGGTACCGGTTCAATTTTGGTTAATCAATATAAAAAATCGGTGATTAATCGAACCGACTGATATACATATATTTCTATATATTTTGTATATATTTATGTATATTATATATTATATATATTTATATATTTATATATTTTATATATTATAAATTAATAAATATGCATTATATATGTAAATATACATATTTATAATGTATTATATATTATTTATTATTTAAAATATAATATTTTTTATATATTTATAATTTTTTATTATATATTTTTATAATAAATATTATAAAAATTAAAAAACCAACTAACTAACAAACTAAACCAACGGTTAATCAAATCGGTCAATCAATTAATCGACTGGCTTCGATTCGATTTGAGTTACCGATTTTCTAAAAACCGATAATACCAATTCGGTTCAAAAAAGCACCCCATGGTTCGGAGCACCCCTATTTAATCTCATTACCGTAAATGTCTTCTATGTTCAGTTATTCAACTTGTATGCTTGTGAGAAGACTGAAGGGATAAGCCATTGAAAACGATCATAGAAAGATGTGTTCTTCCAGCGATGGGATGGGTTTGGCTTGAGGGAAGGAGAATCAAACCGCATATTATGAGATGTAAGAAATCACAACGAACTGATAGTGGTTTAAGTTTAACTAATCAGTAGAACTGTGTGCTCACTCTGTGCTATTTAAAAATTACCCTACAGGTCACAATCTGATTACTGACCGCGTAGAGGAGTCGTCCCCGACTCTCTCGTTCCGTTCCTTGTAAATACAAGCAAGCCAAAGACATTTCGGGGTTCAGTTGGAAATTCCGAATGACCACAGGGCTTGACTATTAAGGCCTGACCAAGGGAGAAGTAGAACTGCTTCTTCATTTACTGGTGACATGGTCTTGTGATGACTGTTTCATCTTTCATTTACTTTCTTTTTGTTGCATCCCAATGATGACTAATGACTTTAAACGAGACTGGTTGTTAATGATGGATTGATAATTCATACAACTGGATAATATATTTTTAGTCCAGATTAGGGGTGTCAATTGAACTGGATTTTATTCAATCCGATTTGGTCCAATATGAATCCATTACAGATAGATCAGGTTCGATCTAATCTGATGAATACTTTTGATCATTTTGCACTGATTTAATTCACTGCTTGGACCATTCAATCTGTTCAAATTGATTTTAATTTAAATTGGTTCCAATCCAAACCTGGTTTATTGACACCTCTGTTCTTAATTTTTTTTATCAATGGATTAGATATTGGTTCAATTCGAGTATCTGACCCAATCCAATATAAATTATTATGGATGTTCCAAGTCCTATCCAATCCAATTAATACTCTAGACAACTAAATCTCGACTGGTCCAGTATAATATATCTTATTGGTCCATTCAATCTGTTCAAAATGATTTTGATTTGTTTGAGGTTTTAACCAAAAACCAGTCCATTGACACTCCTAGTCTTACTCCAGAGCACCCAACTGTTGAATATATCATTCATATTTCAAAAAGAATTTTTATTGCATTGGTTCGAAATTAATTAAATATTTCCAATATAATTAATGTAGTCAAAATATGGAAACCTTTGGTTTTAGATAAAGTAGATGAAATATGAGAAGATAAATTTTGAATATATTTGTTTTATATAGGGTTATGGATTTTTTTTTGACACTTAAAAGCAAATTCATTCATAAATGCTCAGGTTACAAAGTAGAAAAAGTATCAACGATGAAAAATACAACAAAAAAAGCATGTTAAGCATGTGAGACAAAAGCAGGTAACCACGAGCACTAGGAGAAAAACGACTTGAGAAATCTCTACAACTGATGCAAATTTAAGAAATGCCAAAAAGGTCGGCTAAATGCCTTCAATTTTAATGAAGCCAACAAGTGTCTCCCTACCAAATGGGTTTGGATCAACTAGGCAAAACTCTCAAGGGATATAAAGAAAATAGTACCATGGCACCCAATCCATGGCAATATTGAAAACGTGAAAGCGAGAGAGGCCCAAGATCGCCTCTTGTTACAAAACTCTCCCTAATGCTCCACCGTCCAAACATTCAAGGAATGGGCCCCACAAAAAGCCAAAAGTGCACAAAAGAAGTTGTAACTTGTAACTATAGGGACGTAAAATGTGCAAAAAAACCACCCATCCATGTCATTGTCGAAACCGAAACAGTTGGAGCATGAATGTCACCGGAGAGAAATTGAAGATCACCAGAAAGACACTTGCTAGGAACGATAACATCGTTACAAAACAAATGGATACCCATGGCAGACCCCAAAGGCACACCACACACAAATTCGACCAAGGCCCAACAAAAATAAGAAAAAAGGCAGAGGGAAAATAAAAATTAGAATGAATAGATCCATAGATCCCAAGTCTACTCCATAGACCTAGATCAAAGCCATCGTCTTTCATATCTGTTGAAGAACCTCTCCAACAAACACCAATATGAAGAGGAATAAATGAAAACTCACATCCATAGATGTAAAAGAGAAACCCTCCCACAAAAAATGAGACCTTCACGCGGGGAAAAACCCTCCCGTGGAGATAAAAAGCCTTACACAGAAAGAGACCCTCACGCATGTAAAACTTCCACCCCCACCGGTTAGGTGAAGCAAATATATAGGGTTATGAATTATTTTTTCCCAAAAATGAACCAACTTTGTTTCATAAATTTTGCAACTCTCGGCTTAATTTTTATGTCACAAATCACAATAACTATGCAGGCTTTTATTTTCTGTATTGCAATTTTCTTCCAATTAAACTATTAATATGTGAACTACTACGTAAAATATGTTTATATGTAAAATTCGATAATATTGTCCTCCTCGTCAATAGGATAATTTCCCTGCAAAAAGTCAATGCTTTTATCAGAACTTCTCGAGAATGACGTGGTCCATTTGTATGCTTGAGTGCACTCCGCCTTTGCGCGCTTGAGCGCTAGCGCACGAAATTAAAGCCATTGCTTATTCGGCTATAATATGCAGTTTAGGGTGTAAGTCTAAGTCGAGCGGGTTCTGTCGGATTTATGGTCAATTCAGGTCTGTTTCTAAGATTTGGGCTAAGGATGAATTTGATTTTAGTGTAATTTTATTTGCACTAATACAAATAAGCAATGGGAAAATCTATTTACACGTAGAAATTATCAGATAAAGTAACAAATTAAGCACTTAGTTAATGAGAAAGTCTATGATGTCGGATAGGCTCTAAACAATCACAACCCCCATGAATTTGATGAAAACCATCCTTTCCAGTATCATGTCTTTCAGGCATTATAATCGTATCCTTAATTAATTTAAATAAAGTTGTGTTTAGAATAGTGGAAAAATATAGTTAAAATGGTTCATATATACATCGATCCATTTATGTGATTTATGTATACACATATTACAAAATATGAATTTATTTGTAGAGTTGGTTTGGATGTTGTATTTTTATTAATGAGTTCGAGTAATATAAGCTATGTTAACTCATATTTTATGACATAATAAAAGTATCGTTTCTATAGGTCAATTTATTAAGTAATAATAGATAATATTCTGGTTTTTTTATTACAGTTGGTTAATGTTATGAGAGATGCAAATCCCATGTGTATATTCAATTCAAATCAGAATATTAAAGGATTAAATGCATCTAGGTATAGGTAAATACTCAAATTCCATCAGTTTATATTCCTACCCAAGATGGTGAAATGGGTGATAAAACAACTTTCATTCTTCTTTTTTTTGGTAAAACTTTCATTCGTATAGATTGGCCAACACAAGTCAAACAAGTAGTTGAAATTCCCAGTAAAGAGATAAATGGAAACAATAAAATAATAAAGTGAAATAAATCTACTTTATACCACATTAAAACCCATGTGTGATACAATTGAATTTTATTATATTTTATTCAAACTACGAGTACAAAATAAATAGGAAGAAATAAAAGACACATTCCCCTCTATCACCTAGTTTAATTGGATATGATATGAGATTTACCCATGAACAAGAGGATTACAAGATGTAATCCTTCATTACTATATATATTGTCTTCCATGTTCTTCTCGGTCTTGGGATTACGGGATGTAATCTCTTCTTATTTTTCTCTTGACTATGTATAGTCTATGGCTCTAGGGCCAGCTCCACAAACTCCAGTATATTATACACCCCACAAAAGGAATAAAAGAATAGAAAAATACGTAGAAAAAAAAAAGACACTATAGAGGATCTAGGCCCTGAAATGAACGAGACTCGGATCTATGTCTTTTGGCACCTTACGTGGGGCAGGGAACTTGGGTAGCGAACTTGCTATCTGCTTAGCAGCCTCTAAGTATGATGCATACTTATTAACCAACCCAGAAGCCTTCCTATTGTTCAACGACAATTTGCTGAAGTCGAGCTCACGCTCCTCCCCTGTTTGAATATCCATGAATGCTTTCTTTTTGAAGGTCCAGTTGCCAGTTTTCCAATTGAAATGATAGAGCGGAAGGAAGCGTTGGCCATATAAAGCTATGAATTCCATGGCAGCTAAGATGAACTCAAACTCTTCCATGGACATGTAGTAGGGGAAGCTCACTCTCGTCCATCCAGGTTTTACTCCAGCATAGCCCTGCAAAATAATGACAAAGACAGCAAGTTTAATCTCCTTTGTGAAATACTTTAGCTGAGATAAATATATGTGGGCAGAAGTAGGCTCATTAGGACTGTAATTCTTAACTGTATAGTAGCATTTATAAGCAAATTACCTTCTGGATGGCAGATCGGAAGGCAAGCGAGAGAGACTCCTTGACATCAAGCAAAAGGTGACCGTAAGGGCCGGCACAAGAACACCCACCTCTAGCCTGTATGCCAAAGAGATCGTTGAGTAGCTTAGCCACGAAAGGCCCATGTAGAGGCTTATCTTTCCTGTTCCCCGACTCCCTCCACATATTAAGTCCTCTGTCTCTGATCCTTCTGCCCTCTTCACCCTCGTCTGACGGAGAATTTGAAGTGGTTAAAATAAGGAAAGAGATGATTGATAGTCTCTTGGCTTTTGTATTTCCTAAAACCCATATGTTTGGATTTGGGAGAAGCCTTCTGAGGGCTGCATTTACATATACATGTTCCTGTTCTTCAATCACAGTGTAACCAATATACTCCTTCACCCAGAAAGCTAGGGCTGCTCGGATCTTTTGGATGATGGGTGGGGTCCCGGCGTCTTCTCTCTCTTCTATGTCCTCGTAATATAAGGTATCCTACACATCATGTTCGTATATTATCTAAGCCATGTTCGTATATTACCAAATGAAACCAAATTATATACAAGGAACTGACTGGGTGCGGTGTGATCAAGTAATTCCACTTACCCTTTCAGAGAAGCCATTGACAAAGCTGACAGTCCCTCCTCCGCAAGTTGATGGGGGAGAAAATCTCAACTGATACAAGGCCGTGCTCATCAGGAGAAGACCAGGAGTTCCAGGCCCACCAAGGAACTTATGTGGGCTAAGAAAGAGAGCATCATAGCCATCCAGCTCTCCTGATCGCATCTCGATCTCCACATATGGACCGCTGCACCAATTTATATATATGAACATCAATACTAAAAGTCTAAGAACAAGGTGACAAATGGGGACCCAACAAATGAGCACAAACACATACCTAGCAGCGAAGTCAAAGCATGCAAAGGCACCATGTTGGTGAAGGAGCCGAGCAATGGCACGAGTGTCTGAGTACACGCCGGTGACATTACTACAAGCTGAGAATGAACCCAACATAGGACGATTGGAGGATTTATAAGTCTCAAGTAGATGTTTCAGAGCTTCCATATCTAGCAACCCTTCTTCATTAATCCCAATCTCGATCACCTCCGCTAAGCTCTGGCGCCATGATAAGACATTGGAGTGGTGCTCGAATGGGCCAACGAATACCACCCATCTCTCCTCATTCTTCAGGATCTTCAGCATTCTCTCTCTCATGATTGACGGAACTGCAATTCCCATCACCTCTTGGAGACGCTTGATTGCGGCTGTGGTGCCAGAGCCACAGAAGATGAGTGCATCATCAGTTCGGCCTCCCAAGCAACTCTTGATATATTGCATTGCCTCATGTACCAACTTGGTTGTTTTGTATCCCACGAAACTGTCACTTGTGTGAGTATTTCCTGCACATATATATAATTGATGAATACGTATTAGTCTTGCAAGCAACAAAACATTAATTATAACAAAGTAAACAAAAAAATAAATAAAACAGTTGCATTCCAATTTGCGAAGATCAACAATACTAGGAAGCAAATTAAAAGGAGAAAAGAGAGACAAAAATGAAGCAAAAAACATACCGTAGAAAGGAAGAACATCATTCATGATGTAATCTTCAATGTAGAGAAGACCCCTCCCAGAAGCAGTGTGGTCAGCATAGGTAAGGAGACGTTTTCCGTATGGGGTGTCGAATTCCGCATCACCTCCTACCAACTGTGAGCGCAACCATGCGAATTTTGCCTGAGCGGGGGCATTTCTATCCACGCCCATCTGAAGCATCTTAATGGGCTGCGTTTGGCTGACAGCATCATCGGTGTCTGATGCATATCTTCGAACAGATGGATTTCTTACCAGGGCTTGAAACATTTTCCTGGCATAATTGTCACCGAGGGGTCCAACTGTTATTGGCACACCATAGACGCTCTCAGTCGTCGAAACTTCTTCAATCTCCATGCTTGCAGAAGGATGGAAGAATGAAGAAACTTTTGAAGGGCGGCAACAAAAGTCAAGTCGTGCATCGCTATTTGATTATCCTTTCAGACATTTGACCGAACAGATGGTAATTATATAAAATTGTGCTCAGCTGTGCAAAGTTGACAATGACTGGGCATTCCCTGATTAACCATTATAGAATGGAATCAAAACCAGGCTAAGGGAGCCACCAGAATGACCAAGAGCTTGACCAATATGAAGCCTGACCCCGTTGAACTTAAAGCACTTAATTCATAGGTGACTTGGTCGTATGGTTTGTTTATTGTATGATTTTTTTACCTTTGCTTTATTGCACAAAAATAATTGCCACATCAGCAAAATATGAAAAACGTTGCCACGTATATTGGCGAACGAACACCACCTTAGTTTTATACAACGACCGACGACTTGATCAATCCAGGGTTCTTCTTTTCCTTTTTTTTTTTTTCATTCAATAGATTTCTTTGACATGGTTTTGTCCATTAACTGAATGCATATAATCTGGATGAGCAAGGATTTACCATTTTAATTAGTACTCTCTCCAGTCTCTCCCCCCACTACTATGTTAACCAGTTGGTTCTTAGTATGGTAGATGTTTACAATTAACGAAAAATTATTGTATTTTTAATTAAAACAAAAATGTAATAAAAGTCACTCAATCCTGTTGACTTTAGTTCAAAATCAAGTTTGGATTGGATTCCATCCGAATCAAAATCAATTTTAACGGGTTTGATGGTGTAATAAGACTATTGAATTGGACTGGTCCAGATTTAATGGTCCAAACTCTAAAGTACTCATTGGAGGATTGGATTGGACCTGATCCATCTATAATAGATTTATACTGAATTGCCAGATTGAACTAATATAACAGAAGATAAAGCATATGGATGTCCGCCCTCTATTCATCGCGCATTGCAGCCACACATCGCCATCTTGAATTGTGAGATGTGTGGCTGTAATTTACGGTAAGTAAAGTGTCGATATATTGAAAAAGTGAATAGAAAAACCTGGGTTCTTGGGTTGGACCCATTCTAGATTAAAAAAAATTGAAAAGATTGAATGGTCCAGATATTAAATTGAATTTTTTCAGAATAATTTAAATTATTCATCGCATTGGATTGGACAGTCCATTTGTAATAAAATCATATTGGACCGGGTTGGATTGGGCCAATATTCTGCCCATTGATAACCCTACCTACGTGTCATTGCCCCCTAAGTAAAGTGGCTGTTAGAGCTGTTATGGATCAGGTTTGGTTTGGGATAGTGTATACCAATTCCATTCCTATTTTTAAACGGGACCATACCCAGAACCAATTAGATAGAATGATTGCGAATGATAATAGACACCTATAATTGCGAATGATAATAACAATTTAGAACATTATTTTGATAATAAAAACTTAATAATATTGAAAGTAAAATAGTAAGTTGTTTATATGTTAATAAGATGTGTTTTTAACCATAAGCATCTTGTATCCTATTTATGAAATTTATTATTGACATAAAATATAATAAAAATTACAAATCTTTATTTATTATTAATTATATAATTATTTTGGGACTGAATTATTTGGATAAAAAGAACCAGTCCAGATCCAATTATTAATCCGATTACTAATCGGAACAAAACCATATAGAATCAGATCTGACATAATAAGTTTGACCTGTCTGTAATTTATCCAAAAAAGAATTATTTTAATGCCATGCATTCACTGGCCCCAGAACTTTGTTTTGTGATAGAGACTCTTTAAACTTTTGGCTTCCAACACTTTGACCCCACCATTAGCAGAGTTCAGTCAACTCACGATTCAGATATGCTGTGGGGCCGGCGCCCATGGGACACGGTTCTGTGGGGCGCCAATGTGATCTCCCATTAGCATTGTTTCACTTAATATAAACGAGAATCAACATATAAAGAATACTATGTTTATATACAGGGGTATCATGACTGGGATGGATCAGCCAAAACCCAATTAGACTTGGGTCAAAGAATCAAAACCCAAACCTGACCCTAAAGCTTAATATGCTTGACCCTAACCCAACCATATAAGATGGGGTCAAGCAGGGTTTAATGTTTAACCTAACCCATTGGCATCTATCCTTAGGCCCACATTCTTCTGTGCTCATCGCGGCAATGACCTAAATTCACCAATCAATGGTTCCCACCTTGAAGATTAAATGGGATGAAAGTCACTTAAAAGATAAAAGTCAATGATGGTTCCCTCTCCCCTCCCCACACTTATCTATTTAGAAGATGGGTATCATTTATTCAGGAAAAAAATTTTGCTGAAACCCTCATAAATCTAAAAATCCATTAAATGAAGAGAGAGGCCCTTGGCGACTTCTTTTTGGATGAATCTAGAGACGTTGTAATTGCACTAAGGGCCTCTTTTGTTAAGACTCCAATAGATGAACACAACATCAGATTCTTTACCACAAGCGGGAATACAAAGACTGCACTTATGTTGCAGTATATCTCTTCGAGTTTTTTGTTGTGCTTTTCGCTTGCACTTTCAGTGTATTATTCTTTGTACTCCCCTTTTTGAGTAAATATAATTCGTTGTTATCTCCAAGAAAAATGGAGATTGGAGAATAGATTTCTTTAATAACATTCCCAACATGTTAATAGGATGGAATTAGAGGTGCAACTTGCTGGCCCAAGTTAACATTTTACACTTCTTTGGGCTCAGGCCTGTGTCAAGTTCATTTAAATTTTGACAAAAGCCCATTTTACCCGCCCATGTTGTAACCCTAGATAGAACTATTAAAAATAATTCAAACTATTCAGTTTTTAAGTTTTTGTGTATAAAGCATGCATCAAAATCACTTTCACTAGCGAATTCTTAACATGGTAAGACATACTATTGCAGTTTTAATGTGATTGCTTGAAATTTTGATTTAACCTGCAGTAAATATTTGAAATGCACCATAATTCGATGATAGTAAATTCTCTTAAGTTAATTATTATAATTATTCAAGAAATAAAAAAAAAGTCTTGTGAATGGCTATAGAATATAACTATTAAATGCTGTAATTAATAATTGTATATCTAATTTCTATATTGGAAAGTGATGAATCAATTTTTCGTTAAGTATCGACTTTTTTGCTAAATACCTCGTCATTTGGTCTGCTTCTAAGCAGCCGATGGCTCAGGCCGAAGTGAACTTTGGCTTCTGAGCTGAGTCGAGCTGGGCAGGCTAGGTGGCGAGCTAACTATAGTGTCGAACTGCCTATAAGGTTCCGAGCTGACTAGGTGGCAAGCTGCTTGTGAGGTGCCGAGCTACCTGTGAGGTGTCGAGCTGACCAGGTGCCAAGCTGCCTGGGAGGTGCTGGGCTGCCTGGGAGGTGCTGGGCTGCCTGTGAGGTGCCGGGTTGACCAGGTGCCGAGCTTAATTGATGCGCTTTGTGGCTCTTTACCGCCCCCGAGATTTCCGAGAGGTCGTGTCTAACTGGTTCGAGATTCCTGGAGGTAACCGCCATGCACGTTGACCACCCTCCAAATCGTTCGGCACGTGGGCCAACTTCCAATGATCGTGGGAGTGTTTGGATATGTATGCCGAATTCGTCGGCGAGCACGTCTTGCAAGTCGCCAAGTCGGCGCATGTGCCAGACCACCAGATCGCGCCTATGCCAGACCGCCAGGCTAGACACCATTAACTTGGCAAGTTGTTGCCCAAGTGCTTCCAGGTGTCAGCTAATTGTTCTGAGGTGTCATGTGTCACAATGTCATTGGAGAGCAAAATCCGCCCTCATCAGAAACCATTAGTATATGCCAAATATTGTTCAAATGTAAATTAAGCTAAACCTAGTTTCTGCTAAAGCTAAAATTGCAGAACATTTTTCTTCTATACATCTTCACTTCCTCTCCAAAACATTTAACATGTTATCCTTTGTTTAATTTTTTGCTCAAAAGAAAATAATAATAATAATAAAAATAATAATAATAATAATAATAATAATAATAATAATAATAATAATAATAACAATAATAATAATTATATACTCATGCTCAACAAAATTATTAATTTCTTTCAAACTCATTTTGCAACTTTGATTTCATAATATTAGTACTTAAAACAGTGCCAAAAAAATAATAAAATTATAGAATTTAGTTGCAGCAATGATGAATCTCTTGGTCAATTGTCTACGTACCACCTCTTCAAGTGCTAAGTGCTAACAATATTTTTTCTTTTCCTTCCCATATGATTCATGAGTACTCATTGTTGAATTGGCGCCTTGATCATCAGAAATGTCCACACTATCTATCAATCTAGGGATATGGTTCCTATCATGCCACGCCCAATTGCTTATATACAACCTCATCTCTATCCACTAGAATCATATGTTAGATAGTTGTATGCCCTTAGCTCCAATCAGATTGATGTACATATGCATTTATTGTAAATGAATAAAAATACATAATTAATTCATGTTATATTTGGCGTATTTCTGTGTAATTACCCTAAAACTAAACACTTATGAGACACGTGTTATTTTAGAATGTTCTCAGCTATTGGATAGACTTGGGGAAGTTTATCCTGCCAAAGCTTGTCTCAACTATCAGGGTTAAATCCGATGCACATGTAATGTGTATTTGTTTGAAGCAATAAGCTCATACCATTTTCCAGTCATACCCTGAACCTTGGAGACTAATGGGCAAAATTGAAAAGTTACACATAACCCCTAGACTCGATTATGGTATTTCACTGAGTGTTGGATTGGACTGTCTTTGATATACTAATCAGTAAGATCCTTTGGGGGTCAAAACCTAGGTATGTTGAGGTAGTTTGAGAATTCACTCGATTGGGTAATCATGGAGACAAGATTAGCCCAAGTGTCGGACAAAGTGAATGATCGAAATTGCACTCTCTCTGATAGAAACCAAAGCTGCCAGCAATCGGTTTTAAACTTATTTGAGATTCGTTTTGAATATATATATATATATATATATATATTATGATTTAAGAAAAATGTTTTAATTCCTGGGATCCATCCGAGTAGAAAGTGCAACACTGCACCTTGCAGCCAGAGGGGGAGGTCCTTTCCTGTTAAGCAATGTTTGATCATTAAGGGCTGAGAGGTTAAGTATAAGACCGTTTAGGGTTATTATACCTGATGGGCTATATCTCACTTAAGACCATTATCCTTGGCCTTTCATAGAATGACTGGAATCAATGACCATTTACTATAAATGTTGGGCCCAGTAAGAGCCCATACTGATGGACTCAAGGCATTCGAGAGCAGGCTCAGATCAGAGTCGTCGCCTATTAATAGAGGGTGACATGGTTTTACAACTCCCAAATCAAGAAACGTCACTTTAAGGAATGTGACCTCATTCTCAGAAAAATCATCGTTCCTGAACTGGCATCAGGAAGCAATCAACATTTTGGCTTGAACAACTCGGTGGAAGGCCAATACCTTATACTTGGAATTCTAAAAATCTCCAAATATACTATCAATGATATAAGTCAATATATCAAAATCATAATAATGAAAAGCATGTATTCATCGCCACTACTTTGTCCTTATTTTTGCTTGTCACGTTCCTTATTTGCAACAAGTACCTTCTAAAGTTGGCCTTGGCCTTTGGCATACAACCTTCCTGGTTACACACCTAACAGACCCCTCGGCTTAACATGAAACCTTGGAACTCAACAAGTAGGTACAATGTTAATTGTTAAACAAGGCCTTTATTGACCTCGCCTACAAGATAAACACCTCGACCAACCACAATGGCCTAAACTAATTGCCAACCTTCTATACTTGACTCAATTGTACAAAAACACTTATCCAAAAAAGTTATTTTCATTGATTGAAAGTTTGTACAAGTATATTTCAAAAAAAAAAAAAAGTTGGTACCTCGGCCCTAACAAAAAAGAAAAAAAATAAAGAAAGTGTACCGACAAAAGGGAACAAAGGCTCAACAACTAACAACTTAAAAAAAAAAAAAATCCTCAATGTTCCCTTTGTCTCCACCACTATTACCCCATGCCCGTCTCCTTGAGGGATTGCGCCACCATCCCTCATACAACCAGAAACTCAACTTTAAACAAGTTATCTCACAAAACAAAACTATAATATATGGAAATAGTGAAGAAAGAGTCCGGTTTTTCTTTGACATTGGAAACGGTCGTTCAATCTTGAATGAAAAATCACCCATTTAATGCCCCAAGGCATATTCAAAGTTATTTATGCTTATCCCGACCAAGGATTAGACACCTAAGGACAGTTTGGTTCACAGTTGGAATCGGAATCAAAATCTGAATCAGAGTCTTCCCGAATTGGGATCGGAGTCGGAATGGTTTATTCCCATAGCCTCTTTGTTTCAAATAGGAATGGGAATGGAAATCGAAAACATCACAGGAATGGGATTTTATTCCCAAGGGAGGGGGAGGGAATAGCCATTCCCTCATACGGGGGAATGCCAAATGGGGCTTTAGACTTTTCAGAAGAAAAAAAAATAGGGTAAATTTCTAAAACCTCCCCTGAAGTTTGGTAATTGCAATCGCCTTCCCTGAATTTTTTGACACAACTGTAATTAGGCCACGCTCTCTTTGAATCCTCTAACAGGAGGCACGAAAAAGTCCAAAATGCCCATGTAGTTACTTTGACCAAAATGTTTAATTATTTTCAAAATTTTATTTTCATATCAATCACTACCCAAAGCCTTTCCAAAATATACTTATTTTCCAAATTTTCCTTTCATATCAATCGTTCAAAGGTGAAACTGCATCTTTCAATTCTCCTTTTTTTTATCAATGTTCATAAAGTTTGTATTGTTTTTACTATAGAAACCAGTCTCAATAGTAATTGCATGGGCTTAGGATCTTTTCACGAGCAGAACTCGAATAACTCGTGAAAAGCTCAACTTGTTGCCACCCCTAATTGCAAGTTCTTTGTTCTCTCCCTTGTTAGAGGTGTAAATCAAGTTGTGTCATCCGCAACCCGACACGAATTTGGATCGGCTCGGCATGGCCCGGCATGACATCCGTGGGTCGTGCCAAGCCTGGCACGATCATGCGGGTCAAGCTGGGCTTGGGGTTTTAGGTCCATAGGCCAGGCCGAAGCAGCCCAACCCACGGCCTAGCCCAGTAGGACCCATATTATATATATATATATGATATTATATAAATTTTAATTATATAATAAACCACTGTTTTCAATTTTATTATCTAATTTATTTAATTATTGTATATATCAAAATTCATATAAAGTTAAAATTTTAAGTTTTTCATTAAATAAATAGCTTTGGCCCGGTCTATGGCCCAGCCTGGCCCATAGACCAGCTCGACCCGCTGTATGGCACAGGCTCGCTTGGGCTTGGGCTATGGGCCATGCCGAGCCGACCCCCAAGTTATCCCTAGGAAAGGCGACATGGCTAGGGATGGCCCGTAGACAGGCACAACATGGCCTGCACTTTGCATGGGCCTGCTGTGGGCCGTGCCAGGCCCGTTTTACACCTCTATTACTTGTTTTTCTCCTCTCTCTCTCTCTCTTCCCTCCTCCAGTCATCCTTTCTTATTCTTCTCTCTTCCTTTGAATATGCAATCCAACCTATAGTCACTTTGGCAACCTACAGCATGAATTTCAGACCATTTAGAACTCACCCATAGAAGAATTCAAATTTATACATGAAGGCTGAAAATCATAATTTAAAAACAAAAGCAAGAGAGTGTTTTGATGTTTAATTCATGTATCGTCATCAACCACTACAAAGATGATTAAAAAAACTAATTAATTAGTAGTTCAAAGGAGGAAACGAATCTGCACACAATATGTAAACAAATATCTCTCTTATACAAAAAAAACTTGCACCGGGTTCTGATGAGACGCAATCCAGCTGCTCCTAGCTAGTGATGACTTGGTTTCCAATAGGCGATGGACTTGATTAATCTGCACAAGGAGAATCAGAGAACCCGGGGGGCTTGCCCGGCGAGGTCACTCCAATGCATAAGTCAGTATCAGGTTGCGAGTTGATGAGAACTTAAAAAGCAAGAGAGCTAGAGAGCAAAGATTATGCATATCTTCGCCACTGGAGGGTTGGGATCTTTATATACTAGAGTCCTCACTGGTTTTTCGGTGTGGCTCCGGGATCCTTGCTATGATGAGGCTCATTTCCGTATTAATAGGAGATAACGCTGCTAGCCGATATGGTTCATTACTGCCGCCCGAATAGGACGGGGATATAGTGCTACCAATTACAAGGAATGATCCCGAAGAGCACAGGGTCTGGTGGTGAGATCACTGGGGTTTCCATATGAAGGTCAACCTGACTAGGTAGTGAGTTGCCTGTGAAGTTCTGGGTTGCTTGGTGGCAAGCTGCCTAGTGGCGAGCTGCCTGAGCTCGTGTTCCATAGACCTGATCTGCTCCTAATGCCAAAGTGCCTTAGTACCGAGGTGATCCGAGGTAGGCCTGTCCTGAGGTGGCCTCTTTCCAGGGTGTTTCATATGTCCGGGCTCGATGTGTAACGAACTTGGTCTCTATCCTAGTCGCCATCTGGTATCGAGGTGGTCTTAACTCGAAGTAGATTCGGTTCGGGGTAATAGGGTACCCGAGGCCGCTCTGTAGCGAACTGATCACGTTGATCTATCACTCGTGCCGGGTCACGTCCACGTGCCGATCTGACTGTGTTGAGTTGTCACTTATGTCAAGTCATGTCCACGTGTCTCCCTATTATGAGTACGGGCCAAATCACCCTTCATCAATTGCCCCCACTCCCCGAGATAGGGGTCCTGACCTGGTGCGGGGAGTTCATGACGAGCCAAGTGGATTTGGTCCAAAGTTGAAGCAGCTAGTCAGATGAGTCACCTATCGGATTTATTCGACCACAAGGCTCGACCATAAAAACCCAGGTCGTGCCTATATACTCGCGGATGTCACGGGGTCTATAAATTCTGCGAACGTCAAAAAATGCGATAAACCGATTTCAGCCTTAGGGATCGCGTAGCCGGTTTTTCTAGGAGTCGTCGGATCAATTCAGTCTCAACTGTTGGCTTTTCAGAAATTGTGGCAATAAATAGGGGGCCTGTGATTCATTCTTCTCGTCGTGAATTCTATGATTGAGCTCTCCCGAGGTCGTGCCGAAGCCTTCCAACTCGATCTTCATTCCGTTTTCCACTCCGTCCTTTCTTTTCGGTGAGTCCTTGTTCTTTAGTTTTTTCCTGCTTTTCAATCATGTCAAGTTCTAGTGTAGATAGGATCTTAGGTAGTACTAGTGAGGTGGAGGGTGCTGCTCTTCCTACTAGGGAAGTCAGCTCGCGACAGGGTGCCTCCCCTCTCCGGTCTTTAGAGGGAACCTCTAACCCTAAAGTCGGGCCATCTCGAATTGGGGAGATCGCAGCTCAGGAAGAGGGTCCGTCCTCCAAATCGAGGGTCCCATGACTTCAGTCCTTCCACACTGTTTTCGGAAAGACTGTTGTACTTAGTGTCCCGCTATCGTCTCCCCGATAACTTGGTCTTTAGCCTACCTTTAGGTAAATACCCTTGGGCTCATGATCACCATGAGCTCGTTGTTTTTGAGGAGCAGCTCGCGGTAGGGCTGCACTTCCCACTTCAGCCTTTCCTAGTATAAATAGTTAGGTTTTATAATGTTACCATTGACCAGTTTCATCTGAATTCTATTAGGAACATTGTTGGCACCATTTCCCTATTCCACGCCTACGGCCGACCCCTGACCCTAAATATCTCCAGTTTGATCTGTAAGATCAAACAAAGCTCAGCCTGTCTGCGTGGGGACATCAAACAGAGCTACTATATCTCTCTCAGGCCTGGATTTAAAATCCTGTTTGGTTGCACAAACAAGGTTCCGGCCTAGAAAAGGCGATATTTCATCGTACGTAACCCGGAAGGGTGGTCTTTCCCATCCCACTGAAGGGTGGCTACTAGGGACCCTGGGGTGAGTTTGGATGCAGAGACCAAGGCAGTGATCAACTCGTGGAGGGACCTCGGCCTTGAGATGAAAAACTTCTTGGTCGAGGATGCGCTGGTGCGAGCTGGTTTGAGCCCTACTAGTAGGTTTCCTTTTGGAAATTTATTTAAAATTCCCTTTAAGTTCTGGACTAACTGTCCCGTTTTTTTGCAGTTACAATGCCATAGGTCGACGCGGAGAGCCTCCTAAAAAGTTCCCAGAAGGGGAAGAAGCGGAAGGTCTTAAAGAGACTTCGTCGGGAAGTCGGGCCTTCAACCACTGGACCAACCGAGGCCCTAGCCGTGGGGCCGATCTCCACTGAGCCCCCTAGGGAGGAGGCCCGACTAGCGTCCCCCGAAGTGGTCATAGACGAGGGCCGCGAGGAGGATGCTCGTCCTCAGGAACCAGAGGGCACGTCTGCGCCAGAGGGGCCAGACGTCGAGCTAGAGAGTGCCCCCGCGAACGAGGGAGAAAGCATCATGACTCACGTTCTCGTGGTGCACAATAGTTGGGATGTCGTCTTCTCAGACGAGGTCGCACGATGGGCTGATATGCCTTCGGCCCGGCTCTTGGGGCTAGCTGCCAGCCACTACATGGTGGTATGTATTCAGCCTTTAGTTCGGTTTTTTTCTATTTTTTATTTTTTACTTACCTCGATTTTCTTTTGATAGGTCAATTTTGCCCTTCACACAATGGCCTCCAGTCCGTGATCTGCTCGAAGGAGGCTCGGGATGCCAAGGTGGTGCTACGGAAGCTCCATCGCATGCTGGACCTAGCTCGGGGAGAGGCACTTCAAGCTAAAAAGGGAGATGAGGGCCAGAACAGCTGATCTCAGTCCAAGAGGGACAGATATCCATGCTAACCGAGGAGAACGTGAAGCAAAAGGAGTTGATCTTAAGGATGATCGATGAGAAGGTGCGGCTTCAACGAGAAGTCAAAAACCTCGAGGCCATGGTCCAAGAGCGTACACAGATCTTCGAGACCGTCATCAAGGAGGCATAGATAGAAGAAAGGAACCAGGCTGTCGAGTGATTCAAGGAGTCCTCGGAGTTCAACGCTCTCCAGGTCGAATATGGCTCAAGCTCCTACCGCTCCGGGTACAAGCTGTGCATGTATCTGGTCTGGCAAAAGTTTCCCAATCTCGACCTCGGTGCCATCACGATGTCGGACTTAGACCCTGAAGTGGCCAAGGCAGTGAATGAGGAGCCTGACTCATCAAAGGAGAAGAGCGATGACGAGGTCGAAGTGGTGGACCCCTCGGATATGGCTGGCAGTCCTCCTGCATGGTAGCTTCTTCTTTTTCTCTCCCTTTTTTGAGTCCTGAATGTACATCCCGAAGCCACTGAGCTTGGGTCATGAAAAAAATTTGGTACTTGCCTTCTCTTTCATCAATGAAATACAATGTTTCTAAGTAACCTGTGTGCAAAATAATTCTATGTGTGGGTGAGCCCCGGTCTGGGCAACTAATATATAGGTTACCCGAATTGTCGAGCTACCGAGTTGGACAACCAGTAAGGATAACCAAAATAAAAATTTGCCTAAGTATTTGTTACCCCGAACTATCTGTTTAAACTTTCGCTAGGGGCAACTTAGAAAATGAAGGCCGAGGAGAGCAACACTATAGGGTATATACCTGACCTGTCCACGCGCGGGCTCCTCATTTAAATGTTTGTTGTCCCCAATGGATCCAACATGTTGATTTATGTCGAAGTGAGCCAGATATTGTAGGGCTCATGCCCAAGCTGTCTATGCTTTAGGCATTAGTAGTGCTTCGCCTATGCCGAAGAGGCGGATAGGACTTATATGCCCATGCCAAGGAGGCGACTGGGTCTTGGGTGCCCGTGCCAAAGAAGCGATTGGAACTTATACGGTGACAAATCCGTCAATTCAATACTTTAGCCCTTAGGCCCTGGGGGCAACTTGTAGTCCACCCTCCTTGATCTTGCCCATGCTGAAGAGGCAACTGGGCCTTATATGATACCGAAGACTTTTACTAGCTCGGCACCATTAGTCCTTACGCTTCAGGAGGGGACTCGCAGTCCACTCTCTAGTTAGATGACCACATATAATATCGTCTCAGATTGCCGACGTTCCATGCTCGAGATATCTGTTTTCCTTCTATGGTTTTGAGCTCGTACGTACCTTCCCAGAGCACCCGCTTTACTCGATAGGGTCCCTCCCAATTCGGTCCGAGCTTACCAACGTCGGGCTTAGGCACCATGACTTTGCGAAGAACCAAGTCTCCAATGCGGAAGTTCTGCTTCTTGACCAGGGCGTTGTAGTACCGAGCCACTCTCTGCTGGTAGGCTACGGTCTAAATATATGAGAGGTCTCGTACCTCTTCTACTAGATCGAGGTTGGTGCGTAGGTCGTCATCGTTTGTCTCTTCGTCGTGTGCCTCTAGGCGTAACGTAGGTACCTCAATCTCGGCTGGGATTATTGCCTCCGTGCCGTAGGTGAGGATGAAGGGAGTTTCACCCGTGGCAGTCTTCAAAGTGGTTCGGTAAGCCCATAGTACATTGGGCAGCTCGTCTACCCATAGTCCTTTAGCTCAGGCTAAGCATGTTTTCAGTCCACGAAGGATGGCCCTGTTCGTGACTTCCGCTTGACCATTTGCTTGAGGGTGTGCCACCGAAGTGAAATTCTGTTATATCCCCATCTCTTTGCACCAGTTCTGAAACTTGATATCCTCGAATTGTTTGCCGTTGTCAGAGATAAGCACTCGAGGTAGTTCGAAGCGGCATACTATGCTCCTCCAAAGGAAGTTTTGCATGTTTTGTGTTGTGATCGTCGCAAGAGGTTCCGCCTCTACCCACTTTGTAAAATAATCCACCGCTAGACCAAGAATCTCCTTTGTCCCGTCGCTGGCGGGAATGGTCCAAGGATGTCAATTCCCCACTGCGCGAAGGGCCATGGGCTAGTGAGGTACTTCAGGTCAACAGTGGGTTGGTGGTGGACGATGGTGTGCCTTTGACACTTGTCACATCTTTTGAGCTCAAGCGCATCTGCCTTCATCGTGGGCCAGTAGTACCCCTGTCGCAGTGCTTTTGGGTCTAGGGCTCTGCCCCCAAGTGTCCGCCGCACAAACCTTCATAAGTGTTGCGGTGAGTGAGCTCGACTTCCGAAGGTCGCAAACAGTGCAAATTGGGGAGCGTGTAGGATCTTCAGTACAGCCGTCCATCTATCATGACGTATTTGGCCGCATGACGCTCTACCCATCTGGCTGCATTACGATATGCAGGTAGGGTCCCATGAAGCAGGTAGCTCGCGAGTGGGTCAATCCAGTTCGGCTCTGCTTGAAGAACAAGAGCGACCTCCTCTGCCCCCTGAGAATGCTGGGGCGAGACAGGTTCTCTATGTACACAGTCCTCATAGTGTTATAACTTGTGTTGGCTAGCCAGTTCAGAGCATCGACCTCAGCGTTCTCGGACCTCAGGATCTGCCGGATGAAGTAATACTAAAAACCACATAGAGCTTCTCTGACCTTGGCTAGGTAGGCGACCATGGTTGGCTCACGTGCTTCGTATTCGCCGGTGACCTGGTTGACCACGAGCTTGGAGTCGCTGCAGATAACAATGTGTTTGGCTCGTACTTCGTCAATGCTTCGTACTCCGCTTCATTATTGGATGCGGTGAACTCAAATCGAAGCGCATACTCCAGTTTCACCCCGCTTGGCCCGTACAGAATGATACCAGCTCCGCTACCATGCTGATTTGATGAACCGTCTACATGGAGGATCCAGGGCTCATCATCGCAGGTTGGATTTGCTCTAACCGGGAGAGGCGCCAGGCTGATTGAAGCTTCATCTCTGTGCTCGGGCTCGATCGATTCAGGGACTACAGTGATGAAGGTACATTCTGCGACAAAGTCGGCTGAAGCTTGGGCCTTGATAGATGTCCGAGGCTCGTACTGGATGTCATACTCGCTGAGTTCAATGGCCCACATCGTCAATCTACCGGAGACCTCGGGCTTGAGCAAGGCTTGCCTCAGAGGTTTGTTGGTGAGGACGACGACGGGATGGGCTTGGAAGTACAGTCGAAGCTATCGGGCTGTGACGACTAGTGCGTACGCCAATTTCTCTATCTCTGGGTATTTGGTTTCTGCATCCTGCAAAACTTTACTAACATAGTAGATGGGTCGTTGAACCCGATCTACTTTTTTCAGTACCGAGCTGACTACCTCATCACTCGCGGAGAGGTAAAGTTTCAAAATATCTCTCTCCTCGGGTCGGGTCAGAACCGGGACACGGGCTAGATAATTTTTGAGCTCGTCGAAACCGAGCTGGCACTCTTCGGTCCACTCGAAATCCTTGATCTTTTTAATTGCCTTGAAGAAAGGCAAGCAGCGATCTGCTGACGTGGACATGAAGCGGCTCAGAGCGGCTATACGACCGTTCAGCCTCTAAACCTCCAATTTATGGGGCTGTCTCATATCTAGGATGGCCTTTATCTTTTCGGGGTTGGCTTCGATGCCACACCGGTTAACTATGTAACAAAGGAATTTACCCGAGGTGACACCGAAGACACACTTGTTAGGGTTTAGCTTCATGTTATATTTGCGCAAAATGTCAAAAACACAATGCAGATCTTTTATTAAATCATTTGAAAATTGAGTTTTGAGGACCATGTCATCTACATAGCATTTTACTTTCTTGCCGATTAGCGGCTCAATTACAAGTCTTTGAAATGTTGCCCCGGCATTTTTCAATCCAAAAGGCATGACCTTGTAACAGTACAGCCAGGCTCGGTTATGAAGGTCATTTTTTCTTCATCGGCAAGGTCCATCTTGATCGGGTTGTAGCCCGAGTATTCGTCAATAAAACTCAGCAACTCGTACCCTGAGGTCACGTCCACTAAACAGTCGATCTTGGGAAGTGGGAAATAATCCTTTGGGCAAAAACGATTCAGGTCGGTATAGTTGACGCACATGCGCCATTTACCGTTGGCCTTTTATACCAGAACGGGGTTAGCCACCCAACTCGGGTAATGGACTTCCCTGATGAAATCAGCTACGAGAAGCTTCCCGACTTCCTCGTCGACTACTCTCCAGCGCTATGCCTCTATGTTCCGTTTCTTCTGTCTAACGGACCTAATTACAAGATCAGTGTTTAACTTGTGAGTTATTATCTTAGCATCTATATCGAACATCTCTGTCGCGGACCCTGCAAATACATCCAAATGTTCAAGTAAGAAACTTACAAACTGAGAACGCAGGGGCTCCTCAATCGATGTGCCAATTTGGAGAGTCCTATCTGGATCTTCTGTCGAAACGGGTACAGGGACCGTCTCTTTTATCGGTGAAGCTCGCTCCTCGGTGTATTCCGCAGGTCGCTCCAATTCGAGGTCGTCTGAGGCAATGGCTTTCCCTTTGAGGGCGGCAACATAACATTTGCGAGACTCAAGTTGGTCACCCCGCACCACCCCAACTCTGAAGTTCGTAGGGAACTTCATAGCCAAATAATAGGTGGACACCACTACGCGAAGAGCATAGGTGATAGGCTGACTTATAATGGTATTGTACGGGGAGGGAGTCGCGACCACTAGAAAAGTGTGGTTGAACCTCGCAATGTAGGCCACGCACCGACCTCAACAGGTACTGAAATTCGCCCCAAGGGCCTGACTTCTTCTCCCCTGAAGCCTATCAGGAGTGTGTTTGTGGGCTTGATATCGCTTTCTTCTCCACTGAAGCTTATCAGAGATGTTTCCAACATGATCGAATGTGCATATAAAGTCGGTGTGTGACGCACCGTGTGAGGAGCTGATGATTCTCTCAAAAAGGTTGGTTAAGTTTTGCAATAAGACCAAAGCGGCAGTCATATAAAATCTAATCGCTGCCTTAAATAAGGCCAAACCGGCAGTGAATTTGGACAAAATTGCCTTAAATGGCGAGCGAATGACGGCCGCATTAGATATAAAGTAGCGGTCAAAACTCAAAAAGCCTAAGCCCTCAGTTTCAATCCAGGGGATGAGCTCCCCATAGAATACACCCCACGTGCACCCCATGGCCCATCGCCCCATTAATTAGGAATATCTTCCCATGACAAACATTGGGCATAATCCCATGCAAAGGTAATGGGCTCGTGGGACGCACTCTGTAAGGAGCCCACCCAAATTCCTTTAGTCAGAAATTTAATTATGAGTTATGACAAGCCAAGTTGTTCCTTTCTATGTATAGCTAAAATATATACAATAATACAAAAGTAGAGAGGGGATCTGCTACCAATAAAATACTTCCAACACTGTTCAAAGATACCATTGTAGCCGCACATTTTGAAATGTCTCCCTTGTCTTTGTCTTTTGTCTTTCATGAGAGATGCAGGGGTGTTCAAATTTGGATGGTAAATCGAAACCCAAATTAAACCAAACCGAATAAGTTATTTCAGTTCGATTTGTTTGTTGTTGTTTTTTTTAAATTGGTTATTGGTTTCGGTTCAATTTGGTTGAGATTTTCAAATGAAGCAAATTGAAAATTGAACTAGTGCTTTTATCTAATTAAGTATATTAAATATATAATATTCTATTTAATACTTATTAATTAATAAATTATTATCTTTTCTAATGGCTAATTTGGCAATTCTTTATTTTGCCTTGGGTCCATCCTAATTTTTAATTAATAATAATTAATTAAATTGTTAAATTGGGAATTGGAAAAGATAATAATTATTGTCTAAAGACTCCAAACAATTAAAGTACTAAAACCTAGACTAATTATTAATTGTTCATTATTTGTTTCTGAATAATGGGTGTGGTTGCTTTAATAATTAGTGGTTCAATTGCTCCTTAAATGAGTGTAATTGCAATAAGTGTTCATTAAAACCTAGACTAAAGACTAATAGTTAATTCTTCATTAATTATTAAAATTGAACTAAAAATGAATCAAACCAAACTGAACTCATTTAGGGTTGGTTCGTTTCTAAACTCTAATTGAATTCGCTTCGGTTGGGAAAGATGGTCAAACCGAATAATTAGTTAGATCCTCAGTTCTTATCGAACCAAACCAAACACCAATTGTACACCCCTAAGGTTGCATTTGTTTTCGGTGTAAACTTTGTCGATATAAAAGTATATTAATGGAGTTCAATGTCAATTAAGGATTTAAAATATGTGAACTGTTGAAACTTTTTTAAAGTGTGATAATCGATGTAAATAATACATCTATAAAAACGGTTTAGTATTTACATCGATTATCTATGTAAAATTCAACTGAAGAGGAGGTTTACATCGATTTTTTATATAAACATTACACAGAAAACAAACGTGTAAAAATAAAAAATGCAGCCTAAGGAGATATTCGCAGTTGCAATGGCTGATTGGGGCGTTGTTGGCTGATCAGCTGATCCAAACTCCAAAAGTTGATCACCTCGAATACATTCAAGGATCATTGCAGAAAGACCAAGATTAAAGGATGTCACCGAAAGAAACAATGACAAACTAAAAGGAAAGGAAATGGTGGTTATTGGGTAATGGGAAAGACAATTCAGTTTTGGCTAGATAACTGAATTGGTGATGGGCCACTATCCCTAGAGGCTAGGGCCAGCAACACCCTGACTTGAATGCTAGGGTGGAGCAATTCATTCATCAAGTGGACAAATCGATGGAATTCAGAGATGATTCCTCAAACGGTGGTCAGATACTCAGATAACTGAATTGGCGGGGTGAGGTCATAATCGAAATGGTCAATTTTCGATAAAAGGTAAAAACTGCAACTTGGCCTATTGCCGAACAATAATCGAAGATAATGAGGAATTTGGCCAAGTTAAATAGTTTTATTAGGAGAGTGAAGATATACAACCAAGAACCAAATTTCTCCCAGTGGCATCTTCTAATGAACAAGGTTTTAAGTTTTAACTACAAAAAACTTGGTAGTTAAAGGAGTGACCCGATTTGCCCACTCTATGGCCTAAAGGAAAAAGACTCCTTCCACCTGTTTATATTGGGCCCAATCCAAAATCAAGACTTATTGGATTGGTAAAGAGACTGACAAATTACTTTTGGAGAAAAGCACATTGACTCGGTCTGGCTCATAGAAAAGGCAGGAGATGACTTGGATGAGTACTTGAATACAATTGATTGGAATTCAGCCCATGTAAGTTTTATTTATCACTCCTATCTTTATATTTACGGTAAAATACAAAAACCTGTTTTGAAGTTTATAACAATCATAAAAACCTTCGCTATAGGTTCATTTTAACAAATACCTACCCTCAACTTTTAAGAAACTCAACAAAAACCTCCTTTTCATCATCGTCCTAAACAAAAAATTTTAAATTAATATTTTAGTTTTTTTCAAATACCCATTTTATCCTTTTATAATTATTCTATATAGAGAATTACTGAAATAATCCCATTTTAACTCAAGAAAAATATATATTTCAGTAATTTTGTATGTAAAATTATTGAGATGATTGTTAATGGAGGTTTATGTTGCGAATGATAATAACAATTTAGAACATTATTTTGATAATAAAAACTTAATAATATTGAAAGTAAAATACTAAGTTGTTTATATGCAAAAAATTTTAAATTAATGTTTTAGTTTTTTTCAAATACCCATTTTATCCTTTTATAATTATTCTATATACAGAATTACTGAAATAATCCCATTTTAACTCAAGAAAAATACATATTTCAGTAATTTTGTATGTAAAATTATTGAGATGATTGTTAAGGGAGGTTTATGTTGCGAATGATAATAACAATTTAGAACATTATTTTGATAATAAAAACTTAATAATATTGAAAGTAAAATACTAAGTTGTTTATATGTTAATAAGATGTGTTTTTAACCATAAGCATCTTGTATCCTATTTATGAAATTTATTATTGACATAAAATATAATAAAAATTACAAATCTTTATTTATTATTAATTATATAATTATTTTGGGACTGAATTATTTGGATAAAAAGAACCAGTCCAGATCCAATTATTAATCCGATTACTAATCGGAACAAAACCATATAGAATCAGATCTGACATAATAAGTTTGACCTGTCTGTAATTTATCCAAAAAAGAATTATTTTAATGCCATGCATTCACTGGCCCCAGAACTTTGTTTTGTGATAGAGACTCTTTAAACTTTTGGCTTCCAACACTTTGACCCCACCATTAGCAGAGTTCAGTCAACTCACGATTCAGATATGCTGTGGGGCCGGCGCCCATGGGACACGGTTCTGTGGGGCGCCAATGTGATCTCCCATTAGCATTGTTTCACTTAATATAAACGAGAATCAACATATAAAGAATACTATGTTTATATACAGGGGTATCATGACTGGGATGGATCAGCCAAAACCCAATTAGACTTGGGTCAAAGAATCAAAACCCAAACCTGACCCTAAAGCTTAATATGCTTGACCCTAACCCAACCATATAAGATGGGGTCAAGCAGGGTTTAATGTTTAACCTAACCCATTGGCATCTATCCTTAGGCCCACATTCTTCTGTGCTCATCGCGGCAATGACCTAAATTCACCAATCAATGGTTCCCACCTTGAAGATTAAATGGGATGAAAGTCACTTAAAAGATAAAAGTCAATGATGGTTCCCTCTCCCCTCCCCACACTTATCTATTTAGAAGATGGGTATCATTTATTCAGGAAAAAAATTTTGCTGAAACCCTCATAAATCTAAAAATCCATTAAATGAAGAGAGAGGCCCTTGGCGACTTCTTTTTGGATGAATCTAGAGACGTTGTAATTGCACTAAGGGCCTCTTTTGTTAAGACTCCAATAGATGAACACAACATCAGATTCTTTACCACAAGCGGGAATACAAAGACTGCACTTATGTTGCAGTATATCTCTTCGAGTTTTTTGTTGTGCTTTTCGCTTGCACTTTCAGTGTATTATTCTTTGTACTCCCCTTTTTGAGTAAATATAATTCGTTGTTATCTCCAAGAAAAATGGAGATTGGAGAATAGATTTCTTTAATAACATTCCCAACATGTTAATAGGATGGAATTAGAGGTGCAACTTGCTGGCCCAAGTTAACATTTTACACTTCTTTGGGCTCAGGCCTGTGTCAAGTTCATTTAAATTTTGACAAAAGCCCATTTTACCCGCCCATGTTGTAACCCTAGATAGAACTATTAAAAATAATTCAAACTATTCAGTTTTTAAGTTTTTGTGTATAAAGCATGCATCAAAATCACTTTCACTAGCGAATTCTTAACATGGTAAGACATACTATTGCAGTTTTAATGTGATTGCTTGAAATTTTGATTTAACCTGCAGTAAATATTTGAAATGCACCATAATTCGATGATAGTAAATTCTCTTAAGTTAATTATTATAATTATTCAAGAAATAAAAAAAAAGTCTTGTGAATGGCTATAGAATATAACTATTAAATGCTGTAATTAATAATTGTATATCTAATTTCTATATTGGAAAGTGATGAATCAATTTTTCGTTAAGTATCGACTTTTTTGCTAAATACCTCGTCATTTGGTCTGCTTCTAAGCAGCCGATGGCTCAGGCCGAAGTGAACTTTGGCTTCTGAGCTGAGTCGAGCTGGGCAGGCTAGGTGGCGAGCTAACTATAGTGCCGAGCTGACCAGGTGGTAAGCTGCCTGTGAGGTGCCGAGCTACTTGTGAGGTGCCGGGCTGACCAGGTGTCAAGCTTCTTGGGAGGTGCCGGGCTGCCTGTGAGGTGCCGAGCTGAATTGATGAGCTTTGTTGCTCTTTACCGCCCCCGAGATCTCCGAGAGGTTGTGTATAACTGGTCCAAGATTCCTGGAGGTAACCGCCATGCACGTTGACCACCCTCCAGATCGTTCGGCATGTGGGCCAACTTCCAAGGATCGTGGGAGTGTTTGGATATGCATGCCAAATTCCTCGGTGAGCACGTCTTGCAAGTCGGCAAGTCGGCGCATGTGCCAGACCGCCAGATCGCGCATGTGCCAGGCCACCAGGCTGGACACCATTAACTTGGCAAGTTGTTGCCCAAGTGCTTCCAGGTGTCAGCTAATTGTTTTGAGGTGTCATGTGTCACAATGTCATTAGAGAGCAAAATCCGCCCTCATCAGAAACCATTAGTATATGCCAAATATTGTTCAAATGTAAATTAAGCTAAACCTAGTTTCTGCTAAAGCTAAAATTGCAGAACATTTTTCTTCTATACATCTTCACTTCCTCTCCAAAACATTTAACATGTTATCCTTTGTTTAATTTTTTGCTCAAAAGAAAATAATAATAATAATAATAATAATAATAATACTAATAATAACAATAATAATAATAATTATATACTCATGATCAACAAAATTATTAATTTCTTTCAAACTCATTTAGCAACTTTGATTTCATAATATTAGTACTTAAAACAGTGCCAAAAAAATAATAAAATTATAGAATTTAGTTGCAGCAATGGTGAATCTCTTGGTCAATTGTCTACGTACCACCTCTTCGAGTGCTAAGTGCTAACAATATTTTTTCTTTTCCTTCCCATATGATTCATGAGTACTCATTGTTGAATTGGCGCCTTGATCATCAGAAATGTCCACACTATCTATCAATCTAGGGAGATGGTTCCTATCATGCCATGCCCAATTGCTTATATACAACCTCATCTCTATCCACTGGAAGCATATGTTAGCACTTAGCTCCAATCAGATTGATGTACATATGCATTTATTGTAAATGAATAAAAATACATAATTGATTCATGTTATATTTGGTGTGTTTCTGTGTAATTACCCTTAAACTAAACACTTATGAGACTCGTGTTAGTTTAGAATGTTCTCAACTATTGGATAGACTTAGGGAAGTTTATCCTGCCAAGGCTGACACTAATGGTTGGCTCGCAAGCTTCTCTGACCTTGGCTAGGTAGGCGACCATGGTTGGCTCGCAAGCTTCGTATTCGTCGATGACCTGGTTGACCACGAGATGGGAGTCACTATAGATAACGATGTGTTTGGCTCGTACTTTGTTCGCTAAAGCAAGCCTGGCTATCAATGCTACGTACTCCGCTTCATTATTGGACGCGGTGAACTCAAACCGAAGCGCATACTCCAGTTTCACCCTGCTTGGCCCGTACAGAATGATACCAGCTCCGCTACCTTGCTGATTTGATGAACCATCCACATGGAGGATCTAGGGCTTCTCATCGCAGGTTGGATTTGCTCTAACCGGGAGAGGCGCCGTGTTGGTTGAAGCTTCCTCTCTATGCTCGGGTCGATCGATTCAGGGACTACAATGCTAAAGGTACATTCCGCGACAAAGTCGGCTAAAGCTTGGGCCTTGATAGCTGTCCAAGGCTCGTACTGAATGTCGTACTCAATGAGTTCAACGGCCCACTTCATCAATCTACCAGAGACCTCGGGCTTGAGCAAGACTTGCCTCAGAGGTTTATTGGTGAGGACGACGACGGGATGGGCTTGGAAGTACAGTCGACTTATAATAGGTGGACACCACAACGCGAAGAGCGTAGGTGATAGTTCGACTTATAATGGCATTGTACGGGGAGGGAGTCGCGACCACTAGAAAAGTGTGGTCGAATCTCGCAATGCTAGGCCACGCACCGACCTCTACAGGTACTGAAATTCACCCCAAGGGCCTAACTTCTTCTCCACTGAAGCCTATCAGGGGTGTGTTTGTGGGTTTGATATCGCTTTCTGAGAGTTGTAGCTTGTCGAACGCGTCCTTGAACATTATATCTATCGAGCTGCCTGAATCGACCAGGACGCGCTTCACTTCGAAGTCGTTGATTCTTATCTTTATGACGAGCGCGTCATCATGGGGGTACTGGATCCCGCACGCGTCATCTTCAGTGAAGAACACGATCTCTTTGAACCTTGGCCGCTTCAGGGGGTTCTGGTCTTCTCTTTTTAACTCACGAGCCGACGTTTTCGCCGCAGCTGATGTGCAGCCCGCAACAATTAAGATTATCTTCCCACGTGCACCCCATGGCCCATCGCCCCATTAATTAGGATTATCTTCCCATGACAAACATTAGGGTTGTTCATAAGAATGCCCAAACCGACCAACCCAGACCGACCCAACCCGAGTCGGTCGGGTTTTCATCAGTACCGGTCGGTTTCGGGTTGGGCAAATATATAAACCGATATATTGGGTCGGTTACGGTTTTCTTGTGTGAAACCGAAACCAACCCGACCCGAACCGAACTAGTCTTCTACTAGTTCGGTAGCTTCTAGTTTGAGTAGTTTCCTACTTAACTATAACTAGTCTTCTACTAGAACTAGAAGGCCCATTAGGTAATTATAATTAGAATAGGCAATCTATCCTAATTTCTAACTTTCTCTAGTCTTTTACACCAAATAGGCAACCCATTAGGAAATATATATATATATATATATATATTTTTTTTCTGAATTTATTTTTCGGTGTCATTGTGATTCATTCCGATTCTAACTGTTTGTTTTTGTAGAAATGGGATTCTGATTTTGATTCTTGGCGGAATAGGATTCCCCCATATTCAAGTATGGCCATTTAGGCCCCCCTAGGGAATGGGATTCACAATCTATCAAGAGGTAAAAATCTCATGACAAAAAACCCTTCAAGCTCTAATATTAAAAAAATAATAAAATATTATTAAATAGTAATAAAATAATAGTACCATAATGAAACATTAATTCGATATAATTGAACTAATAATAAAACATTAATAGTTAAATAATAAAACATTAATGAATTAATAATAAAAAGTAAAGATATTGTATATTAAATAATAAACATAATAATAATAAGTATAACTAAAATATTAATATAATATAATTCCAGTAATAATAAGATATTAACATATTAATTATTAAATAATAATAAATTAATTTTAAAATAATATAATATTAATAAAATTTAGTAATAAGTTAATATATATTATTAAAATATTCATAAATATATAAATGATAAATACTAATGAACTGATGACGTGGAATTATATAATTAGTGGATGCAGACGATGTGAGCCCAGTCGGATAAGAACATCTCTTTTCTTACCAAAAATAAAAGAAATCCATCTTATGTTAGAACTCGGAAGTGTGGTGTAATTAGAAATGGATTGGGATGTAGCACTCCCCACTCCGACCGCACAGCGACATCCTAGTCCCTGATATGCGGTTGGAACATGCCGTGACGTATCCCAGTCCCTGATATGCGGTTAGAAACTTCTATTTTTGGATGTAATAATTAGAAACTCTAAGATGCTATAAGAAGAGAAGACTGAGGAGCAGGATCTCAAACCGAATGGAGATGAATTGTTCAGGTGGACGTCGCATACCAATAGGCTTTAGATTCCTACCGACGACACTGGAGCTCATCGTTTATTATCTGAGGAAGAAGGTTTTCGATGGAAGTATTTTTCCCGGCCTCATTAATGATTACGATGTTTACAGTGTGGAGCCATGGAATCTTCCTGGTGCTGGTAGACTGACAGTGGCCGGGACCAAATACGAAGAAGTAAAGAAAGGTAATGAAGCTCTCTACTTCTTTGTCTCCTTGAAAAGGAAGTCGGTAAATGGACAGAGACCCGATCGTCGAGCCGGTGATGGATTTTGGAAGGCTAGTTCCGGGGACTCTTATGTTAAGAATCACATGGGAAAGATAGTGGGTATCACCAAAAGCTTGGTGTATTACCAGTATGCAAAAAATGGCAATCGATGCTGCAAAAACGCTTTAAAGACAGATTGGATTATGCACGAACACTCACTTCCCAATCGTAGTGGACAGGTCAGTTACTTGTTTTCTTTTTCTCCTTCATGTTGATGCTATCATTTGTTCCTTAAAACTTGCCTTGCGTGCACCTTATTCTGATTCTGTGTCGTTTTTTATCTGAAATAGTTCCAACAGTGGGTAGTCTGCAAGATCACCAAGACTGGAAAGTTACCTTCTAATTTTCAGAACCCAGATAGTAGAAGGCTGAAGGATATTGCTGACCAGAACTGTTCTTCGTCATATCCCTGCCCACCGGAGGCTGGCTCAATAGTTTCTGAGATTGGTAATAGCAAGGAAAACCACTCATGCTTATCTGTTGGCGTGCCAGCTGCTTCTTATATTGGTAATCACATTCAGGAGCCCAGATATTCAACCTCACTGGTAAGGCTGCCTAACAGTTGCTGTCCTGCAACGGGTTATCAATTTCAAGAATCATCCATTCAGAACCAGAGGGACCCGTTTGTAAACTCCGCCATCTATGAGGTAGGGTCCTGCAGTTGGTCTAACCCATCTGCACCACGTGCTGTAGTGGCTATCCAGAAAACAAGCCATAACACCACCATGTATGCGGCATCATGGGATTCTGCAAAATCAACAACATTTTTGTCTTCTGGTTCCAATGAAGCATGTCCAACTTCAGAAGCACCAACAACACAAGATACGACTTTGCCGATCCAATCTGAACCCACACAAGTAGAGAGTAGCTTTGTTCCAAGTAAGGATTCTATGGAGATGCTACAGGAGTTGGAGTGGATCAATGAATTCTTTGAGGGATAGAATGACTCATTTTAGGGTAAATACCACATGACCCATGTCTGTGATTAGTTCAGAGATTGATAAAATGACTTATTTGAGAAGATATCACACTTTGAATCATTTATTTATTTTTAACTAATTTATTTATATTTTGAACTGAAAAAATGTATCATACTCTTATAACCATTACAGATTGACAAGTTTGAAATTGTGCAAAATCATGTCAAACAATGCTCTTGGTACCAAGGATTCAGAATTTGCTTGGTAGCACTTACGGAAATGCTGTAGTACAATGCTCTGGACCACAATGTTTACTTCTTACAACCCAATCAGCCACCTTCTTTCCTTCTTGCCATGTGTGGATGTTATAGAATAGTTCTAATTGCTTGCTATCGGTGTTCCAATTGCTTGAAATTCGGCCCATGAGTACGTTTTATTTACCACTTCTTTCGTTATATTTAAGATACTCGAATACAATTCTAATATTTATATGTATAAAGCAAGTATTAAAATGCTAAATCCAGGTACCAAAAATGTTAAAAATAGGTCGATATCAGTGTGAGACGAGATATGCTCCACACATGGGTGGGTGTCTCACAGGTACATCCACCATGCATTGGCAACATTTTTAGCCCGTAATAATAATTTATAAGTACGGAGATGTTTCCAATGCATTATAGGATGTGCATGTGAGGTCGGTGTGAGGCGCACCGTGTGAGGAGCAGATCTAGTCTCTCAAAAGGTTGGTAAAGTTTTGGAATAAGGCCAAGCCAGCGGTCATATAAAATCTAATGGCTGCCCTAAATAAGGTTAAACCCGCAGTGAATTTGGATAAAATTGCCTTAAGTGGCGAGCGAATGACTCAAAAAGCCTAAGCCCTCGGTTTCAATCCAGGGGATGGGCTCCCCACAGAATACACCCCACGCGCCCGTCTCCTTGAGGGATTGCGCCACCATCCCTCATACAACCAGAAACTCAACTTCAAACAAGTTATCTCACAAAACAAAACTATAAAATATGGAAATAGTGAAGAAAGAGTCAGGTTTTTCTTTGACATTGGAAACGGTCGTTCAATCTTGAATGAAAAATCACCCATTTAATGCCCAAAGGCATATTCACAAGTTATTTATGCTTATCCCAACCAGGGATTAGACACCTAAGGACAGTTTGGTTCACAGTTGGAATCGGAATCAAAATCTGAATCAGAGTCTTCCCGAATTGGGATCGGAGTCGGAATGGTTTATTCCCATAGCCTCTTTGCTTCAAATAGGAATGGGAATGGAAATTGAAAACATCGCAGGAATGGGATTTAATTCCCAAGGGTGGGGGAGGGAATAGTCATTCCCTCGTACGGGTGAATGCCAAATGGGGCTTTAGACTTTTCAGAAGAAAAAAAAATAGGGTAAATTTCTGAAACCTCCCCTGAAGTTTGGTAATTGCAATCACCTTCCCCGAATTTTTTGACACAACTGTAATTAGACCCCCCTCGCTTTGAATCCTCTAACAAGAGGCACGAAAAAGTCCAAAATGCCCATGTAGTTACTTTGACCAAAATGTTTAATTATTTTCAAAATTTTCTTTTCATATCAATCACTACCCCAAGCCTTTCCAAAATATACTTATTTTCCAAATTTTCCTTTCATATCAATCATTCAAAGGTAAAACTGCATCTTTCAATTCTCCTTTTTTTTATCGTTGTTGATAAAGTTTGTATTGTTTTTACTATAGAAACCAGTCCCAATAGTAATTGCATGGGCTCAGGATCTTTTCACGAGCATAGCTCGAATAACTCGTGAAAAGCTCGACTTGTTGCCACCCCTAATTGCAAGTTCTTTGTTCTATCCCTTGTTAGAGGTGTAAATCAAGTTGGGTCATCCGCAGCCCGACACAAATTTGGATCGGCTCGGCATGGCCCGGCGTGACATCCGTGGGTCGTGCCAAGCCTGGCACGATCATGCGGGTCAAGCTGGGCTTGGGGTTTTAGGTCCATAGGCCAGGCCGAAGCAACCCAACCCACGGCCTAGCCCAGCAGGACCCATATTATATATGATATTATATAATAATATATTTATATAATAAACCACTGTTTTCAATTTTATTATCTAATTTATTTAATTATTGTATATATAAGCAGTTGTATACATCAAAATTCAAATAAAATTAAAATTTTAGCTTTTTCATTAAATAAATAGCTTTGGCCCGGTCTATGGCCCAGCCTGGCCCATAGACCAGCTCGACCTGCTGTACGGCACGGACTCGCTAGGGCTTGGGCTGTGGGCCATGCCGAGCCGACCCCCAAGTTATCCCTAGGAAAGGCGACATGGCTTGGGATGGCCCGTAGACAGGCACAACATGGCCTGCACTTTGCACGGGCCGGCTGTGGGCCGTGCCAGTCCCGTTTTACACCTCTATTACTTGTTTTTCTCCTCTCTCTCTCTCTCTCTCTCTCTCTTCCCTCCTCCAGTCATCCTTTCTTATTCTTCTCTCTTCCTCTGAATATGCAATCCAACCTTTAGTCACATTGGCAACCTACAACATGAATTTCAGACCATTTAGAACTCACCCATAGAAGAATTCAAATTTATACATGAAGGCTGAAAATCAGAATTTAAAAACAAAAGCAAGAGAGTGTTTTGATGTTTAATTCATGTATCGTCATCAACCACAACAAAGATGTTTAAAAAAACTAATTAATTAGTAGTTCAAAGGAGGAAACGAATCTGCACATAATATGTAAACAAATATCTCTCTTATACACAAAAAACTTGCACCGGGTTCTGATGAGACGCAATCCGGCTGCTCCTAGCTAGTGATGACTTGGTTTCCAATAAGCGACGGACTTGATTAATCTGCACAAGGAGAATCAGAAAACCCGGGGGGCTTGCCCGACGAGGTCACTCCGATGCTTAAGTCTGTATCAGGTTGCAAGTTGATGAGAACTTAAAAAGCAAGAGAGCTAGAGAGCAAAGATTATGCATATCCTCGCCACTGGAGGGTTGGGATCTTTATATACTAGAGTCCTCACTGGTTTTTCGGAGTGGTTCCGGGATCCTTGCTGTGATGAGGCTCATTTCCGTATTAATAGGAAATAACGCTGCTAGCCGATAAGGTTCATTGCTGCCGCCCGAATAAGATGGGGAGATAATGCTAGCAATTACGTGGCGTGATCCCGAAGAGCACGGGGTCTGGTGGTGAGATCATCGGGGTTTCCATATGAAGGTCAACCTGACTAGGTAGT
This sequence comes from Nelumbo nucifera, assembly GCF_055504915.1. Classification (NCBI taxonomy): domain Eukaryota; kingdom Viridiplantae; phylum Streptophyta; class Magnoliopsida; order Proteales; family Nelumbonaceae; genus Nelumbo; species Nelumbo nucifera. The sequence goes on along the minus strand of NC_142653.1, from coordinate 36,028,680 downwards.
GAGTTGCCTGTGAAGTTCCGGGCTGCTTGGGGGCAAGCTGCCTAGTGGCGAGCTGCCTGAGCTCGTGTTCCACAGACCTGATCTGCTCCTAATGCCTAAGTGCCTTAGTACCAGGGTGATCCGAGGTAGGCCTGTCCTGAGGTGGCCACTTTCTGGGGTGTTTCGTCTGTCCGGGCTCGATGTTTAACGAACTTGGTTTCTATCCTGGTCGCGATCTGGTATCGAGGTGATCTTAACTCGAAGTAGATTCGGTTCGAGGTAATAGGGTACCCGAGGCCGCTCTGTAGCGAACTGATCACGCTGATCTGTCACTCGTGTCGGGTCACGTCCACGTGCCGATCTGACTGTGTTGAGTTGTCACTTATGTCAAGTCATGTCCACGTGTCTCCCTATGAGGAGTTCGGGCCAAATCACCCTTCATCAATTGCCCCCACTCCCCGAGATAGGAGCCTTGACCTGGTGCGGGGAGTTCCTGATGAGCCAAGTGGATTTGGTCCGAAGTTGAAACAGCTAGTCAGATGAGTCATCGATCAGATTTATTCGACCACACGGCTCGACCAAAAAAACGTAGGTCGTGCCTATACACGAGCGGACGTCACGGGGTCTATAAATTCCGTGAACGTCAAAAAACGCGCTAAACCGATTTCGGCCTCAGGGATCGCATAGCCGGTTTTTCTAGGAGTCGTCGGATCAATTCAGTCACAACTGTTGGCTTTTCAGAAATTGTGGCAATAAATAGGGGTGCCTGTGATTCATTCTTCTCGTCGTGAATTCTATGATTGAGCTCTCCCGAGGTCGTGTCGAAGCCTTCCAACTCGGTCTTCATTCAGTTTTCCACTCCATCCTTTCTTTTCGGTGGGTCCTTGTTCTTTAGTTTTTTCCTGCTTTTCAATCATGTCAAGTTCTAGTGTAGATGGAATCTTAGGTAGTACAAGTGAGGTGGAGGGTGCTGCTCTTCCTACCAGGGAAGTCAGCTCGCGACAGGGTGCCTCCACTCTCCGGTCTTTAGAGGGAACCTCTAACCCTGAAGTCTGGCCATCTCGAATCGGGGAGATCGAAGCTCAGGAAGAGGGTCCATCCCCCAAATCGAGGGCCCCATCTTCTTCCCGAGATCGGGATCCCGATGACTTCAGTCCTTCCACAATGTCTTGGGAAAGATTGTTGTACTTAGTGTCCCGCTATCGTCTCCCCGATAGCTTGGTCTTTAGCCTACGTTTAGGTCAATACCCTTGGGCGCATGATCACCATGAGCTCGTTGTTTTTGAGGAGCAGCTCGCGGTAGGGCTGCGCTTCCCACTTCAGCCTTTCCAAATATAAATAGTTAGGTTTTATAATGTTACCATTGACCAGTTTCATCTGAATTCTATTAGGAACATTGTTGGCACCATTTCCCTATTCCACGCCTACGGCCGACCCCTGACCCTAAATATCTCCAGCTTGATCTGTAAGATCAAGCAAAGCTCATCCTGTCTACGTGGGGACATCAAACAGAGCTACTATATCTCTCTCCAGCCCGGATTTAAAATCCTGTTCGGTTGCCCAAACAAGGTTCCGGCCTAGAAAAGGTGATATTTCATCGTACGTAACCCGGAAGGGTGGTCTTTCCCATCCCACTGAAGGGTGGCTACTAGGGACCCCGGGGTGAGTTTGGATGTAGAGACCTGGGCAGTGATCAACTCGTGGAGGGACCTCGGCCTTGAGATGAAAAACTTCTTGGCCGAGGATGCGCTGGTGCGAGCTGGTTTGCGCCCTCCTAGTAGGTTTCCTTTTGGAAAATTATTTAAAATGCCCTTTAAGTTCTGGACTAACTGTCCCGTTGTTTTACAGTTACAATGCCATAGGTCGACGCAGAGAGCCTCCTAAAAAGTTCCCAGAAGGGGAAGAAGCGGATGGTCGCGAAGAGACTTCGTCGAGAAGTCAGGCCTTCAACCTCTGGACCAACCGAGGCCCTAGCCGTGGAGCCGATCTCCACTGAGCCCCCAGGGAGGAGGCCCGATTAGCATCCCCCAAAGTGGTCATAGACGAGGGCCGCGAGGAGGATGCTCGTCCTCAGGAACCAGAGTGCACGTCTGTGCCAGAGGGGCTAGACGTCGAGCTAGAGAGTGCCCCCGGGAACGAGGGAGAAAGCATCATGACTCACGTTCTCATGGTGCACGAGAGCTGGGATGTCGTCTTCTCAGACGAGGTCGCACGATGGGCAGATATGCCTTCGGCCCGGCTCTTGGGGCTAGATGCCAGCCACTACATGGTGGTAAGCATTCAGCCTTTAGTTCGGTTTTTTTTTTTTTTTCCTTAGCTCGATTTTCTTTTGATAGGTCAATTCTGCCCTTCACGCAATGGCCTCCAGTCCGTGATCTGCTCGAAGGAGGCTCGGGATGCCAAGGTGGTGCTACGGAAGCTCCATCGCAACCTGGACCTAGCTCGGGGAGAAGCACTTCAAGCTAAAAAGGGAGATGAGGGCCTGAAGCAGCTGATCTCGATCCAGGAGGGACAGATCTCCATGCTAACCGAGGAGAACGTGAAGCAGAAAGAGCTGATCTTAAGGATGACCGACGAGAAGGTGTGGCTTCAACGAGAAGTCAAAAACCTCGAGGCCATGGTCCAAGAGCGTAACCAAATCTTCGAGACCGCCATCAAGGAGGCGCAGATAGAAGAAAGGAACCTGGCTGTCGAGTGCTTCAAGGAGTCCTCGGAGTTCATTGCTCTCCAGGTCGAATATGGCTCAAGCTCCTACCGCTCCGGGTACAAGCTGTGCATGTATCTGGTCCGGCAAAAGTTTCCTAATCTCGACCTCGGTGCCATCACGATGTCAGACTTAGACCTTGAAGTGGCCAAGGCAGCGAATGAGGAGCCGGCCTCATCAAAGGAGAAGAGCGATGACGAGGTCGAAGTGGTGGACCCCTCGGATATGGCTGGTAGTCCTCCTGCATGGTAGCTTCTTCTTTTTCTCTCCCTTTTTTGAGTCCTGAATGTACACCCCGAAGCCACTGAGCTCGGGTCATGACAAAATTTTGGTACTTGCCTTCTCTTTCATCAATGAAATACAATGTTTCTATGTAACCTGTGTGCAAAATAATTCTATGTGTGGGTGAGCCTCGGTCTGGGCAACTAATATATAGGTTACCCGAATTGTCGAGCTACCGAGTTGGACAACCAGTAAGGATAACCAAAATAAAAATTTGCCTAAGTATTTGTTACCTCGAACTATCTGTTTAAACTTTCGCTAGGGGCAACTTAGATAATGAAGAACGAGGAGAGCGACACTATAAGGTATATACCTGACCTGTCCGTGCACGGGCTCTTCATTTAAATGTTGGTAGTCCCCAATGGATCCAACCTGTTCATTTATGTCGAAGTGAGCCAGATATCATAGGGCTCACGCCCAAGCTGTCTACGCTTTAGGCATTAGTAGTGCTTCGCCTATGCCGAAGAGGCGGATAAGACTTATATGCCCATGCCAAGGAGGCAACTAGGTCTTTGGTGCCCGTGCCAAACAGGCGGCTGGGACTTATACGGTGACAAGTCCGTCAATTCAATACTTTAGCCCTTAGGCCCTGGGGGCAACTTGTAGTCCACCCTCCTTGATCTTGCCCATGCTGAAGAGGCAACTGGGCCTTATATGATACCGAAGACTTTTACTAGCTCGGCACCTTTAGTCCTTAGGCTTCTAGAGGTGACTCACCAGTCCACTCTCTAGTTAGATGACCACAGATAATATCGTCTCAGATTGCCGACGTTCCATGCTCGAGATATCTGTTTTCCTTCTACGGTTTTGAGCTCGTACATACCTTCCCCGAGCACCCGTTTTACTCGATAGGGTCCCACCCAATTCGGTCCGAGTTACCAACATCGGGCTTAGGCACCATGACTATGCGAAAAACCAAGTCTCCAATGCGGAAGTTCCGCTTCTTGACCCGGGCGTTGTAGTACCGAGCCACTCTCTGCTGGTAGGCCGCGGTCTGAATGTATGCGAGGTCTCGTACCTCTTCTACTAGATCGATGTTGGTGCGTAGCTCGTCATCGTTTGTCTCTTCGTCGTATGCCTCTAGGCGTAACGTAGGTACCTCGATCTCGGCAGGGATTATTGCCGCCGTGCCGTAGGGGAGGTTGAAGGGAGTTTCACCCGTGGCAGTCTTCACAGTGGTTCGGTAAGCCCATAGTACATTGGACAGCTCGTCTGCCCATAGTCCTTTAGCTCAGGCTAAGCATGCTTTCAGTCCACGGAGGATGGCCCTGTTCGGGACTTCTGCTTGACCATTTGCTTGAGGGTGTGCCACCGCGGTGAAATTCTGTTGTATCCTCATCTCTTTACACCAGTTCTAAAACTTGATATCCTCGAATTGCTTGTCGTTGACGGAGATAAGCACTCGAGGTAGTTCAAAGCGGCATACTACGCTCCTCCAAAAGAAGTTTTGCATGCTTTGTGTTGTGATCGTCGCAAGAGGTTCCGCCTCTACCCACTTTGTAAAATAATCCACCGCTACGACCAAGAATCTCCTCTGTCCCGTCGCTGGCGGGAATGGTCCAAGGATGTCGATTCCCCATTGCGTGAAGGGCCATGGGCTAGTGAGGTACTTCAGGTCAGCAGTGGTCTGATGGTAGACGATGGTGTGCCCTTGACACTTGTCGCATCTTTTGATGAGCTCAAGCGCATCTGCCTTCATCGTGGGCCAGTAGTACCCCTGTCGCAGTGCTTTTGGAGCTAGGGCTCTGCCCCCAAGTGTCCGCCGCACAAACCTTCATGAGTATCGTGGAGAGCGAGCTCAGCTTCCAAAGGTCGCAAGCAATGCAAATAGGGGAGCATGTAGGATCTTCGGTACAGCCGTCCATCTATCATGACGTATTTGGTTGCCTAACGCTTTACCCTTCTGGCTGCATTACGATCTGCATGGAGGGTCCCATGAAGCAGGTAGCTTGCGAGTGGGTCAATCCAGCTTGGCTCTACTTGCGCAATAGGAGCGACCTCCTCTGCCCCCTGAGAATGCTGGGGCGAGATAGGTTCTCTATATACACGGTCCTCATAGTGTTATTACTTGAGCTGGCTAGCTGGGACAGAGCATCGACCTTAGCGTTCTCAGACCTCGGGATCTGCCTGATGAAATAAGACTAGAAACCCCGCAGAGCTTCTCTGACCTTGGCTAGGTAGGCGACCATGGTTGGCTCGCAAGCTTCGTATTCGTCGATGACCTGGTTGACCACGAGATGGGAGCCACTATAGATAACGATGTGTTTGGCTCGTACTTTGTTCGCTAAAGCAAGCCTGGCTATCAATGCTACGTACTCCGCTTCATTATTGGACGCGGTGAACTCAAACCGAAGCGCATACTCCAGTTTCACCCTGCTTGACCCGTACAGAATGATACCAGCTCCGCTACCTTGCTGATTTGATGAACCATCCACATGGAGGATCCAGGGCTTCTCATCGCAAGTTGGATTTGCTCTAACCGGGAGAGGCGCCGTGTTGGTTGAAGCTTCCTCTCTATGCTCGGGTCGATCGATTCAGGGACTACAATGCTAAAGGTACATTCCGCGACAAAGTCGGCTAAAGCTTGTGCCTTGATAGCTGTCCAAGGCTCGTACTGAATGTCGTACTCAATGAGTTCAACGGCCCACTTCATCAATCTACCGGAGACCTCAGGCTTGAGCAAGACTTGCCTCAGAGGTTTATTGGTGAGGACGACGACGGGATGGGCTTGGAAGTATAGTCGACTTATAATAGGTGGACACCACAACGCGAAGAGCGTAGGTGATAGTTCGACTTATAATGGCATTGTACGGGGAGGGAGTCGCGACCACTAGAAAAGTGTGGTCGAATCTCGCAATGCTAGGCCACGCACCGACCTCTACAGGTACTGAAATTCGCCCCAAGGGCCTAACTTCTTCTCCACTGAAGCCTATCAGGGGTGTGTTTGTGGGCTTGATATCGCTTTCTGACAGTTGTAGCTTGTCGAACGCGTCCTTGAACAGTATATCTGTCGAGCTGCCTGAATCGACCAGGACGCGCTTCACTTCGAAGTCGTTGATTCTTATCTTTATGACGAGCGCGTCATCATGGGGGTACTGGATCCCGCACGCGTCATCTTCAGTGAAGAACACAAGCTCTTCGAACCTTGGCCGCTTCGGGGGGTTCTGGTCTTCTCTTTTTAACTCACGAGCCGACGTTTTCGCCGCAGCTGATGTGCAGCCCGCAACAATTAGGATTATCTTCCCACATGCACCACATGGCCCATCGTGCACCCCATGGCCCATCGCCCCATTAATTAGGATTATCTTCCCATGACAAACATTAGGGTTGTTCATAAGAATGCCCAACTCGACCAAACCGACCAACCCAGACCGACCCAACCCGAGTCGGTCGGGTTTTCATCAGTACCGGTCGGTTTCGGGTTGGGCAAATATATAAACCGATATATTGGGTCGGTTACGGTTTTCTTGTGTGAAACCGAAACCAACCCGACCCGAACCGAACTAGTCTTCTACTAGTTCGGTAGCTTCTAGTTTGAGTAGTTTCCTACTTAACTATAACTAGTCTTCTACTAGAACTAGAAGGCCCATTAGGTAATTATAATTAGAATAGGCAATCTATCCTAATTTCTAACTTTCTCTAGTCTTTTACACCAAATAGGCAACCCATTAGGAAATATATATATATATATATATATATTTTTTTTCTGAATTTATTTTTCGGTGTCATTGTGATTCATTCCGATTCTAACTGTTTGTTTTTGTAGAAATGGGATTCTGATTTTGATTCTTGGCGGAATAGGATTCCCCCATATTCAAGTATGGCCATTTAGGCCCCCCTAGGGAATGGGATTCACAATCTATCAAGAGGTAAAAATCTCATGACAAAAAACCCTTCAAGCTCTAATATTAAAAAAATAATAAAATATTATTAAATAGTAATAAAATAATAGTACCATAATGAAACATTAATTCGATATAATTGAACTAATAATAAAACATTAATAGTTAAATAATAAAACATTAATGAATTAATAATAAAAAGTAAAGATATTGTATATTAAATAATAAACATAATAATAATAAGTATAACTAAAATATTAATATAATATAATTCCAGTAATAATAAGATATTAACATATTAATTATTAAATAATAATAAATTAATTTTAAAATAATATAATATTAATAAAATTTAGTAATAAGTTAATATATATTATTAAAATATTCATAAATATATAAATGATAAATACTAATGAACTGATGACGTGGAATTATATAATTAGTGGATGCAGACGATGTGAGCCCAGTCGGATAAGAACATCTCTTTTCTTACCAAAAATAAAAGAAATCCATCTTATGTTAGAACTCGGAAGTGTGGTGTAATTAGAAATGGATTGGGATGTAGCACTCCCCACTCCGACCGCACAGCGACATCCTAGTCCCTGATATGCGGTTGGAACATGCCGTGACGTATCCCAGTCCCTGATATGCGGTTAGAAACTTCTATTTTTGGATGTAATAATTAGAAACTCTAAGATGCTATAAGAAGAGAAGACTGAGGAGCAGGATCTCAAACCGAATGGAGATGAATTGTTCAGGTGGACGTCGCATACCAATAGGCTTTAGATTCCTACCGACGACACTGGAGCTCATCGTTTATTATCTGAGGAAGAAGGTTTTCGATGGAAGTATTTTTCCCGGCCTCATTAATGATTACGATGTTTACAGTGTGGAGCCATGGAATCTTCCTGGTGCTGGTAGACTGACAGTGGCCGGGACCAAATACGAAGAAGTAAAGAAAGGTAATGAAGCTCTCTACTTCTTTGTCTCCTTGAAAAGGAAGTCGGTAAATGGACAGAGACCCGATCGTCGAGCCGGTGATGGATTTTGGAAGGCTAGTTCCGGGGACTCTTATGTTAAGAATCACATGGGAAAGATAGTGGGTATCACCAAAAGCTTGGTGTATTACCAGTATGCAAAAAATGGCAATCGATGCTGCAAAAACGCTTTAAAGACAGATTGGATTATGCACGAACACTCACTTCCCAATCGTAGTGGACAGGTCAGTTACTTGTTTTCTTTTTCTCCTTCATGTTGATGCTATCATTTGTTCCTTAAAACTTGCCTTGCGTGCACCTTATTCTGATTCTGTGTCGTTTTTTATCTGAAATAGTTCCAACAGTGGGTAGTCTGCAAGATCACCAAGACTGGAAAGTTACCTTCTAATTTTCAGAACCCAGATAGTAGAAGGCTGAAGGATATTGCTGACCAGAACTGTTCTTCGTCATATCCCTGCCCACCGGAGGCTGGCTCAATAGTTTCTGAGATTGGTAATAGCAAGGAAAACCACTCATGCTTATCTGTTGGCGTGCCAGCTGCTTCTTATATTGGTAATCACATTCAGGAGCCCAGATATTCAACCTCACTGGTAAGGCTGCCTAACAGTTGCTGTCCTGCAACGGGTTATCAATTTCAAGAATCATCCATTCAGAACCAGAGGGACCCGTTTGTAAACTCCGCCATCTATGAGGTAGGGTCCTGCAGTTGGTCTAACCCATCTGCACCACGTGCTGTAGTGGCTATCCAGAAAACAAGCCATAACACCACCATGTATGCGGCATCATGGGATTCTGCAAAATCAACAACATTTCTGTCTTCTGGTTCCAATGAAGCATGTCCAACTTCAGAAGCACCAACAACACAAGATACGACTTTGCCGATCCAATCTGAACCCACACAAGTAGAGAGTAGCTTTGTTCCAAGTAAGGATTCTATGGAGATGCTACAGGAGTTGGAGTGGATCAATGAATTCTTTGAGGGATAGAATGACTCATTTTAGGGTAAATACCACATGACCCATGTCTGTGATTAGTTCAGAGATTGATAAAATGACTTATTTGAGAAGATATCACACTTTGAATCATTTATTTATTTTTAACTAATTTATTTATATTTTGAACTGAAAAAATGTATCATACTCTTATAACCATTACAGATTGACAAGTTTGAAATTGTGCAAAATCATGTCAAACAATGCTCTTGGTACCAAGGATTCAGAATTTGCTTGGTAGCACTTACGGAAATGCTGTAGTACAATGCTCTGGACCACAATGTTTACTTCTTACAACCCAATCAGCCACCTTCTTTCCTTCTTGCCATGTGTGGATGTTATAGAATAGTTCTAATTGCTTGCTATCGGTGTTCCAATTGCTTGAAATTCGGCCCATGAGTACGTTTTATTTACCACTTCTTTCGTTATATTTAAGATACTCGAATACAATTCTAATATTTATATGTATAAAGCAAGTATTAAAATGCTAAATCCAGGTACCAAAAATGTTAAAAATAGGTCGATATCAGTGTGAGACGAGATATGCTCCACACATGGGTGGGTGTCTCACAGGTACATCCACCATGCATTGGCAACATTTTTAGCCCGTAATAATAATTTATAAGTACGGAGATGTTTCCAATGCATTATAGGATGTGCATGTGAGGTCGGTGTGAGGCGCACCGTGTGAGGAGCAGATCTAGTCTCTCAAAAGGTTGGTAAAGTTTTGGAATAAGGCCAAGCCAGCGGTCATATAAAATCTAATGGCTGCCCTAAATAAGGTTAAACCCGCAGTGAATTTGGATAAAATTGCCTTAAGTGGCGAGCGAATGACTCAAAAAGCCTAAGCCCTCGGTTTCAATCCAGGGGATGGGCTCCCCACAGAATACACCCCACGCGCCCGTCTCCTTGAGGGATTGCGCCACCATCCCTCATACAACCAGAAACTCAACTTCAAACAAGTTATCTCACAAAACAAAACTATAAAATATGGAAATAGTGAAGAAAGAGTCAGGTTTTTCTTTGACATTGGAAACGGTCGTTCAATCTTGAATGAAAAATCACCCATTTAATGCCCAAAGGCATATTCACAAGTTATTTATGCTTATCCCAACCAGGGATTAGACACCTAAGGACAGTTTCGTTCACAGTTGGAATCGGAATCAAAATCTGAATCAGAGTCTTCCCGAATTGGGATCGGAGTCGGAATGGTTTATTCCCATAGCCTCTTTGCTTCAAATAGGAATGGGAATGGAAATTGAAAACATCGCAGGAATGGGATTTAATTCCCAAGGGAGGGGGAGGGAATAGTCATTCCCTCGTACGGGTGAATGCCAAATGGGGCTTTAGACTTTTCAGAAGAAAAAAAAATAGGGTAAATTTCTGAAACCTCCCCTGAAGTTTGGTAATTGCAATCACCTTCCCCGAATTTTTTGACACAACTGTAATTAGACCCCCCTCGCTTTGAATCCTCTAACAAGAGGCACGAAAAAGTCCAAAATGCCCATGTAGTTACTTTGACCAAAATGTTTAATTATTTTCAAAATTTTCTTTTCATATCAATCACTACCCCAAGCCTTTCCAAAATATACTTATTTTCCAAATTTTCCTTTCATATCAATCATTCAAAAGTAAAACTGCATCTTTCAATTCTCCTTTTTTTTATCGTTGTTGATAAAGTTTGTATTGTTTTTACTATAGAAACCAGTCTCAATAGTAATTGCATGGGCTCAGGATCTTTTCACGAGCATAGCTCGAATAACTCGTGAAAAGCTCGACTTGTTGCCACCCCTAATTGCAAGTTCTTTGTTCTATCCCTTGTTAGAGGTGTAAATCAAGTTGGGTCATCCGCAGCCCGACACAAATTTGGATCGGCTCGGCATGGCCCGGCGTGACATCCGTGGGTCGTGCCAAGCCTGGCACGATCATGCGGGTCAAGCTGGGCTTGGGGTTTTAGGTCCATAGGCCAGGCCGAAGCAACCCAACCCACGGCCTAGCCCAGCAGGACCCATATTATATATGATATTATATAATAATATATTTATATAATAAACCACTGTTTTCAATTTTATTATCTAATTTATTTAATTATTGTATATATAAGTAGTTGTATACATCAAAATTCAAATAAAATTAAAATTTTAGCTTTTTCATTAAATAAATAGCTTTGGCCCGGTCTATGGCCCAGCCTGGCCCATAGACCAGCTCGACCTGCTGTACGGCACGGGCTCGCTAGGGCTTGGGCTGTGGGCCATGCCGAGCCGACCCCCAAGTTATCCCTAGGAAAGGCGACATGGCTTGGGATGGCCCGTAGACAGGCACAACATGGCCTGCACTTTGCACGGGCCGGCTGTGGGCCGTGCCAGTCCCGTTTTACACCTCTATTACTTGTTTTTCTCCTCTCTCTCTCTCTCTCTCTCTCTCTCTTCCCTCCTCCAGTCATCCTTTCTTATTCTTCTCTCTTCCTCTGAATATGCAATCCAACCTTTAGTCACATTGGCAACCTACAACATGAATTTCAGACCATTTAGAACTCACCCATAGAAGAATTCAAATTTATACATGAAGGCTGAAAATCAGAATTTAAAAACAAAAGCAAGAGAGTGTTTTGATGTTTAATTCATGTATCGTCATCAACCACAACAAAGATGTTTAAAAAAACTAATTAATTAGTAGTTCAAAGGAGGAAACGAATCTGCACATAATATGTAAACAAATATCTCTCTTATACACAAAAAACTTGCACCGGGTTCTGATGAGACGCAATCCGGCTGCTCCTAGCTAGTGATGACTTGGTTTCCAATAAGCGACGGACTTGATTAATCTGCACAAGGAGAATCAGAAAACCCGGGGGGCTTGCCCGACGAGGTCACTCCGATGCTTAAGTCTGTATCAGGTTGCAAGTTGATGAGAACTTAAAAAGCAAGAGAGCTAGAGAGCAAAGATTATGCATATCCTCGCCACTGGAGGGTTGGGATCTTTATATACTAGAGTCCTCACTGGTTTTTCGGAGTGGTTCCGGGATCCTTGCTGTGATGAGGCTCATTTCCGTATTAATAGGAAATAACGCTGCTAGCCGATAAGGTTCATTGCTGCCGCCCGAATAAGATGGGGAGATAATGCTAGCAATTACGTGGCGTGATCCCGAAGAGCACGGGGTCTGGTGGTGAGATCATCGGGGTTTCCATATGAAGGTCAACCTGACTAGGTAGTGAGTTGCCTGTGAAGTTCCGGGCTGCTTGGGGGCAAGCTGCCTAGTGGCGAGCTGCCTGAGCTCGTGTTCCACAGACCTGATCTGCTCCTAATGCCTAAGTGCCTTAGTACCAGGGTGATCCGAGGTAGGCCTGTCCTGAGGTGGCCACTTTCTGGGGTGTTTCGTCTGTCCGGGCTCGATGTTTAACGAACTTGGTTTCTATCCTGGTCGCGATCTGGTATCGAGGTGATCTTAACTCGAAGTAGATTCGGTTCGAGGTAATAGGGTACCCGAGGCCGCTCTGTAGCGAACTGATCACGCTGATCTGTCACTCGTGTCGGGTCACGTCCACGTGCCGATCTGACTGTGTTGAGTTGTCACTTATGTCAAGTCATGTCCACGTGTCTCCCTATGAGGAGTTCGGGCCAAATCACCCTTCATCAATTGCCCCCACTCCCCGAGATAGGAGCCTTGACCTGGTGCGGGGAGTTCCTGATGAGCCAAGTGGATTTGGTCCGAAGTTGAAACAGCTAGTCAGATGAGTCATCGATCAGATTTATTCGACCACACGGCTCGACCAAAAAAACGTAGGTCGTGCCTATACACGAGCGGACGTCACGGGGTCTATAAATTCCGTGAACGTCAAAAAACGCGCTAAACCGATTTCGGCCTCAGGGATCGCATAGCCGGTTTTTCTAGGAGTCGTCGGATCAATTCAGTCACAACTGTTGGCTTTTCAGAAATTGTGGCAATAAATAGGGGTGCCTGTGATTCATTCTTCTCGTCGTGAATTCTATGATTGAGCTCTCCCGAGGTCGTGTCGAAGCCTTCCAACTCGGTCTTCATTCAGTTTTCCACTCCATCCTTTCTTTTCGGTGGGTCCTTGTTCTTTAGTTTTTTCCTGCTTTTCAATCATGTCAAGTTCTAGTGTAGATGGAATCTTAGGTAGTACAAGTGAGGTGGAGGGTGCTGCTCTTCCTACCAGGGAAGTCAGCTCGCGACAGGGTGCCTCCACTCTCCGGTCTTTAGAGGGAACCTCTAACCCTGAAGTCTGGCCATCTCGAATCGGGGAGATCGAAGCTCAGGAAGAGGGTCCATCCCCCAAATCGAGGGCCCCATCTTCTTCCCGAGATCGGGATCCCGATGACTTCAGTCCTTCCACAATGTCTTGGGAAAGATTGTTGTACTTAGTGTCCCGCTATCGTCTCCCCGATAGCTTGGTCTTTAGCCTACGTTTAGGTCAATACCCTTGGGCGCATGATCACCATGAGCTCGTTGTTTTTGAGGAGCAGCTCGCGGTAGGGCTGCGCTTCCCACTTCAGCCTTTCCAAATATAAATAGTTAGGTTTTATAATGTTACCATTGACCAGTTTCATCTGAATTCTATTAGGAACATTGTTGGCACCATTTCCCTATTCCACGCCTACGGCCGACCCCTGACCCTAAATATCTCCAGCTTGATCTGTAAGATCAAGCAAAGCTCATCCTGTCTACGTGGGGACATCAAACAGAGCTACTATATCTCTCTCCAGCCCGGATTTAAAATCCTGTTCGGTTGCCCAAACAAGGTTCCGGCCTAGAAAAGGTGATATTTCATCGTACGTAACCCGGAAGGGTGGTCTTTCCCATCCCACTGAAGGGTGGCTACTAGGGACCCCGGGGTGAGTTTGGATGTAGAGACCTGGGCAGTGATCAACTCGTGGAGGGACCTCGGCCTTGAGATGAAAAACTTCTTGGCCGAGGATGCGCTGGTGCGAGCTGGTTTGCGCCCTCCTAGTAGGTTTCCTTTTGGAAAATTATTTAAAATGCCCTTTAAGTTCTGGACTAACTGTCCCGTTGTTTTACAGTTACAATGCCATAGGTCGACGCAGAGAGCCTCCTAAAAAGTTCCCAGAAGGGGAAGAAGCGGATGGTCGCGAAGAGACTTCGTCGAGAAGTCAGGCCTTCAACCTCTGGACCAACCGAGGCCCTAGCCGTGGAGCCGATCTCCACTGAGCCCCCAGGGAGGAGGCCCGATTAGCATCCCCCAAAGTGGTCATAGACGAGGGCCGCGAGGAGGATGCTCGTCCTCAGGAACCAGAGTGCACGTCTGTGCCAGAGGGGCTAGACGTCGAGCTAGAGAGTGCCCCCGGGAACGAGGGAGAAAGCATCATGACTCACGTTCTCATGGTGCACGAGAGCTGGGATGTCGTCTTCTCAGACGAGGTCGCACGATGGGCAGATATGCCTTCGGCCCGGCTCTTGGGGCTAGATGCCAGCCACTACATGGTGGTAAGCATTCAGCCTTTAGTTCGGTTTTTTTTTTTTTTTCCTTAGCTCGATTTTCTTTTGATAGGTCAATTCTGCCCTTCACGCAATGGCCTCCAGTCCGTGATCTGCTCGAAGGAGGCTCGGGATGCCAAGGTGGTGCTACGGAAGCTCCATCGCAACCTGGACCTAGCTCGGGGAGAAGCACTTCAAGCTAAAAAGGGAGATGAGGGCCTGAAGCAGCTGATCTCGATCCAGGAGGGACAGATCTCCATGCTAACCGAGGAGAACGTGAAGCAGAAAGAGCTGATCTTAAGGATGACCGACGAGAAGGTGTGGCTTCAACGAGAAGTCAAAAACCTCGAGGCCATGGTCCAAGAGCGTAACCAAATCTTCGAGACCGCCATCAAGGAGGCGCAGATAGAAGAAAGGAACCTGCCTGTCGAGTGCTTCAAGGAGTCCTCGGAGTTCATTGCTCTCCAGGTCGAATATGGCTCAAGCTCCTACCGCTCCGGGTACAAGCTGTGCATGTATCTGGTCCGGCAAAAGTTTCCTAATCTCGACCTCGGTGCCATCACGATGTCAGACTTAGACCTTGAAGTGGCCAAGGCAGCGAATGAGGAGCCGGCCTCATCAAAGGAGAAGAGCGATGACGAGGTCGAAGTGGTGGACCCCTCGGATATGGCTGGTAGTCCTCCTGCATGGTAGCTTCTTCTTTTCCTCTCCCTTTTTTGAGTCCTGAATGTACACCCCGAAGCCACTGAGCTCGGGTCATGACAAAATTTTGGTACTTGCCTTCTCTTTCATCAATGAAATACAATGTTTCTATGTAACCTGTGTGCAAAATAATTCTATGTGTGGGTGAGCCTCGGTCTGGGCAACTAATATATAGGTTACCCGAATTGTCGAGCTACCGAGTTGGACAACCAGTAAGGATAACCAAAATAAAAATTTGCCTAAGTATTTGTTACCTCGAACTATCTGTTTAAACTTTCGCTAGGGGCAACTTAGATAATGAAGAACGAGGAGAGCGACACTATAAGGTATATACCTGACCTGTCCGTGCACGGGCTCTTCATTTAAATGTTGGGAGTCCCCAATGGATCCAACCTGTTCATTTATGTCGAAGTGAGCCAGATATCATAGGGCTCACGCCCAAGCTGTCTACGCTTTAGGCATTAGTAGTGCTTCGCCTATGCCGAAGAGGCGGATAAGACTTATATGCCCATGCCAAGGAGGCAACTAGGTCTTTGGTGCCCGTGCCAAACAGGCGGCTGGGACTTATACGGTGACAAGTCCGTCAATTCAATACTTTAGCCCTTAGGCCCTGGGGGCAACTTGTAGTCCACCCTCCTTGATCTTGCCCATGCTGAAGAGGCAACTGGGCCTTATATGATACCGAAGACTTTTACTAGCTCGGCACCTTTAGTCCTTAGGCTTCTAGAGGTGACTCACCAGTCCACTCTCTAGTTAGATGACCACAGATAATATCGTCTCAGATTGCCGACGTTCCATGCTCGAGATATCTGTTTTCCTTCTACGGTTTTGAGCTCGTACATACCTTCCCCGAGCACCCGTTTTACTCGATAGGGTCCCACCCAATTCGGTCCGAGTTACCAACATCGGGCTTAGGCACCATGACTATGCGAAAAACCAAGTCTCCAATGCGGAAGTTCCGCTTCTTGACCCGGGCGTTGTAGTACCGAGCCACTCTCTGCTGGTAGGCCGCGGTCTGAATGTATGCGAGGTCTCGTACCTCTTCTACTAGATCGATGTTGGTGCGTAGCTCGTCATCGTTTGTCTCTTCGTCGTATGCCTCTAGGCGTAACGTAGGTACCTCGATCTCGGCAGGGATTATTGCCGCCGTGCCGTAGGGGAGGTTGAAGGGAGTTTCACCCGTGGCAGTCTTCACAGTGGTTCGGTAAGCCCATAGTACATTGGACAGCTCGTCTGCCCATAGTCCTTTAGCTCAGGCTAAGCATGCTTTCAGTCCACGGAGGATGGCCCTGTTCGGGACTTCTGCTTGACCATTTGCTTGAGGGTGTGCCACCGCGGTGAAATTCTGTTGTATCCTCATCTCTTTACACCAGTTCTAAAACTTGATATCCTCGAATTGCTTGTCGTTGACGGAGATAAGCACTCGAGGTAGTTCAAAGCGGCATACTACGCTCCTCCAAAAGAAGTTTTGCATGCTTTGTGTTGTGATCGTCGCAAGAGGTTCCGCCTCTACCCACTTTGTAAAATAATCCACCGCTACGACCAAGAATCTCCTCTGTCCCGTCGCTGGCGGGAATGGTCCAAGGATGTCGATTCCCCATTGCGTGAAGGGCCATGGGCTAGTGAGGTACTTCAGGTCAGCAGTGGTCTGATGGTAGACGATGGTGTGCCCTTGACACTTGTCGCATCTTTTGATGAGCTCAAGCGCATCTGCCTTCATCGTGGGCCAGTAGTACCCCTGTCGCAGTGCTTTTGGAGCTAGGGCTCTGCCCCCAAGTGTCCGCCGCACAAACCTTCATGAGTATCGTGGAGAGCGAGCTCAGCTTCCAAAGGTCGCAAGCAATGCAAATAGGGGAGCGTGTAGGATCTTCGGTACAGCCGTCCATCTATCATGACGTATTTGGTTGCCTAACGCTTTACCCTTCTGGCTGCATTACGATCTGCATGGAGGGTCCCATGAAGCAGGTAGCTTGCGAGTGGGTCAATCCAGCTTGGCTCTACTTGCGCAATAGGAGCGACCTCCTCTGCCCCCTGAGAATGCTGGGGCGAGATAGGTTCTCTATATACACGGTCCTCATAGTGTTATTACTTGAGCTGGCTAGCTGGGACAGAGCATCGACCTTAGCGTTCTCAGACCTCGGGATCTGCCTGATGAAATAAGACTAGAAACCCCGCAGAGCTTCTCTGACCTTGGCTAGGTAGGCGACCATGGTTGGCTCGCAAGCTTCGTATTCGTCGATGACCTGGTTGACCACGAGATGGGAGCCACTATAGATAACGATGTGTTTGGCTCGTACTTTGTTCGCTAAAGCAAGCCTGGCTATCAATGCTACGTACTCCGCTTCATTATTGGACGCGGTGAACTCAAACCGAAGCGCATACTCCAGTTTCACCCTGCTTGGCCCGTACAGAATGATACCAGCTCCGCTACCTTGCTGATTTGATGAACCATCCACATGGAGGATCCAGGGCTTCTCATCGCAAGTTGGATTTGCTCTAACCGGGAGAGGCGCCGTGTTGGTTGAAGCTTCCTCTCTATGCTCGGGTCGATCGATTCAGGGACTACAATGCTAAAGGTACATTCCGCGACAAAGTCGGCTAAAGCTTGGGCCTTGATAGCTGTCCAAGGCTCGTACTGAATGTCGTACTCAATGAGTTCAACGGCCCACTTCATCAATCTACCGGAGACCTCAGGCTTGAGCAAGACTTGCCTCAGAGGTTTATTGGTGAGGACGACGACGGGATGGGCTTGGAAGTATAGTCGACTTATAATAGGTGGACACCACAACGCGAAGAGCGTAGGTGATAGTTCGACTTATAATGGCATTGTACGGGGAGGGAGTCGCGACCACTAGAAAAGTGTGGTCGAATCTCGCAATGCTAGGCCACGCACCGACCTCTACAGGTACTGAAATTCGCCCCAAGGGCCTAACTTCTTCTCCACTGAAGCCTATCAGGGGTGTGTTTGTGGGCTTGATATCGCTTTCTGACAGTTGTAGCTTGTCGAACGCGTCCTTGAACAGTATATCTGTCGAGCTGCCTGAATCGACCAGGACGCGCTTCACTTCGAAGTCGTTGATTCTTATCTTTATGACGAGCGCGTCATCATGGGGGTACTGGATCCCGCACGCGTCATCTTCAGTGAAGAACACAAGCTCTTCGAACCTTGGCCGCTTCGGGGGGTTCTGGTCTTCTCTTTTTAACTCACGAGCCGACGTTTTCGCCGCAGCTGATGTGCAGCCCGCAACAATTAGGATTATCTTCCCACATGCACCACATGGCCCATCGTGCACCCCATGGCCCATCGCCCCATTAATTAGGATTATCTTCCCATGACAAACATTAGGGTTGTTCATAAGAATGCCCAACTCGACCAAACCGACCAACCCAGACCGACCCAACCCGAGTCGGTCGGGTTTTCATCAGTACCGGTCAGTTTCGGGTTGGGCAAATATATAAACCGATATATTGGGTCGGTTACGGTTTTCTTGTGTGAAACCGAAACCAACCCGACCCGAACCGAACTAGTCTTCTACTAGTTCGGTAGCTTCTAGTTTGAGTAGTTTCCTACTTAACTATAACTAGTCTTCTACTAGAACTAGAAGGCCCATTAGGTAATTATAAATAGAATAGGCAATCTATCCTAATTTCTAACTTTCTCTAGTCTTTTACACCAAATAGGCAACCCATTAGGAAATATATATATATATATATATATATATATATATTTTTTTTTTCTGAATTTATTTTTCGGTGTCATTGTGATTCATTCCGATTCTAACTGTTTGTTTTTGTAGAAATGGGATTCTGATTTTGATTCTTGGCGGAATAGGATTCCCCCATATTCAAGTATGGCCATTTAGGCCCCCCTAGGGAATGGGATTCACAATCTATCAAGAGGTAAAAATCTCATGACAAAAAACCCTTCAAGCTCTAATATTAAAAAAATAATAAAATATTATTAAATAGTAATAAAATAATAGTACCATAATGAAACATTAATTCGATATAATTGAACTAATAATAAAACATTAATAGTTAAATAATAAAACATTAATGAATTAATAATAAAAAGTAAAGATATTGTATATTAAATAATAAACATAATAATAATAAGTATAACTAAAATATTAATATAATATAATTCCAGTAATAATAAGATATTAACATATTAATTATTAAATAATAATAAATTAATTTTAAAATAATATAATATTAATAAAATTTAGTAATAAGTTAATATATATTATTAAAATATTCATAAATATATAAATGATAAATACTAATGAACTGATGACGTGGAATTATATAATTAGTGGATGCAGACGATGTGAGCCCAGTCGGATAAGAACATCTCTTTTCTTACCAAAAATAAAAGAAATCCATCTTATGTTAGAACTCGGAAGTGTGGTGTAATTAGAAATGGATTGGGATGTAGCACTCCTCACTCCGACCGCACAGCGACATCCTAGTCCCTGATATGCGGTTGGAACATGCCGTGACGTATCCCAGTCCCTGATATGCGGTTAGAAACTTCTATTTTTGGATGTAATAATTAGAAACTCTAAGATGCTATAAGAAGAGAAGACTGAGGAGCAGGATCTCAAACCGAATGGAGATGAATTGTTCAGGTGGACGTCGCATACCAATAGGCTTTAGATTCCTACCGACGACACTGGAGCTCATCGTTTATTATCTGAGGAAGAAGGTTTTCGATGGAAGTATTTTTCCCGGCCTCATTAATGATTACGATGTTTACAGTGTGGAGCCATGGAATCTTCCTGGTGCTGGTAGACTGACAGTGGCCGGGACCAAATACGAAGAAGTAAAGAAAGGTAATGAAGCTCTCTACTTCTTTGTCTCCTTGAAAAGGAAGTCGGTAAATGGACAGAGACCCGATCGTCGAGCCGGTGATGGATTTTGGAAGGCTAGTTCCGGGGACTCTTATGTTAAGAATCACATGGGAAAGATAGTGGGTATCACCAAAAGCTTGGTGTATTACCAGTATGCAAAAAATGGCAATCGATGCTGCAAAAACGCTTTAAAATTGCAGAACATTTTTCTTCTATACATCTTCACTTCCTCTCCAAAACATTTAACATGTTATCCTTTGTTTAATTTTTTGCTCAAAAGAAAATAATAATAATAATAATAATAATAATAATAATACTAATAATAACAATAATAATAATAATTATATACTCATGATCAACAAAATTATTAATTTCTTTCAAACTCATTTAGCAACTTTGATTTCATAATATTAGTACTTAAAACAGTGCCAAAAAAATAATAAAATTATAGAATTTAGTTGCAGCAATGGTGAATCTCTTGGTCAATTGTCTACGTACCACCTCTTCGAGTGCTAAGTGCTAACAATATTTTTTCTTTTCCTTCCCATATGATTCATGAGTACTCATTGTTGAATTGGCGCCTTGATCATCAGAAATGTCCACACTATCTATCAATCTAGGGAGATGGTTCCTATCATGCCATGCCCAATTGCTTATATACAACCTCATCTCTATCCACTGGAAGCATATGTTAGCACTTAGCTCCAATCAGATTGATGTACATATGCATTTATTGTAAATGAATAAAAATACATAATTGATTCATGTTATATTTGGTGTGTTTCTGTGTAATTACCCTTAAACTAAACACTTATGAGACTCGTGTTAGTTTAGAATGTTCTCAACTATTGGATAGACTTAGGGAAGTTTATCCTGCCAAGGCTGACACTAATGGTTGGCTCGCAAGCTTCTCTGACCTTGGCTAGGTAGGCGACCATGGTTGGCTCGCAAGCTTCGTATTCGTCGATGACCTGGTTGACCACGAGATGGGAGTCACTATAGATAACGATGTGTTTGGCTCGTACTTTGTTCGCTAAAGCAAGCCTGGCTATCAATGCTACGTACTCCGCTTCATTATTGGACGCGGTGAACTCAAACCGAAGCGCATACTCCAGTTTCACCCTGCTTGGCCCGTACAGAATGATACCAGCTCCGCTACCTTGCTGATTTGATGAACCATCCACATGGAGGATCTAGGGCTTCTCATCGCAGGTTGGATTTGCTCTAACCGGGAGAGGCGCCGTGTTGGTTGAAGCTTCCTCTCTATGCTCGGGTCGATCGATTCAGGGACTACAATGCTAAAGGTACATTCCGCGACAAAGTCGGCTAAAGCTTGGGCCTTGATAGCTGTCCAAGGCTCGTACTGAATGTCGTACTCAATGAGTTCAACGGCCCACTTCATCAATCTACCAGAGACCTCGGGCTTGAGCAAGACTTGCCTCAGAGGTTTATTGGTGAGGACGACGACGGGATGGGCTTGGAAGTACAGTCGACTTATAATAGGTGGACACCACAACGCGAAGAGCGTAGGTGATAGTTCGACTTATAATGGCATTGTACGGGGAGGGAGTCGCGACCACTAGAAAAGTGTGGTCGAATCTCGCAATGCTAGGCCACGCACCGACCTCTACAGGTACTGAAATTCACCCCAAGGGCCTAACTTCTTCTCCACTGAAGCCTATCAGGGGTGTGTTTGTGGGTTTGATATCGCTTTCTGAGAGTTGTAGCTTGTCGAACGCGTCCTTGAACATTATATCTATCGAGCTGCCTGAATCGACCAGGACGCGCTTCACTTCGAAGTCGTTGATTCTTATCTTTATGACGAGCGCGTCATCATGGGGGTACTGGATCCCGCACGCGTCATCTTCAGTGAAGAACACGATCTCTTTGAACCTTGGCCGCTTCAGGGGGTTCTGGTCTTCTCTTTTTAACTCACGAGCCGACGTTTTCGCCGCAGCTGATGTGCAGCCCGCAACAATTAAGATTATCTTCCCACGTGCACCCCATGGCCCATCGCCCCATTAATTAGGATTATCTTCCCATGACAAACATTAGGGTTGTTCATAAGAATGCCCAAACCGACCAACCCAGACCGACCCAACCCGAGTCGGTCGGGTTTTCATCAGTACCGGTCGGTTTCGGGTTGGGCAAATATATAAACCGATATATTGGGTCGGTTACGGTTTTCTTGTGTGAAACCGAAACCAACCCGACCCGAACCGAACTAGTCTTCTACTAGTTCGGTAGCTTCTAGTTTGAGTAGTTTCCTACTTAACTATAACTAGTCTTCTACTAGAACTAGAAGGCCCATTAGGTAATTATAATTAGAATAGGCAATCTATCCTAATTTCTAACTTTCTCTAGTCTTTTACACCAAATAGGCAACCCATTAGGAAATATATATATATATATATATATATTTTTTTTCTGAATTTATTTTTCGGTGTCATTGTGATTCATTCCGATTCTAACTGTTTGTTTTTGTAGAAATGGGATTCTGATTTTGATTCTTGGCGGAATAGGATTCCCCCATATTCAAGTATGGCCATTTAGGCCCCCCTAGGGAATGGGATTCACAATCTATCAAGAGGTAAAAATCTCATGACAAAAAACCCTTCAAGCTCTAATATTAAAAAAATAATAAAATATTATTAAATAGTAATAAAATAATAGTACCATAATGAAACATTAATTCGATATAATTGAACTAATAATAAAACATTAATAGTTAAATAATAAAACATTAATGAATTAATAATAAAAAGTAAAGATATTGTATATTAAATAATAAACATAATAATAATAAGTATAACTAAAATATTAATATAATATAATTCCAGTAATAATAAGATATTAACATATTAATTATTAAATAATAATAAATTAATTTTAAAATAATATAATATTAATAAAATTTAGTAATAAGTTAATATATATTATTAAAATATTCATAAATATATAAATGATAAATACTAATGAACTGATGACGTGGAATTATATAATTAGTGGATGCAGACGATGTGAGCCCAGTCGGATAAGAACATCTCTTTTCTTACCAAAAATAAAAGAAATCCATCTTATGTTAGAACTCGGAAGTGTGGTGTAATTAGAAATGGATTGGGATGTAGCACTCCCCACTCCGACCGCACAGCGACATCCTAGTCCCTGATATGCGGTTGGAACATGCCGTGACGTATCCCAGTCCCTGATATGCGGTTAGAAACTTCTATTTTTGGATGTAATAATTAGAAACTCTAAGATGCTATAAGAAGAGAAGACTGAGGAGCAGGATCTCAAACCGAATGGAGATGAATTGTTCAGGTGGACGTCGCATACCAATAGGCTTTAGATTCCTACCGACGACACTGGAGCTCATCGTTTATTATCTGAGGAAGAAGGTTTTCGATGGAAGTATTTTTCCCGGCCTCATTAATGATTACGATGTTTACAGTGTGGAGCCATGGAATCTTCCTGGTGCTGGTAGACTGACAGTGGCCGGGACCAAATACGAAGAAGTAAAGAAAGGTAATGAAGCTCTCTACTTCTTTGTCTCCTTGAAAAGGAAGTCGGTAAATGGACAGAGACCCGATCGTCGAGCCGGTGATGGATTTTGGAAGGCTAGTTCCGGGGACTCTTATGTTAAGAATCACATGGGAAAGATAGTGGGTATCACCAAAAGCTTGGTGTATTACCAGTATGCAAAAAATGGCAATCGATGCTGCAAAAACGCTTTAAAGACAGATTGGATTATGCACGAACACTCACTTCCCAATCGTAGTGGACAGGTCAGTTACTTGTTTTCTTTTTCTCCTTCATGTTGATGCTATCATTTGTTCCTTAAAACTTGCCTTGCGTGCACCTTATTCTGATTCTGTGTCGTTTTTTATCTGAAATAGTTCCAACAGTGGGTAGTCTGCAAGATCACCAAGACTGGAAAGTTACCTTCTAATTTTCAGAACCCAGATAGTAGAAGGCTGAAGGATATTGCTGACCAGAACTGTTCTTCGTCATATCCCTGCCCACCGGAGGCTGGCTCAATAGTTTCTGAGATTGGTAATAGCAAGGAAAACCACTCATGCTTATCTGTTGGCGTGCCAGCTGCTTCTTATATTGGTAATCACATTCAGGAGCCCAGATATTCAACCTCACTGGTAAGGCTGCCTAACAGTTGCTGTCCTGCAACGGGTTATCAATTTCAAGAATCATCCATTCAGAACCAGAGGGACCCGTTTGTAAACTCCGCCATCTATGAGGTAGGGTCCTGCAGTTGGTCTAACCCATCTGCACCACGTGCTGTAGTGGCTATCCAGAAAACAAGCCATAACACCACCATGTATGCGGCATCATGGGATTCTGCAAAATCAACAACATTTTTGTCTTCTGGTTCCAATGAAGCATGTCCAACTTCAGAAGCACCAACAACACAAGATACGACTTTGCCGATCCAATCTGAACCCACACAAGTAGAGAGTAGCTTTGTTCCAAGTAAGGATTCTATGGAGATGCTACAGGAGTTGGAGTGGATCAATGAATTCTTTGAGGGATAGAATGACTCATTTTAGGGTAAATACCACATGACCCATGTCTGTGATTAGTTCAGAGATTGATAAAATGACTTATTTGAGAAGATATCACACTTTGAATCATTTATTTATTTTTAACTAATTTATTTATATTTTGAACTGAAAAAATGTATCATACTCTTATAACCATTACAGATTGACAAGTTTGAAATTGTGCAAAATCATGTCAAACAATGCTCTTGGTACCAAGGATTCAGAATTTGCTTGGTAGCACTTACGGAAATGCTGTAGTACAATGCTCTGGACCACAATGTTTACTTCTTACAACCCAATCAGCCACCTTCTTTCCTTCTTGCCATGTGTGGATGTTATAGAATAGTTCTAATTGCTTGCTATCGGTGTTCCAATTGCTTGAAATTCGGCCCATGAGTACGTTTTATTTACCACTTCTTTCGTTATATTTAAGATACTCGAATACAATTCTAATATTTATATGTATAAAGCAAGTATTAAAATGCTAAATCCAGGTACCAAAAATGTTAAAAATAGGTCGATATCAGTGTGAGACGAGATATGCTCCACACATGGGTGGGTGTCTCACAGGTACATCCACCATGCATTGGCAACATTTTTAGCCCGTAATAATAATTTATAAGTACGGAGATGTTTCCAATGCATTATAGGATGTGCATGTGAGGTCGGTGTGAGGCGCACCGTGTGAGGAGCAGATCTAGTCTCTCAAAAGGTTGGTAAAGTTTTGGAATAAGGCCAAGCCAGCGGTCATATAAAATCTAATGGCTGCCCTAAATAAGGTTAAACCCGCAGTGAATTTGGATAAAATTGCCTTAAGTGGCGAGCGAATGACTCAAAAAGCCTAAGCCCTCGGTTTCAATCCAGGGGATGGGCTCCCCACAGAATACACCCCACGCGCCCGTCTCCTTGAGGGATTGCGCCACCATCCCTCATACAACCAGAAACTCAACTTCAAACAAGTTATCTCACAAAACAAAACTATAAAATATGGAAATAGTGAAGAAAGAGTCAGGTTTTTCTTTGACATTGGAAACGGTCGTTCAATCTTGAATGAAAAATCACCCATTTAATGCCCAAAGGCATATTCACAAGTTATTTATGCTTATCCCAACCAGGGATTAGACACCTAAGGACAGTTTCGTTCACAGTTGGAATCGGAATCAAAATCTGAATCAGAGTCTTCCCGAATTGGGATCGGAGTCGGAATGGTTTATTCCCATAGCCTCTTTGCTTCAAATAGGAATGGGAATGGAAATTGAAAACATCGCAGGAATGGGATTTAATTCCCAAGGGAGGGGGAGGGAATAGTCATTCCCTCGTACGGGTGAATGCCAAATGGGGCTTTAGACTTTTCAGAAGAAAAAAAAATAGGGTAAATTTCTGAAACCTCCCCTGAAGTTTGGTAATTGCAATCACCTTCCCCGAATTTTTTGACACAACTGTAATTAGACCCCCCTCGCTTTGAATCCTCTAACAAGAGGCACGAAAAAGTCCAAAATGCCCATGTAGTTACTTTGACCAAAATGTTTAATTATTTTCAAAATTTTCTTTTCATATCAATCACTACCCCAAGCCTTTCCAAAATATACTTATTTTCCAAATTTTCCTTTCATATCAATCATTCAAAAGTAAAACTGCATCTTTCAATTCTCCTTTTTTTTATCGTTGTTGATAAAGTTTGTATTGTTTTTACTATAGAAACCAGTCTCAATAGTAATTGCATGGGCTCAGGATCTTTTCACGAGCATAGCTCGAATAACTCGTGAAAAGCTCGACTTGTTGCCACCCCTAATTGCAAGTTCTTTGTTCTATCCCTT